>NC_090053.1:15076879-15757594 GCF_038355195.1 Osmerus mordax
ATAGACATGTTACTTTTGTGATTAGTAATTACTGTTTTTCTCAGTTGTTAACACACAAAAAGCGAAAATTCGGCACAATTAGCACAACCTTCACTTCATGTACCAATCGCTCAACCCAATTTGGCACTACTTCACACTCTCTTATCTGCATTAGACTCTGACTTTCCTTCTTTACACTCGGATGTCAATTACACATCACTTTGTTGTCAAAACACTACACACAATGTTCAGTTGTTGCACACACTTCTCAAGTAAAATCTCAAAGCATCAACCTACAACACACAAATATTCAAATCTCTACACTTTCAGATCTGTTGAGCAATTTGCAATCAGGACTGCAGCATAAAAGTGCCTTGAGCCTCTGTTTTGTTTGGTGAACAATGGAGAACTTTGAAGGGATCGACAACCAGAGAAGGAGAGGGGTAAGAGTGAGAGAGGAGTACAAGAAGGAGGGGGACAAGAAGGAGAAGGAGTAGCAGGTAGAGGAGTAGGAGGACAGAGAAGGAGGAGGAAGAGTAGGAGGAGGACAAGGATGAAGGAGGAGGACAAGGAGGAGGAAGAGGAGGAGAAGGACAAGGAGAAGAGGAGGAGAAGGAGAAGAAGGAGGAGGAGGAGAAAGAAGAAGAACGGTGATCTCTAATGAGATTCGGGCCACCGTGGTTGACCATGTGACCGTGGTTGAACATGTGCTCAACCATGGTTTGAGCATGAGGGACGCTGGCCAGAGGGTCCAACCAAATCTCAGCTGCTTCACAGTTGCTGCCATCATTAGAACCTTTAGAATGGAGAACAGGTATGAATTATATTTGTCTTGTGTACTGAAATACTGCATATCAATAGAATGCAGTGTACTCACTGTATTTGTATTTTGCAGGACTGAAAGAGAACCACACCGTGGAGGAAGAACATGCACTTTCACAGCCGAACAGGAGACTGACATTGTGAAAATGGTTCGTGAAAACAACACTATCACACTCTGACAGATACAAACCAGGATCCTGGCTGACCATGCCACATCCAGACTGTCTGCCTCTCTACACTGGACCGTGTTCTCCGCAGGAATGCCATGCGGATGAAACAAGTGTACAGGGTCCTATTCGACCGGAACACAGACCACATCAAGGAGTTACAGCAAGAGAAATGGCAAGAGAAATGTAAAAAAGAAAAGAGTTTGTGCTAGTAAGTCCCATACATTCAGCACTGACACATGCATGTATTGTACCTGTAATCCAATATTGTTCCTTTTCTACAGTGTCTCACTGTAGCCCACTGTGTTGACCCATCTGTGTCCATACTATAACTTGCATTATCATGCTGTCTGTTCCAGCAGATCCAGGAGCATGACACAGCTAATGAGCTATATGAATACATATTCATTGATGAGGTTGGATTCAACCTGGTGAAGAGGAGGCGCCGGGGCAGAAATGTCATTGGCCAGCGCGCCATTGTTGAGGTCCCGGCCGAGTGTGGTGGGAACATCACTTTGTGTGCTGCAATGGGTTGAGCAGGCCCGTTGACAGTACTGTACTGTTCAGAAATAAAACTTTGCCGCGTATGTGTGCTGTTTTATGTTTGACTATGAAAAAATTAGGCCTACACTGAGACATTTTACAAAAGTTGAAATGGCTCATTCTCCAGAGTCATTGTCATTCATATGGTGTGTTCCATTTCTAGAATTGTGTTTTCAATTTTGCACTACTGTGTGCTGTGAATGCTTGGTAGCGTACAGCAAATGCATTACATTTACATTTAGTCATTTAGCAGACGCTCTTATCCAGAGCGACTTACAGTAAGTACATTTACATTTAGTCATTTAGCAGACGCTCTTATCCAGAGCAACTTACAGTAAGTACAGGGACATTCCCCCGAGGCAAGTAGGGTGAAGTGCCTTGCCCAAGGACACAACGTCAGTTTGCATGACCGGGAATCGAACTGGCAACCTTCGGATTACTAGCCCGATTCCCTAACCGCTCAGCCAACTGACTTACCTGACTGACTTAATGCTTATTGCGTGTACTGTTTTGAATGGTATGTGTGTGTCATTTGAAAATATGGCTGTGTGTACCAAATGAGAACACGAGTTGCATTTTGTGAACAGGTAAGAGATTTGATGACAAAGAGTCATCTTACAAAGGGAGTGTCAGGTTTAGCATTTTGTGTGTGAGGTTTTCAGTTTTGTGTGTGCAGTTTTGAGAAAGCCGTTATTGTTTTGAGAAACGTGTGTTACAGTTTTTTTCAAATGCTTACACACAGATTCCTTACTTTACACACAATTTCTGAAACCTGACACTCAAACACCAGAACCACACCTCAAATCTGCAAAACCATACGCACATTTTAGGCCTTTGACTCAGTTTTCAATTTCATAAAACACTTTTTGCAAAACACAACACACAATTCTCCAAGTAACACACAAAATTCTAACAGGAAGCATCTTGATTTCCTTTATCAAAATGCCACACTAATTCATCAGTGCCTTACACTAACTCCTCACATGTGCAAACACTCATTGCTTTACTCAATACCAACCAATCATGGCTTTAGAATAGGCCTATAAATAGCCTAATTTGAGTCGATTTACAGTGGTGGGTATAATATGAACCTTTGTAGAAATGATAACAGGTATGAAACAATCTACTGTAATGTACACATGTTCTAATGTACACATAACAGCTGTTTCAGCACAACACACTGTATACTATACACAAACATATTTTAGCACACATGCATCTATTGACTGCAGTGCACTGCATGATTGGTCACAGTCTGGTGGATTACTGTATCATACTGTGCAACAGTACAGTGACTGTAAGAAGACATTCTGACAATATTGTCGAAAATAGTACTGTATGCTACAGTTCATGGCATACACACCATTCCACAATCACCTTTTGCAAAATTAGGTTTGGTGTCTGTCCTACTACACTCTTTATTTTGTAATGTGTAATACTGTATTCACAACCACAAATGCTTACAGTAAAAAAACTAGTTTGGTTTCAATCTTGTTTTCCCAATTTTTCAGCATCTCTGCCATTTCAATCTTGTACAGAAATGTACATAGGAGCTCATGAAAGAAGAGCTTTAGGTTTTGAATAACTGTGTGTATATGATATACCCAAAAATTTGATATAATGGTAAAAGTGTTTGCAACATGAGACAAAAGATGCTTTTGAATGCAGTGCTTCATTTTGCAAGAGAAGCGAGGCATTTTGCATTTTGTGTGTGTAATTGTTGGATTTGTGTTTCAGTTTCTCTCGAACGGTACAGTGTATAACTGTTTCATTGTAACTTGGTGTTTCTTTAGGACTCGAGCAATAGTTGTTGTGCTGACAGAATCAACATTTCCAAATTTATCATTATCCGCCAGCACTCAGGCACAGGAATGAATCTCACACAGTTTTATTGCATTGTTGACAACAACCATGTCAACAATAGCATTTTCCTGCACATCAGAAAATATTATTCCTCTTCCTGGGGGAAGAGGAAGGGGGCAGCCTTTGGGTCCTGTTGTAAAAATATATTATATAGTCAAAACTTACTGTAATATATCTGTGTAAATATTCCTGTAATGATTTCATTTACTGTAAGGATGCAACTCTCACCTGTTTGTTTGATGGAATATTCGCATTACAGATGCCACTGTGGATCTTCACAGATTGGGTTGCACCCTCAACCCTACCTCTCTCAATCAGAAACCATGGTTCACGACATGGTCTGTAAGTGTAGCCCTTATTTCATCTGAAATAACAGCTCTGTCTTCTTTGTCTTCCTCCACGCAACCGTCCTCTCCCTGCCACTCTTCTCCCTCTATCAACCCGTCTTCCTTGTTCCATTTCCAAAATAAGTCTTTATGTGTTTATTAAGAAGTCTAAAACAAAACCTGCTTAGGCTTTCAGCTGAAATTGCAATCAGCAGTGTTTGGAATGCACCAGGCTGAATTCCATTCAGTTTTGAATGTGTGGTTAACAGTTTTGACAGCAGTTTGTTAGCATTTGAACAAAGTCCTGTGAATCCACAGTGTTGTGCACATTGTAGTTTAAAGCCATGGGATAAGTTAGCCTGGTCCTAACCAGACTCTCGTACATTTCATTTGTACAGAGAGTCTGGCCTCGCTCCATTGACAAGCGTTGACTTACTTGTAGGCGGGTACTCTGTTGAAGTTTAAAACTATTGGATCTGCCCTTCTGATCTGCCATAACCAATCGCTAGCGTTCGCCTTAGCCAATTCCTTCACCACTACTGTAACAGAGCTAGCTGCCGTAGCTGGAAAATCAAACTGTTCCCGATAGGGATGCGTATTGATAAGATTTTAACTATTCCGGCTCCTTATCGATTCGATTCCTTATCGATTCTCTTATCGATGTTCCCCTCTACAGTCATAGGTCTGTGCGTCCTGCACCCCCCTACACACACACTCGTTCTAAACAAATTTCTCAAACTGGCTTTGACTGGCTCTGAAATGAGCTAATACCTACCACCTCTAGGCCTCTTCAGGCCTCTGTTTTCAAAACAAAATCTAGTCGGAGATAGAAACTTTCAGTTTCCTTGTGTTCAAGCTTCTATTACTCAACACCAGTAGGACTTACAGGGGTCCTAACAACAGGGGAAATAACTTCAGTGTCACCTTTCAAAAGAGACCATTTACAAGCATGTACTCTAAAATGGTTCAACAACAGCTTTCAATGTACTTTGGGTATGTTGTTTAGGCGTTTTCAGGCACATTTAACAGGACTATTAAAAGGTTAAACAATTAAAATGCTAAGTTTTGTTTGAGTTTAAACTGTACCTGCCCTACAAAAAAAAAAAACTTGTCCCGGACAATCATGTCGCAGGGCTGCCAACTTTTCCAAAAACCTTGGCGTGAGATTTGGTAGCAACCCCCACCCCCCCCCCCGGGGCGACCTATCGCGAGCTTCAACACCCCCCCCCCCCCCCCCCTTAGGCGAGCTGTTGCGAGCTTCACTCCCCCCCCAGGCGAGTTTACACGGCTGTTTGCGCGTCAATGCTTCACTCCGTTAACCTGCGCCTCGTCCGTTACTGTTTACAGCGTTAGCTTGGCTACTTGTTTGGCGTTGCCTTTTCAGCGTGAGATATACAATGTGTGGCGTGAGAGTGTGAGAAATGTTTGAAATGCGTGTGTCACACGGCGAAACCGTGAGAGTTGGCAGCTCTGATGTCGTTCAGATAAGTAGACTAGTACTACTGGTAAAGTTATCTAGATCTACTGGTAGAAAGAAAACATCATGCTAGCTATGGGCTAGCTATGGGCTAGCTATGGGCTAGCTATGGGCTAGCTATGGGCTAGCTATGGGCTAGCTATGGGCTAGCTATGGGCTAGCTATGGGCTAG
Organism: Osmerus mordax; assembly: GCF_038355195.1. Classification (NCBI taxonomy): domain Eukaryota; kingdom Metazoa; phylum Chordata; class Actinopteri; order Osmeriformes; family Osmeridae; genus Osmerus; species Osmerus mordax. The sequence goes on from NC_090053.1 coordinate 15,082,229, forward strand.
CTATGGGCTAGCTATGGGCTAACTTGCCAGTCCCACCTAGAAATCCCCCCAAGATCATCCCTAATTAAATATTTTCCCCGACGTTGTAAACACATTTCCGATTAGATGTCCTATGTTTTGATGTTACTATCAGAGACCATATTAGACATTCTCTGGTACTAGCCTAGTGTTTATTTCTAATCGATTTCAATGGTCTCTAAGCGGGCTTTGGTCGGTCGTCTCCCCAACGTGACGTCATGCAATGCATTGTGGGGGAAAGAAGAATCATTGCAAAAAGTAGCTACTTTTTCGTATGATATTCCGTTTTGTGACACCCAACAACATCAAATACAATGGATAACAGTTTAACTGTTTGTTACCAACAAGCAAATTCGTTGGAAAAATTAACCTGCCATATGGCTTTTAATGTAGTACTACCTATTACTTCCTGCATAGCTACTCGTTAACAACGGACCATTATTCTAAAGTGTTACCCTCAATTCCTCTCTCCATTGTGAATCCTAAGAAATATGTCAGTGGAGGTGGGGTGACTCTAGGACATCAATCAAGTTTCCCTCATCCCTGGGGAGATAGCATCCCAGTGTACAGTGGTCCCCTATGGGCCACTGATTTTGCTGCTCCCTGCTGCACCCTTCTGTCTCAGGTGGATCTGCTACCTGCGGAGGGAGGCCTGTTTGATCAAGCAGGACTTTACAGTTTTTCTAAATTGCTAAAACACTAACCCCCCTATTTTGACGATCTGAAACGCAAGTATCAAAACGCAAAGCGCAAGTAACTTTGTGGGCGGGACTCCGGCTTGGTTGCTATTTTGCCGGCGGGATAAATGACTTTGCGCCTGGCGCAAATCTAAAATGGGTAGGTCCGAAGTAGCTACATTACTAATAGGTGTGGTTTGGCTGTAACGTGCAATAAACCAATCAGAGCGTCATCTCACATTCCCTTTAAGAGCAGCGCTTGTTCCATGGCGGATTGCTATTATAACGGCGGATTTGCCAGGCGCATGCCAGGAGCGGTTCACAGCCAAGGAGACCGACGTTCTAGTCAGGGCCGTAACAGATAGATAAGTGACATTGTATGGGAAAGGCAGAGCAGTTTTCTCATTGCACTAAATTGCCCGCTCATGCTGCTTATTCAAATTCTTATTCTTATTTTTATATAGTGTAGTGAGGTCCGCAAGACCACACGGAGCCAACATCTTGCCACACCTGAAGAGTGATTCAATCACATCAGACAAACCTAATCAGCCCTTGTGACACCCTCAGTATGCTGATTACCCACCAAACGCCGATGCAAAGGAACCATAGAATTGGGGGGGGACCTCCCCAATCTACCTAATCAGCCCTCCTGCTAGCTTGCAAGCTTCAAAGGGCCTGATTTAGACAACACGTCTCCAGCGACCATTTGCTATCCGTTTCGGCGGCGATTTGAACAAAGAACATACCTTGATCAGAACTTTTGAGGAAAGTTCTTGAGACTTCACCTTTACCACAAGAGTACAAGGTGGAGAATTATGAGAGGGATATTTGTGTTATGTTTGTTACTTTGTTACTTTGTTGCTAAAACACCAATTCTCTGCAAACGACTCTGCTTCTGTCTGGAGAGGGCTCAGGCAAATTACCAACTACAAGCCCAGAGCCCCCCACTCCACTAACGACTCCCGCCTGGCCAACGACCTGAATGAGTTCTACTGCAGATTTGAAAGACAATTGGACAGTCTTGAACTACCCCTTCCCACCCAGGAGGCCTCCCACCTCCCCCCCTCTACAGTGACGACTCTCTCCATTCAGGAGGGTGAAGTTAACAGACTTTTCAAGAGGCAGAACCCCCGCAAAGCAGCTGGGCCGGACTCTGTCTCTCCAGCCACCCTCAAGCACTGCGCTGACCAGCTGTCTCCGGTGTTTACCCACATCTTTAACACCTCCCTTGAGACATGCCATGTGCCAGCCTGTCTCAAGTCCTCCACCATCATCCCTGTGCCCAAAAAGCCAAGGCCAACAGGACATAATGACTACAGACCCGTCGCCCTGACCTCTGTGGTAATGAAGTCTTTTGAGCGCCTGGTGCTGGCACACCTTAAATCCATCACTGACCCTCTACTGGACCCCCTGCAGTTTGCCTACAGAGCCAACAGGTCTGTGGACGATGCAGTTAACATGGCCCTCCACTTCACCCTAGAGCACCTGGACTCCCCAGCATCCTATGCCAGGATCCTGTTTGTGGACTTCAGCTCTGCCTTCAACACCATCATCCCCGCCCTGCTTCAGGACAAGCTCTCCCAGCTGAACGTGCCTGATTCCACCTGCAGGTGGATCACAGACTTCCTGTCTGACAGGAAGCAGTGCGTTAAGCTGGGAACACAAGTCTCTGACTCCCGGTCCATCAGCACCGGATCACCTCAGGGCTGCGTCCTTTCTCCTCTGCTCTTCTCCCTGTACACCAACAGTTGCACCTCCAGTCATCCGTCCGTCAAACTCCTGAAGTTTGCGGACGACACCACCCTTATTGGGCTCATCTCTGGTGGAGACGAGTCTGATTATAGGTGGGAAGCGGCCAACCTGGTGACCTGGTGCAGCCAGAACAACTTAGAGCTCAATGCTCTTAAGACAGTGGAGATGGTTGTGGACTTCAGGAGGAACACAGCCCCACTCACCCCCATCACCCTGTGTGACTCCCCAGTCAACACTGTGGAGTCCTTCCGCTTCCTGGGCACTATCCTCTCCCAGGACCTCAAGTGGGAACTGAACATCAGCTCCCTCACCAAGAAAGCACAACAGAGGATGTACTTCCTTCGGCAGCTGAAGAAGTTCAACCTGCCAAAGACAATGATGGTGCACTTCTACTCAGCCATCATTGAGTCCATCCTCACCTCCTCCATCACCGTCTGGTACGCTGCTGCCACTGCCAAGGACAAGAGCAGACTGCAGCGTATCATCCGTACTGCTGAGAAGGTGATTGGCTGCAATCTGCCTACCCTCGAGGACCTGCACACCTCGAGGACCCTGAGGCGAGCGAGGAAGATTGTGGCCGACTCCTCCCACCCTGGACACTCCCTGTTTCAGTCACTCCCCTCCGGCAGAAGGCTGCGGTCTATCAGGACCAATACCTCACGCCACAAAAACAGTTTCTTCCCCTCTGCTGTTGGCCTCTTCAACAAGGCCAAGGGACCACACTGACTCAAATGACTTATTGCTTAAAACACTCTGCTTTTGCACTGCACCACAACATGGTATCTTGTACATTTGTATTTTTTGTAATATTTGTATTTTTATATTGTAATTTACGGCAACTTATATTTATTCCCTTAGTACTGCTAGTCTATGTACCCTTAGTATATTTAGTCCACATATTTAAATTTTAGGTATATGTTTATTGTATGCACCTTCCTGCCAAAGCAAATTCCTTGTCTGTGCAAACTTTCATGGCGAATAAATCCCTTTCTGATTCTGATTCTGATTAATGTTGTGTTCACTGAAATCTTGATTCTAGTAACAACTCTTTCTTCCTGAAAGATAACCACATCATTCTTGGTATCTACACAAAGCTATCATAATAAAACAATCATTCAACTATATTTTGTAACTGTACCAAGATGTCCAGAACAATATTTGAACCATCGAATGAACCAGCCAGAGATCAGATCACACCTTTGGTAGGTGTGAAGGAAGGAGGGGGGAGTTGAGAACCCAGCTTCCCCTAATCCACATCTGACCCCAGACGGGTCCTCTCTCGAACTGTATAAAGCCCTAAGATGACCATCAATCTCTGACTCCAGCGAAACCGACCATGGCATGAACGCCATCAGGATTGGCGTTCCAAAGGACGTCGCCAAGCTTCTCCTGAGATTCAACTTCATAGTGAACGCGTCACTATCTGGACGTTTCAACAGAAGAACCAAAAACGCAATTCCAAATGCGACTTCACTGAGATCCCGCAGACTCAGTCACATGACCCAGCGCAGCCGCGCTTTGACTTCAGATTCTTCAAATGGACCTTTGGCGCAAACCGCCCTCAACATCATTGATCAACCCCTGATCAAACGTAACTATGGCTAACGCTCTTTCCTCCTCGACATGGCATTGGCGTGAGCTCTGTTTATGATTTGTAAGGATGTAATCATTGACTGTACAATTTCTGTCTTTAAGTTAGACCATTTCATTCTGTTCATTGAAACCAATCTCTCATATCAAACCCATAATCCAACTTGTTCATAAGATCTGTTTACCTTACTTGAATAAATTCATTGTAAAGATATTTTGACGTGCGTGTTCACTGATGTTACGATTGGCTCTACACTTAGAACGAATTCATTCCTAAAGATGAGACTGATTATTACATATTAAACATAGGATTCCCTAATGTCCTAAACCAATATTAGGGTGGTGCCCCGAAACTTGATGATAAATTAAGTATTTCTATCTTTAAACGAGCAAACCCCGCTACAATAGCCTACCCTATATTTTATTGGGTGTGCTTTGCCTTCGGCAAGGGCACAACCTTTGTTCTCTCACATATATATTATTTTTTTTATTATTCTTTTTGCCCCCGTAAAACTCAGTCAATATTTGGCCTACATAGACAACCTAGGTGTCAAAAGTTTCGTCTTGGTAGCGATTGAGTTGCTTCTATTGGGATATACGTTCCGTTGCATGGTTTAGGCTCAAGTTAAGTTTTTGTGGCGAAAAGTGAAGCTAACGGTGGCTAATTTGCTAGCCACAGTCACTGACTTTACTAACGTCACTAACGTCACGAAAACACGCGTGACTACCTGATACAGAACATTCGTTTCGCATCTGTTAACTTGGGGGATAGCTAGGCTAACTATAGCTTTACTGCAAGGCAGCTGCAGAAACGCCACAAGCAAAGAGGCCAGGGTGATAACTATTTACTCATTTTACTTTGTGATGTGAAACACAATTGTGAAATGTAATGTACAATATTAGCTGATATTATTAAGGAAGTAGGCCCACATCTACTTTCGGAAACGGTAGTCTACTATTTCACTGAAGCATTAGCACGACATTAGCCTCTGTTGCCCGGGCAACACATACTACAGTGGTCTATGATGCATCTGTTTTCAATCGTTAAAATAAACATTCCTCACAAATACATTTTCGTTGTAGGATTTATTATGACATTACATTACAAGTAAACGATTTGTTGGTGAAATTATCATTACCTGTGGTTTCAAACCAGTGTTGCTCACTGCAACGCTGTAGCCTACGCGAGACACTACAAAAACATCTACACAGCTGTTTAGGAAGTCAAACGGCGACAGAACATGTTCGGCACTCCCCTTACTTAAATCAAAAGTCTTTCAATAGGTGAAACTATCTGACTACTAACCTGAACTTCATTGCCACAGCCTAAACGTTGTCAATCTGTTCATGAAAATAATTAATTTCAGCCTAAACCGTACAACGGAACGTTAAATCGAATTCAACCAACGCAATCGCTACTAAGACGAACACAGCAGTACTGTACCGTAGTAGTACAATTTACCGGGGCAGCTTCTCCACACAGGTCTATATCGCATTTTGCGTTGTTACTGACAATGATCGCTAACAGTGAGCTTTTTATGAATGAGCAATTTTCCACTAAATAAATGTCAAGCTTATTTACGTTTTGGGGGGCATATTTTCAGTTAGCAGATGGTACTGTTTGAATCGCGATTCCATCTTCTATTGCCGGGTAACGTCGTAGAATAATCTTCAAAGGGGGTTCTTTATTAATGAATGAATGCAATGAGTAGGCTACATGCTTGAAAATATCACGAGAAGGGAAAAACTTAAAATGACGTTTAAGTCATAGAGATTAGGTCAATTTTTACACCGGTCTGCCAAATTTATTCGTTTTGATTCAACGATGAGGCTGCCTCTTGCAGGGGAAATGAGAAGACATCATAGGCTATGTCATTCTACACTTCACTCGTATTTTGAGTTGTAAATGAGCAGAAAAAAAAAAATGCTTTTAAATCTATTTAATCTTTATAAATAATAAGTATGCATTTTCATATAAAATATACAGAAATCAGTGGTAAAAATGTCATTCAAAAACGGACCCCTGTGCAACCGACGCAAGCAAGCACACCCTACAATTTCCCCAGAAATTGTACCCTCTCTAGTTTTTTTAATTGTTTAGTTCTTGGAATTAGTTTAACTATTGTACTTTTTTACTTAATTTAAGACCTGTATATGTTTATTGTTTGCACCTTCCTGCCACAGTAAATTCCGTGTTTGTGCTACATGGTGAATAAACCTGATTCTGATGGAGATGGGAGAAGAAACCCAGCCAAATTAGCTTCGGTTAAACAGGCGTGGGAGAAAATTGCCACAATTGTTACAAATCATGTTCACATACATAGAGATTTCTCATGATTTTTTTTTTTTTAAACATTGAAGAAATGTAACACGCCATAAATCAAAACAATGTAACGTAGCTTTGCAGAAAGAAGACCCTGACCTCGCCAGCAGTGTGCACGGACCAAGCTTGCGCCCTTAAAATAGCATCTGAATAATGCGCCATTGACTTTAGACCACGTTTTTCCTGGTCAGTGGCGGAATTGTTTTTCGGAAACTGCAAAATAGCACCAGGGAACGTTTGCGCCGGAACACGCCTCCTTTTTCGCTGAACCGCCCACGGGAGCGCAAGGTCATTTCGACGTGCGTCTGTGGAGGGAAAAGTCCGCTTTGCGTCGAGTGCAAACTAGGAATGATACTTGCGTCGTTGACAAAGTCAATTGCGCTGGGTGCAAGATCGGGCCCTAAAACCCATTGGCTGAACAAAGTTCTCAGTTGCCTGAACTCATGTAGCTAATTGTGCAGTCCGTTGTCAATACCTTAAACCATTTCACATGGTAAAACACAATTTGCAGATCTCACTTAAACTTTTCAGCAAAACTCTAAACACATTCTCATTCTCAAAACACATTCTGCACTCTAATGCACATGTCATCCATACTGGTAAAAACAAATGGCAACAATCAAATACAAATAGAGAAAACATGTCATTGACAAAACACAACCACTCAAAATTGATTTAACTTGTTTGAAATGATGTGACACAACCGATATAAGCCAGTTCAGAGAGCAAACAGGTTGTTGAAGGTGGGAAGATATTGCTTGTGATGTCGACAAAGTGCTCTGGCCTGACCCAGCCCAAAGACAAGAAGAAGCACATTGATCACATGTTTACTCCTTTATTTTTGTCCCTTTTATAGTATTGTATACTATAGTACAGTGCATTGTAGGCTGTATACTGTATAATGAACAAATTGTATAGCCCTGAACATTGTGCTTTCCATTTGTTATATATATAACAGTACTGACTGCTCAATAGTTTGACTGGTTGCAGGTTCATATCAACAAAGAACAAGAGTGAGTTGTGAGTAGTGAGATGCAGGGTACAGTACTGTATAGGGGTACAAGGAGGAGAAAGAACAACCAAAGAGCAAAGCAGAGTAGTAATTTCTGATCAATTTTGAGCTACTATGATAAAACATGTTTTTGTTCATCAAAAGACAATGACGGATAAATATTAAATTTGTTTTGAGATTAACTAAAAATTTACTTCTCCCTGAGAACTATATGTTTTGAACAATGTGTTTTCTATTTTTTGGTGTATTGTTTACTGACTGCTTGATAGTGTATATCATTTTGATCACTTTGTTTATGTTTATGATTTGAGAGCAGTGTTTGATTTTGAGCACAGGTAAATCTGTTTTGAGGCGAAGGTTTCATTTTGCAAGAGGATTCAGAGGTTTTGTAAATAGTGCTTGAAGATAAGTTTTTGTGTTTACAGTTTTGAGAAAGTGGGTGACTGTTTCAAGAAATGTGTTTTAGCAATTGTGAAAAACTGTAAATTGCAGATCAGATATCATGCAACTCTGCAGCCTGCGCTCTGGGAGGGCCATGCACATCTGACGGATGAGACATGATGTTCTAATCTCCCTGAAGCCATAATAGTCCAGTCATTTTAAGCCAAAAGCAAACTCAACTGATTTTGTATCCCCAAAGAATCCCATTAGGGGAAAGTTTCGAAAAAGTCCCAAATATAGCCTATTCAAATGCATATTCATTCTTTTTCTCAAGTGAATAGGGTAAACATTTTAACCTTTAGATATCACCATGAAAATTACTGAGTTGATTACTTACATCAAGACAAAGACAAAATGTATTACAAGTTTTTTTAAATTGTTTGTTAACATGGGCAGCCCCAGTCCCAGCCCCAGCTGTCCAGTCCTATCCCCAGTCATTCTGCTTCATCCCCAACCCCAGCCTGTGTGACATACACAGTCAGGGTAGAAGAATGAAGCCTTCAGCTGGCACTGGGGGAACATGTGGCAGGAATGCAGTGGAAGTCTCACTGACCTTTGAGAACAGAAGATCTATTTTCACTGCAACGCCGCTTACTCCCCACCACCATCCAACCACTCTCTGCCACACAAGGTGTGACAATAACATTCCAACATTCCCTCTACTCGCCTGAAGGGATGTAAAAAAAAATTATGAGTGAAAACATTTTTACATTTTAAGAAGGTGCCTAAACCAGCTATTCAAAAACAGCATTTCAAACTGTCAGACATCCCAAGTCTCCTGGAAGTTCCGGAATCTCCCGCATTTCAATAGCGGCTCCCGGACGCCCACAAATGCTATACAATCTCCCGGAATTTTGTATTTAGAGCGAGAGTCCTGATAGGACGTGCTGGTTGAGGGGGTACATCATGCGTGCAGATTGCGTCCGTGAAGCAACCTCCCGGAAATGAGTCTCTGCAGGTTGGGATGTCTGAACTGTAAACCTATAGAGAGGCTTTTCAGAAGCCATTTTGGAAGACCAGTTGTAGTTGCGACCAGCAGGGGGTGCTGCTGAGTCAGGGCTGTGCCTCTACTTGTGTGGACAATAATAATAATAACAACTAGAAAAGTTCATTTCCTGCAGAAAATGCGTTGGAATGCTGAAAGCTGAATTTTTTTTTTTTTAATTGCTGAAAATACAGAAATGAGAAAATACCTGAAATGAATTTCAACCCATTTAATTGAATCAGGTGTGTTGGAGCAGGGAAACATCTAAAGGCCGAATTATACTTCTCCGACTCTGTTACGGACGGAGTCGGAGAAGTATATTGATTGGTTGAATTTATAGTACTCCGAAGGCTGTGGGTGCTGAAAACAATTCACCGCCAGAAGAGTAGGTGGAGCAACGTTTTTTTGTAAAGGTCGTCACTCGTCGAGTGTTTATTTACCTAGGTTATCGAGAAGTCGGAGCAAATGTACAAATTAGCCGTTTCATAAATAAAATACGCACATTTTCAGCAACTACACTGCCCATATCTCGTCACATTTTAATTCAGATGCTGATTTACATGTTCTGTTTAGCTGAAATATGAATTGTAAAAACTTACAGCAATGGCGGTCAAAGGATTCTGTTCGTCCTGTTTATCACGGCAACCCCGCCCCTGACGCAAGCGGTTCTTAATACGGACCAATCACAGCCAAGGGGTATCCGTAAAATGACGGACGGACAGACGGATAGTCAGGAAAATCAGGAGGTGCACGTAGAGCTCTCCGAGGGGCTCGGAGAGGGCACAGAGAGGGAATTCCTCGTCGGAGAGGGCGTTCCCTGTGTCCGTCTCCGTACAAACGGAGAAGTATAAATCGGCCTTAGTCTTTTAATGAGACTAGTTGACTGAATAGCTTGTCTTGTGTCTCCACTAATAAGCTAATACTAATCACCTGTGTAAGAGACTGAGTGGCGCATGTCTGTTTGGTTGCCATGGTGATGGTGCAGCTATGATTGCTAACGCGCTGAGGGCAGAGCAAATAACAGAAATGTAGCTAGAATCCACACCTCAAACAAGTTAACCTAGACGCAAAACTATACGTCCAATCAAAAAAAATGGATATTTTCCGAGACCCAAGACTTTGCCGAAACATACGACTCTACCGGCAGTTTCAAAATCTTGTTCTTTTTGCTTTCTCTGACGATTTTGTCACCAGATTTGCATTGGTCTCTATGGGGCGAGAGTTGGACTTTGTCTCGCTTTCGTGGGGCTCTGAACAAATGTGTACGTCTGTTGGATTCAACAGACAACTGTCTACGACCAGCACAAAATTAGCTATCTATTGATCCAAAAATGAAGCATGAAGAGCGAAAATTGTGGCAATGCTGGCAAACTAGAAATATTTTTTAAACGACATCCGAAGCTCCCCTCCAGTCTAAGCGTTTCAGTCTGCACTCTAGGCTTTCACGTACACACCCATGTAAATCTCAGAAACGGCTTGAAAAAGTCATGAAACATAATCAGTGATATTGGAAAAAGTTGAATAGATATCAAAAAGATGAATTAAAAAAAAAATAGTTTAGGGTTTTGTCAACATTTTAAAGTTTAAATGGTGTAGCTGAAGGATTGAGGAAGAAGAAGGATTTGAAAGTTGAAGAAGTTTAAGAGGATTGAGAGGATTTGAAAAAACTCAATTGGAAAACCATGTTAAAAATATTATGAATATTGATTTATATTAATTCAAGCATAAGAGGTACAAAGCTGAAAAGATATAGCAGGTATAGCCTGAAACTGCTGAATTTTTTGATAGCTGAACGGTTTTAATAGCTGAAGATTTGAAGGCGCTGAAAGGTGTCGCGGAAGAAATAGAATAAGAAGAAGTTGAACTAGAAAGGCATTTCCTGCAGAAAATGCGTTGGAATGCTGAAAGATGAAATAATTTTTTTTTAATTGCTGAAAAATGAGAAACAGAAACAGAAATGAGAAAATACCCGCAAGCTGAAATTAATTTCAAAAATATGTGAGTCACACAAAAGAGGCAGTGTGGACACTGAACTGCATCATCTAACAATGCTAAGAGCTGAAATACAATTCGGGAGAAGCTGAAAGCTGAACTGTTAGACTGTAGAAGTAGTATATTCGTTTTAGTAGCTGAAATTATAGTGCTCTTAGTCTTTTAATGAGACGAGTTGACTGAATAGCTCTGTCTTGTGACTCCACTAATCAGCTTATACCAATCACCTGTGTAAGAGACTTGAGTGGCGTGTCTGTGTAGTTGCCACGGTGATGGTGTAGCTATGATTGCTAACGCTGCGTTCACACTGCAGCGTTTTTTAACGCTCTGCATCGCTTGCCTTCCCACAGTACACCACGCACGGGGGCGTGTTAGACAAGTTAATACAGAGTTGTAGTTCTCTAAGGTCACTGTTGTAGTCATGGCCAAGCGTGCAGATTTGGGTTCATGTACTCACAATATCGATCAAAATACCACTTTTACACAACATTTATGTAAGTGCAAGATTTTACTAGTGTAAGATTACAGTAGAATACATGTTACGCCACCGGTCACTCAACCAGTCGTTTGTAGGCTGGGCTAGCGAGCTAGCAGTGGCACAGAACAGTCACGTAATGTGACGAGACTGAATTTAAAAGTAGGCTATAAAAACACAGTAGGAAAAATGACGACATTGGCAACCATGCACCATGCATTATTAGTTTAATGTAATCTTTAAATTTAGGCTCGTCACATTAGTAACTTTGTTCTGAACAGAACTGGGTGTGCAGACACATACGAAAAGCTTCTCCTCCATCTTGGAATTGTGAAACCTAGAAATGTTTATCATGACCAACGGTTGCTACGTTACAAGAAACAAGAAACCAATCCGATTGGCCAACGCTAGCGTTTTCACGCTACTCATTCACATAAAGTTGAGAAAATCCAACTTGCAACGCTCCGCTCCGCTCGCCTTCCCACAATGCCCTACGCGAGCGTCAACGCCTGGTTTCATTGAAAATGAATTGGAAGCCGACGCCGCGCGCCACCCGCTCCGCTCCAGTGTGAACGCACTGTAACGCGCTGAGGGTGAGAGAATAACAGAAATTTACATAGAATCCACACCTCAAACACGTTAACCTAGATGCAAAACTATACACCCAATCCAAAAAATAAGGATATTTTCCGAGACCCAAGACTTTGCCGAAACCAGAAATATCCTTTATATGTCTGTGCGGTCAGAAATACGACTCTACCGGCAGTTTCAAAAACGTCTAACTTCTGCTTTCTCTGAGAAATGTATCACCAGATTTGCATTGGTCTCTATGGGGCGAGAGTTGGACTTTGTCTCGCTTTCGTGGGGCTCTGAACAAATGTGTACGTCTGTTGGATTCCACAGACAACTGTCTACGACCAGCCCAAAATTAGCTATCTATTGATCCAAAAATGAAGCATGAAGAGTGAAAATTGTGGCAATGCTGGCAAACTAGAAATACTTTTTGAAACTGATTTCAAAGCTCCCCTCCACTCTAACAGTGCGTTCACACTGCAGCAGTTAACAATACTTGGAATGCTGAAGCAGCATTCCAACATTAATAATATTTACTCAAACAAAGTTGGGAAGACTGCAGGCACAGTCATTTCCATGTTTCTACTATTTGTGCCTTTAAGCCACTAGGGATAGGAATGGTAAAATAGGAACCCTTAAAGTCATGATCACCCACTGAGATGCTAATCTTCCAACATGGCACATGCTGGTTGCTAAGGGTTCTGGAATTGTCTGAGGAAATTACCTGTCTTTCCCCACAGTCTACCTTGCTCCCTGCATGCTTGAAGTGATTGTTCTTTAAACTGCTTCTTTCTCATTTTATGGTATTGTGAGAGAGAGCTCTTGGCCAGTGTACTTCAAGGTGTTCGGCTGACTACCCACACATATAGACCTAAGAGGCCCAGGCATCCATGTCCAGCTCAGTCAAGTCTAGCCTATCCCAGACCATTCTACCTGTTTGTAATGTGAGACAGGGTGGAAAGTAACTGGGAATCTCCAGCTTGTTTCCTCCTCCAAGCCTCTACCTGGGCCAACACCTGTCCCAGGCTGCTGATTACAGGGCGGAAGGTGAAATTTTTTCCCCTCTGATAGGCCCTCAGTGTGGGGGAGGGTCCAGCGCCTGGGAGGGTGGTGGTGGTAGAGTGTGGGTGTGGAGGGGTGGAGTAGAGAGGGATAGGGCGAGGAAAAGAGAGAGTGAGGAACAAGAGGAGATAGGGATAGAGGAGAGATGGTAAGGGGAACAAGGAGAGGGAGAGGACAGTTAAGAACAGGGGGAGTTGGAGAGAAAGAGAGAGGGAGAGGCACAGTAGAGGGTGATAAAGGGTGAGGGAGAATAATGGAGAGGGTAAGGGAGAGGAGGAGAGAGGGAGAGAAGTGTCTCAACCCGCTTGAAGTGCTTGTCTTTATGGCTAAACATCTGCAGGCCCGCATGACACATACACATAGACACACATGCACATATGCACACACACAGACATGCACACACACACGCACACATACACACACAGCTGGCTCTACAAAGGAGCAGAGGGGCACAAACATGCAGTCTAAATACATCCCTTAGTCTGCTAGGGCCCAGCCTTAGTTAACCAGGTGCAGGTCTGGACCTGCTATGGGCTGGACCTGGGCCAGAACCATGCTGCCGTCACTGCCGAGTAGCCCTGGAGACAAGCTAGGAATATAGGGACAAGGAAACGGATTGCTTCCATGTCCCAACCTTAAGAGAGCAAAACACAAAACAGAGTTCATCCCCAAAAGAGACATCTACACCTTCCAGAGAGAACAGTTACATTAGCAACGACATGCAGACATAAATGCACTGTAAAACACAAAATCTCTCACACACACACAGAAACACACATGCATACATAAAGTGCACTCTCGAGAAATATACTTTCACATGAGTATCTGTTCAGTTTGTCAGGAGAGGAAAGGGAAGCAGGTGAGCGGGACTTCAAGTGACTCGTTCCGTCAGACTGGATGAATTCCTGGAGAAGGGCCGGCCGTTACGTGTGTAGAGCTGATTACAGAGAAGGGCTTGTGGCATCTAGCAGCCATGTATATCATGCCATTTCTCTCTTAAATGAATCCCTCTTTCATGTCTGGCCATGAGCAATTTTCCTTTGATGTTTGATGTTCTATTTGCATTGGGAATTGCCTCCATTCCTCCACCTCCCACCCCAAACCCCCCAGCCCTTCTAACAGGGGACACTCATGGGGCCTGGATTCAATACACTCCAAATTCTGCCTTGAACTTTATGCTGTAGAAGTCACGCAAATATTATTATGTTTTCCCGCAGTCATGTGCTGGTATTGTCTATCCCACCAGAAATGTGGTATCGGTGTGGGTGGTCAGGAGAGGGCATCTTCTGAGGGGATGAAGACACACGGTCACATCAACTGGCACATCTTATGTGGTGGCAATTTCCCTGTGGGGCCTCATTTAACACCACCTATGAAAAAGCTGTTTCCCAAACAGGATTAATTGGAAATAAACAGGTCTGATCTAAACACCTGTTCTGATCGATCTCTGTGAGTCCAGGTGCAGCTCTGCACCTAACAAGTAAGGATCAGAGCTTGTTGTGTGTAGGACTGACCTTAGTCAAAGAGACACTTCCATCTGGACGATGTTTTCTCTCCTCGTCAAGGGGAAATGTCTAGATTACGGCCAGAGACAGTCTAAACACAGCCTCAGACTGACACTCTCTCAAGCCTAAACGATGGTACCCACAGTACAATCACACACCCCGTTCTTACCCTCCAATCCATGACCCCCTGACTCCCCCTGCCCTATATCCCCCTCCAACCCCTGACTTCCCCCTACCCCATCTCCCCCTCCAACCCCCTGACTCCCATCTGCCCCATCTCCCCCTCCAATCCCTGACTCCCGTCTGCCCCATCTCCCCCTCCAACCCCCTGACTCCCATCTGCCCCATCTCCCCCTCCAATCCCTGACTCCCGTCTGACCCATCTCCCCCCTCCAACCCCCTGACTCCCGTCTTCCTCATCTCTCCCTCCAACCCCTGACTACCCCCTGCCCCATCTTCCCCCTGCAACACCCAGTCCCCAGAGTCCCTCCTCCTCCATCTCACTACACCCCCCCTTCCCGACCACCCCTACCCCCTCTCAAGAGGACAACGTAAACTGTCCAGAAGAGTAGAATAGTCCCACAGTGATGTGTGAATGTTTGTCAGGAAGACAGACAGCTGGTGTGGAAATTACCCCCAGCTCCATGATTTCTGGACAGACACCCAAGGTTAAGGCTGTGTCAGTGGACTGTCAATTTTATGGGTTAGGGAGATGGGCATGTGGACAGAGTACAGACACTTGTCTGTTGTTCTCTGTGTCATTGCCCTGCTGAGATGTGAACTGGGAGGGAAGAAGGAGGAATGATCAGAGAAGGGAGGAGGGAGGAAGGGAAGGAGGGAGGAAGAGAAGGAAGGTGAGAAAGATGGGAAGAGGGAGAAAGTCTAGACTAAAATGAAAGAGAGAGAGGAGTGAAAGAGGAAGCGTAAAGAGTGGACTGACAAATGTGAGTGGTAGGGAGAGAGAGAGAGAGACAGAGAGAGAAAGAGAGAGAGAGAGAGAGAGAGAGAGAGAGAGAGAGAGAGAGAGAGAGAGAGAGAGAGAGAGAGAGAGAGAGAGAGAGAGAGAGAGAGAGAGAGAGAGAGAGAGAGAGAGAGAGAGAGAGAGAGAGAGAGGGAGGGAGGGAGGGAGAGTAGAAAGTATATATAGACTTACATGAGAAAGAGAGAGCGAGAGAAAGAAAGACAGAGTGAGAGAAGAGAATGTAGACTTACATGATATTGACACAGAGAGGCAGTGAAAGAGAGACAAAGGGAAAGAGAGAGTAGAGAGTGTACAGACTTATGTAAGAGAGATGGAGGTCATGGCCCATGGCCCTTTACCCCTCTCTTTGGTCTCCTTGGTGACATCACACCCTCTTGTTAACTGGTGCTTTGTCTTGCATCTACACTGTCTCAGCCTGGCAGCAAAAGCCAAAGCATCAGTGTTTATCCTTATTTACATTGTTAATTTGCTGAGGGGATCTCTCCTGTATTATCACTTTACAGAGGTGTGAAGACACCCATCTTTTGCCATGTTAATCCTCACTCAACACTAGGTTAAGCCAAGAATACAAATTAGTCTGTCTAAGTGATCTCCTGACCTATCTCAATACCCAAAGCAGTGTGGATTTAGACTTAGGTCTGGATGACAATGATGATGTAATGAATTGGTTTTGTGTGTGTAGTGTTTTACACGTTCTTTAGTTTACATTGTATTGTGAATAATACACATCCTCTACTAACAACACCCACTAGTAGTTCATGATTCCTGTCAGGTAGTCTGCTCTTCAATCAGGTTTGAAAATATCTTGAAATTATAGGGGAGTACTTTACATCCATCTGTATAGCTTTATATTTTGTCTTTCACTTTTAACATTTAGCTTCTTCTTTTTTAAAGCCAATACATTACAAGAGAGTCGTTCAAGAGCGTCTGTTATTTAACGTGACAGGTGCCAGCATCATAGAGTGCTAGCAATCTTAGTCTGTTTCCTATTCCTGGTAGTCGCCCACCAAACAGGAAGACATTCCTGAACACTTCCTGGTTATGGAGGATTGTGATTGGGCAGTGTATGTGAGTACATCAAGCTGAAGGTCTCAAGTAGCAGACTTGGGAGTTATTGTTTTTAGTGCAGTCTGTCTGGGATATGACCAGCTTGTGAAAATTTTTTATTTGTTCTTTGATACATCTTGTGTGTGTCTGAGAAAGATGACCTTTGAAAGAGTTGGTGATGGTTATGACAGAGCTCACTGAGGATGTAGGACTACTTTCTGAAGAGACAGCTGTCTGAGGCTGATTCTACCGTATTTTACGGAAAATAAGCCGCATCGTGTACAAGCCGCACCCCCCCAGAATGAGCACTTTGCGTTTGTAAATTTCAGTATAAGCCGCACCGGAATACAAGCCGCACTTCAAAAGTAAACAACATTGCCGTTGCGCGGACCAATGCTCACAAATGATTACTTAAAGCTTATATTTGCTTCTGTGTTTTTCGAAAAACGGACACATGGGAACGCCCTCTTCTCCGAGGAACGCCCTCTATGAGCTCTCCGTCAGCCCTCGGAGAGCCCCGGAGAGCTCGACGTGCACCTCCTGAATTTTCTAACTATCCGTCGTGAGCGACGGAGAGCTACGGAGACCCCCTTGGCTGTGATTGGTCAGTATTAAGAATCGCTTGCGTCAGGGGCGGGGTTACCGGGATGAACAGGACGAACAGAATCCTTTGACCGCCATTGCTGTAAGTTTTCACAATTCATATTTCAGCTAAACAGTACATGTAAATCAGCATCTGAATTAAAATGTGACGAGAAATGGGCAGTGTAGTTGCTGAAAATGTGCGTATTTTATTGATGAAACAGCTAATTTGTCAATTTGCTCCGACTTCTCGATAACCTAGGTAAATAAACACTCCACGACGATTTACAAAAAACCGTTGCGCCACCTACTCTTCTGGCGGTGAATTGTTTTCAGCACCCACAGCCTACGGAGAACCATAAACGCAGTCTATCCGTCCGTATCCGTGCGTATCCGTGCGCCCGCCCATCCGTAAACGGAGACGCAGAAGCATATTGCGGCCTTTAGACATTCATGCTGTAGTTGCGGACAGCTTGGATAGGGATCTAACTAGATAACATTCCCAATCAGGGTGAACACTCAAATTATCTAAACTATAGACCATAGCATTACACATATCAAACCAGAACGAACACAACAATAGAACTCCAAACAATGCTTATTTAAAGGTGACATGCCATGCAAACTTCACTTTAGGTGGTTATTTAACATTAATATGAGTTCCCCTAGCCTGCCTTTGGTCCCCCAGTGGCTAGAATTTTCGATAGGTGTAAACCAAGCACTGGGTGTTCTTCTCTGCCTTTGAGAAAATGAAGGCTCAATTGCTCTGTTTGAAAATCTTCTCCTTGTGACGTCACAAGGTGGAAGGTTACCTCCCCTCTCTCTGCTTTGCCCGCCCAGAGAATCTGGCCCGCCCATAAGAAACTGAGCTACGACCGTGCAAGTGTTTTTATCCTCGAGAGACATCATGGCTTGCAAACGTACGAAGCATTACATTTGCTCAGTTTGGATGTACAAAGGAAAACAAAAATCTTCTCTGAAGATTTTTGAAGGCCTCTGAAGACCCAGTGTCTTAATTTTATTTTCTCTGGAAATGCGCCTACAATGTCTGCGCCAAACAATTCAGCCACGACTGTTTCCTCAACTTGAGCTAATACAAAACTGGCCTTGCTAAAATTAAATCCTGGATCAGTACTAACTCTCCTTCGTCCAGCTACTAACCTCGGACAAATAAGTTAACTAACGCTATATCATTTTGTAGCTTTACTGTATATGGTTACCTAGCTTGCTACCCTTGGAATGTGGCTGTAACATTAGCTCTGCAGCTAACAGCTGTGTTACTGTCGCTAATGGAAAGGTAGATAGCATCAAGTATGTGTGTGAATACACATGCTGTAACGTGAGTGTTGTACACTTCTTTGTTATTTGGATAACTGTTCTGCTGTTGGTGTTATGACGCGCGCGATATCCGCCTTTCCCCTCATTGAAATGACTGAGTGTGTACCTCTGCAAACCAGGGTTATCAGATGAGAATGGGCAAATTCGAGGCATCTTACAGCAACGGGGCTACAGCCATTGCGATACATCCATTGTAAACATTAGCGCATGGTGCCGCCCCTCCCCTCCTCATTAGCATTTAAAGCTACAGACACCAAAACAGCGCGTTCTGAGGAAAGCTCCTTGTGGGACTGCTAGTAGTGGCTGTAATTCTGCACCAAGGCTGAATTTCGGGAAAAAGACTAATGATACAGTATTAGGGGACCACTAAGGCCTATATAAAAGCATCCAAAAACAGTATGTCATGTCACCTTTAACTAAGCTAATGCCCTTAATTTGGTAACTTTTCAGCTTGCCGCAGGGCATTCTGGGTACCAAGAGCAATGCACGAGTATAGGCGATCTTACAGCATTGTGTAACTGTTACACACTTCGGTTGTGGATACTATGTCAAGAAATAAAGCCAAGTCACTCATTTAGTGGCAGAATCCATTGTAATGTCTACAAAATTATTTTAGATATATTGGCCGGGTTTCCCAGATTCGATCGTTCTTAAGGACTTAAGAAGGCTCTTAAGAAGGGTTCAGCTAAGAAGGAGCGCTAAGATAGGGGTGTTTCCCAGACGCGTTCTTAACTGCCTTCTTAAGATCCCGCCAAAGAAGCTTCTTAAGAAGCTCTTAGAGGAAGCTGCGCACCGCCATGGTGCGCAAAACTAAGTCAATCGATGCCAGGCAAATCGATCACCCACCACTTTATCAGCACATAAATCACACACAACACCCTGTTTCTCTTCTTTTTTTAAAATAAACTACTTTTCCTTTTCAACCATGTGTTCTGTGGATCATTTTGCGTCATTTCCTAGCTTTCAAGCCCTATAGCCTACATGATAGTTGGTATGGGTTGTGTGATGGTAGTGGGTTTAATGTTGGGAGTAGGGGGGTGGCACCCTATGTTGAAGGCAGCGTAATGTTTCCTCCCAATCCAGCACGGATCCACAAGGGAGGGATTGGGGATTGGGATCAGTGTGCCATCCACGACACCAATCAGATGGTTATGTAAACCATCTGGCTTCGCGCACGGCGACGCTGTTGGTTAGCAGCGAGAATATGCTGTATTGCAGCCATGGTGTCTCACATGCGTGGACTTTATATAGACTAGCAGGTGGAGCCTCTCTTGATGAGGTTCCAGCCGAGTTCAAATACACCTGTCAGTTCCCCTGGTATCTGTGAAATACCACAGGGTTGTTGATGTTTTTATAGCTAATGTAAACTCATATGCAGATGCCGAATGTGTGTGAAAACATAATGAGTGATAGTAATGATGATTCATTTTATTTATGTGCTACAGGAACACATGGGCAATTATTTATTTTTATAACGTTATTTTTCTTCTTATGCTATTATTCTTGTTGTTCTGCAGCTGTGGGCGCACATTTATCATCCTGCATGGTTTTAGTATTTCTTTGAGTGTCAGATATAATTTTCCCTGACGCGGCTGCAGAGAGCATTTGGTCGCTAAGAAGACTGTTAAGAGTGGGTCAGGCTGATCTTGCATTTCCTTCTTAGTGAAAGATCTTTTTAAGCTAAGAACGACTCTGGGAAACACGTCATTCTTTCACAGCGCTCTTAGAACGCCCCTAAGAAGCTCTTAGCGCTTAAGAGCTTCTTAAGTTTAGCTAGCTTGCGAATCCTGAGGATAGCCTACTGTAGCAGACCTTTCTATGTGACAACAGACAAGGGTGTTTTGTCCCTCGAGAGTTGCCGTAGGCTTGATGCTGAACGCATTACGTGAAACCAATGAGGGCTGTTCGAATGGCGATGTCAAGAAGAGCAGTGGTAAAATACAAGTTATAAAAAGTAGTGATGGGAAGTTCGGATCATTTTACAGATTCGGTTCTTTGAATCTCGTTCAGTAAAATGAACGAATCTTTTTTCGAGTCATTCGTTCATTTCAACGGGGGGCTATCCGTCCACTGCAAACACGTATCATATTCTCATGTAGGTTAGTGCATGACATGTGCACCAGCAGATACTATTTTAAAAGAAATTCCTGCATAAAAATAATCTATCATGACAGTTTGTATGATTTGGTCATTTATTATCACACTAGCATTTAATTATCACGACAAACAATTACACTGCACTAAACTGTAAGTGTAAATGTAAAGTGAAAATAACAAAACCAGTCAGTATGATGACTGGAGCGAATATCATTCACGTCTTGCTAAAACAGCGGCCACACGAAAGGGAATGAGGAAACCGGGGGGCACTGACTCTTTCAAAGTCAGATTTACAAATATATGAATTCAACAGAGCAGCATCAATTCACCATTCAACTGGCTGCTTGCACATTGACAAATGGTTATTTTCATATCCCATATCAGCATTCTTTACACACACATATTTGGCCAAAGAAATTCGTTATCTTATTTTATTTTAATAGAGGCTCAGAGAGAGCGCATTTGCTCCGCATCCTCCGTTCATACACATTCAATAGAAATGAAAGTATATACAGTCCATAACAAAAAGACAAATGTTGTTTTATTCTTTAAAATAACTTAATTTTTCTTATCTGGTTTTATATAATTTTGTTATCTTCTTTCCCGTCGTTTGAAGCAAATCTTTTAGCTCCGGGCATCGATCTTCCATGATTTATAACTTCCAGTTTTGATTGAAAGTCCAGTTTTGAGAAATTTTAGCTCATATACAGGAAGTCAGGTGGCTGAGCGGTTAGGGAATCGGGCTAGTAATCCGAAGGTTGCCAGTTCGATTCCCGGTCATGCCAACTGACGTTGTGTCCTTGGGCAAGGCGCTTCACCCTACTTGCCTCGAGGGAATGTCCCTGTACTTACTGTAAGTCGCTCTGGATAAGAGCGTCTGCTAAATGACTAAATGTAAAAATGTAATGTAATATATATGCAAGATATGCAAGATTATATATACACTACCGTTCAAAAGTTTGGGGTCACCCAGACAATTCAGACAGTTTTCCATGAAAACTCCCACTTTTATTTATAAAATAAGTTGCAAAATGAATAGAAAATATAGTCAAGACATTTACAAGGTTAGAAATAATTATTTTTATTTGAAATATTAATTTTGTTCTTCAAACTTTGCTTTTGTCAAAGAATGCTCCATTTGCAGCAATTACAGCATTGGAGACCGTTGGCATTCTAATTCTAATTCTTCTAATCATCCATTAGTCTTCTAAGGTAATTAGCAAACACAATGTATCATTTGAACACTGTAGTGAGAGTTGCTTGAAATGGGCCTCTATACACCTATGTATAGATATATAGTTAAAAAACAGACGTTTCCACCTAGAATAGTCATTTACCACATTAACAATGTATAGTGTTTTCCTGATTAATTTAATGTTATCTTCATTGAAAAAAAGTGCTTTTATTTGAAAAACAAGGACATTTCTAAGTGACCCCAAACTTTTGAACGGTAGTGTATATAATCTTATAATCAGTCAGGGCAAAAAAATATAGATAAAAGATAGGGTGCACTTTTTCTATTTGACTTTTTTAGCTATCAACAACCATACAATGCATAGAGTTAATATAACTAGAGGAAGCAACTTTTGTCTTCCAAGATCCCAAGATCCATTCATTTCTATGAAAAGTGTTCAGTGGCGCAGTGAGGCAAGCGAGAGCGCGAAACTGGACCGTGCCATCTTTCCACTTTCGACTCTTCCGGTTTAGCTTTAAACAGTGGCTCTTTTTTTCCCTAGCTCCGAGACCTCGTGCACGCTTGCAACTAGCTGTACACGTCATACTTTGCGACAGCCGGTGGCGACCATAGATTTATATGGTTGCGAGCGTGTGAGCTAAGGCATTGCAGTGGCAGAATGGGGTACAAGTCCGATAAGAATCAGAGACATGCAAACTTTACGTAAATGTATGCTGTCATTGTTTAGTATTCCTTTCACTTGGTTGTTAGAAATTAAAGAATATATTGTGCTTATTAAAGTTATGCATTGTGCTTATTAAAGTTATGAACTTAGAAGTGTGCCCAGGCTTAAACATTGGGTCTCCCACTGATCTCTTCATTTTCAGAAACAACCTTGAAACCGGGTGGAGACGGCACCCGAGCAGGTGGGACGCGTAGGCAAGAACAACTCCCTGATGCACGAGAGAACAAGCTCAACCCTCTTTTCATCTTTCTGTTTTAATTGCACTGTATATTATATGCTGGGGAGGGAAAGATAGCCAGTTGGACTTCGTGAACCAGCCCAAACTCTGTTGCGGGTAGGGAAACGTAGACAACCCCAGAGCTCTGTACTTGTTGATTTCCAACTGCTGCATTAAAGCTGATATTATCGGACCTCTGCGACTCCAGACCACTCTTTCTAGAACACAGATTTGTGTCATAGAATACCATCATTACATATTGGAATAGACACATAGATTATGAATCCTTCAAAATAGACTATAGGGCTAAATATAGGGCTATTCTAGATGGAACTCATCACATATGTTGCTTTTTTTCTTGTGATTTGAGTATGATTTCCAACGCATTGTATCGGATTAAATCAACTTTTAACATGAACACCTAGCTCCGTCGTTGTTCTCGCCAGGCAAAGAAAGCTCAATAGTTATTTTGGTAACAGAAATCTTCTATAATGCAGACTTACCATAGCTTACTGTCAACTGTATTTTCAAACGAAATGCCACGAAATTCACACTGCCTTCAATTTACATATCAGTGTAGAAATGTGGCCTGTGTTTTATATGTTCTACAAAACCAACGCCTATTAATGGATATAACGTGATCTAACAAGACTTGGAAATAATGTAATAAATAAAAGCTTGAGAAGTGTGTCTAAAATATACTTTATTTAACATTTGCCTTTGAAAGGGGCTTAACAGAACTCGGCCTATATACAAGACGTTTCCATCAGATATAAGTGGGGGTGAAACAGTCACTGAGGACCTTCATTGTCCCACAAAAGCAGTCTGGCTTGATGACATGATTAAAAAAAAGAATAATGGGTGTGTTTAACAAAAGCTTCTGAAGGCAAGACTAATCATATTTATATCATTTCTTATTGTTGTTATCAGTTAAAGTATTAATCTTCGTCTTTGCTCCAGATAGACATGTCAACAATCTATGCTCACGCTTAACATAATGTAATATATGCCATCATGACATGAACGTAAAAACGTTCTTGACAGAAAAATCAAATCTGTTTTAAAATAACGGGAATAAACTACAGTTAGGTCCATAAGTATTTGGACATTGACACAATTTTCATCATTTTGGCTCTGTATACCACCACAATGGATTTGAAATGAAACAATCAAGATGTGCTTTAAGTGCAGACTTTCAGCTTTAATTTCAGGGTATTTACATCCAAATCAGGTGAACGGTGTAGGAATTACAATACATTTTATATGTGCCCCCCCCCCCTTTTTAAGGGATGTGATGGCATTTTTTGATATAGTTACTAAGAGTGTATTTTTAATAGACTGAGGTTGTGTTTAAACAAATGGATGTTGCAGTTGGTCTTAAGGTATTTATGGTGTTGGTTTATGATGCCTGATTGAGAAGCTAGGGGCACGGAGGTTGGGGGATGTTTGAGTTCCGTGGCCTAAAGGGAGAAGGGTAGATGGATCAGTTGATCTAGCAGCTCTGACCTTTTGGCCAAGGAGATTGTGTCGTGTGTCCTGTTTGTGTTTCATTAAGGGTATCTTTACTGTCCTCATTTAGAGAAAGAGCCGTGACATCAAAAGACTTTGGTATCTTGACCTGGGGGGTTATATTGTCTTAACTGTCACTGACCAGTGTTAGCCAATCACAGAGACCACTGCATTGATGAATTGATCATTTATTAGGACATCTGTTTTAAGTGTATAAAAGCACAAGCTTTTTGATTGTCCTTGATCACTCTTGCGAACGAACTGTGGTTAGCACGTCCTTCGTAATGACTGATCAGCAAAGCTTTGTTTAATATTACGTAATTGTATAATCTAAATAAATTGTATTAAAACCACATCTCTTGACTACTCAGATCTACAAAGTGCCACTTGAATTTCCACCATTACATCTTGGTGGCCAGTACGGGGATCCTCGTTTGCTCAGCGTTCAACGGACAGGACTCCCTTAGAAAAGGTGATCTGATCAATCCGGCGTAAGCCGCTCATACCTCCGTCCAAATTGTCGGAGAAGGCGGGGCCGATTCGGGGGGGCCTGGCTTGTTGCGCTTTTGCTGACGCGGGATCCTCAAAGAACCGGTGAGATATTCTTTTTGGTCACTGTGTGATATTGAATTGTCTAAATGTGTGTTTTTTAGGCTATTGTCAATAATTTGGTTAAGTAAGTGATTGGGCAGAGGTAAAACTGTGTCCTGTACGTGTAAAGTCGTACGAATTAATAAGGTAAGGTTGTTGAACCTATCTTTTACGTGAAAGTCGTAAAAAACGTCTGCAGAAGTGTGTCGACGGACACACATAGAGGTAGTGTTGTTGACGAACACACATAGACGGAGATAAATTCACATGTGATATCGTGTTATGTGTCTTTTTGAGACCCTAAAAGGATTAGAATATGTTGGGTTAGTGATAGTTTGAGAAATTGTATTGGCTTTGGTGGTCATAACAGTTCTTATTTATTAACGTGGCCTAAACGTGATTCTAAGTCCCGAGAGAAAAGTATACTAGTGAGGTAATCAGCTGAGTGTTTACAAAGGGTTTGAGTCCCTGAAGGTGGAGAACAAAAAGAAAAGAAAAGTTAGGATGTATCCTGAGGGATTTTCAAAACAAAGGTTTGAGTTTTTTACACGCGTGTTCATGTTTATTTTAGTTAATTGAAAGTTATGTTTTTTGAGATTAAAAGAAGTATGAGTACCTAAAGGTGTCAAATTTAACGGCTAGGAAGGAGGAGGAAGGGTCATTTTCTCTTAAACAACTTAGGACATTGAAATTCAATCTTACCCAAAAAGAGGAAGAAACTAAAGATTGTTTTTTAAAACTAAATAGATTTAAGGCAGACTGGAAAGCTTTTGGTGAATGGAATCAAGAAGGTTTATTACGAGAACAGAGTAGGATAGGGACAAATTCACCTATTTCTCAATGTTTCAAAGTCCGCGACTCAGATCTTCTGGTTGGCCCACCGCGAGCACCTCCAGCACAAGCAGCAGCCCCAGTCCAAGATCCAGTGCCAGCTGCGGTTCCAGCGCAGCAACATCAACAGCCAGCAGACCAGGACTTATTGGGTGACATCCCAGCAATCGTCCAGGTGGTCCTTCTTCAACCAGATGTACAACAGCAAATTCTACATCTTCAAGCCCTCCAACGGAAACTGCAACGGCAATACGAACGGCAGCCGCTAGCAGCGCCAGCGCTGATTCCAGAGATGGGATCTGCGGCTACAGGTAGCACACCTACGATTGGCCCACCACCATATCGACCACTTTATCCTCCCGTTCCGGAACGTTATGTAGAGGAACCGGAAGGAGATGGTGGACAGTCTCCTTACCACACGAGATCTGGAAGAAAATACCAGCGTGCTTTCGTGGGGAATGTTGAAACTTCTCTGGACTTACTGCTAGCTATGGTGGAGGCACCTGGAGCTGATGGAAACACTGTGCTAGTTCAAAGGCCATGGACTTTGTCTGAGATCAAAGAAACAATGGTTCATTTGCCGCTGCCCGGAGAAGTGGGCGGCAATAGAATGGTTGCTGAATTGGTAACTTTCTGTAGAGACTTCAAACCAACGACTCACGAGTTGAGACGTCTTTTAATGACAAAAATTGGGCCACAGTTTTCTCGGATTAATGCTGGATGGCCGGTTGATGACATAAAACTTTCGAATCCAAATTGGGACCATAATGACAATGATGCGTACCGGTTAGCAATAACTGGTGTGTGCGATCGAGTTCGTGATGCTTTTCCTTTGAGATCTGGTATCTGGTACGTTTAACAGAGCTGCACAATGCTCACTCATGAATAGAGGTACCAGCTGATATTAATCAACCTCAGGTTACTGTGTGGGAGGCCCACTTGAGAAACTGTTTCCTGAATGGAATGGATGCAGAAATCTCCGAGAAAGTTAAGGACATTTGTGTCACATGGGACAGTGCGAAGCTGAACGTGATTGTTGCTCATGCAAATCATGCAGAAAAACTCTTGAGAGATGCGAGAAAGGCTAAAATTGAGAAACGCAATCAAGACCTGGAGAAGGCTACCATCACCATGTTCCAGAACCAGAACCAAAACCAGAACCAAATGAGAGGTCGTGGTGGTCGTGGAGGCCGTGGCAGAGGAAACCAGAAAGGTCAAGGACCTCGACGATTTGCCAATAATGGGAAGCCAATGGCGGCTTGGAACTCCTGCTATGTCTGTGGTCAGATGGGACACTGGAGTTCAAATTGCCCGGAGGCTGACAACGATCAGGAGACATTTGGGAATTGACTAGGTGTGGGCCACCGAGAGGAGAGTGAGTTGCGGACGGAGACAGATGGAGAACTTCAAACTGACAGGTGAAGGAGGCTATTCCTCATCCGGTGATTGGACCGCTGCATGATTTGATACCGGGAGACTGGATCCTGGTGAAGGACCTGAAATGCAAGTCCTGGAGAAACCCAAGGTGGACGGGGCCATACCAGATTCTCCTGACGACTAATTCGGCGGTTAAGATCGAGGGGAGAGCAACGTGGATACACGCTAGCCATTGTAAGCGTGCACCTTGTCTGGAGACGGAAGCAGAGGATACGCGTTCCGCGTAGTACCAAGGAAAGCTCAAAGTCTGTGCGCATAGTGCAGTTCTTTGAAGGTTGCTGTAAGCAATTTGATCGTCATTTGCATTGGTTCGACTAGTCTACACTGTCTGAAAGAAGTTTGCCTACAGCCAACTGAAGATGGTCACTACGGATGCACGACCATGGCATCCGTTCCGACAACCTGGACCTTGTGGTATATGGGGAACAATGGGTGTTGTCATGGGACTGGCTTTTCTTATTGTATTTCCGCTTTTGTATTTAAAACAAAGTATGAATAATTCTAATGATACTATGACAATAAAGACAATGACTTCAACTGTTTCACCTGAAACGTTCCAGATGTTGAAAAGTAATGAGAGAGAAGTTGTAGATGAAATGGAATCAGAAATGGAGTTTAATTCTTGGTATAAGTTAGCTACATATTCTGTAAAACAAATTTTAGGCGAAGAACACCCACCATGTGTGTATTGCCAGCCACTTAAGGATGTTCCATTGATTATGCCAGTACCATTTAATTCAACTAGTTGTTATGATTTTAATCGATTCATCCATCGATTCATTTCAGGTTACATTGGTAAAACAAGATGTGTTGACAGTAGTCACCTGGTTTTGTTCAGGAATTTTCCAGTCTGTCCCATTAACTGCTATCATTACCAGAGTTCTAGTGCTTGGTATTTAAATTCCAATCTAGGATGTGCAGCAGTGCGTCCTATGCTTACTGGACCAATTGAGAACGAGGGAACGGAAGATGTTCTGATTGAATTTGTTATAGTTCCAGGGCAGAAGTTTGAATGTTTCGAGAAAAGTTCCGATATTGTTAAAACAGTATTCGTGGGGAACTTGAGTGAAGGGAAAGTAAAGATTGGAACTTGTGGACATACTTGGGTAGTAAATCCAGACTGTGAGGCGATGCAGTTTAGAGATGTTAATGGGACTTTACACCCTTGTTACAGT
Source organism: Osmerus mordax (assembly GCF_038355195.1). Taxonomy (NCBI): domain Eukaryota; kingdom Metazoa; phylum Chordata; class Actinopteri; order Osmeriformes; family Osmeridae; genus Osmerus; species Osmerus mordax. The sequence goes on from NC_090053.1 coordinate 15,110,359, forward strand.
TTTGGAGCCTCTGTTCGTGTGGATAGTGAGGGAAAACATAATGTTCCACCACCCATTGGTATATCCGGGACGTGATATAGCAGATATATTTTGGTATTGTGGAGGTAGAATTAGATCCCAGTTACCAAAAGGATGGGTGGGAGTGTGTGCTAAGGTGAAGTTAGTTAGTAAGACATTGATTAGGCCTTTAGGTAATGTGACGGTTGATTCAGGCAGACAGAGACGAGCTGCTCCTGTTGGATCTTTTGATAGTGGAATTTACATAGATGATATTGGAGTGCCAAGAGGGGTGCCTACTGAGTTTAAAGCTAGAAATCAGGTAGCTGCAGGACTAGAATCATTCTTTTGCGTACATTGTACGGTTAACAAAAATGTGGATTGGATTAATTATATATATTGTAATCAGCAACGTACACTGTTGATGCGATTTCTGGGTTATCAGAACAATTGGCTAAGACTTCAGAGATGGCATGGCAAAACAGAATTGCTCTAGACATGTTGTTGGCCGAAAAAGGGGGTGTTTGTGTACTTTTCAATAATACATGTTGTACGTACATTCCCAATAATACAGCGAGTGATGGGTCAGTCACTAAAGCATTATCAAGCATGCGTACTTTGAGATTAGACTTGTCTGAACATTCTGGATTTGGTGATTCAAAAGGAATTTGGTCATGGATTGACGGGTCTTGGGAAATGTTTGGTAAATGGAAGGCAGTTCTGCTCTCTGTTTTGTGTGGAACATGTGTCATTTTGTTGATACTATTGTTTTTGGCTTGTTGTCTGTTTCCCTGTGTAAGGAAGATTGTTGAAAAGACAATGGCTAAATCATTTGCTGTTCAAATGATGAACTATAGTCCCTTAGAGGATTCTGACTGGGTTCCACCATTTAATGATGAAGAGGCTACTGTGAGTGATATGTAATTCTCTTGTTATTTTTTGGGTTATGTTTTGATTAAAGGGGGTTACGTTATTTTCTTGCCTCCATATCTGTGTGGATGTTTTATATTTTTGTATGCTTATGCTTTTGTATGCCTATGTTGTTTCAAAAAAAAAAATATAAGGAATGTGATGGCATTTTTTGATATAGTTACTAAGACTGTATTTTTAATAGACTGAGGTTGTGTTTAAACAAATGGATGTTGCAGTTGGTCTTAAGGTATTTATGGTGTTGGTTTATGATGATTGAGAAGCTAGGGGCACGGAGGTTGGGGGATGTTTGAGTTCCGTGGCCTAAAGGGAGAAGGGTAGATGGATCAGTTGATCTAGCAGCTCTGACCTTTTGGCCAAGGAGATTGTGTCCTGTGTCCTGTTTGTGTTTCATTAAGGGTATCTTTACTGTCCTCATTTAGAGAAAGAGCCGTGACATCAAAAGACTTTGGTATCTTGACCTGGGGGGTTATATTGTCTTAACTGTCACTGACCAGTGTTAGCCAATCACAGAGACCACTGCATTGATGAATTGATCATTTATTAGGACATCTGTTTTAAGTGTATAAAAGCACAAGCTTTATGATTGTTCTTGATCACTCTTGCGAACGAACTGTGGTTAGCACGTCCTTCGTAATGACTGATCAGCAAAGCTTTGTTTAATATTACGTAATTGTATAATCTAAATAAATTGTATTAAAACCACATCTCTTGACTACTCAGATCTACACAGTGCCACTTGAATTTCCACCATTACAGGGACCAAAAGTAATTGGACAATTGGCTGCTCAGCTGTTCCATGGCCAGGTGTATGTTATTCCCTCATAAAGGGAGTTCGTTATTTCATTGACAAGGAGCAGATAAAAGGTCTAGAGTTCATTTCAAGTATGGTATTTGTGTTTGGAATCTGTTGCTGTCAACTCTCAATATGAAGTCCAAAGAGCTGTCACCATCAGTGAAGCAAGCCATCGTTAGGCTGAAAAATCAAAACAAACCTATCAGAGAGATTACAGAAACATTAGGTGTGGCCAAATCAACTGTTTGGTACATTCTTAACCCTTGTGCTGCCTTCGGGTCACATGACCCAAATGTTCATAACGAACCATCGTTGTGTTTACCCAATTTTACCCAATACAAAAACAAATTAAAATAAGTTTCTTTTAACCTTTGCAATGTGGGGGGTCTGAGACAGCCTAGCTGTTAAAAGAAAATGCTTCACTTTGTCTTTGTATGCGGTAAATCTGTCGCAATACGACGGTGGGTCACAATGACTGATGGGTCAGAATGACCCGAAGATAACACAAGGGTTAAAAAGAAAGAACGCACTGGTGAGCTCAGCAACACCAAAAGACCCGGAAGACCACGGAAAACAACTGTGGTGGATGGCAGAAGAATTCTTTCCCTGGTGAGGAAAAACCCCTTCACAACAGTTGGCCAGATCAAGAAGTTCGATTCCCGGTCATGCCAACTGACGTTGTGTCCTTGGGCAAGGCACTTCACCCTACTTGCCTCGGGGGGAATGTCCCTGTACTTACTGTAAGTCGCTCTGGATAAGAGCGTCTGCTAAATGACTAAATGTAAATGTAAAATGTAAATATTCCCCTGAGCTGTAACACAGGAGTAAACGTTTACAGCAGAGACAGCAGACAGTGAGCTCTCCAACTACTTCTAGCACATTAGCTACCATTTCACCAAAATACCATCATTCTACACCGAGTAGCCTAATATCAAGTTAGCGGTTTGCACTAATTATAGCAGAGATGCCTCTGCAATAGTTATCTAGTATAATTATAACAAGCACACAAAACTGAGTGATGAACTGCTGGCGGCGGTGGATGGTCCAGGTGCGACCGGAGGATGAACGGCCGATGCTCGGTACGGCTCCGTGCTGCAAGAGAAGCCGTGTGTTGGTGAACCCCGTCTGTCTCTGGTCCATGTTAAACCTGTCCGCCGTGAAATGGTCAGTGGCGCAGAGGCGGCTGTTGGAGTTTATCCGAAGCTTTCCATGGCTCTTCACAAAATCTATCCACCTATTTTTCCTTTCATTATCAACAGGGAACTTAAATGGCGTTGCAGCGCAGCTGGAGTTCTTGCATCCAGGGAATATGCAGTTGCGGGTGGTGGGAGACATCCTGAAGCTTGCTATCTAGCTGATGTAAGCTACAATAACAGTACAGCAGGAGGAGCAATTCAGTGATCTGACGTAGATGGGGCGAAATGACGTAGATGTAGAAACCTGATCTGAAAACGGAAGAGAAACTGTTCTTCGGTCTAACTCCACATTTCAGTGCGACAAAGTTTTAGCGCTTTGCACATGCTTTCAGGAACTCATTTCACACGTATCAGAATCAGAATGGGATTTATTCGCCATGAAAGTTTGCACAGACAAGGAATTTGCTTTGGCAGGAAGGTGCATACAATAAACATATACCTCAAATTTAAATATGTGGACTATCTATACTAAGGGTACATAAACTAGCAGTACTAAGTGGGATTAGAATATAATTAAATATACAATAAAATAAAATATAAGTTGCCGTAAATTACAATATAAAAATACAAAAATACAAATATTACAAAAAATACAAATGTACAACATACCATTATTGTAATGCAGTGCAAGAAGCAGTGTGTTTTAAGCAAGAGTCATTAGAGTCAGTGTGGTCCCTTGGCCTTGTTGAAGAGGCCAACAGCGGATGGGAAGAAACTGTTTTTGTGGCGTGAGGTATTGGTCCTGATGGACCGCAGCCTTCTGCCGGAGGGGAGTGACTGAAAAAGGGAGTGTCCAGGGTAGGAGGAGTCGGCCACAATCTTCCTCGCTCGCCTCAGGGTCCTCGAGGTGTGCAGGTCCTCGAGGGTAGGCAGATTGCAGCCAATCACCTTCTCAGCAGTGCGGATGATACGCTGCAGTCTGCTCTTGTCCTTGGCAGTGGCAGCAGCGTACCAGACGGTGATGGAGGAGGTGAGGATGGACTCAATGATGGCTGAGTAGAAGTGCACCATCATTGTCTTTGGCAGGTTGAACTTCTTCAGCTGCCGAAGGAAGTACATCCTCTGTTGTGCTTTCTTGATGAGGGAGCTGATGTTCAGTTCCCACTTGAGGTCCTGGGAGAGGATAGTGCCCAGGAAGCGGAAGGACTCCACAGTGTTGACTGGGGAGTCACACAGGGTGATGGGGGTGAGTGGGGCTGTGTTCCTCCTGAAGTCCACAACCATCTCCACTGTCTTAAGAGCATTGAGCTCTAAGTTGTTCTGGCTGCACCAGGTCACCAGGTTGGCCGCTTCCCACCTATAATCAGACTCGTCTCCACCAGAGATGAGCCCAATAAGGGTGGTGTCGTCCGCAAACTTCAGGAGTTTGACGGAGGGATGACTGGAGGTGCAACTGTTGGTGTACAGGGAGAAGAGCAGAGGAGAAAGGATGCAGCCCTGAGGTGATCCGGTGCTGATGGACCGGGAGTCAGAGACTTGTGTTCCCAGCTTAACGCACTGCTTCCTGTCAGACAGGAAGTCTGTGATCCACCTGCAGGTGGAATCAGGCACGTTCAGCTGGGAGAGCTTGTCCTGAAGCAGGGCGGGGATGATGGTATTGAAGGCAGAGCTGAAGTCCACAAACAGGATCCTGGCATAGGATGCTGGGGAGTCCAGGTGCTGTAGGGTGAAGTGGAGGGCCATGTTAACTGCATCGTCCACAGACCTGTTGGCTCTGTAGGCAAACTGCAGGGGGTCCAGTAGAGGGTCAGTGATGGATTTAAGGTGTGCCAGCACCAGGCGCTCGAAAGACTTCATTACCACAGAGGTCAGGGCGACGGGTCTGTAGTCATTATGTCCTGTTGGCCTTGGCTTTTTGGGCACAGGGATGATGGTGGAGGACTTGAGACAGGCTGGCACATGGCATGTCTCAAGGGAGGTGTTAAAGATGTAGGTAAACACCGGAGACAGCTGGTCAGCGCAGTGCTTGAGGGTGGCTGGAGAGACAGAGTCCGGCCCAGCTGCTTTGCGGGGATTCTGCCTCTTGAAAAGGCTGTTAACTTCACCCTCCTGAATGGAGAGAGTTGTCACTGTAGAGGGGGGGAGGTGGGAGGCCTCCTGGGTGGGAAGGGGTAGTTCAGGACTGTCCAATTGTCTTTCAAATCTGCAGTAGAACTCATTCAGGTCGTTGGCCAGGCGGGAGTCGTTAGTGGAGTGGGGGGCTCTGGGCTTGTAGTTGGTAATCTGCCCGAGCCCTTTCCAGACAGAAGCAGAGTCGTTTGCAGAGAATTGGTGCTTTAGTCTCTCTGAGTACAGTCGTTTAGCCTCCCTCACCGCCTTGCTAAACCTGTTCTTCGACTCCTTGAAACTGTCTTTGTCCCCACTCCTAAACGCGGCCTCTTTCTCTGTGTATATAATGTACTTAGAAGCAAAACATGGAATTTACTTTACAGGATCTTTAAGGAGAGCCTGGCCACTCCCTATTAAGCCCCATTGTACTGAATTTTGTTACAGTTCCACCAGAGTTCCACTGGGAGTGATCGCGGTCGAGTGCAGAATGAATGGGAGTCTATGGAGCTAAACGGCTAAATTTGTCTCTTTCACCTGATTGTCATTGAGAAATCTCAGATTTGATTGTAGTTTTTGCATGTTCAACATGGATTGAAAAGTTGAATGAACGAGTACTTATGTCCTTTCGATTTCTTACAGGGTAAGTCGTTATTGCCCATAACACGCTAGCATTCTGCTTATGAATGCTGATTGGTTAGTGAAGGACTGACTACGACCAGAGATCCCGCTTGATGGCATCAGAAGCAGAACCAGAATGTCAGAGCATTAGCAACATTAGCAACAACATCAGCTGTGTTGTCGATGCCTCGAGAGAAAAGTGGAAGTAACCAGAGCTTGCCGTCAAGCAGTATCTCAGGCCGTACAATGTGTATGACGTCAATGACATTTATAAAGGCTTTTTAGAACAGAAAGGCGACTTTAAAAAAAAATATCACCCAGCGGTGTGTATTTTTTTTCCTCCCCTTTCGAATTCAGAATTCAAATTACTAGACAAAAAATTATATCCTGAGAAAAGTGGATTTTGAGGGGTATAGCTCCATAGACCTCCATTCATTCTGCACTCGACCGTTAGCGCCCTCATATGGAACTACAGTGGAACTGCAACCAGTTCAGAAACCGGAAGTTTCCCGAGAGTGGCGGTTCTCTCTATATTACACATTCTCTGCTAATATGTTATACAAATACGTAAAATACATGACCAAGACTATGACATGTAAATCATTAATCATCAAATTAGCAGCTCAGCCCAGTTTGTGTGGGATTGCGCAATCTGAGAGGAGGCACAGCTATTCGCTGCCTCCTTACGCTTCTTTCCTTGTATTTGAACAGGAAAATACACAAATTCAGCGATATTGGCTATAAAAATCATTGGAATCATCCAATAATTATATTTCTATCAATGGACAAATATTTGTATTTTATTCGTTTTTTTCATTTCATGATGACACAAGGGAGGCACTGCCTCCCTTGCCTCCCCTGACCACACGTCACTGAGCCTAGCCTATAACATTTCACTGGGTCTTGCAGCTGTTAGATTAACTGAAATTATTATGAAACGTTATGTTCTACTAGCCATTTGCCTACTTTAGCAAGCCACTGTATTTCCAAGCCCTGATAGTGTAACTGAGACAACACAGTAAATAATTCCTTTTTCAAGTAATAAGCCCCCGTTCAAGTGTTGAGCATAAAATTACCTGCACGGTCTGTAGACATTTTGAGATGAAGACACTTTTTTGTTCTAAAACCGGACTATAAGCCGCTTCGAAATATAAGCCGCACAAGCACAAGAAAACTGTAAAATCGGAGTGCAAGCCGCGGCTTATTTTCCATTAAATACGGTACTGTAGGACTACATTAAATTTTCATTTGAATCATTTAGCAGACACTTTTCTCCTAAACGACGTGCAAATAGGGAAAAGACAAAGTGAAGTTTGAGGATCTCTACTGTACTCTACTCTATGAAGAGACAGCTGCCTGAGGCTGTAGAATTCTACTGTAGGACTGTTCTGTGTGATGTGACTGTCTGAGACCTATGGGACTATGTATCTTCTTCAGACCATACTCCTGGTCTGTTATAGAGGCCCTGTACTATACTCCACTCTACTGTAGGGTACTCTTGATTTAATCGCTCAGTGGAAAGACATAGAGACAATAACAAATTGTTGCACACCATCATTTATTGACTTTAAAATATTAGAGAATGTGCACAGCACATAGACCACAATGTTTATAGGGGACCTGTATAAAACTACAGATATGTGTTTGATACATAGAAAGGCATGACAGGGGACACACACGTGTAACATCCACTTTCAGTTTGACGTTTACACCAGCTACACCTTAACTCCTTACACGCTGACAGAATCCAGTGCCAGCAAGAAACTACATTCCTTTTGGTTATATTTGGATTGATCCCACGTTTGGATGGATCAAATTTACCCCTAAATACAGGTTTCATCTCAGGTCACATGGGTAAAGAAGATGATCAACATCACACACTGTACAGTGTCACATACTTGGCACAATTTACGCCATTTGAAAAATGAAATTAAAAAAACAGGAGGACATTGTGGAAATGCCATTACTTGCTGACAACCAATGGCAACAATTATTCTACTGTGTCTGCTTTCAGGAGAGTACGCTGACAGTCATCAAAGCGCTTTTTCTCCTTACATGCACACACACAGATGGACCAAGCACGATCCTCTTCCCCATCTTGGTTCGTATAGTTCACCTGATCAAACATATCACAGTAAGATCCTCTATGGGACTGTTTACTGGATAGTTTAACATGCTGCAGCAGATACTGTTATATATACAAACAAACACAGACAGAACACAGTCCTTAAAGCTCATTCAAGGGAGACATAACCTATCCATCATGAGGTAGTAAACTGATATATAATTTCTGGAAACTCACACTTTTTCTCTGACAAAACATACTATAATGACTCTAAAAAACATGCAAGCTATTCAGATGGGGTCAATTGTGGGGATGTGTTTATACTCACGTGCACCTTGGGATTGAGAAAACCACAGGGCACAGTTTTAAGAGACCTCTCTGATCGTGGTACTAGGATTGTTCAGTTTATGCTTTAGACCTCCCTATCTGTAATTGCACATCATCACAACCGTTGAACAAAAGACCCTAATATTTCCATGAGAAAATCTTTATATACTCTAACTGTGACAATATTGTCTCTCTCCTCATTGGTTAGCTCTCTCTGATTCTAACTTTGTAATGCATGTCCATGAGATCAGGTCTCTGGCAAATCGACTAATCACTAACCATCACAATACGACTTGCAAACAGTGCAATTTGCACACAAACCTGTTTGTTACCATAGATAAACCCTCAGAATGTATTTCAGATTGTTGTCCTTTTTCAGATCAGAAAGAACCATATAGGGCTCTAAACGATACTTTGCAAAACAGGAAAGGGTTGTATCTGTAACAAAGGGATCTATCTGCAACAAAAGGTTTTTTATTGCAACAGACATCTCTATATGACACTTTTTTACTGTGGGAACTTAATTTAAAGTTCACTTATCTCAAGCACTTTTAGCAGCTCACATCTGATGTACATGTTTTTGGTTGTTTATGTGTGTACATAAAGAACCAAAAAAAGGGCTTTCATTTATTATTTTCCCTCACCTGCTATCCCACAGATCACAAAATAAAAATAAATCTCAAATCATAAATAAATAATTTAAATACTATATCACATCATCGTCACACTGTAGAAAACATGTTGAAAGTGCATTGTTAGGCCCCGGCCGTCATGATGGCGCTCTGTTCAGATCCTTGGCAGGAAGTGTGTCACTGTCATGGCAGGAGTCACTCTATTACCCTTCTTGGTTTTGCCTGTCTTGCTCAGGCCTATGTACATCCCTGGGTGAGCCGCTGACTCATAAGCATTGTAGTTGTTAGCCAAGAGTGTCTCCTTGAACTTGCACTCGTTACTGAAATGACCCTGCGGAGGAGACAAGGGAAAAAGAGATGTTAGTTGTGGCCTTGTGCACCCTGACTGAGGTACATTTACATTTAGTCATTTAGCAGACGCTCTTATCCAGAGCGACTTACAGTAAGTACAGGGACATTCCCCCCGAGGCAAGTAGGGTGAAATGCCTTGCCCAAGGACACAACGTCATTTGTCTCGGCCGGGAATCGAACCGGTACATAATGCCTTGGTCTGCACCAATCTTAACTACATTTATCATTGTCTGACATGTCATTATGGTTAGGGTCAGGGTTCTAAATTAACTTTTTTGATCACCAGCCAATGTGGCTGGTAACAATCAGAATTTCCACTAGCCAAATTCTTTCCGGTGAAAATAAGAACAATTATGAGTTTCACTGAATGCATTTGATCATTTTATTAACATTGTTGGCATGAAAAACACAGAACATTAAGTAAAATGAAGCACAGAAGTATGATGCAAGGGTATGTGAAATCACCAACACGTGACGGTCCTAAAAATAACTCCAGGAGCATATGGATAGAATACACTTCCACTTAATGTTCTTTGCATTTGATCTGCTGTCTAACTGTAGCTAACTCATGTTGCAGGTGAACGTCCCCTAAATGTTATGAGGACGTTACATGGACCTTCAGGGGACCCTACAAAAAGACGTCATGGGGACGTTCCCTTGCGACGTCCTGATAACATTCGGGGACGTTCAAGGGACGTCCTGGGGACGTCATTTTGTTAGCTGGGTAAGTAAGGACACGATTTATTGTAAATGGCTAAAACGTCCATTCGCGTCATGAGATTGACTCCTGCCCATGCATTTACAGTAACGTTTTGTCCTAAGCAGGCATTAATTAAACTGACCTAATATACTCTTTAAGAACAGTGTATTTACATTACAGAAGACTGTGTCAGTAAGCAACATATTTTTTCTTATGCGTAGACTAACGTTACATGCAGCAATCCTTACTAAACATGACAACATTTTCATTGTCAAACACAAGCCATTCCCGACCCGTCAGCCATTTGGCATTACATTTTATTTTCTTCGTTTCTCTAGTGCAGGGGTCACTAATTGGCGGACCGCGGTCCGGGTCCGGACCCAGGCGGTTCCCTATCCGGACCCGGACCTATAACCGATATATTATTATGGAATTAATTCATTTTGACGGAACGTTTCCATTTTAACCGGCACATCTTTTTCTTCCAACTAAATGTGGTTTCTATCTTACTTGTCCAATACAAAGGTCCAATCAGGAGCTTTAATAACTGTAATCACCATGAAAACTCACTCACTGAAAGTTGGTTGCAACCTCTGTGGGTCAGGTTGTGTGTGTCATTCGCAACAACGCAGGCTAATCGATTTGCTAACCCGGCGAAAATCCAAATCCCAAAATACCTAATTTCAGACAAGTATGCATTTGTGCTGCCGGTGGGGCGCACAAAACCGATGTGTTTAATGACACGGTTGCCCTTGTCAATAGTGGTAGCTAATGTGAAACGTCACTATCATGGCCGTGGGAACTAGGAGTGCTGTAGCACCCCCTGACAGCACGAGAATTTCCAATTATATGACTTGAAAATTCACCACCGCGGCACAGCCCAGCCCCGCAGTAGCTGACTGGCCATCGGGAGCACCGGGAGAAGAATAACAATGGAAAACCAGGCTAAGAAACGTAAGGGTGGGGCTGAAACATTAAGAGACAAAAATACATCACCTTCAGTAGACAAGGTTTTACCAATTGAAAAACGGCTATGTTCATTTTACATAAAGCTCAAAAAACTATTTTGTGCTCAAATAAAGGCAAACACAATTGTCTGCTACGCGCGCTCGCATTAAGTATCCTAGCGTTCTCACGAACTAGCATCACATCAAACAGAATGTGCATGACCTATTTTTACTCCCAGTCCATCCCTACCGCCCCGCAACATTAAGAACCCCCCCCCCCCCCACCACCACCTGGTTAGTGGACCTTTTGGGTTTCTAATTGAGTACCCCTGGTCTACACTGTACATTCACTCACATAAGCGCAGCTAGTTCAGGCAGGGCAATCGGGCAGCGTGCGTCATTCATTTATCGGGGACGTAAGGCATCTTACTCCACCTTCCTTTCCTCCGCCCACGACTACACCCACGTTAGCAGCGCATATTCATTGGGCCACGTCCGATAAGGCGTCTTTAAAATACACGAGGATACGCACACACTCACCCCGGTTGTTGTATGATCAGTACTGCTGCCGCCCTCCACCATCCCCTTCTCCCCCATGCTGACTGTATGTTGTATCCAACAGGGGGATTATATCTCTATTGCTCCCTGCCTCATATGTCGTGTATGTATGTGTTGCATAGAGGAGGCAGGGAGTGCTTCCCTTAGATCATCCACTCCGCTAAAGTTAAATCTACATGTCCATGTCATGTAACAATAAATGCTCAAATCTAATACGTGATTGTCTTGACTGAACTTAGTTTATATTACTCTTAAAGGTACATAAAGTATATTTAACTTTTCTGTGTAGAGTATAAAGTTAGTGGATACTGTGTTTGTGTTCTGAGAAAGGAACCCCAAGTCCAGAGCTGTGATGTTGGTGTACAGAGTGCACAGGTGTCTCTAACCCTAACACTCATTCACTGGAAAACAAGTGAGGACACGTCAAGGTCTTTGACTATCAATTGTCAGTTTACAGGCTCTCGAATACTGAAAAGTGTTTTTATCTGTCCAAGCAAACAGGGCAACTACATTCGCTCCCGTCCAGCATACTTACAGATCCATAGAGCTTCCCTTTGCCGTTCATGGCCAGGAAGAGGCCGCTACGAACCCCAAACAGCGTCACCACACCCCTCTCCACTGGAGATATTTCCAGAAGACCTAGAAGGAGACCAAGCAGGTTATTGATGTGTTTACTGTTTGGTGTTTCCCCCATTGTGTATGCCTGGCGTGGAGAACTAGATGAACTTGATAAGAGCTGGTGGACAGGTCTATTTTCAACCTGCAACAGACACATCCTGACCTGAGAGGAAATACTGTCTTCCGTCCCACTGAGAACAGTCCTCTAAAGTATGATGGATCTGAGCCTGAAGTGGGTCTGTATCACAGACTTCCTCCAGTCAACCCTTCCCACTGTACCAATGCCCCCTGACAGATGGAGCTCTCCGAGGTAAACACTGCTCTGTTGTTATGTCTATGGCTGTCAATGGGAGATTAAACTCTCTCTCATCCCAGTGGCGTGTATTGTTTGTGGGAGTGATATCTCTGTTTCTTCCCATGGACTGATGTGAGAGTGTAGAAGTGGCCCGAATTTATTGGAAGACTACACCAACATAGATTGGCAAATAAGGAAGCTGTAGACATCTATATTGTCTATGAATTATATATTGGACAGAGGTATTTTATGGTCATTATACAGGGGTTGAATATCCTAGATAGATAGAATAGACTTCAAAAGAAGGGATCAATCAACAGAGAGGAAGAGAGATGGTTATACATGATTGTGAAGCACCTGACCTAAACCGTATCTTAACTCAGCTTAGATGATAGCCTAAAGTTATCACCATCATTCAATGCCGAAGCCTCAGATCTCTTTGAATTACTGATTCTGTCTGACACCTTGAAACATAGCCAGAGGCCCTGTTATTTGAAATAGGGGCCGCGAATATTGTTCAAGCAAGCATATGAATCAAAGACCTGCAAAGTCAAGACATTCATGCCAAAACAGAACACAAATTGCCTAATAATAAAGGGAGAGACATTTTTAGGGGGGGGCCAAGGCACTTAACTAAGTTACCACGGTTTAACCAGGTGAGGGCACATAGCTAGCACATACAGATCTATAGAAACCCAGTCTGCGGGACAGTGCATTTCTTCTATGTTCCGTATGGCCTAGAAGAGTGAATATGAAATATAACTTACTGTATGTATTTTCGTTATGCACTCCCGTTATCTTTCCATCTGGGGAGACTTGAATATGAAATCCAATGCCAACGTTGCAGTACAGACGTCTCAGTCTTTTTATACCCATTAGATAGTCACCGTCCCGGTTTAAGTCTCTTTTCTCCCACGGGTTTCGAGCCAATGAACGCGAGTAGAGCGTCTCCCATTGCCGTTGCACAGTCCCGTTAATCCTACGGGTGAACGGGGCAGTGCGCACCGAGCTGCACACCAGTCCCCACACCAGCAACGGGAGAAGGGACGCTTGGACATACATCCCAGTTGGCCGGTGGCGACACAGGTGTTCTTAAGGAATAAAAAATATATCTTCTTCTGTTAATCACAATGATAAAGTGACAGAGACTATTGCAGTACGCAACACTATCCAGTGAAAAGAATAAGCCAAGTTCTATATGACTGCATGAAGTCTGATAAACCGTGTACGAAGGTCTGCTGTAACTCTCCTAGGTTAGATCCGAAGGTCCTCTGGGTCGGAGTTGTGATTTGTCGGCCGAGTTGAAAGGCATGGCCATGTCCATTCTATTTTGGCGATACTTATATCTGCCTCGAAATTACATCACACGCCACCTACTGTAACAAAAGTTTACTCACAATCCACATGCTCAGTAGTTGCCACCGACACAAAGTCATTTGAGGAAACCTCCCCGCCCCTTCTCGTGCGCACTGCGCTCGGAAGCAAACCATCCAAGGCGCGCCAAGAGCTTTGCTTAAGTGCGTTCAGATGAATCTTCTTAGCATTGGTAACTTTAACCTGAAATTTTATGATGGTTAATTTAAGATTTTCTGCTTTAACCTACTTTTGCACTCCTGAAATATCACGTTTTGGAAGTCAACTAGACTACATTCTTGGAATGTAGGCCTACACAGACAAATATTATCCTACTCACGATCTTTGTCTAAAACATCCTCCTATATGGACTGAAAATAAAACCGATGATGTATTGCAGGATGTAGAGTAGGAAACTGAAAAACCAACAGACTGTTGAGCAGGAGACATAGCTATAAATGAACAATAACAGGAAAATAACATGCGCTGGAATTCTTGTGAAATTCTACTTTTGGAATATGGAATGATACAAAGACGACGTTAATTGGTACCCTAATGTTTTATTCCTTAGTCATTTGACAGGTGAAAAACAGTTTCATCCGACATAGGCCTACGCCTTTTGCACTCATTGGACTACTCAGAACTTGCGAGGAATTTCAAATGCTTTGTTCTATTGAGATTTCCCCTTCGGCTCCACTGCCCTTAAAAGTCAAATAAAAGTTCGAATTAAAGGTCTGTTTGTGTTCTGAATCCTACGTGCGACCATCAACACCTAGAAGCCCCATTGTGTAAAACACCGAGAATAACTTTAGGATGTGAAGCGAGACACTGCGGCTTTTTGCACCTGTTCTCGTACACATTTTGTATTCCTTTCGAGCAGGATAATCCTCATATAAGGAATGTAGGTGGTTGTTGTCAAGTCAAACTCAACCTGACCTGAGGTGTCCGTGCACAAACTTCTAAATAAGCTACTTTATATTTCTTATTAGTTTGAGGAAAAAAAATGGTTGCAAAGAATATTAAACAATTGTTTATAAACGACCAGGCCTTTTTGTGAATAGGCTATTATTGGTGGTATGACGTGTCGTGTTTAATGAATTACATGCGCTTTGAAGTTGGAGAGATTCGTATAGCCTATGTTCATGCACCTTCCTGCCACAGTAAATTGCCTGTTTGTGTGAACTTACATGGCGAACTAGAGAGGGTCTCTAGTTCGCCATGTAAGTGCAACAGACGCAAGCAAGCACACAGGGGTCCGTTTTTTAATGACATTTTTACAACTGATATTTCTGTATATTTTATATAAAAATGCATAGGGCCTACTTATTATTTATAAAGATTACATAGATTTAAAAGCATCTTATTTTTGCTGCTCATTTACAACTCAAAATACGAGTGAAGTGTAGAATGACATAGCCTATGATGTCTTCTCATTTCCCCTGCAATAGGCAGCCTCATAGCTGAATCAAAACGAATACATTCGTCAGATCGGTGTAAAAATTGACCTAATCTCTATGACTTAAACTTCCTTTTAAGTTTTCCCTTCTCGTGATATTTTCAGGCATTTAGAATACTCATATTGCATTCATTCATTAATAAAGAACCCCCTTTGAAGATTATTGTATGACGTTACCGGCAGTAGAAGATAGAATCGCAATTCAAACAGTACCATCTGCTAACTGAAAATATGCCCCCAAAAACTTAAATAAGCTTGACATTTATTTAGTGGAAAATCGCTAATTCATAAAAAGCTCACTGGTAGCGATCATTGTCAGTAACAACGCAAAATGCGATATAGCCCTGTGTGGAGAAGCTGCCCCGGTAAATTGTACTACTACAGTACAGTACTAGACTACTGCTGTGTTCGGCTTGGTAGCGATTGCGTTGGTTGAATTCAATTTAACGTTCTGTTGTACGGTTTAGGCTTAAATTAATTATTTTCATGAACAGATTGACAAAGTTTAGGCTGTGGCAATGAAGTTCAGGTTAGTAGTCTGATAGTTTCACCTATTGAAAGACTTTTGATTTAAGTAAGGGGAGTGCCGAACATGTTCTGTCGCCGTTTGACTTCCTAAACAGCTGTGTAGATGTTTTTGTAGTGTGTCTCGCTTAGGCTACAGCGTTGCAGTGAGCAACACTGGTTTGAAACCACAGGTAATGATAATTTCACCAACAAATCGTTTACTTGTAATGTAATGTCATAATGAATCCTACAACGAAAATGTATTTGTGAGGAATGTTTATTTTAACATTGAAAACAGATGCATCATAGACCACTGTAGTATGTGTTGTCCGGGCAACAGAGGCTAATGTCATGCTAATGCTTCAGTGAAATAGTAGACTACCGTTTCCGAAAGTAGATGTGGGCATACTTCCTTAATAATATCAGCTAATATTGTACATTACATTTCACAATAGTGTTTCACATCACAAAGTAAAATGTGTAAATAGTTATCACCCTGGCCTCTTTGCTTGTGGCGTTTCTGCAGCTGCCTTGCAGTAAAACTATAGTTAGCCTAGCTATCCATAAATATATATAAACATGTTTATATATATCTATGTAGCTATCCCCCACCTTAACAGATGCGAAACGAATCTTCTGCTACAGGTAGTCATGCCTGTTTTCGTGACGTTAGTGACGTAGTGACGTTAGTAACGTCAGTGACTGTGGCTAGCAAATTAGCCACCGTTAAGCTTCACTTTTCGCCACAAAAACTTAACTTGAGCCTAAACCATGCAACGGAACGTAAATAAAAATACAAGCAACTCAATCACTACCAAGACGAAACTTTTGACACCTAGGTTGTCTATGTAGGCCAAATATTGACGAAGATTTAGTGGGGCAAAAATAAATAAAAATAATAATATATATGTGAGAGAACAAAGGTTGTGCCCTTGCCGAAGGCAAAGCACACCCAATAAAGCTATTTCTGAGAGTTCATCCTTCATGCAACCAAGGTGCTTTGGGACATCACTCCTGTACAACAATCCTTACAGGGATGCCAATGCAGTGTTTCAATTTGTGTGACTAATATCAAGAGAATGTGTAGGGTATGTAGTATGTACTGTGGGTATGTGTCTTTTAATTATAGTAGGCCTACCTAATTTGTGTACACTCAAGTCTGCAGCTCAAGTGTGGACTGCTACTCCCAGCAAGTAGAATTTAGAAAAACTGAACGCTTTGCCTCATAACCGCTAGGGTGCAGTGTCTGCAAATAAACCGAGTTAACCCTGGATGTGCTCAAGATAACTCTCTCATCTCATGCCCTCACACCATTGGGTCTATGCCTCACACACACTGACCTATGATGAAGAAAAACAACTTGAGGTATAAAGACGATGGCAACTTTTATTATGAACAAATATTTACAGTATAATCACTAATAAATATGCGATACAATTTCACAATAGCAACCAATTATTGTAGAAGGATATTGTATTTCATGCTAAAAGTGCCTTCTCTTTGCATCCTTCATACAATTAATCACTATTATGATAGTGCAATTTATGATTGACCTGTATTGTGAAATGGAAATGTTTTAGTAAATTACACACAAAACAACAAACACTAGGCTAAATATTTGCACAACAAAAGAATCAAGTCTGTGTCAAGTCTGTGTGACAATTCAAAACTCACAACCATGCACAGAAGTCACACGTGTGACTACTTCAGGTTTCCTCATACTGAATAAGATCAATGAGTTAAAGCATGCCATGATGACCTCCGACATATGGTTGATTCTGGCCCCCCAGTGGTGGAATCAACTCCCCACCTCCATCAGAGGCACTGACTGTCTCTCCACCTTCAAGAAAAGGCTCAAGACGCACTGGTTCCGGGAGAACAACAGTACTTAGGAATGGTTTGCTTGACCCGATGTTAGTTTCCTCAAGGATCACAATGACTCTTGCTTAGAGACTTGTTGCCCTTGTGGTTAGTGGTAACTGATTAAAATTTTTGTACTCGCTGTGATATATTTTAGGGTTCCTCCAGGAGGAATGACTGATGGTTTTTCAAACCTTTGTGCCTTCAAGATGACATCATTCTGAAGTACCATACGCAATTTCACCTTGATATGTCAATATATGATTGAATTCAATTGAATTGCTCAACAGCGCGCATGCTCCAAATTCTCAGACTCATCCTGCCCCTTGACACTAGGGTGACCACCTGTCGCGCTTTGCGTTGTGTCGCACAGCATTTTCACCCCTTGTCCCGCACGTCCCATATTGAAAATGCCGTGCGATACAGCGCAAAGCGGGACAGGTGGTCACCCTACTTGACACACACGCGAGCTTGGCGAGACGCACACACATCCTTTCTGGAAATTATGTGCTGACCAAGCCCCCACCCTCGGTTTTTGCCCCTGTTTCATTTCGCTTCCAATCGCAGCTCGCCTTTGCGAATATAAATTATTCTCGGCGGCCATTGTTGTTTTCAACTGGAATCGCTTGATGTGTTGGAGGCAGCCACATTCGGTAAGTCTTGTTTTTACACATTTTAAACTAGAATCAATGATTGGTTTCGTGAAAGTACACCCCTCTTGAATTATGGTGAAGGTTTTAACACTTTTAGACCTTTAGATCGTGAGTCTGAAGTGACGGAAAACCGAACTCGAAAAGTAGCTACTGTAGCTTTAGCTTTTTTCCTCTGTGTTTTTAATTAGTTAATCATTTTGCATCTCGGCGAATTGTTCATCAAAAAGGTCGAGGAGGGCAGCCTATAGAAGAAAAAGCAATTCCCACAGACCTGTCGGCTCAATTTTGATTTGGGGCGTGAAAGTCTTTGTAATAAGCCTATGCGCCAGGGGGACCGCATATAGGCTTAGGCGGCAGCCATGTTTTGGTCGCGTCATGTTCATAAGTTCACCATTTTACAGTTAGGTCTACACAAAAAAGGTTGAGGAGGGCAGCCTTTAGGAGATGTAGGAATTGTGCTTTTAGCCAGATGCTCCGATTATTTTTGTGTTTTGTGGACTTGCAATTGGAGTGATACTGCGTCCAGGGGGTAATTTTTTTTTATGTTAGCCTCAGTCAGACTCGGCTCGCCGAGCCCACTTGCAGTGTGTAAACAATTTTGTATTTCACTCAATTCTACTCCAAAAACGTCATGGAGGACTGCTTTATGTAGACAAGGGCATGCTAAAGATAGCCAGTATATCAGATTTTTCAAGGCGAACCTGTTTCAATTGTCATATGCCCTGAGAAAGCGACCTACGTTAGCCAGGCTAGTTTTGCCAATTTCAGTAAGTCAGGCTATTTAAAGTAGGGAGGACAAACCCGTTTGAGCGTTTTTCCTGAAATACGTTTTAATAGTTATTCCTGGGGAAATTATGGAATTAAATTACATATTAACTATACTGAAATACGTGTGCACAATAATATCAACAATATTTGCTCAATTTAGACGTTTTTAAAGGTTTTTAATTTTACCTCGAAGCTACTTCCGTCAGCAGTTTGTGAAAAAAAGGCTAGTTTTACGACAGTGACTTTGGATGTAGCCTACTTTAACATGTTAGCTGATTAGCCGTTACGATTGACATATGTATACAGTTACTTTAACAAACCTCTTGTTTGTAAAATACGTAGTCTTAAATACGATGGGAACACATCACATAAACAATTCTAAAACGTCCGACACGTCCATTAAGCTTTTCATTGCAGTGAATGGGTGCGGGCACTCATCGGGCATAAACTCAAATATCTCAGAAGTCCCAACTGGAAAATGTTAGCGGTTTTACAGTCCTGTAGAGGACATTTTCCTGAACAGATTGACATCAAGTTAAGGATGTGGCATTGAAGTTCAGGTTAGTAGCCAAGGGTGTAAAGACCACTTGGCTAATTACAGACGTCTTAAACTGTTAAAACCCCAGTACCACATACGGGACGGTATTCACACGGGCATTGGCTCTAATTTGAGTGATAGTTTGTTACATCAATTGAAAAACTGATGTGGGACTTTTGACTCAAGTAGTGGGGGTGCTAGCTTGTCCGTGCTATAGCTTCCTAAACAACCATGGAATTCTACGTTTGAGTTTTTTGGTGGATTTGCTTAAATAGTGACACAGTACATCTGTGTATTAGTTTGCTTAGGAAACGACTCTCATTTACACTTTAAATCACACACTAGACACACACCAGTGTAACTGTAGTGATGGTACCTATACAGTACACATTTCTAAGGTTTAAGTTACCTCTTCTAAGACACAAGACAGGTGTTGTCAACATCTACAACAGGCATATAGCACTGGTAGCAATCTTTTGAGAAAGATTTGATAAAGCAAAGACATGATGAGTGAGTAGCCTATGATACATCAAGGGAGGAGGTTGATTGAGATTTGGGCTCCGAGACATTATTCTGCCAGACATACAATAGTTGATAATTTGGATCAGTACAGTAAGGCAAATGCAAGGATCTTGACAATGTCCATGCCAGGGGCGTTGTTAGACATACAACTCTACTGGGGCACAGGCCCCTATTCATATCCCTTTTTTTCTTCCAAGCTTGCTGCGCACAATACACTACTCGGCTATAGAAACTCCCATTGCTTAACCCACTATACAACAGTTCAGATACGCAAGTTTGATATCAGCTTTAGCAGGGACATCAATAGTTAATGCCAGCGCATACATTCTTTCGCATTCATTTGAGCGCAAATACTTTTTTTGGAGCTTCATGTAATATTGTTTTTATGTTTTAGTCGAAATAAGATGATGGGTAGGCCTATCATTTAGAAACTTTCTTTAGTTTTGTAATGTTTTCTTAGCCTACCTCAATTCTGACTTGTGTGCCGAGTCCGACACCTGGACGTCTGTGTGCGTGCTGCAGTGGCTATTTGGCAAGCTCAGAAGAGCACACAGACATGGAGTTCTGCGGGCATCGGTTTGAGGTTTCGGTTTAACTGCTTTAATTGGGATACTGCTTTGGCATAACACATCTTCACATGTAGGCTCCACCGCTGATAATGTCGCTTTCACGATCCTGTACACAGCTACTCCTGAAGTGCGGTGCGCTGTGCCCCAGTAAAAAGGGTCTAACGACGCCCCTGGTCCATGCATTAGCCAAGGACAAAACAAGCCTACTTTATTGTGTTGATCAGGTTGAATTAAAAAAGGAGAATGACAAAATGATCTCTGCTCCCCAAAACAAGCTCTAGTTATAGTAGCATACTTGTGCTTTCCAGTCAGTGTCTAGTTAGGATGGCCATACCAAGACTGGTCCTGCTTGAAAAGCATCCAACCTTCCAGTCTCTATTTTTGTTGCCATTTTAAAGACCTATGGCCATTTAGTAGCCTATGGCTCAAAGTACTCTCAGCCAATTACAGACCTCTTAAAATGGGAAAACCTCTGTGCCACATACGGGATGGTATTCACACTTTGGCTCTAATTTGAGTGACAGGTTGATTCACCAATTGAAAAACTCATCTGGGAATTTTTATTTTTGTAAGGGGAGTGCCGAGATTTTACTGTCGCCGTTTGGCTCCTAAACAGCAGTAGAATTCCAAGTTTTTCTAAACCGCGTCGCGTACAGCATTACAGTGGGCTACACTGGTTTAAAACTACAGGTATATAAGGACAATTGTACCCATGAATTGTTTACTAGTAATATAATGTCATCAGGGCTCCAGACTAACTTGTTGCCTTGGTTGCACTGGTGCGCCTAACTTTTTTATTTAGGTGCACCAGCACACAATTTAGGTGCACCCAAATCTTTCCTTGCGTCGCCACAATTTCAAGGTCACCTTTTTATCACGCTCCATATACATTCATATATATCATGTAAATGATCTTAAACAAGAATAAGGTGTAGGTAAATATAGGCCTATGTAATGGTAGAATTCTAGTGGCACTGTGTAGATTTGAATAGTCAAGAGATGGCGGTTTCAATAAATTTATTTTGCTTGTACAAATCAAGAATGAACAAAGTACTTTGTGATCAGTCATAACGAAGGAGGTGCTAGCCACAGGTTGTTCGCAAGAGTGATGAAGAACAACCCTAAAACCCTGCCTTATATAAACTTTAGATCAAATGGTTCTTCTGATGGTCAATCCATCCATGTAGCAAACTCTGTGATTGGTCAGCACTGCTCAGTGACAGTTTGATTCCATACCAAGTGTCCCACAGTTCTTTGATGTGGCATCTCTCCCCAAATCAGTAGATAGTAAAGCCACAGGAGTTCACCAGTCAAATGGTCAACTGTCCTTTATGTGGGCATCTTCAAACAAGTATTTAATTAACATCACCCATGCAACAGGAAGGGTCAGAGCAGCTTGATCAGTTCATCTATCTTAAACTGCTCCCTCAGATCACAATAACAATACAATTGAATCCACATTGTCTCCAGACCAGCTGTCTCATCCTCCCCAGGTGTCATAAACTGCAAATGGCATCTCTACCAAATGGAGTTGTTTCAACATTCATTGTATCAAGCTTCTTAACCAACTTTTAGACTTCCATTAAAACACATTCCTCATATATAAAACACACACATTATAACTGTATTCCAAATTTCCACCACAGCCTATTTTTTATTTGAAGCACAATCATACTGTAGCCTAAGTGCTTCACTGAGCTACCAAACTAAAACGTTTTAAGCAAAATAAAACATTTCAAAATAGAAAGTGCTACTGTTTAAAAGTGCTTCCCTGAACTGAGACCTAACATTTCATGGCTCAAAGTCTTATAGCAGGTCCCACCTTGCTGTCGCATGCCCTTCAGATGGCCAACACCTGTAATTTGGCCTTCTTGCCCTATGGCCTTGGCTAAATCATCTTGCCACACTCTCCCTAGCATCAAAATCCTAGCTCCATGGGTTAGCTCCATGGCCCAGCTTCGTAACTCAGGGGTCCGCAATTCATTTTTACAAGGGGTCACATGAGAAACCTGAAATGTGTTGGAGGGCCTCATCAATTTGCTCACTATTCATTTCCCCCCATTTTCGTAAAAAGCAGTAAAGTATATATTTTGATTAGCTGCTACTGGTTATCAGAAGAATAAGGATATTCTGTAAATATTTATATAAATATTTTAGATTTTGGTGTAGGTCAAATAGGAAAGATTATAGAAGTAATAAACAGTATAAACAGCAACAACAGTGTTTCATTTTATTTGTAACCAGGTAATCTTCACAAACACTGAAAAGTTGTTTTGCAGTATGTTAAAGATGTGGAATTGATCAACTTTATACAAAAAGCAAAAAGCGTTTTTTCAGTTCATTTTGTTCTGTGAGAGAAATCCAGTGGGCTTGAACAAGTGCATCGAAATCTGTCTGAATGCGAAGGACAGCTGACAGGTAATGATCAGGGTCTGCAGTTCAACTAGCAAACCATCAGCCCGCGCCCACTGAATCAGTCAAGTTCTTATTATGTCCGCGTTAGTTTTTTTTCTTCACAGCTTTCACTTTGACCTCAGTAAACAGATACTTAGAAGTCCATGTCTTGTTAAAAGTTAATCAGTGACAAAGTTTTTCATTTTCGAGGGCTAACCAACAGCTAACTCTCCTGTCGGTGAGGTTGTGCAAGCGCACATATGTAAATCGCCTGATCACTGTAGTCTTTCAGGACTACATATTCACTACCGCTCAACACATTTATTTATTTGAAATGTTTGATTTACCTCACGCGGGCCGGATTGAGACAGCCTGTGGCCGGTTATGGCCCGCCGGCCATACAATGCCCAGGTCTGCTAAACTGACTCTCTGGTGCTCAGGTCGTAATTTCAATCACACAGCACGGAGCTACAGGAATATCTGGACCACAGCCAATCAGAGGCAAAGACCCGCCCCATCTCTGTCTCTGATTGGTTTAGACCACGATATGATCCAACCATGAGTGTCAGTTCCGTTTTAGGATAACAAACGCTTCGTTTGTGGAGAGACAGCGGATGCGAGGAGGTTAGGTGCACCGTGCGACCTAGGAAAAAATGTAGTCGCACCCGTACACATTTTGGTCGCACTCTAGAGCCCTGAATGTCATAATAAATCATAAAACGTTCATCAATATGTGAGGCATGTTTATTATTTTAACGATTGAAAACGGATGTATCACAGACCGCTATCGTATATATCATTCAACAGAGGCTAATTATGCTAACGCCTCAGTCAACAAGCGAAAATTGACTACTGTTTTCGAAAGTAAACGTACTAATAATATCAGCGTACATCGTATTGTACATTAAATATCACAATTGTGGTTTTTATCACAATGTTAAATGAGCAATAAGTTCAGTTTTGCATTTGTTGACGCTTGGAACTCTCCGTTGTGATTACATTGAGAGCAGAACGTTTGTCCTCCCTATTTAAAGGTCTCTGACAGTCAGAATCACTGTTTACAAGCAAAGGTCGCGCTGGGGGCCCGTTCTCCGTACGTCGCTAACTCAGTTAGCTGGATTTGACGATTTGTCATTATCTTGGATTGTTCGGTTCTTCGAAGCTCATCCTGGACTTCCCTTACAAAAAAGAAGTATATAAAAGTATATTATAAGTATACTAAAATATGGATAGTACACTTTTAGTTCACTTTTGATATACTTTTAAGAAGTATACTTAGAAAATAGTTCACCTTTGATATACTTTTAAGTATGCTTTGAAAATAGTTCACTTTTGTAAGAAGTATACTTAGAAAATAGTTCACCTTTGATATACTTTTAAGTATGCTTTGAAAATAGTTCACTTTTGTAAGAAGTATACTTAGAAAATAGTTCACCTTTGATATACTTTTAAGTATGCTTTGAAAATAGTTCACTTTTGTAAGAAGTATACTTAGAAAATAGTTCACTTTTGATGTACTTTTAAGTATGCTTAGAAACAGAAAATGGTATACATTTCTTCTGGAGTAGGATGTACGTTTTCTATTATTATACAGCAAAAACAGTCAAAATAATTTTAAAGTACATTACAGGTTACATTTTTTAGATCCATCTCATTCTAATTATTCATGTCTATGAAAATCTATTATGCATTGCACATTGAATCTTTTTTGGTACTGAAGCTGTAACCTTAATTACTGCCAAAACATTCTGAAGCCCTATAATCCTATACTAATAATGATCAATTGGAGTATTAATGGAAAAAAAGAAAAAGCTATTTGAGAAAGAAGCAGACAGAAGGGTTGCATTATGCATTTGAAGGTTATACTGTCAAACTGACTGAAGAACGAAATAACGACGTGAAAAAATGAAGATAGCGTGGCTCATTGGCTGGTCAATTCCCATGATGCAAGGCGGTAAATAGTGTTAAAATTTGCTGATAAGTTTGCCGTTTGTTCGAAATACAAATGTAACTTCATGAATTTCGTTTTTTAAATGTGTCTGCTTAGAATGTAGTGTTTTGTTGCGTGGTCATTGTTGTGGTGGTTTACCATTGTAACCATGAGTTAAATTACTGTTAAGTTTCATAAGAAGAGCTGGATTCTTCAAACATCAAAGCTTGTGCAGTGAATAGCTTATTACAGCTAAACAAAATACAGTGTAACTTTGCAAGGGATCCCGTTCTAGCCAAGTGACTTATAATCTGAGGTGTTTGAGGGGCTGCTAAACATCATAGTATATTAATAAGTAATAGTAAAATTTAATTTATTAAGTTGCACTTAAAAGTATCGCCCAGTATACTTTGAGGCTCTTTAGGAAGTATACTTCAAGAACTGAAAGTGCACTACACAGGTTACTTTAGAGTATTCCAAGGTATACTTTGAAGTACTTTAGGAAGTATACTTTATGAACTGAAAGTGCACTACACAGGTTACTTGAGAGTATTCCAAGGTATACTTTGAAGTACTTAAGGAAGTATACTTGATGAACTGAAAGTGCACTACACAGGCTACTTTACAGTATTCAAAAGTAAACCTTGAAATACACTATAAGTGTACTTTAAAGTGTACTAAGTGACCTAAAAAGTGGGCCAATTCAGTTAACTTAGTACAAAAATAGTATTTAAATAAGTACACTGCTAGTATACTTTAAGTAACATGATAATAGTGTACTTTTTATACTAAGTATACTTACAAAATAAACTTGAAGTATACTTCTTTTTTGTAAGGGTTGCTGTCATAGCAACAGGTCCGTAAGCTTAAACCTGCTCGGGAGCAGGTTTATTTTATGTAAACACGATTAGATTGAGGCTTTACAAGCAGAGGTGATACAGGAAGTCTGTCACAGACATGTCTTGTCCGTTGTAGCACAGTCCACAGACAAAGCACAGTACCATCACACCTTCTCCTACCCCCGACAAGGAGAGGGTCTTCCCCCTTTGTCCTTCTCCCAGAGGAGAAGCTTCAAAGCTTCTGGCCCAGCATGGGGTCAGAAACAGAGGCCACACGGCCCACAGTATCAGACAAAGGATTTATAAGGAAGAACTTTCTTATGTGGATTTACAAACATATTCTCAAGGACTACATGGCTCAAGGACACTATTTCAATGACAGTAGTTGATGTGTTATAATGTGTGTTTTTATCATTTACAACGTTGTTTAATTGAGGTTTGATTATAACTTCCCTTCAAGGATAGTTAAGTCAGCCAATCTTGATATTAAAATGATTGTACCATACTAACAAAACCATTTATGAATGTTGTATTGTTATATTCTGAAGTTTAAGCATTCCATGGACAGTTGAAATAACGGAACTCAAAAGGTACAGCTACTTCACACCTAGGCAGATCTCAGGACGACGCCCAGGTGGGGGGGGAACTGACCAATGAAAGAGGTCACCTTCACGGGGACCCCCCCTTGTTCTTTGGAGTATAAAACCCCCAAACGTACAATCACCCTCGCTTGTTCGTAGGATTAAACTGAGGTGAACGCGTCACTCTCTAACCTATTCCTCTCAATTGGCACATTCACTGAGCGCCCGGAACTTTGACGAGAGATTCCGCTTTCTATTCGTTGGACATAACGAACCTTTGACTCCTTCTTCAAACCGACAAAAGTAACTACGATTTGCAATATTTCTTACTTGTGACATATTGGCATGTTATGATTAAATTGTTGATGTTTGATTGTATTTTACAAATGAGTTAACTTAACCCTTGTTAAGTCAGTTACCCTTGCTCGTCCATTGTTACCCCAAAGGCCTACCTGTCCCTCTCTACCCCTCTCTCTCTCCCTCCCCCCTTCACACGCGCTCTACACAGCCATTGTGTTGCTCGCCCTCATTTGCATCCAGCCACTGTACTACTCTGACTAACCCATAACTTATCTGGTATTTGTTCATTATAATTACATTCTCCTAAATAAATCATTGTGTATAATACTCGCGTATCACCCACGTTATCTGATCTGCTCTACTTTCATAGAATTCACTATTTAAGATTAGACTGATTATTACGAAGGCTATTATTTCAATATTATTCGATAAGGTTTCCTCTATCCCTTTAACAATAAGAGGTGGTGCCCCCAAGAACTACATACTTTATTATTAAATTAAGTATTGCTAATCTTAAACGAGCAAACCCCGCTACATATTGGAGCCCCGTGCGAGGCTTTGAAACAGATTGAAATGAGCGATCTATAACGGAGATACATTTTCCGTCTGAAACCCACCCTCCCACCCTATTGGTTAAATTAACGTTCCGTTGTATTTAACTATTCCCCCAGATAGCTACGGGTTTAAACACTGTTAGAATACCGTGCTGTGTACTGAGTGAATTGGCTTTGTCGTGAACAATTGGCTGTTTGTGTTGTAACTAACTAGCTTCGGAAAAGCTAGACTTGAGCGGAGGTACGCGCGTGCGCAGTGACACTGCGACCCGTCTCATTTCATTTTGTAAAATAAAAGGCAGCGCTTCCAAGAGAAGGCATAAGAACATTATAACGAGTCATAACCACTACTTATATTGGTACCATACACGCTTCGGAAAGGTGTATTATAGTAGTGTTGGCCATTTGGGTTGAGTAAATCAACCAAGCAACTGATAAGTTGCCATTGTCTAGTTAGAGGAACATAACAGACATTGATCAGTCCAAAAGGACTTTGATTTTGAAGGAGACTACGCAGTTCTCTACATTAAGCTATATGCTTCTACCTTGTTAAACAATTGGTAAATTGATTAACCTAGCTTTTCGGAAAAAGCTTCACTTTGTTTTGCATGTAATTCAACATTAATGTAAACACTCAACTTCTAGAATCAGTAAAGTAACAGTAAAATAATTATTGAGACAGGAGAAGCTGCTTATTTAAGGACCTTTATTGTTGCTTAACCGGAAATAGTTACCTTTCGTCAACAAAGACCTGTAATTTGATTTTCATTCCGCGCACTTAAAAGTGGAAGTGTCAGAATATCGGCGCTGTTGACCATACTGAACTGTAATTCTATTTACCCCTCATCAATATCCAACTTTAACAACAATCGCTAAATAATAATTAAACGTAAAGTGTATTATTTTTAGTTTGCCCACTCTATCTGCGATCAGTCCAAAATGACTTTTGTTTGGAAGTAGCCGAACAACGCAGCCTGTACTGCCACAATATTGTTAAACAATTCCTAAATTGATAAACTAGCTTTTCGAAAAGAAGCTTCACTGTTTTGCATTCAATTCGAGGTGAATGTAAAACCCTTGCCCAATTTAAAGCTACATTATAGATGCAGCAACAATTTGGTTCATTATCTGTTTGATTCTACAAGCTAAACCGGCTAACTTAATGTGCTATAGTATTTAAATACATTGTACTTTCTCAGTCCAGTTTAGGCTAAAACAAATCAACAGCTACTCACTCTAAATTCTCTAATCGTTTATAGATAATATAACAAGATTACTGAAATTAAGATTTAATATAGGCCTAAAAGAATAAATTATTTATTTGAATCTTTGATCCTGGATGGTGACTTTAATATTAATTTTAATTTCTGAATATTAATCTCAGTTTTTGATTGTTAATGTTTGAATATTAACTTCTGATTTTAATTTTAATATTAATTTGGTAAACAATTTTTTCTTTTTTGAATCTTTGATCCTGGGTGGTGACTTTAATGTTAAATTTAATTTCTGAATATTAATCTCAGTTTTTGATTGTTAATCTTTGAATATTAACTTCTGATTTTAATATTAATAAAAAAAAAGAAAAAATGAAAAAAAAGAAAGATATATATTTTTACCAAAAAGAGAACCACTACAAAACTAAAGTGCCTATCAACATTATCACAATAGCATTGTGTTAATAACTTCCAGTAGCAGAACCAAACATGTCTCACCTCACGGAAGCTGAGAAACTGATGGTCTACCTATCCAGGAAAGAAAACCCAGGATATGTGGAAACTCTGACCGGACTACCTTTCGAAGAGGTCTCCAAGAAAACCCTGGAAGTGGTCGCACAAAATGTGGGCCAAATATTAAACAAAGACCAAACCATCAAATGCATATCCAGCCTCGGTCTAAACTATGCTGCACAACTCAGGTTATCAATTGCAGATGTCAAAACACAATGGGAGCAAGCTCTCCAAAATCAAGAAAATGCAAAACAAGAAAAAGAAAGAGAACGACAAAACCAGGGACGGCTGGAACAGGAAACCAGCGACCTGACTAAAGAACTAGATAGAGCTAGAAAACAGCTAACGGAACAGGAAACGCAGCTAATGGAACAGGAAATAACCCTCAAGGATGCCCTCAAAGAAAAAGAAAAGGAACAAGACCGACGGGAGCTTATGGAACAAGAAACCAGTGACCTGACTGGACAACTGGATAGAGCTAGACAACAGCTAATGGAACAGGAAACAACCCTCAAGGATGCCCTCAAAGAAAAAGAAAAGGAACAAGACCGATGGGAGCAAATGGAACAAGAAACCAGCGACCTGACTGGAGAACTGGAGAGAGCTAGACAACAGCTAATGGAACAGGAAACAACCCTCAGGGATGCCCTCAAGGCGAAAGAAACTGAACAAGAAATCCGGGAGACACTGCAACAGGAGAACAAGGAACTGGCTACGGAACTGGGAGACCTAAAAGAAGAAATGCAGGGGGTTCAGAAAAGCAAAAAGGACTCAACCGCCCTCATGGAAAACACAGTGAAGATATTGGATGAAGCTAATGAAAAAGTAGCAGACTACGACCACCTAAAAGAAGAATTGCACACTCTCTACACAAAATTCCAACACCTGGACCAAGATCTCTCACACATCACAGCTGACAGGGAGACAATGAAGAAAGACTTACATGAAACAAAAGTGGAACTACTATCTACCATTCATAAGCTGAACAAAGCGAACGCCACGATCCTAGACAAAGAAAACTCAAACATCGACCGAAGGTGGAGAACTGACATCAGAGAAATGGATCTGCAACCAAGAAACCAGTACCCAAGACAGCTGCACTCACCTGAAGCACCCCTCCAGTCCGAGTACGAAACAAGAAGACCATATAGGGATACATCCCCTCCCAGCCAATCTCTGTACCAAGCTGACACGAATCCACGAAGAACAAGGGAAACAGAAGATGTGGAGCAGCCGAGCAGAAGACTGGATGACCAGAAAATGGAGCTACAATTCCAACTTGAACGTCGCGGCCAGACCACAGCCCCAAACAGATGGGATGATGATGAACCCTCAAGCCCAGCCCAACAACAGAATGCAAGGAAATCGCATGTACTGCAATCAGCAGCGTCCCTAGATCTGTTATCAAGAATTAGCAGGAACATAGAAAGGTTTGATCCAGACAATCCCACTCAGAGCATTGAGATGTATCTAGAACAACTGAACTACAATCTGGAACGCCTGCCTACAGCTACAGACGCGGACAAGCTGTACCTGTTGAAGAACACCTCTTCCAGCTCAATCAGAGCCCTGCTTGACAGGCAACCTGCTGGAGAATGCCACAGCTATGACATGGCTTGCCGGACCCTCAAGGCTTGGCACTCAGAAAGTAAAGGCTCCTGCTGCACTACCGCCCTGCACACAAAACAAAAGGCCAACGAAAACCCAAGGGCATTCTATGAGAGGTTCAGGAAAGCCTATTTTGCAACAGAAAACCAACCCGGAAGAGAAGAAACTCCCATGTTCAAGTCAGTGTTCATCAACAACCTCTCCCAATCCATAAAACCCTTCATGACGACCTTCGCGAACCAGGAAACCATGACGGCTCTGCAGCTAAGGGACATGGCATATAGATCATGGGCGAACAACAACCGAGCTCCAGACTCAAACGTCTATGCGGTGGAATCAGATTCACACCTACAACTAGAAGGAAGAGAACTCCAGAGACCCTACGAACCCAGACCCGCCTACAAGCAACCCTCCTATAATGCACGAAACCACTCAACAAGACCCACACCGTACCAAAACGAACACAACAACCCTGGACGACACCAGGACAACTATAACAAAACAAACAAACCCCAAGAGTATCAACAAAAAAGAAGTAAACGTGACGAGGACATTGAAATCATGAAGAAAAACATTAGTGACATACGAAGAAAATTGAATGAAGCAAACAAAAAGGATCCGTCAGACCCAGCATGACTAGAAGGCCCCAACACGGAAAACACACCTCAAATGCTCCCCTTTGGATGGAAGAAAGGGAAGAGGACCCAAAAAGACCTCAAACCCACAAGAAGACAACCTCCAGAAACAACAACACACAAACAAGCCCCACAGTTACACACATTTCTGGGTGAGCTTTCCAGAAAAGGAAGAGCTAACCGAAGCTATGTCCCCATCACACTTGAAGATGAAGTGCCCTGCGAAGGATTGCTGGACACAAGAGCAGAAATCTGCCTGATTGCACCCACCTTGGCCGCTCAGCTAAAAGAAACAGCCAGATCAAACAGAAGATGGATTAAAAGTGAAGATAGTGAATTCAACATCACAAGCTTCACCCAAAACAAAGCTCCAGTCACAGAGACACTGTACTTGAAGCTAACATTTGGGGAAATGTCCCTAATCCACCCCATCCATGTCTCACCGCTTGAGACCGAAAAACTGCTGATTGGACACGATCTACTCAACAGACTGGAACCCCTCATTGACTTCAAACGAAACCAGATGTGGACCCACGTCAAGAAGCCCTATCCACTGCCTCACCCTGAAGTCCAGAACACAGTCTTCACAGTGGAAGGGGGGGGACATCCCACGTCTGATCCACATCTCTCAAAAGAGGACCCGATCCATGGGTTAGATGGCCGCTCCAGACCGCCCCAGAGCTACGCCACTCACCCATCGAGACACAAGGTTCAAAGAAAATCAGCACAACGCCATGACCGTCGGCTGCCATCAGAAACCCACCTGCGACGAAAAGCATCACAGGTCCAAAAGAAGTCACATGATGCCAACTGGATGAGAGTGCAGAAAGTAGGAAAACCTACCATGGCCAACAAGCATCCCAGAAGAAGCACCCCAACTGTGACAAGGTGGCACAAACCCCGGAAGAAAACACTGCTACTCGCGGACAACAGGCCATGCACAGAGGCCTGGCCTGGCCTTATACCAGCAACCTGACCCCGCCAAACTGCTGATGAAACAGGTGCACAACAGGTGCCTTGACCCAAGTGTCTCAACGTCACAAAAACAAACCTTCCTTTAAACCAAAATAGGCAAACACCGTCACAAGACGAATATGGCTCCACTAATCTACCAATATTTTTATTTTTATTTCCTAAATCTGTTACCAGAAACCCAACATGATTTACTTTGAGGTACTGTCAAAAGGAATGCCTTAGAGATACCGCCGCATAAGCCACCTTCCCTGGCCCCTGACAAATAAGACCATGACTCCGGGAAGTCAAAGCCCACTTCCACTTCTATTATTTTCATTTTAAATTTTCTCCTTTCTTTCTCTTTCCTTTTTCCTTTTATTTCCTTTCATTTTTAGGCATAGAACCTTAGCCCAGAGAAACTTAGTAATAGGACCCACGTTAGCCCCATTGATTCCTACGTTGTTTAGAGTCCACTCATGCCAATGTGTCCAGTAGAAATGCTATCGTACTGTCGTGTTTGTCTGTTCTCTGCTCTTCTTACGTGCCAACAGCCCAACGACGTCGAGTCATCGGACGTTGCCAGCAGGGGGATATGTAGCACAGTCCACAGACAAAGCACAGTACCATCACACCTTCTCCTACCCCCGACAAGGAGAGGGTCTTCCCCCTTTGTCCTTCTCCCAGAGGAGAAGCTTCAAAGCTTCTGGCCCAGCATGGGGTCAGAAACAGAGGCCACACGGCCCACAGTATCAGACAAAGGATTTATAAGGAAGAACTTTCTTATGTGGATTTACAAACATATTCTCAAGGACTACATGGCTCATGGACACTATTTCAATGACAGTAGTTGATGTGTTATAATGTGTGTTTTTATCATTTACTTAGAACGTTGTTTAATTGAGGTTTGATTATAACTTCCCTTCAAGGATAGTTAAGTCAGCCAATCTTGATATCAAAATGATTGTACCATACTAACAAAACCATTTATGAATGTTGTATTGTTATATTCTGAAGTTTAAGCATTCCATGGACAGTTGAAATAACGGAACTCAAAAGGTACAGCTACTTCACACCTAGGCAGATCTCAGGACGACGCCCAGGTGGGGGGGAACTGACCAATGAAAGAGGTCACCTTAACGGGGACCCCCCCTTGTTCTTTGGAGTATAAAACCCCCAAACGTACAATCACCCTCGCTTGTTCGTAGGATTAAACTGAGGTGAACGCGTCACTCTCTAACCTATTCCTCTCAATTGGCACATTCACTGAGCGCCCGGAACTTTGACGAGAGATTCCGCTTTCTATTCGTTGGACATAACGAACCTTTGACTCCTTCTTCAAACCGACAAAAGTAACTACGATTTGCAATATTTCTTACTTGTGACATATTGGCATGTTGTGATTAAATTGTTGATGTTTGATTGTATTTTACAAATGAGTTAACTTAACCCTTGTTAAGTCAGTTACCCTTGCTCGTCCATTGTTACCCCAAAGGCCTACCTGTCCCTCTCTACCCCTCTCTCTCTCCCTCCCCCCTTCACACGCGCTCTACACAGCCATTGTGTTGCTCGCCCTCATTTGCATCCAGCCACTGTACTACTCTGGCTAACCCATAACTTATCTGGTATTTGTTCATTATAATTACATTCTCCTAAATAAATCATTGTGTATAATACTCGCGTATCACCCACGTTATCTGATCTGCTCTACTTTCATAGAATTCACTACTTAAGATTAGACTGATTATTACGAAGGCTATTATTTCAATATTATTCAATAAGGTTTCCTCTATCCCTTTAACAATAAGAGGTGGTGCCCCCAAGAACTACATACTTTATTATTAAATTAAGTATTGCTAATCTTAAACGAGCAAACCCCGCTACACCGTTTTTACTACAGGAACCTGTTGCAGAAGGTGCAAGAATAATTAGCAGATTTTAACATGAAACCGAATTAATTGCTCATTGCGTGATAGATAGGCTCCTTAAGCACAGCGCGATATGCTAGCCAATACTTTTTGAGAGGATAGCCTATCGTTTTTTTGTGAGGGTGTCATTTACATAATACGTTTGTTGAAACCACATCATATGACATTAAAGATGATAAATGAAAATATGAAAGTATGACATAGGCCTAGCTTACTGTAATAAGAAATAAAACGCGTCACTCCTCTACATTTAATTTGGTCTGCTACTTTTTGCCAGCCCTCTTTCTTGGATTTTGCAGACTTTGAGGTGTTTCCTGGCGTTCTGCTAAAATCTTCAAATTCGGAGTAATCTTCGAGCAAGCTGTTGCTCTGTTGGCTCTGTTGCGGAAAAAACAGGGCGCTCATTTTGGCCACGGTGAGCAGCCATAGACTTATGTGAGCAGCCAATAGCAGCGTTGCTGATCAAGGTTTCTACTATCGATACATACCCCCTTTTAGACCAACGTATAACTCAATCCAGCTATACTAATCATAAACAACAAGTGTGTTCGAAGAACCGAATTAGCCAGATCATGATAAGCAAGATGATGTCATTTTGGATGTGTCATTTGATCGGATGTAATAAGTGACGTACGGAGAACGGGCCCCAGGTCTTTTGTCAGATGTGTATATATTGACCAGTTTAGAGCTAAATACTCTTGCCAGAGCCTGGAATCAAACCCATGTTTTGAGTGACTTTGCATGGGTCTCCATCAGGTCAACACATTTGGATTCAAGTTCAAGTAATGCCACTGCATTTCACAGTCAAAACTGTAGTTTATGTCAAGTGTAGATGGAAAAAGCGTTTTTCACAACTGAACTGACATGGATCCTTTCTTCACTTTTACAGGTCTGGAGGGTCATACAGAGGCCTGCTCAACAGAGTTCAATAGAGGATGCTGAGAGCAACAACAGAGAATGCTGAGAGCATCACAGACCCCTTGCTGGACTATCCCTCTCTAGCTGGACAGCTTCATTCAGCTGGCCTGCCCTGCCTGCCTGCAGGCCCTGCCTGCCAGCCCTCCAGAGACAGTCACCCCACAGACACAGTAGCTCTGCAGACTGCTTTTTTGAGGACATTGATGAAAAAGAACAAACCAGCATTTTTTACTTTGATGAAAGTCTAAATGTTTAATCCTTTCCATGTCCCAGTATGCCAAGCTGCTGACTTTTAGTGTCTTAAGTTATGAAACCAGTTCAAGTGATAGACTTTTGACCTGAATCCAATGATTATTCATCTGAATAAAAACCACTCAAGAGAAGTACTGCTTCTTTATTAATAGTATTTATGCATATGTAATTGCGCAGCTCCCCCTGTCAATAATCTAGCACCTCCTCAGCAGCTGTATTAAAAATTCTCTGGCGCCGTCCCTGCCCAGGGTTGATTGTAACTGGTGTTGGAAAACACATGTAGTAGGGCATAATAGAGGGACTGGGCAAAGGGTGCTGGTGTGGAAAGTCCCCAAAAACTGTGCAGAATGGGCAGAAAATATTAGATGACATTGTAATTGGGGCCTAGGATATTTACTATTGTAGTAGGCCATTAGGTCTTTTTTTTTATTTCAGGGGTGTAATTTGTTGGATATGAAGCCCCCACCCTCCACTCCAGAGACAGTTGGTGACAGAGAGGTGCAGACATTAATTTAAACATAGTCATGCGTTAACCCTTGTGTTATTTTCGGGTCATTCTGACCCATCAATCATTGTGACCCACCGTCGTATTGCGACAACTTTACCGCATACAAAAACAAAGTGAAGCATTTTCTTTTAACTGTTGGGCTGTCTCAGACCCCCCACATTGCGAAGGTTAAAAGAAAATTATTTTTATTTGTTTTTGTATTGGGTAAAATTTGGTAAACACAACGATGGTTCGTTATGAAGCTTTGGGTCATGTGACCCGAAGGCAGCACAAGGGTTAAGAGTAGAGTAAAAAATACAGATCCCTCACTTTCTGAATAAAGTTCGACTGATCTGATTTGTTGATTTCTGTTGCTATGAAAACCAGTTTAGCCAAGCTAACTAATTGTTTTTAGCTAGCTTGCATTACCATTCAATAGCTAACAAAACATTAGTAAAAATAGCTTGCTAATCGAGCAGAACTTGTTAATGCAGGAGACTCAGAGACCTTAGCACGTCACTAGCATCTCGTCATATCACGCAGTCGGCGCACAGCTAGATAATCAGCTGTCAGTACACAGCGAGTACCCAGCATGCAGTGCGGCATTAAAAAAAACAACAGCTACGCAAGGGATTTCAGTTGTTGTGTTCGTTCAGTTAGATGTTTGTAATGTTATTGTTTGTTAGTTAATATAATCTTGTTGGTCACCCTGAGTGTGCATGTCGTGTAGTTTAATGGGAACAGAGAGTCGGCCATTTTACTACCAGAGGCTACACTCGCAATGAGCTGGATGTGGACTGTACCTGGGCTGCACCCTAGCCAGTTGCCTATGAGGCTACTCTTGAGATCTACTCAAGGAGAAAGTCAATATCTGTGATTTTCAAGGGATCTTCGAGAAAGTTTGATAACAATGTTGCGGTGATATGTATTGATTGTGGGAGGTAGTTTTTGGACTACATTTAAACCTCATGCGGCTGCTGCAGCATTTCTGCTTTGGCATGACCTATGCTCGGAGAGAGGGAAACAGCATGGATGGGGATAGTGTGTGGGCAGATGTGTCTTTATATAGGGTGAAATGGAATGAGAAATGCAATACAAAATGTCTGAAAGGGGTGTATTTATGTAAGTGTCCACATTGCCTCAATATCTTTGTGTCAATAAATCAAATATAATTTTGACTGATGGTTTTTCAAACCTTATTGGCTTCAAGGTGACATCATTCTGAAGTACCATACGCAATTTAACCTTGATATGTCAATATATGATTGAATTCAATTGAATTGCTCCATAGCGCACGTGCTCCAAATTCTCAGACTCATCCTGCCCCTTGACACTAGGGTGACCACCTGTCCCGCTTTGCGTTGTGTCGCACAGCATTTTCACCCCTTGTCCCGCACGTCCCATATTGAAAATGCTGTGCGATACAGTGCAAAGCGGGACAGGTGGTCACCCTACTTACATTTACATTTATTCATTTAGCAGACACTTTTATCCAAAGCGACTTCCAAGAGAGAGCTTTACAAAGTGCATAGGTCACTGATAATAACAACAAGATAGCCCCAAAAACATTGCGAGTAGTCAAAACATGAAGCACATATTGTGAACAACCAAAATAAATGCCAAAGGGAAGAGCATGTAGTTAAACAAGTTACAATTAAACAACATGAACCGCTATAAGTGCAAGTGTACCTGTTGAAAAAAGCAAGCAACAGTAATAAAAACAATATATCACAGCGAGAATTTTTTTTTAAATCAGTTACCACTAACCACAAGAGCAACAAGTCTCTAAGCAAGAGTCATTGTGATCCTTGAGGAAAAGACATTGGGTCAAGCGAACCATTCCTAAGTACCGTTGTACTCCCGGAACAAGTGCGTCTTGAGCCTTTTCTTGAAGGTGGAGAGACAGTCAGTATCTCTGATGGAGGTGGGGAGTTGATTCCACCACTGGGGGGCCAGACAGGAGAAGAGCTTGTGTTGGGACCGGGCGGTCTTGAGCGGTGGGACCACCAGGCGGTTGTCTGAAGAAGACCGTAGGTGACGGGTGGGGGTGTAAGGCTGCAGGAGAGACTTGATGTAGACGGGTGCAGTCCTGTTCACTGCTCGGAAGGTCAATACCAGGGTCTTGAATCTGATAAGATTGTTATCTCAATTGAGCGAGCTGACCTAACCTTTTGGCCAAGGAGATTATGTCCTGTGTCCTGTTTGTGTATCATTAACCATCTCCTTCTTTAGAGAGGGAGCTGGGGCATCAAAGAACTGTGGGACACTTGGTATGGAGTCAAACTGTCACTGAGCAGTGTTGACCAATCACAGAGTTTGCTACATTGATAGATGACCATCAGAAGAATTGTGATACAAAATGCACAATTATCGCACCAAGTTGAGAAGTCGTGAACTCTCATGCCCTGAGCTTGAGGTTAACTCCTTAAGAAGGAAGCGACTAAGTGACAGGGCCCCTGCCAAGAACGTCAAGAGACCCAAAAAAGTGAATTATCTGCCTCCCCATCCACTAGGGGAAAGTCAACACCGCCAAGTTCAATTATTTTTATTATTATTTTATTGTTTTTTAGAAAGATAATTTTGCAATAGAATTGTGACAGTTAGCATCATTTGGAAGGTTGTTTTTCATGTTCTAACCAGGTCCCCTATTGTAAGGCAGAGTTTCTGGATACACGTACAGCATGTGTCTCTGTAAGGTCAAGAGGTCATACAGCGAGGCCCCCTCTGAGCAGAATATAGCATGCAGTCCAGACTGAGGGGAGACAGTGAGGAAAATCATGTACAAATAAGGCTTATGTGATTAACGACCACTTCACCTGCTGAACATTCTCGGGTGTCAATACATTGACCACTGAAGACCCGTTAAGGAAGCAATTCTGTGTCATTCTATATATGTAATGTCCAACTCATGTATTTAAGCACAACTGAGAGACAGAGTTCTCACTCATGCCATCAGCTCGTCTTGAACTGATTGTTTGATCCGGGATGCTCGACTAATAAACCAAAGTCAACTCCTTTCCTTTGTCGTGACTCCTTCCGGCCTGCCTTCTCCAGAATTTACATCTTATCACCTATCATGTCACTTAAATTTAGATAGCAGAGGAATTCCAAAGAATCACAGCCGTTCCTCTCTCGCAAACGTTTATGAGGAAACTTGACAGTTACACACCTAGACTGCTCAACATCATGAGAGCCAAGGGAGGAGTTCCAGGAACAAAAATACGGCCAATACTGGATACACTCAATCAGGCAATTGTTGAGTAGGCACATAATTCACCATTTCTTCACTTAGTGTAACACGTCTTGTAAGAATGTGGTATAGTGGACCTGACAAGTGCTCAGAAATGTTAAATTTCACCCCATGCTAAACTTCAATACAGCAGGGTTTCAGTAATGGAGGTAGTTAATCCACATTCTTCATAAATAAGTGTATACTGGCGTTGGCGTTGGGTGATTTTACATTAAAATGTTTACCCACATGTAAGGTCAAGAGAAATTTAGCAACGATAGTTATCTAGTCTGGTTGGACATATTCCTCATTATTACTCCAGGCTAGGGTGCAAGTACAAATGAATGTCATCCATCTTTGTTTCGTCATGCACCTTTCAATTGGCAAGGTGACTGTCAACAGAGATAATCAGGTTATATAAATCAATAGCCCCATGCTAGGTCTACTAGCATATCCAGCATATCCATGTGTGATCACACCTAACAGATTGTTCTTTAACAAAGAGACTCCATCGAGAGAAGACGGGATGCAGTCATCCGCAGTCTCATAGAGTACCTTGGAGAGAGTGGTGTTGAGCTTTTCTTGGACTGCCAGGTATGTCCTTTTAAGAGCAATGTGTTTAATCAAGATTGGTTGATTAAGGGTTAGTTTTTCACCACAAGCCTATATTAATGTTGTTTCTTCTGTTATGTTTCAAAAGGAGGTTGACCGACATGAAAACACTTATCACATCTTGAAATTGCTTGTTGTACATGCTGCCATTTATGAGGATCCCGTGGATGTTTCCATCATTATTGAGGGTAACGAGGTGCTGATTAAATGTGACAACACAGCAAAAGCTTGCACACTGTTGACGGGACTGCTGTATGCACTAAATCTGGAATACCCATATGTTTTGTTTGTACAGTGGTATGTATAAGTCTTCTAAAATGCCAGTCATTGAATTAATGTGTTTGTAAGAATTGAAACTTCAAGGTCATTGTGTATATGTTTGATTTCCAGCAATGTGCCAACACTTTCTCCAAAAAGAATTCTGGATATTTTGCCACAATTTCAACAATTGTCTGTTATGGTTTATTTAATCAATCACGTTACTTCTGTTGTGAGTTTGAAGGCCTCACACTAACACTGAACAAGAGACTCATACATGCTCATTTTGGCTTGCAGTGAAAAGTCCTGATTTGTTTTTCACAGGACTTATTTTCAAGTCAAGGCACATGTACTTTTGAGCGTTGTGCTCTAACCAGATATTAAGGCATTGTAAACAATTCCCAGGTTATTGTTTTTAACAATTGGTCTTTGGTAGCAAATGCCAGTGTTTCATTTGTAGCTGAAATGTTTTAAGTCTTTGGTGATGGGTTTACATTTACATTTAGTCATTTAGCAGACGCTCTTATCCAGAGCGACTTACAGTAAGTACAGGGACATTCCCCTGAGGCAAGTAGGGTGAAGTGCCTTGCCCAAGGACACAACGTCAGTTGGCATGACCGGGAATCGAACTGGCAACCTTCGGATTACTAGCCCGATTCCCTCACCGCTCAGCCACCTGACTCCCAATTTTTTACTGGGTTTACTGGGACCATAATCTGAAACACGTTGAGGACTCTAACTGTAACAGCCTATTCTATGATTGTGCTCATCATTTATCATTTATAAGTATATAATTTAGTTA
Organism: Osmerus mordax; assembly: GCF_038355195.1. NCBI lineage: Eukaryota > Metazoa > Chordata > Actinopteri > Osmeriformes > Osmeridae > Osmerus > Osmerus mordax. The sequence goes on from NC_090053.1 coordinate 15,150,669, forward strand.
AAAAATACTGACAACTAGGAGTTAATTGTTACTTAATTAATAGATATTTGGTGGCCAATCTGCGAAGCGGCGAAGCCACCTTAAGTGTTTCTAACTTTTATTATTATTATTAGGGGCCAAGCAGCGAAGGTGCAAGGCACCTATTGTATTTGTTAGTATTATTATTAGGGGTCAAGCAGCGAAGCTGCGAGGCACCTATTGTTATTGTTAGTATTATTATTATTATTATTATTAGGGGCCAACCAGCGAAGCTGCGAGGCACCTATTGTTATTGTTAGTATCATTATTAGGGGCCAAGCAGCGAACCTATTGTTATTGTTAGTATTATTATTATTATTAGGGTTCCTCCGGTAGGAGGAAACCTATTGTTATTGGTGGTATTATTATTGGGTGTGCTCAAGCCTTCGGCGAGAGCACAACCTTTGTTCTCTCACATATATATTTATTATTATTTATTTTTGCCCCCAGTCAGTCAATATTTGGACTACATACACAACGGCGGTGTCAAAAGGTTCGTCTTGGTAGGGATTGCGTTGGTTGTATTTTTATTTACGTTCCGTTGCATGGTTTAAGTAGAAATTGCGTTTTTGTGGTGAAATGTGAAGCTAACGGTGGCTAATTTGCTAGCCACAGTCACTGACGTTACTAACGTCACTACGTCACTAACGTCACGAAAACACGCGTGACTACCTGTAGCAGAACATTCGTTTCACATCTGTTAACTTGGGGGATAGCTAGGCTAACTATAGCTTTACTGCAAGGCAGCTGCAGGAACGCCACAAGCAAAGAGGCCAGGGTGATAACTATTTACTCATTTTACTTTGTGATGTGAAACACAATTATGAAATGTAATGTACAATATTAGCTGATATTATTAAGGAAGTAGGCCCACATCTACTTTTGGAAACGGTAGTCTACTATTTCACTGAAGCATTAGCATCATGACATTAACCTCTGTTGCCCGGGCAACACATACTACAGTGGTCTATGATGCATCTGTTTTCAATCTTTAAAATAAACATTCCTCACAAATACATTTTCGTTGTAGGATTTATTATGACATTACATTACAAGTAAACGATTTGTGGGTGAAATTATCATTACCTGTGGTTTCAAACCAGTGTTGCTCACTGCAATGCTGTAGCCTACGCGAGACACTACAAAAACATCTACACAGCTGTAGGAAGTCAAACGGCGACAGAACATGTTCGGCACTCCCCTTACTTAAATCAAAAGTCTATCTAACTACTAACCTGAACTTCATTGCCACAGCCTAAACTTTGTCAATCTGTTCATGAAAATAATTAATTTCAGCCTAAACCGTACAACGTAACGTTAAATCCAATTCAACCAACGCAATCGCTACCAAGACGAACACAGCAGTAGTCTACTAGTACTGTACCGTAGTAGTACAATTTACCGGGGCAGCTTCTCCACACAGGGCTATATCGCATTTTGCGTTGTTACTGACAATGATCGCTACCAGTGAGCTTTTTATGAATGAGCGATTTTCCACTAAATAAATGTCAAGCTTATTTACGTTTTGGGGGGCATATTTTCAGTTAGCAGATGGGACTGTCTGAATCGCGATTCCATCTTCTACTGCCGGGTAACGTCGTAGAATAATCTTCAAAGGGGGTTCTTTATTAATGAATGAATGCAATGAGTAGGCTACATGCCTGAAAATATCACGAGAAGGGAAAAACTTAAAATGACGTTTAAGTCATAGAGATTAGGTCCATTTTTACATCGGTCTGCCAAATTAATTCGTTTTGATTCAACGATGAGGCTGCCTCTTGCAGGGGAAATGAGAAGACATCTATTTCATTCTACACTTCACTCGTATTTTCAGTTGTAAATGAGCAGCAAAAAAAATGCTTTTAAATCTATTTAATCTTTATAAATAATAAGTATGCATTTTCATATAAAATATACAGAAATCAGTTGTAAAAATGTCATTCAAAAACGGACCCCTGTGCAACCGACGCAAGCAAGCACACCCTACAATTTCCCCAGAAATTGAACCCTCTCTAGTTATTGGGTGTGCTTTGCCTTCGGCAAGGGCACAACCTTTGTTCTCTCACATATATATTATTATTATTATTTTTATTCTTTTTGCCCCCCTAAAACTCAGTCAATATTTGGCCTACATAGACAACGTAGGTGTCAACAGTTTCGTCTTGGTAGCGATTGAGTTGCTTCTATTGGAATTTACGTTCCGTTGCATGGTTTGGGCTTAAGTTAAGTTTTTGTGGCGAAAAGTGAAGCTAATGGTGGCTAATTTGCTAGCCACAGTCACTGACGTTACTAACGTCACTACGTCACTAACATCACGAAAACACGCGTGACTACCTTTGGCAGAACATTCGTTTCGCATCTGTTAACTTGGGGGATAGCTAGGCTAACTATAGCTTTACTGCAAGGCAGCTGCAGAAACGCCACAAGCAAAGAGGCCAGGGTGATAAATATTTACTCATTTTACTTTGTGATATGACACACAATTGTGATGTGTAATGTACAATATAAGCTGATATTATTAAGGAAGTACATCTACTTTTGGAAACAGTAGTCTACTATTTCACTGAAGTATTAGCATCATGACATTAGCCTGTGTTGCCCAGGCAACACATACTACAGTGGTCTATGATGTATCTGTTTTCAATCGTTAAAATAAACATTCCTCACATATACATTTTCGTTGTATGATTTATTCTGACATTAGTAAACGATTTGTTGGTGAAATTACCATTACCTGTGGTTTCAAACCAGTGTAGCTCACTGCAACGCTGTAGCCTCCCCGAGACACTAGTGTGAGTAGCTAACAAAAACTCCTCAGCTGTTCAAGTCAAACGGCGACAGAACATGTTCGGCACTCCCCTTACTCAAAAGTCTTTCAATAGTTGAAACAATCTGACTACTAACCTGAACTTCATTGCCACAGCCTAAACTTTGTCAATCTGTTCATTAAAATAATTAATTTCAGCCTAAACCGTACAACGGAACGTTAAATCGAATTCAACCAACGCAATCGCTACCAAGACGAACACAGCAGTAGTCTAGTACTGTACTGTAGTAGTAGAATTTACCGGGGCAGCTTCTCCACACAGGGCTATATCGCATTTTGCGTTGTTACTGACAATGATCGCTACCAGTGAGCTTTTTATGAATGAGCGATTTTCCACTAAATAAATGTCAAGCTTATTTACGTTTTTGGGGGCATATTTTCAGTTAGCAGATGGTACTGTTTGAATCGCGATTCTATCTTCTGCCGGTAAAGTCGTAGAATAATCTTCAAAGGGGGTTCTTTATTAATGAATGAATGCAATATGAGTAGGCTAAATGCCTGAAAATATCACGAGAAGGGACAACTTAAAAGGACGTTTAAGTCATAGAGATTAGGTCCATTTTAACTCCGGTCTGCCAAATGTATTCGTTTTGATTCAGCCTGTCAGCTGCCTCTTGCAGGGGAAATGAGAAGACATCATATTTCATTCTACACTTCACTCGTATTTTGAGTTGTAAATGAGCAGCAAAAAAAAGATGCTTTTAAATCTATGTAATCTTTATAAATAATAAGTAGGCCCGATGCATTTTTATATAAAATATACAGACCCCTGTGCAACCGACGCAAGCAAGCACACCCTACAATTTCCCCAGAAATTGTATCCTCTCTAGTTATTATTTTTTTCCCATGGGAGTCAATGGCAGCCCCTAGACCAGTACTGTAAAAAGTTGTGATATTTGGCATGTTGAAACTGCAGACCATTAGTAACTACCATACCAAACATGGGCCATGTGAGACAATAGGTAGCGCTACAGGCCATGCCCCAATATGTCAATTTTCAAATTGATGCCATTTGCAGGCCATAAGTCCCAAAATTCAGAAATTCATTACATATGCCTTTTTTCTCATGAGGAACAAAAAAGCCTCTTGAAGCTATAACGGCCGCCATATTGGATTTTTCTGTACAATAAAGATTAAGGAAACACGTTTTTTCGCTACTCCTCCTACATTTTTGGTCGAATTTTCTTCAAAATTGCCATAGATGATCTCCAGACTGAGCCTCACAAAAGTTATCGTAGGGATTTCTGATTTTCAAAACCGTTTGTCCGGTAGAGCCAATCAAAATCTGCAACAAAGCAACCAAACAGGACGTTTGGTCAAATCTAAGCAAATCTTTGAGATATCAACACCAAACTTGGTATGTCACGTGGAAGACACTACAACATGTTACCATGTGCAAAGGCAACTTCATACCTGTGATTGATCGCTAACACTAAAATAATGCATTACACATCCGCCGGCCAAAAACTTATACTCTGATCCAATCACAAGTTCATATGAAGACTTTTGAGAATGTTTAGTATACAAATATGAGAAAAAGTTGACTGTAAGATGAAAAGTCGATTTTTAGTGAATATTTGAAACATGCATGTTTGGCTAATTGCTCCCCTCGCCTGCTCCAAATTCTCACACACTCAGCCTTCCCTTGACACACACATGCTTTCTTGAAATTGTGTGCTGACCAAGCCCCCACCCTCGTTTTTTAGCCCCTGTTTCATTTCGCTTCCAATCTCAGCTTGCCGTTACGAATATAAATTCTTTTTCGGCGGCCATTGTTGTTTTCAACTGGAGTCCCGTGATAGCCGTGTTGGAGGCAGCCACTTTCGGTAAGTCCTGTTTTTACACATTTTAAGCTAGAATTATTGATAGGGTTTGTGAAAGTACACTACTCTTGAATTATGGTGAAGGTTTAGCACTTTTAGACCTTTTAGATCGTGATTCTGAAGTGACGGAAAACCGAACTCGAAAAGTAGCTACTGTAGCTCTAGCTTTTTTCCTCTCTGTTTTTAATTAGTGAGTCATTTTGCATCTCGGCGAATTGTCCATCAAAAAGGTCGAGGAGAGCAGCCTGTAGGAGAAAAAGCAATTCCCCACAGACCTGTCGGCTCATAATTGTGATTTGGGGCGTGAAAGTCTTTGTAATAAGCCTATGCGGCAGGGAGACCGCATAGGCGCTTAGGCGGCAGCCTTGCTTTCGTCGCGTCATGTTTATAAGTTCACCATTTTACAGTTACGTCTACACGAAAAAGGTCAAGGAGGGAAGCCTTTAGGAGATGTGGGAATTGTGCTTTTAGCCAGATGCTCCGATTATTTTTGTGTTTTGTGGACTTGCAATTGGAGTGATACTGCGTCCCGGGGGTACATTGTTTTGACGTTAGCCTCAGAGTCAGGCTCGACTGCCCACTGGCAGTGTGTAAACAATTTTGTATTTCACTCAATTCTACTCCAAAAACGTCAGGGAGGACTGCTTTTTGTAGACAAGGGCCTGCTAAAGATAGCCAGTATATCTGATTTTTCAAGGCGAGCCTGTTTCATTCGTCATATGCCCTGAGAAAGCGACCTACGTTAGCCAGGCTAGTTTTGCCAATTTCGGTAAGTCAGGCTATTTAAAGGTCTCTGACAGTCAGAATCACTGTTTACAAGCAAAGGTCGAGCTGGTCTTTTGTCAGATGTGTATATATTGACCAGTTTAGAGGTAAATACTCTTGCCAGAGCCTGGAATCGAACCCGTGTTTTGAGTGACTGCATGGGTCTCCATGAGGTCAACACATTTGGATTCAAGTTCAAGTAATGACACTGCATTTCACAGTCAAAACTGAAGTCTGTATCAAGTGTAGATGGGAAAAGCTTCATTCTTCACTTTGACAGGTCTGGAGGGTCATGCAGAGGCCTGCTCAACAGAGTTTAACAGAGGATGCAACAGACTCGAGGATGGTGAGATCCACACAGACCCCTTGCTGGACTACCCCTCTCTAGCTGGACAGCTTCTCTTCAGACCTGACCCCAGGACAGCTTCATCCAGCTGGCCTGCCTGCCTGCCTGCAGGCCCTGCTTGCCCCTGCCTGCCAGCCCTCCAGAGACAGTCACCCCACAGACACAGTAGCTCTGCAGCCTGCTTTTTTGAGGACATTGATGAAAAAGGACAAGCCAGCATTACTTTGATGAAAGTCTAAATGTTTAATCCTTTCCATGTGCCAGTATGCCAAGCTGCTGACTTTGTGTCTTAAGTGATGAAATGAGTTCAAGTGATAGACTTTTGACCTGAATCCAATGATTATTCATCTGAATAAAAACCACTCAAGAGAAGTACTGCTTCTTGGATCATTTGTGCTCCACATCAGTACATCTCACACATTTGCCTTTGTTTCCATGGGATTCATGGAATTGTCTGCTCCACCATTTCCACCCTAGTGTAATAATAAGTATAATTTAGGACAGCAATTACATTTTTGTGTTATCCTTCCGCATTAGACACATTTAGTCAATGTTCTTAAACTCAACCGATTATTGTCATTTTACCATACTGTTCATATTGAACAGACATCAGTGTTTACTTGGAAAGATGACTGTATATTTCCACTTTTGATTTGTATTTCCATCGTAAGTTTGGTCTTTAATTTCATTTGGAAGTGGTATTAAAAGGTCTTACATTTAACTTGTTTATACCTGTAGACACCCTGTGAAGCCCCCACCCCCCACTCCAGAGACAGTTGGTGACAGAGAGGTGCAGACATTAAGTTAAACATGCCTTAAGAGTAGAGTAACAAATAGAGACTAAATGTGTAAATGGCTGTTGAAACTCAGTTCTCTGAGTTGGTGCATGTCAGTTTAGGCAAAGGTAACCTTTTAAACCTCTGGGGCTGGGTTGCACCAACATGGATTAAATTAATCCTGGTTTAGAGTTAATCTAGGGTTAGTAAATCTATGTTTAAACTGGTTTATAATTAATCAGAGATGTGTTGCACATCTTAATTTTAACCTTGGATTAGTTAAACTAGTTTAAACAAGGGTTAAAACAGGATTAGTTTATGTTCAATGTCCGCCATGATGGATTCCGACGAAATGTAAACAAATTCACAACGTATGTTTAACAAATAGCCTACGGAACTAAATAGCCTTAAATGAATGCATGCGCTCTTTTTCCTATAGCAGCTTTTTGAATAAATGCCGTTACTGATACCGTTAGTTACCGTTTATAGCCTAGGCTACCACTACAGCGGCTATAATAAACTACGTTACAAATAGCCAGCTAGCTAGCTATGGCACGTCAAAGAGGGTCAAACTTTTCAACATTTGAAAAGATGTTGCTGACTGAATTGATGGAGGAGTTTGGGGTAATAATTTTGCCTACAAAGCATTTGTTAGAGCCTATGTATTACTGTACATACACCTCAGATGTTAATAATTTTCTAATTGAATAGCACATCATACTACAGAAATAACAGTTCCATGTTCTCTTTAGTAGCCTATGGTAATTTATTAAATTAGTTATTTCCTATGTCATTGGACGTCAGAGACCTCAAGAGTAAAGTGCATTGTGCATAGTTGTAGGTAGCCTCCTAATGTTTTTTATGTTTTTTTGTTTTGTCTAGCTGACACTATCATCGTACTGGAGCAAGTGGAGCCTCATGGAAACATCGAAGCAGCAGCATCACCTGTGAAGCCCCCTGCTAAGCACCCTAAGCTTAGCTCTCACCAGGAGCTTCTCACATTAGAGAAGGAGAGATGCATGCTCGACATATAAAATGCACAAATTAAAAAAGATGTCCTGTTGCTACAGAAAGAGGTCCTAACTCTTCAGAAGCAGAGGCTACTGGATCTAAGCCAGTCACAAGAAATAGAAAGATTTTTGAATGAATTCTGAAACTGAAATTGTGTAATGTATTTATTTGCAGCATTCTGCACTTGAGCATCTTCCATATCATCCTCAAGTGGGTGCTCATCCTCCTCGGGTAGATCATCTCCTACTCTCTTCCCAAAGTTGTACAAAACAGCTACTGCAACAATGATGGTCAGGGTAGTGTCCAATTTTGTGCGGAGTCCCAACTGTATACATGGAAATCTCCGCTTCCACACCCCAAACACTCTCTCTATTACCCCTCTTGTTTGAATGTGAGAGTAGTTGTAGTTTTTTTCTGCCTGGGTCTGAGGGTTCAAAAGTGGAGTCATCAGGTATGGGCGACATGCATATCCATTGTCCCCCACTAGGTGTCCACGGATCTCCCCTCTCCAGCAGTGCACAAAGTTGACCGTTGTCAAAGATTCGTCTGTCATGTGTGGATCCTGGCCATCTTGCAACAACGTGTGTGATCTGGGCCTGGTCATCACACACAACTTGGACATTAATTGAGCAGTAGCCCTTTCGATTCCGAAACAGTTCCCCATTCCCACCACCTGGGTTGGTAATGGGAATGTGGGTGCAGTCGATAGCCCCAATTACTCCTGGAAAACCTGCTCTCCCATAAAATCCAGCTGTTGTCTCTCTCCTTGGTTCAAAGTGAATTTACTGAGCCTTTAAACTTGCAATTGCCTTGGACACTCTGCTGACAATTCTGCAGACTGTGGATTTATGAACTCCGAAAAGATCCCCATCAACCATCTGAAAACACCCTGTAGCATAAAATCGCAAAGCTACTAGGAGCTGGAGAAGCGGTGGCACAGCAAAATTCCACTCACTTCCATGCTTGATTGCTGGTCCAACCTTCCCATTAAGGTATATGACAGACTCCTTTGTAAATCTGTACCGCTGTGAAAACTCGCTGTTGTCATAGAATTCAATTGGGTTTAACCTATCTCTAATTTTCCTGCGAGGAACACTTTCCTCTAACCCCATCCAGCGAAGATATGCAGCCATGTTGTCAATAAAAACTGAGATAAACCTCCTCCAGGGGTGGTTTAAATATAACTGCTAATCCAGGTTTAGACTAGGTTTAAAATGACTGGTGCAACAGATTTAAATTTAATCTAGATTTAAATGGAAATTAAACAGAGATTGCCAAAGGGTTAGATTTACCCAGGATTAATTGTAAACTAAGGTTAAACTAGGTTTAAAGTTTGGTGCAAGTGGATTAAAAGACAAACTTGGTTTAAACCTAGTTTAAGAGTTAATCCTTGTTGGTGCAACCCAGCGTAGGTTTAAAACAAATTCAGATTTGATTGGAACTCTCTTTTATACATTTATAGTTGGATTTGACATTTAACAGACATTTAATTCATTTAGCAAGTTGTTTAACTCAAACAACCATAACACGGTACATATGGTATACAAAGCTACAGTTAGCTTGGATGTTATCTTTACATATAGATGGGGTCTTGTTGATGCGCACGCAGCTTCAAGGCAGAAAGACGCGTTCCATTTCACTTTTACTGTACCTACACCTTTAATGTTCCCGCCATCCCCCCATTTCTGAATAAAGTTCGACTGATCTGATTTGTTGATTTCTGTTGCTATAAACATTTATTTTGTTTCAGTTCAATCAATTCTTTCTTCAAAAGCAGAATACTTGTTTGTATAATTGATGGGTCATAGTACATTTAATCAAAAGGAGAGGAAAAAGAAAATCATGAAATACTAGTATATTGTTTGATATGAAATCCCTACTAACCCGAAGGACAGTAAGATCAGGCAATTCCCCACTGAGGCCTTTGTAGAGTGTGCTCCTGTGTGGAACATAACACTTTCATGAGTGGAAAGTGGCATATCCACACAGGTATTTTAATTCAAACAGGCAACATATTGGAATACATCGACAATATCGAGGGAGTCAGGTGGCTGAGCGGTTAGAGAATCGGGCTAGTAACCAGAAGGTCGCTGGTTCGACTCCCGGCCATGCCACATGACGTTGTGTCCTTGGGCAAGGCACTTCACCCTACTTGCCTCGGGGGAATGTCCCTGTACTTACTGTAAGTCGCTCTGGATAAGAGCGTCTGCTAAATGACTAAATGTAAATGTGGATTGACTGAGATTCTGGAAAGAGATCTACTCAAGAAAAGAGTCAATATCTGTGGTTTTCAAGTCATCTTTGAGAAAATTTGAAAACAATGTTGCAGTTAATATGTTTTGATTGTGGGAGGCAACTTTTGGACTACACCTAAACCTCATGCGGCCACCGCACCACCTGCACTGGGAAAGAGGGAAACGGCATGGATGGGGAAAGTGTGTGGGCAGAGCAAGCAGTAGTAGTACATAAACTACACACGTCCTTTACTAAAGTGTATTCTGACTTTCATAAAGTTATTGTTGTAATCAAAGCTTTTAAAGAATGGATCTCTGCATGATGGGCCTGACCAGAGCACAGGTGGCCTGACAGAACACGTTTCAAAGTTGACACTTTCAAAAGGGTGGCATTTTAACCCTGTCAGTCCAAAAAAGTTGATACGCATGCCTTATTGCCAATGGGGAACAAAGAAGTCTCAAGAAACCATAATGTTGGCAGCATGGATATTTCTCTACAGTGACAATTTGTGAAGAATTTCAAAAAATGACTTCAAATCAGCCATTGATCCAATTGTCTTGAAATGTTGTGTACATGTATGAAATACATGTCTGTGTCATGTCAATTTTGTAATGGTTTGCAATGCTGAGGAGGAACCCGCCCTTGCTGCCTGCAGCTATATTTATTATTATTATTCTAGTTCCATGGGAGTCAATGGCAGCCCGTATGACTAATTTTGTTTTGGTTTGCAATGCTGAGGAGGAACCCGCCATTGCTGCCTGCAGCTATATTTATTATTATTATTATTCTAGTTCCATGGGAGTCAATGGCAGCCCGTATCACTGATTTTCAAAAATGAGGTACCATTGGATTCCCTGGATCAAGACGAGTTCATGACGTCAATTTCCGGTTATATAGATTTTCCGCTATTTCCGGTTGTATCAAAAACCTTTGAAAGCCTACTCCTCCTACAATTTTTGTCATATCTTCTTCAAAATGACCAGAGATGATCTTCAGACCAAGCCTCACAAAAGTTATCCCATGGCGTTTTGATTTTCTAAACCGTTTGTCCGGCACAGCCAATCAAAATCAGCAAAAAAGTAACCAAACAGGAACTTGGGTCAAATCTCAGCAAATCTTTGAGATATCAACACTAAACTTGGTATATCGGTGGACGACACTACAACATGTTACCATGTGCAAAGGCAACTTCGTATCTCAAAAAATGATTGATATAAAGCAAATCGAATTTATCGCTCACGCTAAAATAATACTTTACACATCCGCCAGTAAAAAAATGATACTCTGATTCAATCACAAGTTAATATGAAGACTCTTGAGAATGTTTAGTACACAAATCTGAGAAAAGGTTGACTGTGAGATGAAAAGTAGATTTTTGGTGAATATTTGAAACATGCATGCTTGGCTAATTGCTAATGAAATTTCCAATGTAATGTCTCTCCCTCTGCTCCTCAGCGCGCGCGCTCCACATTCTCACACACTCAGCCTTTCCCTTGACACACGCGCGGGCTTGGCGAGACGCATACACAACATTTCAGGCAATTGTGGGCTGACCAAGCCCCCACTTATTGCTTGGCTTGAAGTGAAGGCCCTTGTGGATCTTGATGGTAATGCATTTTAGAAAAAGTTCTCAAAATCCTGAAACATTGATAGTATAGGCCAGGACTAACTACCACACCACAAATGACGCACCATTATCCATGGGTGGCGCTACGGCCAAGCCCCAATTTTCCATTTACAAAGTGATGCCATTCGCATCCCATTTGTCCCAAAATTCTGAAATTCATTAGATATGACTTATTTCTCATGAGGAACAAAAAAGCCTCAATAACCTATAACGGCCGCCATATTTGATTTTTTTGGACAATAAAGATTTAGGAAACACGTTTTTTTGCTACTTCTCCTACAATTTTTGTCCAATCTTCCCCAGAATTGGCAGGTATCATCATCAGAGCAACCCTCACTGAATTCTTCAACAGATTTTTGAATTTCAAAACCGTTTGTCCGGTACAGCCAATCAAAATCGTCAACAAAGCAACCAAACAGGAAGTTGGATCAAATCTCAGCAAATCTTTGAAATATCAACACCAAACTTGGTAAGATGACTCGGAACCCTCTTCTGAGGATGTCCAATCAATTTGGTGTCATGTGATCGTGTCATGTGATCGGCGTGGCCGCAGGAACCAAAAATGTGTTTTGGCCAATAACTGTTGATTTGTTTGCCTTTAGTTCATGAAAACTCTTGAGAATGTTTAGTACACAAATCTCAGAAAAAGTTGACTGTAAGATGAAAAGTTGAATTTTGGTGAATATTTGAAAAATGAATGCTTGGCTAATTGTTAAGGACATTTCCAATGAAATGTCTCCCCTGACCCTCAACGCGCGCGCTCCAAATTCTCACACACTCAGCCTTTCCCTTGACACACGCGCAAGCTTGGCGAGATGCATGCACAACATTTCAGGCAATTGTGGGCTGACCAAGCCCCACTCATTGCTTGGTCTTTAGCAAAGGCCCATGTGGATCTTGATGGTATTGCATTTCCGATTTTGTATGCAATGGTAAAAAGTTCTCAAAATCCTGAAACATTGATAGTATAGGCCAAGAGTAACTACCACACCACAAATGGCCCAATATCACCCATAAGTGATGCTACAGGCCAAGCCCTGATAGACAAAGATACAAGGCTTTCTGGAATGGGTAGGCTCACCAAGCCCCCTCCCTTCACTCCTTGGCTTGAAATAAAAGCCCTTGTGGATCTTGATGGTATTGCATTTCAGATTTGGTATCCCATTGGTAAGTCTACAGCATGGATGTTTCTATACAGTGACAATTTGTGAAGAATATACATTTTTCGATGGTTCGCAATGTTTTGGAGGAATCCGCCATTGCTGCTTGCAGCTATATTTAGGATTCCTCCGTAAGGAGGAAACCTATTGTTATTGTTAGTTTTATTATTATTATTCTAGTTCCATGGGAGTCAATGGCAGCCCCTAGAACCCTTGGATAACTTTTTGTTAAATTTGGCACACTCATTAAGGACAGTTCCTTATATACCTACACCAAGTTTCATGTATCCCATCAGACCACTCTAGCGCCACCAATGGGTCAAAGTTGGACTTGTGTTTACACACGCAACTTTTGAACCGTATGACTGATTTTCAAAAATGAGGTACTATTGGATTCCCTGGATCAAGACGAGTTCAACGCACCCTATGACGTCAATTTCCGGTTATATCGATTTTCCGCTATTTCCGGTTGTATCAAAAACCTTTGAAAGCCTACTCCTCCTACAATTTTTGTCATATCTTCTTCAAAATGACCAGAGATGATCTTCAGACCAAGCCTCACAAAAGTTATCCCATGGCGTTTTGATTTTCTAAACCGTTTGTCCGGCACAGCCAATCAAAATCAGCAAAAAAGTAACCAAACAGGAACTTGGGTCAAATCTCAGCAAATCTTTGAGATATCAACACTAAACTTGGTATATCGGTGGACGACACTACAACATGTTACCATGTGCAAAGGCAACTTCATATCTCAAAAAATGATTGATATAAAGCAAATCGAATTTATCGCTAACGCTAAAATAATGCTTTACACATCCGCCGGTCAAAAACTGATACTTTGATTCAATCACAAGTTCATATGAAGACTCTTGAGAATGTTTAGTACACAAATCTGAGGAAAAGTTGACTGTAACATGAAAAGTCGATTTGTGGTGAATATTTGAAACATGCATGCTTGGCTAATTGCTAACGAAATTTTCAATGAAATGTCTCCCCTGCTCTTCAGCGCGCGCGTGCTCCACATTTTCACACACTCAGCCTTTCCCTTGACACACGCGCGGGCTTGGCGAGACGCATACACAACATTTCAGGCAATTGTGGGCTGACCAAGCCCCCACTCATTCCTTGGCTTGAAGTGAAGGCCCTTGTGGATCTTGATGGTAATGCATTTTAGAAAAAGTTCTCAAAATCCTGAAACATTGATAGTATAGGCCAGGAGTAACTATCACACCACAAATGACACACCATTATCCATAGGTGGCGCTACGGCCAAGCCCCAATTGTCCATTTACAAAGTGATGCCATTCGCATCCCTTTTGTCCCAAAATTCTGAAATTCATTAGATATGCCTTATTTCTCATGAGGAACAAAAAAGCCTCAATAACCTATAACGGCCGCCATATTGGATTTTTTTGTACAATAAAGATTTAGGAAACACGTTTTTTCGCTACTTCTCCTACAATTTTTGTCCAATCTTCCCCAGAATTTGGCAGGTATCATCGTCAGAGCAACCCTCACTGAACTCTTCAACAGATTTTTGAATTTCAAAACCGTTTGTCCGGTACAGCCAATCAAAATCGTCAACAAAGCAACCAAACAGGAAGTTGGATCAAATCTCAGCAAATCTTTGAAATGTCACCACCAAACTTGGTGTGTCACGTGAAAGACACTACATCATGTTCCCATGTGAGAAGGCAAATTAATGTCTTAAAAAATGATTGAAATAAAGGAAATCTAATTTATTTCTAATGCTAAAATAATGCTTTACACATCCGCCAGTCAAAAACTGATACTCTAATTCAATCACAAAATCATGAAGACTCTTGAGAATGTTTAGTACACAAATCTCAGAAAAAGTTGACTGTTAAATGTGTTCTTATTCAAGTTTCCCCCAACTGTCATTCATTTAAGATGCAATCTTGTGTTTAAGGTATTAGGCTATCATGTTTCAAAGAAAAACGATTATGGATGTTGATTTAATGCAGTTGGCATATTATACAACATACTCTAATCCAACATATAGAAATACATGACATTTGATCTGTGATTCTAGAATATTAGATATAGAAAATATTGTAAAAACAAGATTGTGTCCTAAAAGAATGGTTAAACAGTGACCAAGCTAAGATAAGTATTTACTATGACATTTTACTTATGCAGGTGGTACTGAAAGATTCCAGTCCTGTGGAGCTGCTTCATCACAGCTGCACATGTGTTGCTGGAGCAGCTTTATGCAACCACTGTGTCGCTTTGCTGTTCCAGTCAGCACATTACTCTCAGCTGAAGGTGCCAGTGGTCCCTCCTGTGCTAAGCTGTACTGAAGGAGAACAGCAGTGGCACAAGCCCAGAACGTTGGTAAGTTTGCACTGTAATTACAGAGCTGTTGGATATATTTTCTAACTATATTTAACTTCTAACTGTATTGTGCTTAACTTGATAGGGTGTAAAGCCAGGCCCTGTGGATAAGATGGCTGTGCTTTCTGCTAAACCAAAGTGTAGAGCAACCAAAGATGGTGTAAGGTAAAACCTGAATATTGCATTTTACATTTAGTCATTTAGCAGACACTCTTATCCAGAGCGACTTACAGTAAGTACAGGGACATTCCCCCCAGGCAAGTAGGGTGAAGTGCCTTGCCCAAGGACACAACGTCAGTTGGCATGACCGGGAATCGAACTGGCAACCTTCGGATTACTAACCCGACTCCCTCACCGCTCAGCCAACTGACTCCCTCGATATTGTCGATGTATTCCAATATGTTGCCTGTTTGAATTAAAATACCTGTGTGGATATGCCACTTTCCACTCATGAAAGTGTTATGTTCCACACAGGAGCACACTCTACAAAGGCCTCAGTGGGGAATTGCCTGATCTTACTGTCCTTCGGGTTAGTAGGGATTTCATATCAAACAATATACTAGTATTTCATGATTTTCTTTTTCCTCTCCTTTTGATTAAATGTACTATGACCCATCAATTATACAAACAAGTATTCTGCTTTTGAAGAAAGAATTGATTGAACTGAAACAAAATAAATGTTTACACAGGGGTTCTTTATTATGAACTTATTTGTAATGGTGTCTGGCGTTGTGCATGATGCGCAACATATTGTGGCCATGAAAATGTATGGTATAATCATTTTGTTTGATATTGCTAATCATTATATTATTACATCCCTAGGTGACAGAGGCGTATAAAGATTTTTCTACAGCGGAGGCGCCGATGATCTGCAGCATGGGCATTAGCTGTGAAATTCCCCTGGTTGACTCTGCCTTTGGCAAGGTTCAAGCCGGAAGTCCATTGTCCTACCAACAACCAGCAACAGCAAAGAGAGATCTGTTCTTCCATGCTGCCCCACCACGTCCATCTATGCCTCTTCAGAATTACTGCCTACAGCCATCAAGTTGCATGTTTGTCTGTACTGAACCACAACAGCTACACCATAGGAGTCTGGAGGTCACCTGGGACATGGTGCACAAATTTGAATGTGCTACCAGAGCAAAGTTCATGTACTGAATGGCATCAGCTAAGGAGGCATAGATTGACGGCGTCACGTTTCAGGGAGATCTGCCAGGTTGGAGAGAACTCTGAAGAAGGTCTGGCTAACCGGATACTGCAAGGGACACGTCAGACGGCAGCTATGAAGAGGGGGCTCGAATTAGAGGCAGATGCTATTTGGGAATATTGCCAAATGAAAAGGGTCAACCACTACCCCTGTGGATTGGTAATTCACCCTGACGCTCCTTGGCTGGGGGCGTCTCCAGACGGGTTAATCTTTGACCCTTCAGAGCCATGTCAGTTTGGGCTGATTGAGATGAAGTGCCCAAATGTTAAAAGCTATGTGGACTGCCCGTATCTCAAAATGAAGTCAGGCAAATTGGAGCTAAAAGAAAAGCATGCTTACTACTGGCAAGTACAGGGGCAGATGCTAATAACGGGAATGAGTTGGTGTGATTTTGTAGTCTCAGCTGAGGAAGATGTACTCATCCAAAGAATTTACAGAGACAATGATGTTTTGGATATAATCAGAGAGAAAGTAGACAGGTTTTATTTTTATGTCTACTTGCAGAAATGTGTAATGCTTCAGGATTGAGATAAAATATTCTAAGATCTGTTCTTTAATTTTCACTTTTAATGGTACGTTTTATGATTGAGATTATTTTATGTTAATGTTTGTGCATCTTTAACTTTCAATGGCAGATGTTTTCCATGATTAACCTTGCCTTCCCAAAAAGTAAACACAATAAAATGTGTGTGTGCTGTGAGCACGCCAAGAAATATTTATTATCTTGATATTAAAGGCAATTAAAATGATTTCATTTCATGAATTCTGTATGTTTAACAGAACAATAGTTATCAAATTCCTCAGAAAAAGATTAAGCTACAATATCAAACTTCATATCTCCATTTCTTGACAAGAGGTCCATTTTGGTAATTTGAGAGGAGACAAGCGACAGTGAAGAGTTGGTTTATGCTCCCTGCAATGGAGAGAGGGATGGTGGTATCAAAGAGTTTATTTTCTTTAACTCTTCTGATCATCCTCTCGACATGCACCCTCAAACGGGCGATGGACTGCGTCTTCAGAACATCCACCTCTGGCATTTGGGCCCTCTTGGAGAGGAAGGCAGGACGATGAACAGTCCCAGGTACAAGGTCATCCACCAAGAATCCCTTGTCAACCATGATGGCCATGTCAGGCGTTAAGAGTGGTGCAATCCCTGACTGACGAAACACCTCCTTGTCACTCATGGAACCCTCAAAGAGTGCTGAAACAAAACTCAGGGCTCCGTGAGGGGACATGCCCACCATGGCCTTAAAGGTGCAGTGGGACTTGTAGGTCGAGAAAACTTCGCTCTGAAGGAGCATGGATGACGGTGTTTGACACCGTAGCTCTGTACAGTCGAGGACCACCTGTGTGTCACTGTAGCTGCCATCAAAGTCGCGTGGAAGATGGGCCTTCACAGCTGCGGGAGACATCCATATACAGACTGAGCCCAGTAAGCTGTAGAGGAAGTTGGCCCAGGTCACGATGATTCGGCTGACGGTTACTCGGTGGATGTTAAATCTATGACCCAACTCCCTCTGGGTACAGCCAGTGGACAGGTATGTCAGGAAGAGGAAGAGCTCATGTATTGGCAGCAGTTTCTGTGGGGAGAAGTGTTTAATGAGTGTTAGTTCAAAACCACCCTTTTAATGCTTAGGGATCTGTGTCTGTGTGTTTTTTGGGGGAATGGGTACTTACAGTTGGTCTGGTTAAAGGGCTTTCAGTTGTTGTGCTAGTGGCGTAGGTTTTCTTTGCTCTGGTGACCCTAATTATTTTGGCTGTTTGATCAGGTTCCAAAACGCCATCAGATGCTCGTATGAGGGGAATCTAAAATACAGTATTACAATTGAAATCAGTTGTCTTGTCATACAAGCTTAAGAATAACATTAAATATCCCATGACATGCTGTTTTTGTATGCTTTTATATAGGCCTTTATGGTCCCCTAATATCTGAAGTCTCTTTCCCGAAATTCAGCCTTGGAACTCATTAATGTTCAATAACCTCCTAAAGTGAACATTTCATGTCATGAGACCCTTAAGAAAAAAAGAGGAAATAATCAAGTTAAGAAAAGATGTTGATCTATTAACTAGCTTACCTGGTATAAAATCTGATGTCTTCAGGAGACGAAGCAAACCGTTTCAGTCCAAAGTTGGAAAGATGATACGTTTGGACCTGCTCTCTCAGCGCCTCGAGTTCCCTCAACATATCTCCATACTGCTCCCTGTCCACACATACGGTACCGCTGGCCCCATAGTCGTGGTCCACGACCATCGGGACCATGGCGGGTTGCTCGCTGTCCTCCTCTGGCTCTGCCGGGTCAGGTTCCGGACTTGGTGGTCGAGATCGGCGCTCCCAAACACCAGCCCGTGACTTACTGGTGTATTTGTTCCACTCAAATAAAGAAGGAACAGAGCCTGCTGCCAAAACCCGTCTACCCTTAGCAGTAGTGACGATTTCATGGTCTTTGAAAAGTCGACTGCAAACCTTGGTGTGTTGGGTCACCGAATATTCCACCCTCCTTATTTTGTGCAGCCACCGCGCACGAAGGCAGGTGTCCTTCGGGAAGCAGTGGAAGCTCAAATGGTTGTTATAACGGCCTCAAGCCGAGCAAAGTGGCACACAACAGTGTTCCTTAGACCCACGCACAGTACCTTGGAACTTGAATGTATCACGTACATTATATTTCTTTTTACTTTCTTTTTTCCGTACAACTGCACCACTCATCTTGTTGTTCGTTCACTAATTCGGATGAGGACAGGAAGTAAACCGGAAACTGATTTGCCGAATTTGGGCTACGGCGGAAGTTCGTCAGTACGATTGTGCACAGAGCCTATTGTGGGCTGACCAAGCCCCCACTCATTCCTTGGTCTTTAGCAAAGGCCCATGTGGATCTTCATGGTATTGCATTTCCGATTTTGGATGCAATGGTAAAAAGTTCTCCAAATCCTGAAACATTGATAGTATAGGCCAAGAGTAACTACCACACCACAAATGGCCCAATATCACCCATAAGTGACGCTACAGGCCACGCCCTGATACACAAAGATACAAGGCTTTCTGGAATGGGTAGGCTCACCAAGCCCCCTCCCTTCACTCCTTGGCTTGAAATAAAAGCCCTTGTGGATCTTGATGGTATTGCATTTCAGATTTGGTATCCCATTGGTAAGTCTGCAGCATGGAATTTTACAGTGACAATTTGTAAAGAATATACATTTTTCAGTGGTTTGCAATGTTTGGAGGAATCCGCCATTGCTGCTTGCAGTTATATTTAGGATTCCTCCGTAAGGAGGAAACCTATTGTTATTAGGATTCCTCCGTAAGGAGGAAACCTATTGTTATTGTTAGTTTTATTATTATTATTATTATTATTCTAGTTCCATGGGAGTCAATGGCAGCCCCTAGAACCCTTGGATAACTTTTTGTTAAATTTGGCACACTCATTAAGGACAGTTCCTTCTATACCTACACCAAGTTTCATGTATCCCATCAGACCACTCTAGCGCCACCAATGGGTCAAAGTTGGACTTGTGTTTACACACGCAACTTTTGAACCGTATGACTGATTTTCGAAAATGAGGTACCATTGGATTCCCTGGATCAAGACGAGTTCAACGCACCCTATTACGTCAATTTCCGGTTATATAGATTTTCCGCTATTTCCGGTTGTATCAAAAACCTTTGAAAGCCTACTCCTCCTACAATTTTTGTCATATCTTCTTCAAAATAACCAGAGATGATCTTC
Source organism: Osmerus mordax (assembly GCF_038355195.1). Classification (NCBI taxonomy): domain Eukaryota; kingdom Metazoa; phylum Chordata; class Actinopteri; order Osmeriformes; family Osmeridae; genus Osmerus; species Osmerus mordax. The sequence goes on from NC_090053.1 coordinate 15,170,541, forward strand.
AGACCAAGCCTCACAAAAGTTATCCCATGGCGTTTTGATTTTCTAAACCGTTTGTCCGGCACAGCCAATCAAAATCAGCAAAAAAGTAACCAAACAGGAACTTTGGTCAAATCTCAGCAAATCTTTGAGATATCAACACTAAACTTGGTATATCGGTGGACGACACTACAACATGTTACCATGTGGAAAGGCAACTTCATATCTCAAAAAATGATTGCTATAAAGCAAATCGAATTTATCGCTAACGCAAAAATAATGCTTTACACATCCGCCGGTCAAGAACTGATACTTTGATTCAATCACAAGTTCATATGAAGACTCTTGAGAATGTTTAGTACACAAATCTGAGGAAAAGTTGACTATAACATGAAAAGTCGATTTTATGTGAATATTTGAAACATGCATGCTTGGCTAATTGCTAACGAAATTTTCAATGAAATGTCTCCCCTGCTCTTCAGCGCGCGCTTGCTCCACATTCTCACACACTCAGCCTTTCCCTTGACACACGCGCGGGCTTGGCGAGACGCATACACAACATTTCAGGCAATTGTGGGCTGACCAAGCCCCCACTCATTCCTTGGCTTGAAGTGAAGGCCCTTGTGGATCTTGATGGTAATGCATTTTAGAAAAAGTTCTCAAAATCCTGAAACATTGATAGTATAGGCCAGGAGTAACTACCACACCACAAATGACGCACCATTATCCATAGGTGGCGCTACGGCCAAGCCCCAATTTTCCATTTACAAAGTGATGCCATTCGCATCCCATTTGTCCCAAAATTCTGAAATTCATTAGATATGCCTTATTTCTCATGAAGAACAAAAAAGCCTCAATAACCTATAACGGCCGCCATATTGGATTTTTTTGTACAATAAAGATTTAGGAAACATGTTTTTTTGCTACTTCTCCTACAATCTTTGTCCAATCTTCCCCAGAATTGGCAGGTATCATCGTCAGAGCAACCCTCACTGAAATCTTCAACAGATTTTTGAATTTCAAAACCGTTTGTCCGGTACAGCCAATCAAAATCGTCAACAAAGCAACCAAACAGGAAGTTGGATCAAATCTCAGCAAATCTTTGAAATATCACCACCAAACTTGATGTGTCACGTGAAAGACACTACATCATGTTCCCATGTGAGAAGGCAAATTAATATCTTAAAAATAATTGAAATAAAGGAAATCTAATTTATTTCTATCTAACGCTAAAATAATGCTTTACACATCCGCCAGTCAAAAAACTCTGATTAAATCACATGTTCATAAAGACTCTTGAGAATGTTTAGTACACAAATCTGAGAAAAACTTGACTGTAACATGAAAAGTTGAAATTTGGTGAATATTTGAAAAATGCATGGAAAGGAAATTTCCAATGAAATGTCTCCCCTGCTCCTCAGCGCGCGCGCTCCACATTCTCACACACTCAGCCTTTCCCTTGACACACGCGCAAGCTTGACGAGACGCATACACAACATTTCAGGCAATTGTGGGCTGACAAAGCCCCCACTCATTGCTTGGTCTTTAGCAAAGGCCCATGTGGATCTTGATGGTATTGCATTTCCGATTTTGTATGCAATGGTAACAAGTTCTCAAAATCCTGAAACATTGATAGTATAGGCCAAGAGTAACTACCACACCACAAATGGCCCAATATCACCCATAAGTGACGCTACAGGCCACGCCCTGATACACAAAGATACAAGGCTTTCTGGAATGGGTAGGCTCACCAAGCACCCTCCCTTCACTCCTTGGCTTGAAATAAAAGCCCTTGTGGATCTTGATGGTATTGCATTTCAGATTTGGTATCCAATTGGTAAGTCTGCAGCATGGAATTTTACAGTGACAATTTGTAAAGAATATACATTTTTCAGTGGTTTGCAATGTTTGGAGGAATCCGCCATTGCTGCTTGCAGTTATATTTAGGATTCCTCCGTAAGGAGGAAACCTATTGTTATTGTTAGTTTTATTATTATTAGGATTCCTCCGTAAGGAGGAAACCTATTGTTATTGTTAGTTTTATTATTATTATTATTATTCTAGTTCCATGGGAGTCAATGGCAGCCCCTAGAACCCTTGGATAACTTTTTGTTAAATTTGGCACACTCATTAAGGACAGTTCCTTCTATACCTACACCAAGTTTCATGTATCCCATCAGACCACTCTAGCGCCACCAATGGGTCAAAGTTGGACTTGTGTTTACACACGCAACTTTTGAACCGTATGACTGATTTTCAAAAATGAGGTACCATTGGATTCCCTGGATCAAGACGAGTTCAACGCACCCTATGACGTCACTTTCCGGTTATATAGATTTTCCGCTATTTCCGGTTGTATCAAAAACCTTTGAAAGCCTACTCCTCCTACAATTTTTGTCATATCTTCTTCAAAATGACCATAGATGATCTTCAGACCAAGCCTCACAAAAGTTATCCCATGGCGTTTTGATTTTATAAACCGTTTGTCCGGCACAGCCAATCAAAATCAGCAATAAAAGAAACCAAACAGGAACTTGGGTCAAATCTCAGCAAATCTTTGAGATATCAACACTAAACTTGGTATATCGGTGGACGACACTACAACATGTTACCATATGCAAAGGCTATTTCATATCTCCAAAAAAGGTTGATATAAAGCAAATCGAATTTATCCCTAACGCTAAAATAATGCTTTACACATCCGCCAGTAAAAAACTGATACTCTGATTCAATCACAAGTTCATATGAAGACTCTTGAGAATGTTTAGTACACAAATCTGAGGAAAAGTTGACTGTAACATGAAAAGTCGATTTTTGGTGAATATTTGAAACATGCATGCTTGGCTAATTGCTAACAAAATTTTCAATGTAATGTCTCCCTCTGCTCCTCAGCGCGCGCGCTCCACATTCTCACACACTCAGCCTTTCCCTTGACACACGCGCGGGCTTGGCGAGACGCATACACAACATTTCAGGCAATTGTGGGCTGACCAAGCCCCCACTCATTCCTTGGCTTGAAGTGAAGGCCCTTGTGGATCTTGATGGTAATGCATTTTAGAAAAAGTTCTCAAAATCCTGAAACATTGATAGTATAGGCCAGGAGTAACTACCACACCACAAATGACACACCATTATCCATAGGTGGCGCTACGGCCAAGCCCCTATTGTCCATTTACAAAGTGATGCCATTCGCATCCCTTTTGTCCCAAAATTCTGAAATTCATTAGATATGCCTTATTTCTCATGAGGAACAAAAAAGCCTCAATAACCTATAACGGCCGCCATATTGGATTTTTTTGTACAATAAAGATTTAGGAAACACGTTTTTTCTTTACTTCTCCTACAATTTTTGTCCAATCTTCCCCAGAATTGGCAGGTATCATCGTCAGAGCAACCCTCACTGAACTCTTCAACAGATTTTTGAATTTCAAAACTGTTTGTCCGGTACAGCCAATCAAAATCGTCAACAAAGCAACCAAACAGAAAGTTGGATCAAATCTCAGCAAATCTTTGAAATATCAACACCAAACTTGGTGTGTCACGTGAAAGACACTACATCATGTTCCCATGTGAGAAGGCAAATTAATATCTTAAAAAATGATTGAAATAAAGGAAATCTTTTTTATTTCTAACGCTAAAATAATGCTTTACACATCCGCCGGTCAAAAACTGATACTTTGATTCAATCACAAGTTCATATGAAGACTCTTGAGAATGTTTAGTACACAAATCTAAGGAAAAGTTGACTGTAAAATGAAAAATAGATTTTTGGTGAATATTAAAAAAATGCATGCTTGGCTAATTGTTAAGGAAATTTCCAATGAAATGTCTCCCCTGCTCCTCAGCGCGCGCGCTCCACATTCTCACACACTCAGCCTTTCCCTTGACACACGCGCAAGCTTGACGAGACGCATACACAACATTTCAGGCAATTGTGGGCTGACCAAGCCCCCACTCATAGCTTGGTCTTTAGCAAAGGCCCATGTGGATCTTGATGGTATTGCATTTCCGATTTTGTATGCAATGGTAAAAAGTTCTCAAAATCCTGAAACATTGATAGTATAGGCCATGAGAAACTACCACACCACAAATGACCCACCATTACCCATAGGTGGCGCTACGGCCACGCCCCAATTGTCCATTTTCAAAGTGATGGCATTTCCACACCATCAGTCTAAAACGTCGTAAACTATACATGCCTTATTTATAATGGGAAACTATACAGTGGTGACCCATACAGTCCACCATGTACGGTGAACATTTTGAAAACGTACAAATATCTTCTTATGAACCATGACTCCAATTGACTAGAAATTTTGTTTGATGTGTAGGCCACACGTAGTTATGCTTGTTTGCTACCACAATAGCTATGGGAATAAGAGTGAATGCAATGAGGAGGTTATTGAAACGCAATACTCTGAGTTGGTGCATGTCAGTTTAGGCAGAGGTAGCTTTTTAAACCTCTACAGCCATGCCCCAATTTGCCTATATTCAAAGTGATGCCATTTGCATCCCATTTGTCCCAAAATTCTGAAATTCATTAGATATGCCTTATTTCTCATGAGGAACAAAAAAGCCTCAAGAACCTATAACGGGCGCCATATTGGATTTTTCTGTACAATAAAGATTAAGGAAACACGTTTTTTCGCTACTCCTCCTTCAATTCTGGTGCAATCTTCCCCAGAATTGGCACACATCATCGTCAGAGCAACCCTCACTCATGTATTCAACAGATTTTTTATTTTCACAACCGTTTGTCTGGTACAGCTCCTCAGCGCGCACGTGCTCCACATTCTCACACACTCAGCCTTTCCCTTGACACACGCGCAAGCTTGGCGAGACGCAAACACAACATTTCAGGAGAGTGTGGGCTGACCAAGCCCCCACTCATTGCTTGGTCTTTAGCAAAGGCCCATGTGGATCTTGATGGTATTGCATTTCCGATTTTTTATGCAATGGTAAAAAGTTCTCAAAACCCTAAAACATTGATAGTATAGGCCAAAAGTAACTACCACACCACAAATGGCCCAATATCACCAATAGTTGACGCTACAGGCCACACCCTGATGCACAAAGACACAAGGCTTTCTGGAATGGGTAGGCTCACCATAGACCCTGAAGCCGACGCCAAGTGCCACCAAGCGGTGCCATTTGAGTTTCAGCCAAAGCCAGCTAATATTTTGTAAGCCAAATTGAGCCACCATCTGATATTTTTTGGCTCAGCAAGATGAAATTATTTGCGTCAAACAATAATTATATCTATCACATAGAGACATACACACTCAAAAAATCAATGATAAACTAAATCAATTTGGCACACCGGATTCGCCACAGTCTTGTGCTCGTTGCTATGATACACAGGACTCACAGTGAATTGATGACCAATTAAAATTGTGCCTTTTCCGATAGTGATGATCATAGACATAGACAGTAAAAGAAGCAATTCGTTTTTCTCTCACGCTGAGCTGAAATGGCGGAAACAACTAGAAAAGGTAATTGTGTTGTTCTCACATACTTTCTTAATTTCTATTTTGCATACTCAGATGTTTGTTAGATCTTCAGTTTTTGGAAGTAAGAATGCCGTTTTGTCAGGACTAGGGTTTTGTCGATATTTTTGTACTCTTTTAAAACTTGGAAATATTGAGATCTAGTAAATCAGTATAACATAAACATCTGTAGACATGAAGTGGCAGCTTCAGGCATTTGTAGCTATTAACATTTTGGCGGCTGCAGCAGCCATTTAGGTTTTGGCTGAGCTGGCTAGCCAGCCAATAACTTCATCAGCCAGCCATTATTCTCAAAACAAATGGCTTCGGGGTCTAGCTCACCAAGCCCCCTCCCTTCACTCCTTGGCTTGACATAAAAGCCCTTGTGGATCTTGATGGTATTGCATTTCAGATTTGGTATCCCATTGGTAAGTCTACAGCATGGATTTTTCTATACAGTGACAATTTGTGAAGAATATACATTTTTCAATGGTTCGCAATCTTAGGAGGAATCCGCCATTGCTGCTTGCAGCTATATTTATTAGGATTCCTCCTTAAGGAGGAAACCTATTGTTATTGTTAGTTTTATTATTATTATTATTATTATTATTATTATTATTCTAGTTCCATGGGAGTCAATGGCAGCCCCTAGAACCCTTGGATAACTTTTTGTTAAATTTGGCACACTCATTAAGGACAGTTCCTTCTATACCTACACCAAGTTTCATGTATCCCATCAGACCACTCTAGCGCCACCAATGGGTCAAAGTTGGACTTGTGTTTACACACGCAACTTTTGAACCGTATGACTTATTTTCAAAAATGAGGTACCGTTGGATTCCCTGGATCAAGACGAGTTCAACGCACCCTATGACGTCAATTTCCGGTTATATAGATTTTCCACCATTTCCGGTTTTATCAAAAACCTTTGAAAGCCTACTCCTCCTACAATTTTTGTCATATCTTCTTCAAAATGACCATAGATGATCTTCAGACCAAGCCTCACAAAAGTTATCCCATGGCGTTTTGATTTTCTAAACCGTTTGTCCGGCACAGCCAATCAAATTCAGCAAAAAAGCAACCAAACAGGAACTTGGGTCAAATCTCAGCAAATCTTTGAGATATCAACACGTAACTTGATATGTCACAAGAAAGACACTACAACATGTTACCATGTGCAAAGGCAACTTCATATCTCAAAAAATGATTGATATAAAGCAAATCGAATTTATCGCTAACGCTAAAATAATGCTTTACACATCCGCCGGTCAAAAACTGATACTTTGATTCAATCACAAGTTCATATGAAGACTCTTGAGAATGTTTAGTACACAAATCTGAGGAAAAGTTGACTGTAACATGAAAAGTCGATTTTATGTGAATATTTGAAACATGCATGCTTGGCTAATTGCTAACGAAATTTTCAATGAAATGTCTCCCCTGCTCTTCAGCGCGCGCGTGCTCCACATTCTCACACACTCAGCCTTTCCCTTGACACACGCGCGGGCTTGGCGAGACGCACACACAACATTTCAGGCAATTGTGGGCTGACCAAGCCCCCACTCATTCCTTGGCTTGAAGTGAAGGCCCTTGTGGATCTTGATGGTAATGCATTTTAGAAAAAGTTCTCAAAATCCTGAAACATTGATAGTATAGGCCAGGAGTAACTACCACACCACAAATGACGCACCATTATCCATAGGTGTCGCAACGGCCAAGCCCCAATTGTCCATTTACAAAGTGAGGCCATTCGCATCCCATTTGTCCCAAAATTCTGAAATTCATTAGATATGCCTTATTTCTCATGAGGAACAAAAAAGCCTCAATAACCTATAACGGCCGCCATATTGGATTTTTTTGTACAATAAAGATTTAGGAAACACGTTTTTTCGCTACTTGTCCTACACTTTTTGTCCAATCTTCCCCAGAATTGGCAGGTATCATCGTCAGAGCAACCCTCACTGAATTCTTCAACAGATTTTTGAATTTCAAAACCGTTTGTCCGGTACAGCCAATCAAATTCGTCAACACAGCAACCAAACAGGAAGTTGGATCAAATCTCAGCAAATCTTTGAAATATCACCACCAAACTTGGTGTGTCACGTGAAAGACACTACATCATGTTCCCATGTGAGAAGGCAAATTAATATCTTAAAAAATGATTGAAATAAAGGAAATCTAATTTATTTCTAATGCTAAAATAATGCTTTACACATCCGCCAGTCAAAAAACTCTGATTCAATCACAAGTTCTTGAAGACTCTTGAGAATGTTGACTGTAAGATGAAAAGTTGAAATTTGGTGAATATTTCAAAAATGCATGCTTGGCTAATTGTTAAGGAAATTTCCAATGAAATGTCTCCCCTGCTCCTCAACGCGCGCGCTCCACATTCTCACACACTCAGCCTTTCCCTTGACACACGCGCAAGCTTGGCGAGACGCATACACAACATTTCAGGCAATTGTGGGCTGACCAAGCCCCCACTCATTGCTTGGTCTTTAGCAAAGGCCCATGTGGATCTTGATGGTATTGCATTTCCGATTTTGTATGCAATGGTAAAAAGTTCTCAAAATCCTGAAATATTGATAGTATAGGCCAAGAGTAACTACCACACCACAAATGGCCCAATATCACCCATAAGTGACGCTACAGGCCACGCCCTGATACACAAAGATACAAGGCTTTCTGGAATGGGTAGGCTCACCAAGCCCCCTCCCTTCACTCCTTGGCTTGAAATAAAAGCCCTTGTGGATCTTGATGGTATTGCATTTAAGATTTGGTATCCCATTGGTAAGTCTACAGCATGGATGTTTCTATACAGTGACAATTTGTGAAGAATATACATTTTTCAATGGTTCGCAATGTTAGGAGGAATCCGCCATTGCTGCTTGCAGTTATATTTATTATTATTATTATTCTAGTTCCATGGGAGTCAATGGCAGCCCCTAGAACCCTTGGATAACTTTTTGTGAAATTTGGCACACTCATTAAGGACAGTTCCTTCTATACCTACACCAAGTTTCATGTATCCCATCAGACCACTCTAGCGCCACCAATGGGTCAAAGTTGGACTTGTGTTTACACACGCAACTTTTGAACCGTATGCCTTATTTTCAAAAATTAGGTACCATTGGATTCCCTGGATCAAGACGAGTTCAACGCACCCTATGACGTAAATTTCCGGTTATATAGATTTTCCGCTATTTCCGGTTGTATCAAAAACCTTTGAAAGCCTACTCCTCCTACAATTTTTGTCATATCTTCTTCAAAATGACCAGAGATGATCTTCAGACCAAGCCTCACAAAAGTTATCCCATGGCGTTTTGATTTTCTAAACCGTTTGTCCGGCACAGCCAATCAAAATCAGCAAAAAAGTAACCAAACAGGAACTGGGTCAAATCTCAGCAAATCTTTGAGATATCAACACTAAACTTGGTATATCGGTGGACGACACTACAACATGTTACCATGTGCAAAGGCAACTTCATATCTCAAAAAATGATTGATATAAAGCAAATCGAATTTATCGCTAACGCTAAAATAATGCTTTACACATCCGCCGGTCAAAAACTGATACTTTGATTCAATCACAAGTTCATATGAAGACTCTTGAGAATGTTTAGTACACAAATCTGAGGAAAAGTTGACTGTAACATGAAAAGTCGATTTGTGGTGAATATTTGAAACATGCATGCTTTTCAAATTGCTAACGAAATTTTCAATGAAATGTCTCCCCTGCTCTTCAGCGCGCGCGTGCTCCACATTCTCACACACTCAGCCTTTCCCTTGACACACGCGCGGGCTTGGCGAGACGCATACACAACATTTCAGGAAATTGTGGACTGACCAAGCCCCCACTCATTCCTTGGCTTGAAGTGAAGGCCCTTGTGGATCTTGATAGTAATGCATTTTAGAAAAAGTTCTCAAAATCCTGAAACATTGATAGTATAGGCCAGGAGTAACTACCACACCACAAATGACGCACCATTATCCATAGGTGGCGCTACGGCCAAGCCCCAATTTTCCATTTACAAAGTGATGCCATTCGCATCCCATTTGTCCCAAAATTCTGAAATTCATTAGATATACCTTGTGTCTCATGAGGAACAAAAAAGCCTCAATAACCTATAACGGCCGCCATATTGGATTTTTTTGTACAATAAAGATTTAGGAAACACGTTTTTTTGCTACTTCTCCTACAATTTTTGTCCAATCTTCCCCAGAATTGGCAGGTATCATCGTCAGAGCAACCCTCACTGAATTCTTCAACAGATTTTTGAATTTCAAAACCGTTTGTCCGGTACAGCCAATCAAAATCGTCAACAAAGCAACCAAACAGGAAGTTGGATCAAATCTCAGCAAATCTTTGAAATATCACCACCAAACTTGGTGTGTCACGTGAAAGACACTACATCATGTTCCCATGTGAGAAGGCAAATTAATATCTTCAAAAATGATTGAAATAAAGGAAATCTAATTTATTTCTAACGCTAAAATAATGCTTTACACATTCGCCGGTGCAAAACTGATACTCTGATACAATCACAAGTTCATGAAGACTCTTGAGAATGTTTAGTACACAAATCTCAGAAAAAGTTGACTGTAAGGTGAAAAGTTGAATTTTGGTGAATATTTGAAAAATGCATGCTTGGCTAATTGTTAAGGAAATTTCTAATTAAATGTCTCCCCTGCTCCTCAGTGCGCGCGCTCCACATTCTCACACACTCAGCCTTTCCCTTGACACACGCGCAAGCTTAGCGAGACGCATACACAACATTTCAGGCAATTGTGGGCTGACCAAGCCCCCACTCATTGCTTGGTCTTTAGCAAAGGCCCATGTGGATCTTGATGGTATTGCATTTCCGATTTTGTATGCAATGGTAAAAAGTTCTCAAAACCCTAAAACATTGATAGTATAGGCCAAGAGTAACTACCACACCACAAATGGCCCAATATCACCAATAGTTGACGCTACAGGCCACACCCTGATGCACAAAGATACAAGGCTTTCTGGAATGGGTAGGCTCACCATAGACCCTGAAGCCGACGCCAAGTGCCACCAAGCGGTGCCATTTGAGTTTCAGCCAAAGCCAGCTAATATTTTGTAAGCCAAATTGAGCCACCATCTGATATTTTTTGGCTTAGCAAGATGAAATTATTTGCGTCAAACAATAATTATATCTATCACATAGAGACATACACACACAAAAAATCAATGATAAACTAAATCAATTTTGCACACCGGATTCGCCACAGTCTTGTGCTCGTTGCTATGATACACAGGACTCACAGTGAATTGATGACCAATTAAAATTGTGCGTTTTCCGATAGTGATGATCATAGACATAGACAGTAAAAGAAGCAATGCGTTTTTCTCTCACGCTGAGCTGAAATGGCGGAAACAACTAGAAAAGGTAATTGTGTTGTTCTCACATACTTTCTTAATTTCTATGTTGCATACTCAGACGTTTGTTAGATCTTCCGTTTTTGGAAGTAAGAATGCCGTTTTGTCAGGACTAGGGTTTTGTCGATATTTTTGTACTCTTTTAAAACTTGGAAATATTGAGATCTAGTAAATCAGTATAACATAAACATCTGTAGACATGAAGTGGCAGCTTCAGGCATTTGTAGCTATTAACATTTTGGCGGCTGCAGCAGCCATTTAGGTTTTGGCTGAGCTGGCTAGCCAGCCAATAACTTCATCAGCCAGCCATTATTCTCAAAACAAATGGCTTCGGGGTCTAGCTCACCAAGCCCCCTCCCTTCACTCCTTGGCTTGAAATAAAAGCCCTTGTGGATCTTGATGGTATTGCATTTCAGATTTGGTATCCCATTGGTAAGTCTACAGCATGGATTTTTCTATACAGTGACAATTTGTGAAGAATATACATTTTTCAATGGTTCGCAATCTTAGGAGGAATCCGCCATTGCTGCTTGCAGCTATATTTAGGATTCCTCCGTAAGGAGGAAACCTATTGTTATTGTTAGTTTTATTATTATTATTAGGATTCCTCCGTAAGGAGGAAACCTATTGTTATTGTTAGTTTTATTATTATTATTATTATTCTAGTTCCATGGGAGTCAATGGCAGCCCCTAGAACCCTTGGATAACTTTTTGTGAAATTTGGCACACTCATTAAGGACAGTTCCTTCTATACCTACACCAAGTTTCATGTATCCCATCAGACCACTCTAGCGCCACCAATGGGTCAAAGTTGGACTTGTGTTTACACACGCAACTTTTGAACTGTATGACTGATTTTCAAAAATGAGGTATCATGGGATTCCCTGGATCAAGACGAGTTCAACGCACCCTATGACGTCAATTTCCGGTTATATAGATTTTCCGCTATTTCCGGTTGTATCAAAAACCTTTGAAAGCCTACTCCTCCTACAATTTTTGTCATATCTTCTTCAAAATGACCAGAGATGATCTTCAGACCAAGCCTCACAAAAGTTATCCCATGGCGTTTTGATTTTCTAAACCGTTTGTCCGGCACAGCCAATCAAAATCAGCAAAAAAGTAACCAAACAGGAAGTTGGGTCAAATCTCAGCAAATCTTTGAGATATCAACACTAAACTTAGTATATCGGTGGACGACACTACAACATGTTTACCATGTGCAAAGGCAACTTCATATCTCAAAAAATGATTGATATAAAGCAAATCGAATTTATAGCTAATGCTAAAATAATGCTTTACACATCCGCCGGTCAAAAACTGATACTTTGATTCAATCACAAGTTCATATGAAGACTCTTGAGAATGGTTAGTACACAAATCTGAGGAAACGTTGACTGTAACATGAAAAGTCGATTTTATGTGAATATTTGAAACATGCATGCTTGGCTAATTGCTAACGAAATTTTCAATGAAATGTCTCCCCTGCTCTTCAGCGCGCGCGTGCTCCACATTCTCACACACTCAGCCTTTCCCTTGACACACGCGCGGGCTTGGCGAGACGCATACACAACATTTCAGGCAATTGTGGGCTGACCAAGCCCCCACTCATTCCTTGGCTTGAAGTGAAGGCCCTTGTGGATCTTGATGGTAATGCATTTTAGAAAATGTTCTCAAAATCCTGAAACATTGATAGTAAGTAAGTAAGTAAGTAAGACTTTATTTATATAGCACATTTCATACAAGAATTGTAGCTCAAGGTGCTTTACATAAAATCAATAAAAACAATAATACAAGTGATAAATAATTCAAACAATAATAAAAATCCCAATAAGATCTCTGTTCAAGAGAGAAAACAACTTTAAAAAGTAGGAAAACCCTTTTGAGATAAAATTACTTAAATGCTTCGGTAAAAAGGTAGGTTTTAAGCTGTCTTTTAAAAATGTCTAGAGTGTTAGCTTCCCTAATATTTATGGGTAATTTGTTCCATAGTTTTGGGGCGTAATTGACAAAGGCCGAATCACCAATCTTCTTATGACTGCTTCTGGTGACCTCTAATAGGCCTGCATTTGATGATCGCAGTGTTCTAGCTGGTGTGTAGTTTATAAAGGAGTTAGCAATGTAGCTAGGTCCTTGTCCGTGTAGAGCTTTGTATGTGAGAAAAAGGACCTTAAAGTCAATTCTGAAGGTAACAGGGAGCCAGTGTAAAGTAGCTAGGACAGGACTAATGTGTTTTCTCCTTTTAGTTTTGGTTAATAATCTAGCTGCAGAATTTTGAATGAGCTGTAGTCTTTCAGTGGTTTTCTTGGGAAGACCAGTGAAAAGTGCGTTACAGTAGTCCAGCCGGCTGGATATAAAAGCATGAATTAACTTCTCTGCATCATTTTGGTTTATGAATGGTCGTACCTTTGCTATATTCCTCAGGTGAAAGAAAGCTGTTTTGGTCACTTTATTAATGTGAGAGTTGAAATTCAAATCTGAGTCCAGGATTACGCAGAGACTCGTCACCTCTGGTTTAAGACAGGGGGTTAAGCCTCCAAGATTCTTAATAAGCATCTCTCTTTTGGATTTGGGGCCACATAGTAGGACTTCGGTTTTGTCTTCATTTAATTTAAGAAAGTTATCATTCATCCATTTGTTTATTGCCAACAGGCAGTTTGTAATGGAATTGATGGCCGTTGCATCGTTGGGTTCAGTGGATATATATAGTTGTGTGTCATCCGCATAGCTATGGAAATCTATGTTATGTTTTCTGATTATGTCGCCGAGTGGTAACATATAAAGAGAAAAAAGTAATGGACCTAAGCAGCTTCCTTGAGCAACCCCGTAGCAGTTCTGATGTTTCTTGGACCTATGGTCACCTAAACTAACATAAAACTTCCTTCCTGTGATATATGATTTCAGCCAGTTCAATACACTATCCGTGAACCCAATAAGCTTTTCCAGTCTATTGATTAGGATGTCGTGATCAATTGTATCAAATGCTGCACTGAGATCTAACAGGATAAGGATAGAGACTTTATTTGCATCAGAGTTTAGTCTGAGGTCGCTAATTATTTTGGTGAGAGCAGTTTCAGTACTGTGATATTTCCTGAAACCTGACTGCGAGACTTCCAGGATGTTATTTTCTTCAAGAAAATAATTTAATTGGACTAAAACTATCTTTTCCAGTACTTTACTAATAAATGGGAGGTTTGATATTGGTCTGTAATTTGCAAGTAGACTGTTATCCAATTTGGGTTTCTTTAATAGGGGCTTTACAACAGCTGTTTTGAAGGCATCTGGGAAGACGCCAGTTCTAAGGGATGTGTTTATAATCTCTAGCACCGGACCTGAGACACTATCAAACACTCGCTTAAAGAATGTTGTGGGTATAGGATCAATATCTGAGGTTGTGGAGTTAGATTCGCTGACAATTTTGGAAAGTTCACTAAGTGTGATACAGGTAAATGTGCTCATGGTTATGTTGCAGAATCTACTGATGTCAGTTTCGATCCCACTATTAATAATACTCGCTCTAATCAAAGTTATTTTGTTCTTGAAGAACAAAGCAAGCTCTTCACATTTAACTGCTGAGGATGGAGGTGGGGCAGGGACAGTGTTTAGCAGCTGGTCAATGGTGGAGAAAAGAACTCTGGAATTTCTGGCATTTTCTGTAATAATGTTGGAGAAATATTCTCTCCTTGCTAGACGGATGGTTTTGTTAAAGGTGGTTAGTGTATCTTTGTAGATATTGTAGTGGATAGTGATCTTTGTTTTCCTCCATTTTCTCTCTGCTGCACGGCATTTTCTTTTCGTTTCACTAACATTTTTATTTCTCAGCCATGGGGAGGTTCTGCTTGTGCACTTCTTTTTGGTTTTCAGTGGTGCAACAGAGTCTAACACAGATAATAGTGCATAATTGAGGTTCTCTACCATTTCATTCAGAGAGCAATCATGGTAAGTCGGCTCATGTAGAGCAAATTGTTCAGAAAATGTCATCATAGCTGTATCGTCTAAATATCTTCTATGGACTAAGAATTCTTTTTTGGTTTTTGTTAGGATAATTTCCACATTAAAAAGTATATAATGATGGTCTGAGAGGGGTAGATCAGTTATTGAAATATTATTGATATTTAGTCCAGTTGTTATCACTAGATCTAGTGTGTTTCCGATAGTATAGGCCAGGAGTAACTACCACACCACAAATGACGCACCATTATCCATAGGTGGCGCTACGGCCAAGCCCCAATTTTCCATTTACAAAGTGATGCCATTCGCATCCCATTTGTCCCAAAATTCTGAAATTCATTATATATGCCTTATTTCTCATGAGGAACAAAAAAGCCTCAATAACCTATAACGGCCGCCATATTGGATTTTTTTGTACAATAAAGATTTAGGAAACACGTTTTTTTGCTACTTCTCCTACAATTTTTGTCCAATCTTCCCCAGAATTGGCAGGTATCATCGTCAGAGCAACCCTCACTGAAATCTTCAACAGATTTTTGAATTTCATAACCGTTTGTCCGGTACAGCCAATCAAAATCGTCAACAAAGCAACCAAACAGGCAGTTGGATCAAATCTCAGCAAATCTTTGAAATATCACCACCAAACTTGGTGTGTCACGTGAAAGACACTACATCATGTTCTCATGTGAGAAGGCAAATTAATATCTTAAAAAATGATTGAAATAAAGGAAATCTAATTTATTTCTATCTAACGCTAAAATAATGCTTTACACATCCGCCAGTCAAAAAACTCTGATTAAATCACATGTTCATAAAGACTCTTGAGAATGTTTAGTACACAAATCTCAGAAAAAGTTGACTGTTACATGAAAAGTTGAAATTTGGTGAATATTTGAAAAATGCATGCTTGGCTAATTGTTACGGAAATTTCCAATGAAATGTCTCCCCTGCTCCTCAGCGCGCGCGCTCCACATTCTCACACACTCAGCCTTCCCTTGACACACGCGCAAGCTTGACGAGACGCATACACAACATTTCAGGCAATTGTGGGCTGACCAAGCCCCCACTCATTGCTTGGTCTTTAGCAAAGGCCCATGTGGATCTTGATGGTATTGCATTTCCGATTTTGTATGCAATGGTAAAAAGTTCTCAAAATCCTGAAACATTTATAGTATAGGCCAAGAGTAACTACCACACCACAAATGGCCCAATATCACTCATAAGTGACGCTACAGGCCACGCCCTGATACACAAAGATACAAGGCTTTCTGGAATGGGTAGGCTCAACCAAGCCCCCTCCCTTCACTCCTTGGGTTGAAATAAAAGCCCTTGTGGATCTTGATGGTATTGCATTTCATAGTTGGTATCCCATTGGTAAGTCTGCGGCATGGAATTTTACAGTGACTATTTGTAAAGAATATACATTTTTCAGTGGTTTGCAATGTTTGGAGGAATCCGCCATTGCTGCTTGCAGTTATATTTAGGATTCCTCCGTAAGGAGGAAACCTATTGTTATTGTTAGTTTTATTATTATTATTATTATTCTAGTTCCATGGGAGTCAATGGCAGCCCCTAGAACCCTTGGATAACTTTTTGTGAAATTTGGCACACTCATTAAGGACAGTTCCTTCTATACCTACACCAAGTTTCATGTATCCCATCAGACCACTCTAGCGCCACCAATGGGACAAAGTTGGACTTGTGTTTACACACGCAACTTTTGAACTGTATGACTGATTTTCAAAAATGAGGTATCATTGGATTCCCTGGATCAAGACGAGTTCAACGCACCCTATGACGTCAATTTCCGGTTATATAGATTTTCCGCTATTTCCGGTTGTATCAAAAACCTTTGAAAGCCTACTCCTCCTACAATTTTTGTCATATCTTCTTCAAAATGACCAGAGATGATCTTCAGACCAAGCCTCACAAAAGTTATCCCATGGCGTTTTGATTTTCTAAACCGTTTGTCCGGCACAGCCAATCAAAATCAGCAAAAAAGTAACCAAACAGGAAGTTGGGTCAAATCTCAGCAAATCTTTGAGATATCAACACTAAACTTGGTATATCGGTGGACGACACTACAACACGTTTACCATGTGCAAAGGCAACTTCATATCTCAAAAAATGATTGATATAAAGCAAATCGAATTTATCGCTAATGCTAAAATAATGCTTTACACATCCGCCGGTCAAAAACTGATACTTTGATTCAATCACAAGTTCATATGAAGACTCTTGAGAATGTTTAGTACACAAATCTGAGGAAAAGTTGACTGTAACATGAAAAGTCGATTTTATGTGAATATTTGAAACATGCATGCTTGGCTAATTGCTAACGAAATTTTCAATGAAATGTCTCCCCTGCTCTTCAGCGCGCGCGTGCTCCACATTCTCACACACTCAGCCTTTCCCTTGACACACGCGCGGGCTTGGCGAGACGCATACACAACATTTCAGGCAATTGTGGGCTGACCAAGCCCCCACTCATTCCTTGGCTTGAAGTGAAGGCCCTTGTGGATCTTGATGGTAATGCATTTTAGAAAAAGTTCTCAAAATCCTGAAACATTGATAGTATAGGCCAGGAGTAACTACCACACCACAAATGACGCACCATTATCCATAGGTGGCGCTACGGCCAAGCCCCAATTTTCCATTTACAAAGTGATGCCATTCGCATCCCATTTGTCCCAAAATTCTGAAATTCATTAGATATGCCTTATTTCTCATGAGGAACAAAAAAGCCTCAATAACCTATAACGGCCGCCATATTGGATGTTTTTGTACAATAAAGATTTAGGAAACACGTTTTTTTGCTACTTCTCCTACAATTCTTGTCCAATCTTCCCCAGAATTGGCAGGTATCATCGTCAGAGCAACCCTCACTGAATTCTTTAACAGATTTTTGAATTTCAAAACCGTTTGTCCGGTACAGCCAATCAAAATCGTCAACAAAGCAACCAAACAGGAAGTTGGATCAAATCTCAGCAAATCTTTGAAATATCAACACCAAACTTGGTGTGTCACGTGAAAGACACTACGTCATGTTCCCATGTAGGAAGGCAAATTAATATCTTCAAAAATGATTGAAATGAAGGAAATCAAATTTATTTCTAACGCTAAAATAATGCTTTACACATCCGCCAGTCAAAAAACTCTGATTCAATCACAAGTTCATGAAGACTTTTGAGAATGTTTAGTACACAAATCTCAGAAAAAGTTGACTGTAAGATGAAAAGTTGAATTTAGGTGAATATTTGAAAAATGCATGCTTGGCTAATTGTTAAGGAAATTTCCAATGAAATGTCTCCCCTGCTCCTCAGCACGCGCGCTCCACATTCTCACACACTCAGCCTTTCCCTTGACACACGCACAAGCTTGGCGAGACGCATACACAACATTTCAGGCAATTGTGGGCTGACCAAGCCCCACTCATTGCTTGGTCTTTAGCAAAGGACCATGTGGATCTTGATGGTATTGCATTTCCGATTTTGTATGCAATGGTAAAAAGTTCTCAAAATCCTGAAACATTGATAGTATAGGCCAAGAGTAACTACCACACCACAAATGGCCCAATATCACCCATAAGTGACGCTACAGGCCACGCCCTGGTACACAAAGATACAAGGCTTTCTGGAATGGGTAGGCTCACCAAGCCCCCTCCCTTCACTCCTTGGCTTGAAATAAAAGCCCTTGTGGATCTTGATGGTATTGCATTTCAGATTTGGTATCCCATTGGTAAGTCTGCAGCATGGATTTTTACAGTGACAATTTGTGAAGAATATAAATTTTTCAGTGGTTTGCAATGTTTGGAGGAATCCGCCATTGCTGCTTGCAGTTATATTTATTATTATTATTATTCTAGTTCCATGGGAGTCAATGGCAGCCCCTAGAACCCTTGGATAACTTTTTGTTAAATTTGGCACACTCATTAAGGACAGTTCCTTCTATACCTACACCAAGTTTCATGTATCCCATCAGACCACTCTAGCGCCACCAATGGGTCAAAGTTGGACTTGTGTTTACACACGCAACTTTTGAACCGTATGACCGATTTTCAAAAATGAGGTACCATTGGATTCCCTGGATCAAGACGAGTTCAACGCACCCTTTGACGTCAATTTCCGGTTATATAGATTTTCCGCTATTTCCGGTTTTATCAAAAACCTTTGAAAGCCTACTCCTCCTACAATTTTTGTCATATCTTCTTCAAAATGACCAGAGATGATCTTCAGACCAAGCCTCACAAAAGTTATCCCATGGCGTTTTGATTTTCTAAACCGTTTGTCCGGCACAGCCAATCAAAATCAGCAAAAAAGTAACCAAACAGGAACTTGGGTCAAATCTCAGCAAATCTTTGAGATATCAACACTAAACTTGGTATATCGGTGGACGACACTACAACATGTTACCATGTGCAAAGGCAACTTCATATCTCAAAAAATGATTGATATAAAGCAAATCGAATTTATCGCTAACGCTAAAATAATGCTTTACACATCCGCCGGTCAAAAACTGATACTTTGATTCAATCACAAGTTCATATGAAGACTCTTGAGAATGTTTAGTACACAAATCTGAGGAAAAGTTGACTGTAACATGAAAAGTCGATTTCATGTGAATATTTGAAACATGCATGCTTGGCTAATTGCTAACGAAAATTTCAATGAAATGTCTCCCCTGCTCTTCAGCGCGCGCGTGCTCCACATTCTCACACACTCAGCCTTTCCCTTGACACACGCGCGGGCTTGGCGAGACGCATACACAACATTTCAGGCAATTGTGGGCTGACCAAGCCCCCACTCATTCCTTGGCTTGAAGTGAAGGCCCTTGTGGATCTTGATGGTAATGCATTTTAGAAAAAGTTCTCAAAATCCTGAAACATTGATAGTATAGGCCAGGAGTAACTACCACACCACAAATGACGCACCATTATCCATAGGTGGCGCTACGGCCAAGCCCCAATTTTCCATTTACAAAGTGATGCCATTCGCATCCCATTTGTCCCAAAATTCTGAAATTCATTAGATATGCCTTATTTCTCATGAGGAACAAAAAAGCCTCAATAACCTATAACGGCCGCCATATTGGATGTTTTTGTACAATAAAGATTTAGGAAACACGTTTTTTTGCTACTTCTCCTACAATTCTTGTCCAATCTTCCCCAGAATTGGCAGGTATCATCGTCAGAGCAACCCTCACTGAATTCTTTAACAGATTTTTGAATTTCAAAACCGTTTGTCCGGTACAGCCAATCAAAATCGTCAACAAAGCAACCAAACAGGAAGTTGGATCAAATCTCAGCAAATCTTTGAAATATCACCACCAAACTTGGTGTGTCACGTGAAAGACACTACGTCATGTTCCCATGTAGGAAGGCAAATTAATATCTTCAAAAATGATTGAAATGAAGGAAATCAAATTTATTTCTAACGCTAAAATAATGCTTTACACATCCGCCAGTCAAAAAACTCTGATTCAATCACAAGTTCATGAAGACTTTTGAGAATGTTTAGTACACAAATCTCAGAAAAAGTTGACTGTTACATGAAAAGTTGAAATTTGGTGAATATTTGAAAAATGCATGCTTGGCTAATTGTTAAGGAAATTTCCAATGAAATGTCTCCCCTGCTCCTCAGCGCGCGCGCTCCACATTCTCACACACTCAGCCTTCCCTTGACACACGCGCAAGCTTGACGAGACGCATACACAACATTTCAGGCAATTGTGGGCTGACCAAGCCCCCACTCATTGCTTGGTCTTTAGCAAAGGCCCATGTGGATCTTGATGGTATTGCATTTCCGATTTTGTATGCAATGGTAAAAAGTTCTCAAAATCCTGAAACATTTATAGTATAGGCCAAGAGTAACTACCACACCACAAATGGCCCAATATCACTCATAAGTGACGCTACAGGCCACGCCCTGATACACAAAGATACAAGGCTTTCTGGAATGGGTAGGCTCAACCAAGCCCCCTCCCTTCACTCCTTGGGTTGAAATAAAAGCCCTTGTGGATCTTGATGGTATTGCATTTCATAGTTGGTATCCCATTGGTAAGTCTGCGGCATGGAATTTTACAGTGACTATTTGTAAAGAATATACATTTTTCAGTGGTTTGCAATGTTTGGAGGAATCCGCCATTGCTGCTTGCAGTTATATTTAGGATTCCTCCGTAAGGAGGAAACCTATTGTTATTGTTAGTTTTATTATTATTATTATTATTCTAGTTCCATGGGAGTCAATGGCAGCCCCTAGAACCCTTGGATAACTTTTTGTGAAATTTGGCACACTCATTAAGGACAGTTCCTTCTATACCTACACCAAGTTTCATGTATCCCATCAGACCACTCTAGCGCCACCAATGGGACAAAGTTGGACTTGTGTTTACACACGCAACTTTTGAACTGTATGACTGATTTTCAAAAATGAGGTATCATTGGATTCCCTGGATCAAGACGAGTTCAACGCACCCTATGACGTCAATTTCCGGTTATATAGATTTTCCGCTATTTCCGGTTGTATCAAAAACCTTTGAAAGCCTACTCCTCCTACAATTTTTGTCATATCTTCTTCAAAATGACCAGAGATGATCTTCAGACCAAGCCTCACAAAAGTTATCCCATGGCGTTTTGATTTTCTAAACCGTTTGTCCGGCACAGCCAATCAAAATCAGCAAAAAAGTAACCAAACAGGAAGTTGGGTCAAATCTCAGCAAATCTTTGAGATATCAACACTAAACTTGGTATATCGGTGGACGACACTACAACATGTTACCATGTGCAAAGGCAACTTCATATCTCAAAAAATGATTGATATAAAGCAAATCGAATTTATCGCTAACGCTAAAATAATGCTTTACACATCCGCCGGTCAAAAACTGATACTTTGATTCAATCACAAGTTCATATGAAGACTCTTGAGAATGTTTAGTACACAAATCTGAGGAAAAGTTGACTGTAACATGAAAAGTCGATTTCATGTGAATATTTGAAACATGCATGCTTGGCTAATTGCTAACGAAAATTTCAATGAAATGTCTCCCCTGCTCTTCAGCGCGCGCGTGCTCCACATTCTCACACACTCAGCCTTTCCCTTGACACACGCGCGGGCTTGGCGAGACGCATACACAACATTTCAGGCAATTGTGGGCTGACCAAGCCCCCACTCATTCCTTGGCTTGAAGTGAAGGCCCTTGTGGATCTTGATGGTAATGCATTTTAGAAAAAGTTCTCAAAATCCTGAAACATTGATAGTATAGGCCAGGAGTAACTACCACACCACAAATGACGCACCATTATCCATAGGTGGCGCTACGGCCAAGCCCCAATTTTCCATTTACAAAGTGATGCCATTCGCATCCCATTTGTCCCAAAATTCTGAAATTCATTAGATATGCCTTATTTCTCATGAGGAACAAAAAAGCCTCAATAACCTATAACGGCCGCCATATTGGATGTTTTTGTACAATAAAGATTTAGGAAACACGTTTTTTTGCTACTTCTCCTACAATTCTTGTCCAATCTTCCCCAGAATTGGCAGGTATCATCGTCAGAGCAACCCTCACTGAATTCTTTAACAGATTTTTGAATTTCAAAACCGTTTGTCCGGTACAGCCAATCAAAATCGTCAACAAAGCAACCAAACAGGAAGTTGGATCAAATCTCAGCAAATCTTTGAAATATCAACACCAAACTTGGTGTGTCACGTGAAAGACACTACGTCATGTTCCCATGTAGGAAGGCAAATTAATATCTTCAAAAATGATTGAAATGAAGGAAATCAAATTTATTTCTAACGCTAAAATAATGCTTTACACATCCGCCAGTCAAAAAACTCTGATTCAATCACAAGTTCATGAAGACTTTTGAGAATGTTTAGTACACAAATCTCAGAAAAAGTTGACTGTAAGATGAAAAGTTGAATTTAGGTGAATATTTGAAAAATGCATGCTTGGCTAATTGTTAAGGAAATTTCCAATGAAATGTCTCCCCTGCTCCTCAGCACGCGCGCTCCACATTCTCACACACTCAGCCTTTCCCTTGACACACGCACAAGCTTGGCGAGACGCATACACAACATTTCAGGCAATTGTGGGCTGACCAAGCCCCACTCATTGCTTGGTCTTTAGCAAAGGACCATGTGGATCTTGATGGTATTGCATTTCCGATTTTGTATGCAATGGTAAAAAGTTCTCAAAATCCTGAAACATTGATAGTATAGGCCAAGAGTAACTACCACACCACAAATGGCCCAATATCACCCATAAGTGACGCTACAGGCCACGCCCTGGTACACAAAGATACAAGGCTTTCTGGAATGGGTAGGCTCACCAAGCCCCCTCCCTTCACTCCTTGGCTTGAAATAAAAGCCCTTGTGGATCTTGATGGTATTGCATTTCAGATTTGGTATCCCATTGGTAAGTCTGCAGCATGGATTTTTACAGTGACAATTTGTGAAGAATATAAATTTTTCAGTGGTTTGCAATGTTTGGAGGAATCCGCCATTGCTGCTTGCAGTTATATTTATTATTATTATTCTAGTTCCATGGGAGTCAATGGCAGCCCCTAGAACCCTTGCATAACTTTTTGTTAAATTTGGCACACTCATTAAGGACAGTTCCTTCTATACCTACACCAAGTTTCATGTATCCCATTAGACCACTCTAGCGCCACCAATGGGTCAAAGTTGGACTTGTGTTTACACACGCAACTTTTGAACCGTATGACTGATTTTCAAAAATGAGGTACCATTGGATTCCCTGGATCAAGACGAGTTCAACGCACCCTATGACGTCAATTTCCGGTTATACAGATTTTCCGCTATTTCCGGTTGTATCAAAAACCTTTGAAAGCCTACTCCTCCTACAATTTTTGTCATATCTTCTTCAAAATGACCAGAGATGATCTTCAGACCAAGCCTCACAAAAGTTATCCCATGGCGTTTTGATTTTCTAAACCGTTTGTCCGGCACAGCCAATCAAAATCAGCAAAAAAGTAACCAAACAGGAACTTGGGTCAAATCTCAGCAAATCTTTGAGATATCAACACTAAACTTGGTATATCGGTGGACGACACTACAACATGTTACCATGTGCAAAGGCAACTTCATATCTCAAAAAATGATTGATATAAAGCAAATCGAATTTATCGCTAACGCTAAAATAATGCTTTACACATCCGCCGGTCAAAAACTGATACTTTGATTCAATCACAAGTTCATATGAAGACTCTTGAGAATGTTTAGTACACAAATCTGAGGAAAAGTTGACTGTAACATGAAAAGTCGATTTCATGTGAATATTTGAAACATGCATGCTTGGCTAATTGCTAACGAAAATTTCAATGAAATGTCTCCCCTGCTCTTCAGCGCGCGCGTGCTCCACATTCTCACACACTCAGCCTTTCCCTTGACACACGCGCGGGCTTGGCGAGACGCATACACAACATTTCAGGCAATTGTGGGCTGACCAAGCCCCCACTCATTCCTTGGCTTGAAGTGAAGGCCCTTGTGGATCTTGATGGTAATGCATTTTAGAAAAAGTTCTCAAAATCCTGAAACATTGATAGTATAGGCCAGGAGTAACTACCACACCACAAATGACGCACCATTATCCATAGGTGGCGCTACGGCCAAGCCCCAATTTTCCATTTACAAAGTGATGCCATTCGCATCCCATTTGTCCCAAAATTCTGAAATTCATTAGATATGCCTTATTTCTCATGAGGAACAAAAAAGCCTCAATAACCTATAACGGCCGCCATATTGGATGTTTTTGTACAATAAAGATTTAGGAAACACGTTTTTTTGCTACTTCTCCTACAATTCTTGTCCAATCTTCCCCAGAATTGGCAGGTATCATCGTCAGAGCAACCCTCACTGAATTCTTTAACAGATTTTTGAATTTCAAAACCGTTTGTCCGGTACAGCCAATCAAAATCGTCAACAAAGCAACCAAACAGGAAGTTGGATCAAATCTCAGCAAATCTTTGAAATATCAACACCAAACTTGGTGTGTCACGTGAAAGACACTACGTCATGTTCCCATGTAGGAAGGCAAATTAATATCTTCAAAAATGATTGAAATGAAGGAAATCAAATTTATTTCTAACGCTAAAATAATGCTTTACACATCCGCCAGTCAAAAAACTCTGATTCAATCACAAGTTCATGAAGACTTTTGAGAATGTTTAGTACACAAATCTCAGAAAAAGTTGACTGTAAGATGAAAAGTTGAATTTAGGTGAATATTTGAAAAATGCATGCTTGGCTAATTGTTAAGGAAATTTCCAATGAAATGTCTCCCCTGCTCCTCAGCACGCGCGCTCCACATTCTCACACACTCAGCCTTTCCCTTGACACACGCACAAGCTTGGCGAGACGCATACACAACATTTCAGGCAATTGTGGGCTGACCAAGCCCCACTCATTGCTTGGTCTTTAGCAAAGGACCATGTGGATCTTGATGGTATTGCATTTCCGATTTTGTATGCAATGGTAAAAAGTTCTCAAAATCCTGAAACATTGATAGTATAGGCCAAGAGTAACTACCACACCACAAATGGCCCAATATCACCCATAAGTGACGCTACAGGCCACGCCCTGGTACACAAAGATACAAGGCTTTCTGGAATGGGTAGGCTCACCAAGCCCCCTCCCTTCACTCCTTGGCTTGAAATAAAAGCCCTTGTGGATCTTGATGGTATTGCATTTCAGATTTGGTATCCCATTGGTAAGTCTGCAGCATGGATTTTTACAGTGACAATTTGTGAAGAATATAAATTTTTCAGTGGTTTGCAATGTTTGGAGGAATCCGCCATTGCTGCTTGCAGTTATATTTATTATTATTATTCTAGTTCCATGGGAGTCAATGGCAGCCCCTAGAACCCTTGCATAACTTTTTGTTAAATTTGGCACACTCATTAAGGACAGTTCCTTCTATACCTACACCAAGTTTCATGTATCCCATTAGACCACTCTAGCGCCACCAATGGGTCAAAGTTGGACTTGTGTTTACACACGCAACTTTTGAACCGTATGACTGATTTTCAAAAATGAGGTACCATTGGATTCCCTGGATCAAGACGAGTTCAACGCACCCTATGACGTCAATTTCCGGTTATACAGATTTTCCGCTATTTCCGGTTGTATCAAAAACCTTTGAAAGCCTACTCCTCCTACAATTTTTGTCATATCTTCTTCAAAATGACCAGAGATGATCTTCAGACCAAGCCTCACAAAAGTTATCCCATGGCGTTTTGATTTTCTAAACCGTTTGTCCGGCACAGCCAATCAAAATCAGCAAAAAAGTAACCAAACAGGAACTTGGGTCAAATCTCAGCAAATCTTTGAGATATCAACACTAAACTTGGTATATCGGTGGACGACACTACAACATGTTACCATGTGCAAAGGCAACTTCATATCTCAAAAAATGATTGATATAAAGCAAATCGAATTTATCGCTAACGCTAAAATAATGCTTTACACATCCGCCGGTCAAAAACTGATACTTTGATTCAATCACAAGTTCATATGAAGACTCTTGAGAATGTTTAGTACACAAATCTGAGGAAAAGTTGACTGTAACATGAAAAGTCGATTTCATGTGAATATTTGAAACATGCATGCTTGGCTAATTGCTAACGAAAATTTCAATGAAATGTCTCCCCTGCTCTTCAGCGCGCGCGTGCTCCACATTCTCACACACTCAGCCTTTCCCTTGACACACGCGCGGGCTTGGCGAGACGCATACACAACATTTCAGGCAATTGTGGGCTGACCAAGCCCCCACTCATTCCTTGGCTTGAAGTGAAGGCCCTTGTGGATCTTGATGGTAATGCATTTTAGAAAAAGTTCTCAAAATCCTGAAACATTGATAGTATAGGCCAGGAGTAACTACCACACCACAAATGACGCACCATTATCCATAGGTGGCGCTACGGCCAAGCCCCAATTTTCCATTTACAAAGTGATGCCATTCGCATCCCATTTGTCCCAAAATTCTGAAATTCATTAGATATGCCTTATTTCTCATGAGGAACAAAAAAGCCTCAATAACCTATAACGGCCGCCATATTGGATGTTTTTGTACAATAAAGATTTAGGAAACACGTTTTTTTGCTACTTCTCCTACAATTCTTGTCCAATCTTCCCCAGAATTGGCAGGTATCATCGTCAGAGCAACCCTCACTGAATTCTTTAACAGATTTTTGAATTTCAAAACCGTTTGTCCGGTACAGCCAATCAAAATCGTCAACAAAGCAACCAAACAGGAAGTTGGATCAAATCTCAGCAAATCTTTGAAATATCAACACCAAACTTGGTGTGTCACGTGAAAGACACTACGTCATGTTCCCATGTAGGAAGGCAAATTAATATCTTCAAAAATGATTGAAATGAAGGAAATCAAATTTATTTCTAACGCTAAAATAATGCTTTACACATCCGCCAGTCAAAAAACTCTGATTCAATCACAAGTTCATGAAGACTTTTGAGAATGTTTAGTACACAAATCTCAGAAAAAGTTGACTGTAAGATGAAAAGTTGAATTTAGGTGAATATTTGAAAAATGCATGCTTGGCTAATTGTTAAGGAAATTTCCAATGAAATGTCTCCCCTGCTCCTCAGCACGCGCGCTCCACATTCTCACACACTCAGCCTTTCCCTTGACACACGCACAAGCTTGGCGAGACGCATACACAACATTTCAGGCAATTGTGGGCTGACCAAGCCCCACTCATTGCTTGGTCTTTAGCAAAGGACCATGTGGATCTTGATGGTATTGCATTTCCGATTTTGTATGCAATGGTAAAAAGTTCTCAAAATCCTGAAACATTGATAGTATAGGCCAAGAGTAACTACCACACCACAAATGGCCCAATATCACCCATAAGTGACGCTACAGGCCACGCCCTGGTACACAAAGATACAAGGCTTTCTGGAATGGGTAGGCTCACCAAGCCCCCTCCCTTCACTCCTTGGCTTGAAATAAAAGCCCTTGTGGATCTTGATGGTATTGCATTTCAGATTTGGTATCCCATTGGTAAGTCTGCAGCATGGATTTTTACAGTGACAATTTGTGAAGAATATAAATTTTTCAGTGGTTTGCAATGTTTGGAGGAATCCGCCATTGCTGCTTGCAGTTATATTTATTATTATTATTCTAGTTCCATGGGAGTCAATGGCAGCCCCTAGAACCCTTGCATAACTTTTTGTTAAATTTGGCACACTCATTAAGGACAGTTCCTTCTATACCTACACCAAGTTTCATGTATCCCATTAGACCACTCTAGCGCCACCAATGGGTCAAAGTTGGACTTGTGTTTACACACGCAACTTTTGAACCGTATGACTGATTTTCAAAAATGAGGTACCATTGGATTCCCTGGATCAAGACGAGTTCAACGCACCCTATGACGTCAATTTCCGGTTATACAGATTTTCCGCTATTTCCGGTTGTATCAAAAACCTTTGAAAGCCTACTCCTCCTACAATTTTTGTCATATCTTCTTCAAAATGACCAGAGATGAGCTTCAGACCAAGCCTCACAAAAGTTATCCCATGGCGTTTTGATTTTATAAACCGTTTGTCCGGCACAGCCAATCAAAATCAGCAAAAAAGCAACCAAACAGGAAGTTGGGTCAAATCTCAGCAAATCTTTGAAATATCACCACCAAACTTGGTGTGTCACGTGAAAGACACTACATCATGTTCCCATGTGAGAAGGCAAATTAATATCTTAAAAAATGATTGAAATAAAGGAAATCTAATTTATTTCTAACGCTAAAATAAAAATTAATTTCCAATGAAATGTCTCCCCTGACCTCAGCCCGCGCGCTCCACATTCTCACACACTCAGCCTTTCCCTTGACACACGCGCAAGCTTGACAAGACGCATACACAACATTTCAGGCAATTGTGGGCTGACCAAGCCCCCACTCATTGCTTGGTCTTTAGCAAAGGCCCATGTGGATCTTGGTGGTATTGCATTTCCGATTATGTATGCAATGGTAAAAAGTTCACAAAATCCTGAAACATTGATAGTATAGGCCAAGAGTAACTACCACACCACAAATGGCCCAATATCACCCATAAGTGACGCTACAGGCCACGCCCTGATACACAAAGATACAAGGCTTTCTGGAATGGGTAAGCTCACCAAGCCCCCCCTCCCTTCACTCCTTGGCTTGAAATAAAAGCCCTTGTGGATCTTGATGGTATTGCATTTCAGATTTGTTATCCCATTGGTAAGTCTGCAGCATGGATGTTTCTATACAGTGACAATTTGTGAAGAATATACATTTTTCAATGGTTCGCAATCTTAGGAGGAATCCACCATTGCTGCTTGCAGCTATATTTATTATTGGGTGTGCTTTGCCTTCGGCAAGGGCACAACCTTTGTTCTCTCACATATATATTATTAACAGCATTCTCACAATAATATTCACTATTATTGTGAGAATGCTGTTAAGCATTCTCACTATTGTTTTCCTGTTTCTCTTTATTATTATTATTATATCAACTTCTTAGTTCTTCCGCCGTTTTTTGGCCTTTAACTAGTTCTGCATACTTTCACCGATTACTACAATTTTTGTATCAAAACGTTCAGCTCCTTCAGGAGATGTTGGCTATGACTTTTGGTATTTCTCACTTTTATACTTTTTAAGACATTAAGGTTTTTGTGCAAATTATTCTCCCATTAAAAGTAATGGTAAATCCTTTCAAATCATTAAAAAGCTTCCTCCTCTTTCAAACGTAACTACTTCAGCATACTTTTAGCTAGAGACACCATTCAACCTTTAAAATGTTCACAAGACATTCAGCTATTCCAAAATGATTCAGCTTTTTCAAATATACAGCCAATTTTGAATTATGACAGTTTGAAATACATTAAAATGTTTGCTCCTTCTTGATTTTTATGAATGAGCAGCAAGCAGAGTGGCACACTCTGCTGGCTGCTCTTTTTCTGATATTCAACTAAATTGTCAAACAAATTCCTCTAACGTTCATATAGTTTAACTTACATAAACAAGTTATACCTTAAAATGTAGGAAAAATTGTCCTCTTTCAGCCAATGTAACTACTAAAGAGCTCACATTTACAGATTTTCAGCTTTGAGCCTTGAAGCGAGAGCAGCCTTTCAAATTCTCTCACTAACTTCAATGATGGGTAAAATTCGTCAGAGAAAGCGAAAGAAACAAGATTTTGAAACTGCCGGTAGAGTCGTATTTCTGACCGCACAGACATATAAAGGACATCTCTTGTTTCGGCAGAGTCTTGGGTCTCGGAAAATATCCTTATATTTTGGATTGGACGTATATTTTTGCGTCTAGGTTAACTTGTTTGAGGTGTGGATTCTAGCTACATTAGTTATTCTCTCTACCCAGCTCGTTAGCGATCACAGCTGCTCCATCGCCGTGGTAACCAAACAAACACGCACCAGGAAAGCAGAAGGAACACGTTTTTGAAACTGCAAGTAGAGTCGTATTTCTGACTGCACAGACATATAAAGAATATCTCTGGTTTCGGCAGAGTCTTGGGTCTCGGAAAATATCCTTATATTTTGGATTGGACGTACAGTTTTGCGTCTAGGTTATCTTGTGTGAGGTGTGGATTCTAGCTACATTTCTCTTATTCTCTGCCCTCAGCGCGTTAGCAATCATAGCTGCACCATCACCGTAACGACAGACACGCACCACTCAGTCTCTCACACAGGTGATTGGTACGTTTACTTGACCATGAGAAACCCGATTACTAGCAATTGTCGGTTTATGCCAATAATACGATTACTCCGTTTACATGTGTAATTAGTTATGCGATTACTCAATAAACGCGTCTACATGATTCTTTTTTATTAATCGTTGTATGCTCCATGGACAAAACTTGCACCATCATCCTTCTGCAACAAAGTGTCGCCATGTCTTCCTGTATCGGCTCTACTGCTGTATGTTTCATTCCATCAACACATTGAATCCTACTAAGAAAGCCGAGTAAAAGCATAGGCTACATCTGCTACTGCTAATACTATCCCAACTCAAATTTCATCTGTTAAAACGATAATATTCTTGTTACGACTAGCTAGCCTACTTCTTCTTCTGTTTAACAGTTCAGCTTTCAGCTTCTCCCGCATTGTAGGCTATTTTAGCTCTTAGCTTTGTTAAGATGATGCAGTTCAGCTTCCACACTGCCTCTTTTGTGTGACTCACACATTTTTGAAATTCATTTCAGCTTGCGGGTATTTTCTCATTTCTCACTTTTATACTTTTTAAAATATTAAGGTTTTTTTTTTTTTGTGCAAATTATTCTCCCTTTAAAAGTAATGGTAAATCCTTTCAAATCATTGTTGGAATGCTGCTCCAGCCCCTTTCAAAAATACCTTTCGGTTGCTTTGAAGCTTCAGCTTATAACTTTCTACTAAATTTTCACTATTTCAGCTTTTTTAGCATGGTCAGCTATCCCCATTCAGGTTTTCAGCATTCTCACTGCTGTTTTGCAGGAACAGCCTTTACTAGTTATTATTTTTTTATTTTTGCCCCCCTAAAACTCAGTCAATATTTGGCCTACATAGACAACGTAGGTGTCAAAAGTTTCGTCTTGGTAGCGATTGAGTTGCTTCTATTGGAATTTACGTTCCGTTGCATGGTTTAGGCTCAAGTTAAGTTTTTGTGGCGAAAAGTGAAGCTAACGGTGGCTAATTTGCTAGCCACAGTCACTGACGTTACTAACGTCACTACGTCTCTAACGTCACGAAAACACGCGTCACGAAAACACGCGTTTGAGGTCCTTTCGCAGAACATTCGTTTCGCATCTGTTAACTTGGGGGATAGCTAGGCTAACTATAGCTTTACTGCAAGGCAGCTGCAGAAACGCCACAAGCAAAGAGGCCAGGGTGATGACTATTTACTCATTTTACTTTGTGATATGACACACAATTGTGATGTGTAATGTACAGTATAAGATGATATTATTAAGGAAGTAAATCTACTTTCGGAAACAGTAGTCTACTATTTCACTGAAGTATTAGCATCATGACATTAGCCTGTGTTGCCCGGGCAACACATACTACAGTGGTCTATGATGTAGCATTATCTGTTTTCAATCGTTAAAATAAACATTCTTCACATATACATTTTCGTTGTAGGATTTATTCTGACATTAGTAAACGATTTGTTGGTTAAATTACCATTACCTGTGGTTTCAAACCAGTGTAGCTCACTGCAACGCTGTAGCTTACGCGACACACTACAAAAACATCTACACTACACAAATGTTTAGGAAGTCAAACGGCGACAGAACATGTTCGGCACTCCCCTTACTTAAATCAAAAGTCTATCTAACTACTAACCTGAACTTCATTGCCACAGCCTAAACGTTGTCAATCTGTTCATGAAAATAATTAATTTCAGCTTAAACCGTACAACGGAACGTTAAATCCAATTCAACCAACGCAATCGCTACCAAGACGAACAGTAGTCTAGTACTTTACCGTAGTAGTACAATTTACCGGGGCAGCTTCTCCACACAGGGCTATATCGCATTTTGCGTTGTTACTGACAATGATCGCTACCAGTGAGCTTTTTATGAATGAGCGATTTTCCACTAAATAAATGTCAAGCTTATTTACGTTTTGGGGGGCATATTTTCAGTTAGCAGATGGTACTGTTTGAATCGCGATTCCATCTTCTACTGCCGGGTAACGTCGTAGAATAATCTCCAAAGGGGGTTCTTTATTAATGAATGAATGCAATGAATAGGCTAAATGCCTGAAAATATCATGAGAAGGGAAAAACTTAAGATGACGTTTAAGTCATAGAGATTAGGTACATTTTTACACCGGTCTGCCAAATTTATTCGTTTTGATTCAACGTTGAGGCTGCCTCTTGCAGGGGAAATGAGAAGACATCTATTTCATTCTACACTTCACTCGTATTTTCAGTTGTAAATGAGCAGCATTTACAACTGCCCGCTGGAGCATGCCATCCGCCAGCCGCAGTCTCTCAAATGTTGACCACAACCCTTAGGTTGCAAATGAAAGCGCTGTTACCTCTTTCCATGGTGGCCTCACCTGCGCCTCTACCCACTGTAGCACTGGCTGTAGGTCTGCGTCCCGTCCCTGCTGTTCCCCCAATGCAGCCATGTAGACAGTCTGCAGCTCACAGCTGACAGGCCCGCTCCCCCGACACTCTGTGGCACAGACCCCCTACTCTGCACACAGCTCCCTCTCCTGTCCCTCTCTCTGCTCACAGTGGCGGCAACCGTCTGCAGTACAGGGCCGACGGGACATGGTGTCGGCGTTTGAGTGGCGTGCCCCTGCCCTGTGCACCACTGTGATGTCACTGGAGAGCAGACTGATCAGTCCTTACAGTAAAGGGCAGGCCACCCAGGAGTACTTGAAGTGTTTGACAGAAGCCACAACAGCCAAATGGCCTGGCTGGCCACAACCCCAGCAGACCCTGGGACCAGGGCGTGTGTTTTGTGCTGCCTGTAGTGACACAGCCTGAATTAGTTCTGTCATTTCAGCCACCCATGCAGGCTTTTCCAGCTCTGGGTTGCTCTGCCCCCCAGCCCGCACAGAGAGTCTGTCTCCCTGCACCCCCATCACAGCCCCAGCTGAAGCTCCAGCCCACTCCAGCTTCCTCTCCAAGGCTTTCTGCAATGACTCAGGATGAGCCAGCTGGGTCTGTATGCACAGATCCGTAGGAGAGAGCAACTGTATGAACTGGTCGTGTGCTAGCTCGTTCTGCACGGAGGGGGGCATGTGAGCATATGCCCGCCGAGAGAGGCTCTCAATGTCATTAGCTAGCACCCGCAGAGACTCTCCAGGCTGCCTGCATCCATTATTCAGTTCGGAGTGCAGCAGCCCGGGCTGTACACACTGTCCAAAGCGCCTCCTCAGTGCTCCCACTAAAGCACCATAATCATGTCTGTCCTCGGGGCTAATCAACAACAAACAGGCCAGAGCATCATCCGTGAGGCATAGAGCCAACTGCAGGGCCTTATCTTCATCCGACCACCCCCGAAAATGAGCCAACAGTTCAAACTGAGCATGAAAAGCTTCCCAATCCGCTTTACAGGAATACTTCGGGGTCTTAAGAGATACGGAAGCAACTGGGAGCCACCATGTTTGTTCACAATCTGAGGCCCAGATTCCTCGTCCCGCCGAATCGTCGACATCACCCCTTCGGTCCGCCTACCAGAATCTGTGCGAAGCACAGTTGATGAAGCACTCATGCCCGCTTCAGCCGCCATCGCTCTAATGTCCTTAATCAAGCGGCCTCTGGGTTCCGACGCCCTGGCGATCTCCTCAGCCATATCCTCCGACGTCCATGCACACGCACCTCCTTGGCCGTAATCGTCCTCCACTTTCACTTTCGGAGTCCCTCAAAGCCTAATCTCCCCCCGTTCGACCATGGTAGCTAGCCACAGAAGTCAGCTAGCTAGCTGGCTAACTTTCACCAACGTTTTTACTTCTGAAACCAATGTAATGACCTGCCCAGGTCAGAAAGCAACAATTGTTCAGGCCTGCGATAAAGTTTCAGAATTTACGATTTATTCACCCAACGGTACACAGGCTACTGTTTGGCCATAGCCCACGCCCAATAAAAGAATGGTAGCACACAAAACAATCGTGACCGTCTCTTGAAAAACCCAGGCGTAACAGGAAGAACAAAAGGCCCCTCCACCAACCACCAAGATGACCTACAACAGAACATTCTTGGCATTCCCGTGATCAGCAGATAGCATGTTGATTGGCATGTCAGATCCCGCGAACACTGGGTAATGGTAAACACAACAAAACCAACTAACAGCCTAACATGTAACACACATCTGTCTGTGCGGATCGCTACACATGATCAAAATACCACTTTTACACACATGACGCAAGAAATGATCCACTGGCTAGATGTAGCATGAGCTTATATACTATATAATGGTTCTGGCTCTTTTTAGCAATATTTTACTAGTGCAAGATTACAATACATGTTACGCCACCTGTCACTCAACCAGTTGTGTGTCGGCTGGGCTAGTGAGCTAGCAGTGGCACAGAACAAAGTCACTTAATGTGACGAGACTGATTTTAAAAGTATAAAAAACACACCAGGGACACTGACATCAGAAACCCAGCACCATGCATTATTATTTTTATGTAATCTATATGTAATCGGCAGATGAACGAATCATTGATCCGAAGACTCGGTTGTCAGAAGAACGAAACATTGATCCGAAGACACGATTAGGTCCTTCTTTCGGGTACCAGTCTTTGGATCATTTTTCACGCGACCTGCAAAGGCTCAGTACTGGTAGCTAGAGGAAACAGAAATGATTCGTTCATTTCCCGACTGGGTCTTCGGGTACGAGTCTTTGGATCATTTTTCACTTGACCTGCATAGGCTCAGAAGAGGAAACAGAAAGGATTTGTTTACCTCATTCACTTTCGCGTGACTAGGTTTAGTAAGACGTGAATGATATTGATTCACAAGTAATAATTACAAGTTTTGTTATTTAAAATTGTCATTACTTTACTTAAAGATCAGTGCAGTGTAATTGTTTGCCGTGATAATTAAATGCTAGTGTGATAATAAATGACCATTTCAAATCATACAAACTGTCATGGTGCATTATTTTAATATGGGAATTTCTTTTAAAATAGTATCTGCTGGTTTACATGCACTAACATACACATGAGAATATGATAATTTAGGCCAGGGAATTGGCTATAAAATGTGCTATAAAATCACCCCCCAGTGAATTTTACTGAACGAGATTCAAAGAACCGAGTCAGTAAAATGATCCGAACTTGCCATCACCATCGTCATTAGAACACGTGCAGTTGCTCTTGAAAATTCGCTCGGCTACGCAGTCGGCAGTTCTCGAATCGATCTCACAGTACTTTGATGGATACGTCACAGTGACCTAGCCTCGGCGCCGTCTCAAGTCGGACAAAAAGTCGAACCAGAATTCATGTTGAAATATAATACATTTCTATGTTGAAATCATTGACAGATATCTATCCCCTATTAGCCAATCACTGTGGGCATAGTTATGTTGACATCATCCATAGCAACAAGGTCAACCCCGCCCTTTGTCTTAGTTTAATATTTCTTCAACACTAAAAGATCCAGAACTATTTGTATTTGTGTTTTGTAAATAATATCATACTACATCTATCCAGCACATTGGATTTCTTGCATTATGTGTGTAAAAGTTGTGTTTTGATCAATCTTGTGAGACTGCGTTGGACAATAGTCCCATTCATGTTACCAGGGCCGGCCCTAGCACATTTGGCGCTCTAGGCGAGTTTCACTCGTGGCGCCCTGTCACGAGTGAAGTCTGCCGCCCTGTCCTGCAGTCTTTGCCCTGCAAGACTTTCTTTCAAATAAACACAACAACGATCCCAACGATTCATCCATCCATCATCTGCCGCTTTTCCGGGGGTCAGGTCGCGGGGGCAGCAACCTAAGCAGGGAGGCCCAGACTTCCCTCTCCCCGGCCACTTCCACCAACTCTTCCAGGGGGACCCCGAGGCGTTCCCAGGCCAGCCGAAAGACAGTCCCTCCAGCGTGTCCTGGGTCTTCCCCGGGGCCTCTTCCCAGTGGGACGTGCCCAGAACACCTCACCAGGGAGGCGTCCAGGAGGCATTCTTATTAGATGCCCGAGCCACCTCAACTGGCCCCTCTCGACGCGGAGGAGCAGCGGTTCTACTCTGAGTACCTCCCAGATGACCGAGCTTCTCACCCTAAGGGAGATTGATCGCAACGATGAACAAACATAAATAAAGAACAAAATCCCTGAGAAAATGTCAAGTCTGTGCTGAACTACGCTCCGGCCACGCCCCCCTGTTCAACGGTGCACACACGGTGCACGGTCACATTCAGTGACCAATATCTCCAATATTGGTCGTTCTTTTTTTTTTTTTTTGCTGGGCGCATTTTTTTGTGCCCCCCTCTGAGTGGCGCCCTAGGCGACTGCCTATACCGCCTGTAGGAAAAACCGCCTCTGCATGTTAGTAGTCACTCAGTGCACTCACGCAAATACACTTTTGAACTAGAACATTGCCTGTGTCTCAGTGTGCTAGACAGTAGTATCATCCCTGGGGCTAGCGGTACAAATCTCGGTGGCCTATATGCAGAGATTTAGAACTCGTCAGGGTAAAATGTGCTTACAGTTCTTTTTCTCGGCAGTTAACCCTCGTGCTGCCTTCGGGTCACATGACCCAAAGGTTCATAACAAACCATCGTTGTGTTTACCCAATTTTACCCAATACAAAAACAAATTAAAATAATTTTCTTTTAACCTTTGCAATGTGGGGGGTCTGAGACAGCCTAGCTGTTAAAAGAAAATGCTTCACTTTGTCTTTGTATGCGGTAAATCTGTCGCAATACGACGGTGGATCACAATGACTGATGGGTCAGAATGACCCGAAGATAACACAAGGGTTATAGAGGTCATAGAATGATTTATAGGGGCGTGACAAAGGTACAGACCAGAGCCAAGTAAGGTGGAGCCACCAAGTTCGTGTCAACTCTGTGGCTTTTTTGAAACCGCCCGTTTTACAGCGGCAGTTTCAAATTGTGAGATTTGCATAGGAAAGAGGTGTCAATGGGACTTGAGGTTCTCTGTATGTCCATTTTACCCACCGAACTGTCGCTATTCAACTATGACAAGGTAAACTCGGTTTTGCATTATATGACCCCTTTAAGTCTAACCCTCTTAACATGTCAATTTAACAATATTTTGCTCATTTGAGGAGGAATCTACCATTACTGTGTATAGCACAGTTTGTGTGTGTGCGTGTGTTTGAAGAACACTAGAATAAACACCTATTATTAGCCTGGAGATATAATGATCAGCCATACTTTTCACCAAGCCAGGCCCTGCTTGTGTCACGATCCCAGGTAGATCCCAGAAAGGGAAGAGGACCCATACGCAGAGTACATGGTGATGTTTTATCTTTCCCAATAGGACAAGGCAAGAATCGTAGTCAAACAGAAACGGCTTGGTAATCCACAAGGCAAAAATGAATCCTAAGGGCTACGCAATATTCGATGTCAAAGACACAGGGTAAAGGTCTATACACAATCTAAATATTCAAATATCTGTAGGCAGTACATCACTAACACAAACAATACCTCACAATGAAACAAACAAAGGGCTTGACTTAAATAGGCACGCTAAAGATTAACAGGTGAAATCAATACAACCAAATGACAGCCAGAACACAGGACATAGAAACAAAATACTAGACAGTGAAAACCCCAAACCCACACAGCTTGTTTTCCAGATTCCTTCATTCTTTCATTAACTTTTCATCATTAAGTCATTTATTCATTAATTCATTCATAAACTTTTGATAATAATCCAATACATGCACATCATTAAACTTACAAATTGTTGTTGTCTTCTGCCATCATGAGAGAGCACATTGGAAGTTCTGCATGTAATTAAGTCATAAGGTGCACCTTCAAAGGAAACTACATTAACATGCTACAGGTCCGCCAGTTCTGTGCTTCCCAGGTATGTAATATTTCATTTCACATGGCCTTGGAATTCTGCAAATGGTTGGCACTTAATTTGGTTTGAACAAACAACTACAGAAAAATCTGGAATATATTTCTTAAAATGTCAACAATGGCTGTAAGGAGTCTAGTCTGTAGCTTTCTGGGTGTCACTCCTGAAGAGACAGCCCTCCCCCCCAGTACTTACATACTGAGTTATATTAGTACAGAAAATACCCAGCGGGTATTTTTCCAAAGTGATATAGGAGCGGGTATACCCAGCGGGTATACTTCCAAAGTGACATAGGAGAGAGAGATGAAAGGAGACGAGGAAAAAGAGGGTGAGGAAAAAATTATTATATTGTGAGAGTAAATCGATAGAGAGACTCTGTCATGTGTTACCAGTTTCGGTCTTGGCCCGTCACTGTGGTGATTGAGACAGCAAGAAGCCACAGGCGTCCTGTGACAGATGTTCATCCTCTGTTGTTGTTTATCCCTCTTTACTCCAACGCTTGCATCTCTAATGGCACTCAAAGCGCTTTACAATGTTTGCCTCTCATTCACCCATTCATACTCTCACTCACACATACCAACGGCAGCGAGTTACCATGCAATGCACCGGCCTGCCCATCGGGAGCAACTTGGGGTTCAGAGTCTTGCTCAAGGATACTTCGGCAAATGACCTAGGAGGAGTCGGGGCTCGAACCGCCAACCTTGCGATTAACAGAAAACCCTCTCCACCCCCTGAGCCACAGCCGCCCCAATAATCCCTCCACCACGGCCTTGAAACCAACACACCAGACACACAGAATAACTGCTTTCACCACAAAGAGGGAGACAGAAATGAAATAGACATAGGAAACCAGCGAGTTAGCCTCAGACTAATAGAGGGGTGCAGTGTGATCACCATTATACTGTAAGTTTGAGAACTTAAAAATGAAGTTGTGTTTTTTAAGTTGTTCTCAGTGGAAGGAAATATGACTTATGCGTTGCTTTAGCTACTGTATGTTGGTCTGCAATAAAAAGGTGGTTGGATGGTTCAAATATGCAACCAAAAAAAATCCTTCACTAGAACCAGATATATCCCAGAGCCTACTAACATTACCACCCGCAGCTTTTTATAACTCTGAGGTTTATATGTAATGTGTGAAGTTTAAGTCGTACTGAGAGAACATTTGCATGACACAGTCCCGGTAGTGTTATTGTGATTTGTCTGCAGTGTAAAAATAGAACGCTTTATGAGTCATTAGCCCTCAGCTATCTGCACCACTGGACCCTGAGTGACAACTGAGAACCTCTTAATTTAAATTCCCACTTTCTCTATATATGATGGCCAGCTTTGATGAAAGAACAGGAACGAGGATAAGATGGGTGAGATGAGAATATAGAGAAGAGAACAGAGCAGAAGTGAAGAAGTGTCTTCAGGAATCAAACCCAGTTCAAGTGGTTTGCTGTGCAGGGGCGTATATCTAGCCCTTTTTTATTTCTTTTTTTTATTTTGAGAACGTCAAATTCACACCTAACAACCGATTTAGTGAACTTATTTTGTTTCATTTTTAGAGTTAGAAATCAAATATAGTCTCAAGAAGCACAGGACTCCTGCCTGTTTGAGACTGTTGTGGCAAGCGCACGGCTCTGTTTGATCGTGCGTGAGTGGGTGAGTGAGCCTCGAGAGCGTGCAGACAGATGGTGATAACGTCAAATAAACAGACTGGGAGCGACTGTCTGACCCAAGCTGGAAAAAGCTGTGAAAGTTGCCATAATATAACATACCCACAGGATCAATGAACCGGAATGATAAAAGAGAGCCACGACATCTATAATTAACTTGTGATGATTTAACCATTTTGTTTATTTTACCATTTTAAACTTAATGTGTTATACCTAAAGGTATAGCACATAGGTATAATTGCCACCTATCTCAGCAGATGTCTTCAATATGTTGTTGTGCCATATTTTAAATCTAAATTTGTTAATTTATCTTCCTAAAACCCACTAGAGGACACTATTTAAAAGAATATTTTCAAAAATGTATTCTGGGGGAACATGCCCCCATACCCCCCTAGTTTTGCTGGGTCACAGGAAAAATAATAGGTTTTATCTAGGGACTTAGCCCCCCCAAAAGTGGGAACCTAGATTCGCCCCTGGTGCTGTGTCAACCACCCAGGTTTATTTGCCCTCCATTCCGGCCATTAACCACTGACCCAGTGCTGCCCTTGTTTTCAGGATGGTCATAACGACATTTCATAAGGCATGTCAGTTGGTCCAAAATAACTCATTGTCTTGGCAGGCTGTGGGAATGTCATGACGTCACTAACGGCCGTGGAGCGTCACACTGAGTCTCCACCTGACAGGAGCATGCAGGGGGAGGTGACAAGAAGAGCACGGAGGGGGAGGTGACAGGAACAGCAGTCTGAACACAATCTCTCACAGTACAACAATCTGATCACTAATATTTGTGAAATGTCAGCAGTGAATCACTTTAACTCCTCTGATCCTTCCACCCCCACCCCCTTGTTGTCTGGAGAAGGTCCTCCTTAGGGCACTGAAGCCAGTGAGGGTCTGGTAAATGGGGGAAGGATGGAGAGTTGTGAACATGACCGTCGCAACATAGGGAAAGGTGGATATGATTCATGGGGCCCATGGCTTGGAGGGGGCTGTGACAGAACGCAATGCGACTGTCACGTAAAGCAGTGGTTCTCCGCTGGATGATAGTCCTGTTTATAAGCTACGCTCTTATGGACAGAAATATGAATGATGGTTGGTGATTATGGTAGTAGGTGTGCGTAGAGGTGATTTAACACAGGATGGGGTTTCTGTGTGCACTGATCAGTTTCAAAATGTTTAGCGTTGTCCTTCCCTGTTACCTTGTCTTCCAGGAATGTGGGAGAAAACCAGGGTGCAGGGCGGGGAAGCGATCATTGGAGCAGGGGTGCTCAAAGCGTTTTTTAGGACTATGTATGAACTGGTTTTATGGCATTGTTTGATTACGACATGAATGTATGTTTGAAATGTGTCATGCAAGTACGTCGTTAAATTATGAAAACCGTGCGAAACTGTTAATTGATTTTGACGCACGTCCAATGGTAACGTCCAAGTGTTTAAATATGTGTCGCACAGCTCAGTTGGGAGAAGTTGCTGGCATGAGCAAGACCTAAGGGATTGACCTGACATAAAAATGAAAGACTATTCTTCAATGGAAGTACTGTTTTACCTTGGTCCATTCTTAAAGTCTGACCCAAACCAACCACTCGGGCACACTCCTTTACAGGGGCCCATTACTGTTTATGGTTTTCATATTGTGGCGACCCTGCATTGGATGAAGTTGTCTGGGGGTTAGACTACGAAATGGACATTACATTATTGGTGGATTCCGGGGGGTCACCTTGAAGTTC
Organism: Osmerus mordax; assembly: GCF_038355195.1. Taxonomy (NCBI): domain Eukaryota; kingdom Metazoa; phylum Chordata; class Actinopteri; order Osmeriformes; family Osmeridae; genus Osmerus; species Osmerus mordax. Next base: position 15,212,247 of record NC_090053.1, read on the forward strand.
CGGGTGACAACAGGTGTTATAAGGGGAGGTTTTGGGCGGGTTCGGGGCTCTTGAGTTGTGGCTGTTGTTATGAACCTGTGTTATACTGTGATTAGCAACTGTTGTATTAGCCTGTTACCAGCGAGTTCGGACGAGTGTGGAGTGGGGTTAGTTTGGGTGTGGCCCACTCTATGGAAGACCTTAGACTGGCAAATGATCCGAATGATTTCTACTACAGATTCGACAGACAAAGGACCAGTCCTAACCCTGTCTCCACCACAGCTATCACATCTACTCTTCCCAGCCTGGACAAAGACACCACCCTCTCCCACAGAATGATCCCAGACAGCCCTCTTCCCCCCATCACACCTCTCTCCATTCAGGAGAGGGATGTCAACAAGCTCTTAAAAAAACAGAACCCCCGCAAAGCAGCTGGACCAGATGTTGTCTCTCCCTCCACACTAAGGTACTGTGCGGACCAGCTGTCTCCAGTGTTCACGGACATCTTTAACACCTCACTGGCTGAATGCGTGGTCCCTGCCTGCTTTAAAACCTCCACCATCATCCCCGTTCCCAAAAAGCAGAGGATCACAGGCCTTAATGACTATAGACTAGTCGCCCTGACCTCTGTAGTGATGAAGACCTTTGAGAGCCTCGTGCTGACCCACCTCAAGGCCATCACCAACCACCTCCTCGACCCACTGCAGTTTGCCTACAGAGCCAACAGGTCTGTAGATGACGCAATTAACATGGGACTCCACTTAATCCTCCAGCACCTTGATTCCCCCGGCACCTACGCCAGGATCTTGTTTGTGGATTTCAGCTCTGCATTCAACACCATCGCCCCAGCTCTCCTCCAAGACAAGCTAACACAGCTGAGCGTGCCTGAGCCCACCTGCAGGCAGCGTGTGAGGCTGGGCAAGCTTGTCTCGGAGCCCCGGACCATCAGCACTGGAGCCCCACAAGGCTGTGTGCTCTCTCCTTTACTCTTCTCCCTCTACACCAACGACTGCACCTCCAGCTACCCCTCTGTCAAACTCCTTAAATTTGCGGATGACACAACCCTCATTGGACTAATTTCCGACGAGGCAGCCTACAGAAAAGAAGTTGACAGCCTGGCTTTCTGGTGCAGCCAGAAACACCTGGAGCTGAACGCCTGTAAAACAGTAGAGATGGTAGCAGACTTCAGGAGGAGCCCAGCCCCAACCATCCCCCTCATCATGTGTGACTCCCCAGTTAACACTGTGGAGTCTTTCAGATTCCTGGGAACAATTATGGCACAGGACCTAAGGTGGGCGGAGAACATCACCTCCACAATCATGAAGGCCCAGCAAAGGATGTTCTTCCTTCGGCAGCTAAAGAAATTCAACATGCCACAGAAAGTGATGGTTGAGTTCTACACAGCCATCATTGAGTCAATCCTCACCTCATCAATTACCATTTGGTTCGCTGCCTCTACTGCAAAGGACAAAGGCAGACTGCAGCGGATCATTCGGTCAGCGGAGAAGGTCATCGGCTGCAACCTGCCGTCTCTCCAAGACCTGTTCCACTCCAGGACCAGCAAGAGAGCATGCAAGATCATCGCTGATCCTTCCCATCCCGGTCACCACCTATTTCAGAGACTCCCATCTGGCAGAAGGTTCCGGGCTATAAAGACCAAAACCTCGCGCCACCTGAACAGTTTTTTCCCCACGGCAGTGGTGCTCACAAACAAGTCCCCGGCATCACACTGACCCTGGGTTTGCCATTTCCAATTCACTGCATCTTAGCCCTGAACATGCCCAAATTATTTATTATTATTTAATATTCTATCTGGAAAATCATTTGTCTTTTATTCTTGTTTTTGCTATTTTGTTGTTATGTTATGTGTTTTATGTCCTATGCACCAATCACCAAGATAATTTCCTGTATATGTAAATATACTTGTCCATTAAAAATAATTCTGATTCTGATTCTAGTTTTGGTTTGGAATATGGATTTGATTGACAAATAATTACGACAGACATATTGTAGCGTCCCCGACACGGGTTGGAATAAGCTGGAGGCACAGACGTGATATTTCCACAGTTAAGACTTTTATTGTCAACACAGGCAGCTATAGGCTACTCTGGGGGATTTGGTTTTGCAGCCTGTGATCACCTGAAGGCCTTTCCAGACTGACGAGGAGTCATTGGCTGCAAATTGATGTTCCAACTTCTTAGAGTACTGTCGTTTGGCCTCCTTAATCTCCTTGCCAAAAGAGTATTGCGCCAGTCTGAACCTATCCTTGTCCCCACTCTTGAAAGCCTCCTCCTTCTCCAAACGAAGCTGTTTGAGTCTTGCCAGGGCTTGTCGTTGTAGATATCCCTGGTGCGTGTTGGAATACAACTGTCCTTGCAGAAGCTGATGTATGACATCACAGCCTCTGTATATTCGTCCAGACTGCTGGAAGAAGTTCAAAAAATGTCCCAGTCTGTGTCATCCAGGCAGTCACGCAGCTCCTCCACAGCTTCTCTGTTGTTCCAGTTTTTTGTTCTCCGCACAGCAGGTTTAGAAATTTTACGTTTTTGTCTGTAAGCCGGGATCAGGTGAATAAGAGCGTGGTCGGATGGCCCTAGAGCAGCGCGTGAAACCGCATGATAAGCCCTGCTGATGGTGCTGTAGCAGTGGTCCAAAGTATTCTCCTCCCTGGTCGGGCATTTGACTAACTTTTAGTATTTTGGGAGTTCGTGAGAGAGGTTGCCCTTATTAAAATCTCCAATGACAATAACAGGAGAATGTGTATTGTCTCTCTTACTCTCCACTCCTAATATCTGATCAGCGAGTTGACGTTGAGCCTCTCGCATGTCAGCTTGCGGTGGGATGTAAACTCCAGCTAGAATAAAAGAAGTGAATTCACGGGGAGAGTAGAACGGTCTGCAGTAGATGAAAAATGATTCTAAGTCGGGAGAACAGTATTGTAAGAACACTGGTTTATATAGAAACAAATCCCTCCGCCTTTTGATTTGCCTGAAAGAATCGGATTGCGGTCTGCATGTAACAGCTGAAAGCCGGTCAGCTGTGCTGCAGAGTCCGGTGTAGATTCAGTCAGCCAGGATTCCGTAAAACACAAGACAGAAGAAAGAGAAAAGTCCCTGTTAGTCCTGATGAGAAGGCGTAGTTTTGTTGCACAGTGAGCGGACGTTGGAGAGGAGAATACTCGGTAGAGGCGACCGCACACCTCTCTTCCTAAATCACACCAGGGCTCCTGCGTGTTTTCCTCTCTGTCTCCTTCTCACTGTGTTCCCAAGGCCTTGGATTAGTAGGTCTAGTAAATCCACGGGTGAGGCGAGAAAGTTGGGACATAAATCAGATGGTGTTGAGTCCCTGATGTTAAGTATCTCATCTCTCGTAAGAATAATAGTTATCCTTGACATTGCCATAGCAACACAATAACAAAATAAGAAAAATCACAAAAAAAATCAGAGTTGAGTCGTAATAAACGGAATTAAAGACTAAAACTAACACAGTTTGTGACAATAACACAAAATAATCCGAGTTGATTCGCAATAAACAGAATTAAACACAAATTAAAGACTAAAAACAAACACAGAAGAAATAAACACAGAAGAACGAGGCACCAGAGAGGGTACAATTTCTGGGGAAATTGTAGGGTGTGCTCCTGTATTTTTGTACGCCCTTCGACTGGTTAGTGCCGCGATTCCCACACAGCAGAAGTGTAGTAGTTAGCTAGCTCTATAATTTACCGGGGCTAGGTCTGAATCTAGTCGGAGCACAGCTGCCAGCTGTAGGTATATGCAGGTAGCAACGCTAGTGCTAAATAACTATTCATCTGGTCGGCTCCATGACACCGGACAAGTAGGGCTCGTGAGACTGCTCACCAAAAGAACGAAGTAGACAACCCACTTGTCTAGAAGATGAAGACATGTTGCCTCAACTTCCTAGACTTTTAGCTAGGTACTAATGCTGAGGGCTCGCTGATATCGCTGTGACTGTCAGTCTAACTAAAGTCCTCAAAAAACGTTCTGAAACGTTATTTCGGTCAATTATTCCTCCCCTTCAATAATACCAGTATCGGTATTGTATTTTATATTGTTGGAAAGCCTGATTAGTCATCTTTACAATGAGGTACAACTTGCATTCGTGGAATGAGCAACACAGCTAACCGTGTGGGTAGCGGCCCAAAACAAATTGCCCAAATCCACTGCAATATTCTTTTGCAATATATGAGAGAGAACAACAGTTGTGCTCGCCGAAGGTGTGAACACACCCAATAATACACTTGCAGAAAAATATAGAATCAACCTTTTCTAAATTAAATACTTAGAAATCTCTAGGGTCCCCCTACTCCCGGCTCTAATAAATGATCTGCTTCATCTGTACGTTACCTATTCCCAAGTATAGACCAATTATCACCCTACATCACACAACGTCAAGGGGGCTCAACTGCGCATGTCGGTGGCAAAAGATGAACTTCTCCCAGGTATATACACTTAGGGCCCTATTTTAACGATCTGAAACGCAAGTATCAAAACGCAAAGCGCAAGTAACTTTGTGGGCGGGACTCTGCGCCTGGCGCAAACCTAAAATGGGTTGGTCTAAAGTAGCTACATTACTAATCGCTCTGGATAAGAGCGTCTGCTAAATGACTAAATGTAATGGGTGTGGTTTTGGCGTAAATTAGAGCGTCATCTCACATTCCCTTTAAGAGCAGGCGCGCTTGTTCCATGGCGGATTGCTATTATAACGGCAGATTTGCCAGGCGCACGCCAGGAGCGGTTCACAGCCGGAAACCGACGTTCTCGTCAGGGCCGTAACAGATAGATAAGTGACATTGTATGGGAAAGGCAGAGCAGTTTTCTCATTGCACTAAGTTGCCCACTCATGCTGCTCATTCAAATTCTTAGTCTTATTTTTATATATATATTTTTTTATTGTTATATTTTTTAATAGTTTAGTTCTTAGAATTTGTTTAACCATTGTTCTTTTTTAAATTTAATTTAAGACCTGTATATGTTATTGTTTGCACCTTCCTGCCACAGTAAATTCCGTGTTTGTGTAACATACATGGCGAATAAACCGAATTCTGATTCTGATGGGATGGGAGAAGAAACCCACCCAAATTAGCTTTGGTTAAACAGGCGTGGAAGGAAATTGCCACAATTGTTACAAATCAAGTTCACATACATAGATTTCTCATGAAAATCTTTTTAATCATTGACATAAAAGAAATGTAACAGTCATACAATAAACCAAAACAACGTAATTTCGCAGGTAGACCCTGGCCTCGCCAGCAGTGTGCACGGACAAGCATGCACCCTTAAAATAGCATCTGAATAACGCGCCATTGATTTTAGACTACATTTTTCCTGGTCTGTGGTGGGCAAAGAAACTGCTAAATTGCACCAGGGAACGTTTGCGCCGGAACACGCCTTATTTTTTCGCTGAACCGCCCCCCGGGAGCGCAAGGTCATTCCCTAATGTACCGACGTGCGTCTGTGGGGGGAAAGGTCTGATTTGCATCGAGTGCAAACTACTTATGATACTTGCGTCGTTGACAGTCAATTGCGCTGGGTGCAAGATAGGGCCCTTAAAGTGTCGATCAGGTAGCTAATTATACATCTCTGGCCACTGGATTGCAGGGCTTGACGTTACTTTTTGAGGCACTTGTCCTTTGGACAAGTACATTTACGTTTCACTTGTCCATGCAAAACACTTTCACTTGTCCCCTTAGACCTTTAAATAGCCTGACCGAGTGAAACGGGCAAAACTAGCCTGGCTAATGGAGGTCGCTTTCGCAGGCAAATGACGAATGAAACAGGCTTGATTAAAGAAATGCTGGCTATCTTCAGCAGACTCGTATCTACAAAAGGGAGTCCTCCCTGAAGTTTTTGGTGCAGAATGGAGTGAAATACAACATTGTGAACACACTGCCAGTGAGCGACCCGAGTCTGACTCGAAACAGTGTAACGGGGGACGCAGTCTCACTCAGCCTGTTTTACACAAATCACAAAAATAATTGGACCAGCTGGCTAAAAACAGAATTGCCATATCTCTTGAAAGCTGCCCTGCTCGACTTTTTTGGTGTATTGACCGAACTGTAAAATTATTAACTTTCTGACATGACGCGACCAAGACAAGAGACATGGCTGCCACAGTCTATGCGGTCTACCGGGCGACATTCTCACTCAAATTTCAAGACTTTCGTGACCCAAATCAAAATTCTGATGTGACAGATCAATAGGGAATCGCTTTCTCTCTTAAAGGCTGTCCTCCTCAACCTTTTTGGTCTTTTTAAATCCAACTATTTGTATTAACCATGTAATTCTCTAGCCGTTATATATTTTCCCGGTTTTCTGCCACCATGTTGCGCGCGCATCCCAAATGTTTACAAACAAATAATTGGTCTATTGTGCAGTGCGACAGTTGTATTGCGTTAGCAACGGGTGGCAGGAAGATTTTGTCGCAACAGAAATCTGGGGCACAAAAAAGAAAATAATTAAAACAGAGAAAAGAGAGTCAATGCTGGGAAATAGCTTTTAACAATATTTTCACCACAACAGCAAAAATATTTGAGAGCTGAGCTAGTAGCTTTCATAATATAGTGGCAGCAGGCAGGCATGAACATTAGCTTCTCACGCTTCCTGAAACTCTAGCTAGCCATCTGACATTGCGCGCGGTGAAAACAAATAACAGACAATGGCCTGATATCTGTGTAATTAATAACTTACTGAGTTACTATTCAACTAAAAACATTCAATTATGAAATACTTGGTGTACAGATAGTCAGGGCTGTACACTAACCTTTTCCAGTGGTGGCACTTGCGCTACTAACTTTTTCAGTTACTGGCGCAAAACATGATTTGGTCCCACAAATTATTTATAGTAAGCCGCTCTGGATAATAATGAACCTGTATTGCATACAGATGTGCACTTTAAAGGTCCAATGGCATGAAAATGTCACTTTATGAGGTTATAAATAACATTGATATGAGTTCCCCTAGCCTGCCTTTGGTCCCCCAGTGGCTATACATTTCAATAGGTGTAAACCAAGCCCTGGGTATTTTTCCCGGCCTTTGAGAAAATTTAAGCTTGAATGCTTCGATCTGAAAATCTTCCCCTTATGTCGTCATAAGGGGAAAGGTTACCTCCCCTTTCTCTGCTTTGCCCGCACAGAGAATTTGGACCCCCAATGAGAAAATGAGCTACGACCGTGCCTGCGCGATATTGTTTTTTCCTCGAGAGACATCATGGCTTGCAATGGCAGTTAGCCCCGTCTCTCTCCTCCTCATTGCATTTAAAGCTATAGACACAGAAATGCCATGTCCTAAGGAAAGCTCATTGTGGGACTGCTCGTAGTCGCTTTAATTCTGCACCAAGGCTGAATTTCGGGAATGACACTTGAGATACAGTATTAGGGGACCACTAAGGCATATATAAAAGCATCCACAAACAGCATGCCATGGGACATTTAATTACTTGCCATCTTTTAAACCACATGCCTTCTTGTTTTTTTTTTTACATTAATTGGTATAGATTTACTGCAATAGAAAATACAGTAGGCCTACATTATGAAGTGCAAAATGAATTTATTTTAGATTTCAACATGTTATGGTTGGGGCACAGATGGGCAGACTCCTGAACTCTTAACCCTTTGAGGAGTACGTTCTAAATTTCTCAACTGTCCCCCCAGAGTGAGTTCTTTTTGCGCGTGAGTTTGGATCAATCTCAACTCCAGAAATTGATTATGACGCATTAAAATTGAATTTCTATACAATTTCACAATTTCTCAATTCGCATTTGAAAGTGACCTAGTTTGCACCCCGTATTAGTGACGACTACATTGGTTATTTTGTTTATCCCACCCAAGCCCTCGCCCCTCGGCTTGAAGCAACGGCCCCGGTGGATGTAGGTGGTATTGCATTTCTTGTTAGACTTCCGGCTCTTCCGGTCCTTTTTATTCTATTAAAGATCCTGTAAAGTAAATTCCATGTTTTGCTTCCAAGTACATTATATACATGTGAAATTAGTTCCTGAAAGCATGTGCAAAGCGCTAAAACTTTGTCACACTGAAATGTGGAGTTAAACCGAAGAACAGTTTCTCTTCCGTTTTCAGATCAGGTTTTAATGGGCGGAGCCAAAAAATGCCCTATCTTCGTCATTTCGCCCTATCTACGTCAGATCACTGAATGGCTCCTCCTGCTGTACTGTTATTGTAGCCTACATCAGCTAGCTAGCTAGCTTCAGGATGTCTCCCACCACCCGCAACTGCATCTTCCCTGGATGCAAGAACTACAGCTGTGCTGCAACGCCATTTAAGTTCATTATTGCTAATGAAAGGAAAAATAGGTGGATAGATTTTGTGAAGAGACACGCTCATGTAAAGCTTCGGATAAACTCCAACAGCCGCCTCTGCACTGACCATTTCACAGCGGACAGTTTTAACATGGACCAGAGACAGACGGGGTTCACCAACACACGGCTTCTCTTGCAGCGCGGAGCCGTACCGAGCATCGCCCCTCCGGCCGTTCATCCTCCGGTCGCACCTAGACCATCCACCGCCACCAGCAGTTCATCACTCAGTTCTGTGTGCTTGTTATAATTATACTAGATAACTTTTCCAGAGGTATCTCTGCTATGAGTTAGTGCAAACCGCTAAATTGATATTAGGCTACTCGGTGTAAAATGATAGTATTTTGGTGAAATGGTAGCTAATGTGTTAGAAGTAGCCTAGTTGGAGAGCTCACTGTCTGCTGTCTCTGGTGTCCATTTTTACTGTTACAACTCAGGGGAACATTTCATTTATATGCATCTGTATGTTTCACTCATTGAACAAATAAATACTAATTCTATACGGTTTTGTTCGGCTTGACATAGCGTCCATTATCTGGGTCGGAGGTAGGCACTAGGCAGCGAGGGGCGTGTAGCACAGTCCACAGACAAAGCACAGTACCATCACACCTTCTCCTACCCCCGACAAGGAAAGGGTCTTCCTCCTTTGTCCTTCTCCCAGAGGAGAAGCTTCAAAGCTTCTGGCCCAGCATGGGGTCAGAAACAGAGGCCACACGGCCCACAGTATCAGACAAAGGATTTATAGGGAAGAACTTTCTTATGTGGATTTACAAACATATTCTCAAGGACTACATGGCTCATGGACACTATTTCAATGACAGTAGTTGATGTGTTATAATGTGTGTTTTTCTCATTTACTTAGAACGTTGTTTAATTGAGGTTTGATTATAACTTCCCTTCAAGTATAGTTAAGTCAGCCAATCTTGATATCAAAATGATTGTACCATACTAACAAAACCATTTATGAATGTTGTATTGTTATATTCTGAAGTTTAAGCATTCCATGGACAGTTGAAATAACGGAACTCAAAATGTACAGCCACTTCACACCTAGGCAGATCTCAGGACGACGCCCAGGTGGGGGGAAACGGACCAATGAAAGAGGTCACCTTCACGGGGACCCCCCCCCCTTGTTCTTTGGAGTATAAAACCCCCAAACGTACAATCACCCCCGCTTGTTCGTAGGATTAAACTGAGGTGAACGCGTCACTCTCTAACCTATTCCTCTCAATTGGCACATTCACTGAGCGCCCGGAACTTTGACGAGAGATTCCGCTTTCTATTCGTTGGACATAACGAACCTTTGACTCCTTCTTCAAACCGACAAAAGTAACTGCGATTTGAAATATTTCTTACTTGTGACATATTGGCATGTTGTGATTAAATTGTTGATGTTTGATTGTATTTTACAAATGAGTTAACTTAACCCTTGTTAAGTCAGTTGCCCTTGCTCGTCCATTGTTACCAGAAAGGCCTACCTGTCCCTCTCTACCCCTCTCCCACTCTCTCTCTCTCTCTCTCTCTCTCTCTCTCTCTCTCCCCCCTTCACACGCGCTCTACACAGCCATTGTGTTGCTCGCCCTCATTTGCATCCAGCCACTGTACTACTCTGACTAACCCATAACTTATCTGCTATTTGTTCATTATAATTACATTCTCCTAAATAAATCATTGTGTATAATATTCGCGTATCACTCATGTTATCTGATCTGCTCTATTTTCATAGAAATTCACTACTTAAGATTAGACTGATTATTACGAAGGCTATTATTCAATATTATTCAATAAGGTTTCCTCTGTCCCTTTAACAATAAGAGGTGGTGCCCCTAAGAACTACATACTTTATTATAAATTAAGTATTGCTAATCTTAAACGAGCAAACCCCGCTACAGGCGTAGCTTCAGCTCCTTCAGGCGACACGCCCCCCCAGTCTCAAGGAGAGAAGACTGCTGATCTGATTTTCACGATTTCAAAGCCTAATTTAACATACTTGTCGGTGTTATTTTTTCATTCGAATTTGGATGGGTAGTTAATAACACATTATTCTGTGATGTGGCGAACTTAAAACTTGTTTCCAGGTCCACTTTACAGGATCTTTAACATGAACACCTAGCTCCGTCGTTGTTCTCGCCAGGCAAAGAAAGCTCAATAGTTATTTTGGTAACAGAAATCTCCACTATTGGTCACAAAATTCCAATGCGTTGGAAATCATACTCAAATCACAGAGAAAAAAAACAACATATGTGATGAGTTCCATCTAGAATAGTTCCATCTAGAATAGCCCTATATTTAGCCCTATAGCCTATTTCTAAAAAACAAGTGAAAGGAATACTATACAGTGACGGCATACATTTCCATAAAGTTTGCATCATGTCTCTGATTCTTATCGGACTTGTACCCCATTCTGCCACTGCAATGCCTTAGGTCACACGCTCGCAACCATATAAATCTATGCTCACGACTGGTTGTCGCAAAGTATGACGTGTACAGCTAGTTGCAAGCGTGCACGAGGTCTCGGAGCTAGGGAAAAAAAGAGCCACTGTTTAAAGCTACACCGGAAGAGTCGGAAGTGGAAAGATGGCGCGGTCCAGTTTCGTACTCTCGCTTGCCTCACTGCGCACTTTTCATAGAAATGAATGGGGACGCCATCTTGGAAGACAAAAGTTGCTTCCTCTAGTTATATTAACTCTGTGCTAAACTAATGTTCTGCTAGAGGTAGTCACGCGAGTTTTCGTGACGTAAGTAGCGTCATTGACTGTGGCTAGCAAGTTAGCCACCGTTAGCTTCACTTTTCGCCACAAAAACTTAATTTCTACTACCGCTCAGCCACCTGACTCCCTTAGAGGAGTCAGGTGGCTGAGTGGCCTATTTTGACATGTCAAGGTGATTGTGGTCTGAAAATGATTTGATTACAGTCAGGCGGCTGAGCGGTGAGGTTGTGTCCTTGGGCAAGGCACTTCACCCTACTTGTCTCAGGGGAATGTCCCTGTACTTACTGTAAGTCGCTCTGGATAAGAGCGTCTGCTAAATGACTAAATGTAAATGTACTTAAACCATGCAATGGAACGTAAATCCCAATAGAAGCAACTCAATCGCTACCAAGATGAAACTTTTGACACCTAGGTTGTCTATGTAGGCCAAATATTGACTGAGTTTTAGGGGGGCAAAAAGAATAATAATAATAATATATATGTGAGAGAACAAAGGTTGTGCCCTTGCCGAAGGCAAAGCACACCCAATAAAAACGAACGGAAGTCAAACACGAAATGCAATACCACCTACATCCACCGGGGCCGTTGCTTCAAGCCGAGGGGTGGGGGCTTGGTGTCAAAGGGTCAACGAGATAACCTACTCTTCTCACGAGAAAATACTGAGGCGTACAGGATCAAGTGGGACATCAGGTGCGTTCGACATGGACTGCGGCTGCATGAAACGATCGGCGAGAGTAGCCGCTTGCATTCGGGGAGGAGTTGAAAACGGCTCTGTAACGTCGGACATTCCAGCTTCTCGTGGTTTGCTGCGTTGACGTCAGTCATGGCCGATCAAGCGCTGTTTGTTTACTTTACTTTATTTATAATTAAACTTAGTCTTTCTGTTAGTGAAGAGGCGGACAAAAACCCTTTCTTCAACACATTTTTAATTCAATTAAACTGTTTGGTCCGGATTTGAGCGTTGGCGAAACTGAAGGTGTCAGAATAATTACAAAACACGCGTCAAAGTTGTCGTGTGTGAGTCTGGCCAATCATGAAATAGCTGTGTCGTCATTTGAACCCGTGCAGTTGCTCTTGAGAAAATGCGCTCGGCTACACAGCCGGCAGTTCTCGAATCGATCTCACAGTACTTTGATGGCTACGTCACAGTGACCTAGCCTCGGCGCCGTCTCAAGTCGGACAAAAAGTCTAACCAGAATTCACTGTTTCAAGTCAGCCGCCTGCAGCCGGCTGCAGCGCTGCATGAAGTCAGGTCATCTCGAACGCACCTATTATCAAAGTTCATCTTTGTTGCCGGAACACAAACAAATCCAAGATGGCCGCATGTAAACGAGACGAAAGACAAGACGATTGTCGGATGTTTTAGATGCATATTTGTGAATGTATATCTATTATTTCAATCTCTGGTTGGTTATACAATAGTTAAAATGTGTTGAAAGTGATAGCCAAGTCAAGGAAAACGTATAATATTATGGTTTACTAGGTGACGTGAGTAAAGCGTGAGTTATTTTTGGTTAGCTAACATTAGCTAATTAAATTGTCTGAACGTTTACATATGGATAATAAAGGTATACTTTTACAAAATATACAGTACATTGAGACTTATGTTTATAATATACACGTAGGCTACTGCTAAAGGCTTTATTGTTACGTAATAAGCTAAACTGGATATTCTAAGGACGCGTTCTAATCACACCTGTGTGATCGTACTCATAGACATATATACATCGTACTCCTCAAAGGGTTAAGGAAAAATAACGCCGAAATGCAGTCGAGGGTGCTGCTGCATTACGGGATATGTAGGCCCAACCTGTCTCTACACATCGCGTGCTTCATACCGTTATTGTGAAGCTTCAATGTTCCATCCATCCATCATCTGCCGCTTTTCCGGGGGTCGGGTCGCGGGGGCAGCAACCTAAGCAGGGAGGCCCAGACTTCCCTCTCCCCGTCCACTTCCACCAGCTCTTCCTGGGGGACCCCGAGGCGTTCCCAGGCCAGCCGAGAGACATAGTCCCTCCAGCGTGTCCTGGGTCTTCCCCAGGGCCTCTTCCCAGTGGGACGTGCCCACAAGCTTCAATGTTACGTGTTTGAATTGTTTTGACGCTGTTACACATTTGGACAGTCTTGCAATTTAAAGCCCACAGAATTGACATAACACACAGTGCATTGATCCGTCTTGGTACCTTAGCTCTAACAGTGCGTTCACACTGCAGCGAAGTGAACAACGCGACAACATGCTTTCCATTCATTTTCAATGGAGCCAGGCGAATCGCTTGCGTGGTGCATTGTGGGTAGCGACGCGATTCGAGTTGAGATTTTCTCAACTTTATGCAAATGAGGAGCGATTTCCACTACCGATGTGCAATCGGAGTGTTCTTGTTTCTCGTAACGTAGCAACCATGGTTAACATTTCTAGCTTTCAGTTTCAACACCGAGGAGAAACTAATCACCTGTGTGGCTGCATATCCAGTCCTGTACGATACGTCTCTGTATTTTGTACAGATACGTTAATAAAAAGAATGAGGACTGGCGCAGGGTTGCCGATGTTGTCGGTGCTCCTGGTGGGTTTTTTGTACTTTTAAATTCAGTCTCGTCACATTACGTAACTTCGTTCTGTGGTAACTAGACGCTAGATAGGCTGGCTGGGACTCCCTACAGTAGTCGGGAGTCAGGTGGCTGAGTGGTTAGGGAATTGGGTTAGTAATCCGAAGGTTGCTGGTTCGGTTCCCGGCTGTGCAAAATGATGTTGTGTCCTTGGGCAAGGCACTTCACCCTTGCCCTCGGGGAGAATGTCCCTGTACTTACTGTAAGTCGCTCTGGATAAGAGCGTCTGCTAAAATCACTAAATGTAAATGTAGTCGTATCAACAGATTAGCAGACTTTGAGTAATATAATAAAAAAAAAATACACATGTCAACGTGTATGTCTGTTATACATCTGTTAAACAGTTTTGTATTTTGTATACAAGTTGTATTTTGACCGATGTTGCAAGTACGTAAGCCCAAGTCTGCACACTCTGCCATGACAACTACTTGCAATACTACTTTTTCGCAGACCTTATGAGGTTTATTTAATTTAGAACACTTAAGTAAACTGTATTGACAGTGGGGGGGGGGGGGGGGGGTGTTGGTCGTGTATTGCAGTATTGCATGCCGCACTATCTGATCAAATTGACAGTTCTCTCTACAGTCAGAGCTCGCACAAGAAGGTGGAATGTACTCTTTCCAAAACTTGTAAGGGCCTAATAGTTTGTGGAAGACCCAGAGAAACACAAATATCCGACGAGGCAAAATCCAGGACAATTTTGGAATCCCTGCCGGACGCATTTTTTAGGTCTCAAAAAGAGGACATGTCCGGGTAAAAGAGGACGTCTGGTCACCCTAACCTATGACCACTAGTATTCTTCGAGCCACTGGTGTCAAAATTCATATGTCCGTATCATTCTCACTCACATGCTCCGTACATGGCCAATTGTCCGCTTCATTTTAACACGTCAGATTTGATGAACCTATATGCCATTGCTGCCTGCGTCTTGACGAGAGGTAGATTTTTCTATTTTTTTATCAATTTTAGGCTACACCTTTCCGGGAGGGTACGTGGCAGTGTAGTGCCCTGTGATAGGCCTATATGTTATGAAACATGCACAGCGTGTAGTTAGCGGTGTAGATCGGTTAAATTCATTCCTCAGGTAGACTATAGAGGTCACCCATGGCAGGGATGTGCTAGCTTTTCGTTGGCGTAGTTGGTAGTGGTCACGCTAGCAGGCAGGCACATATTTTGTCACAAGGCCTGGGATTCCTAGCAACGGCCTTGGTTGTGAAAGAGAAGGGAGGGAGATCTTGGCAGCCAGGAAAGTGTGAAAGAAGGAGGCAGCATGGAGGGCAGAGACCCGGACAGGAGGTGGTTAATCCCAGCGAGAACGAAGTGGACCCTGTAAGAGGGTGTAAGAGGCTACAGCAGAGTAGGAGGAGCCTGGGGGATCTGTGTCCACTCTAGCTGGCTCTTCCAGTCTACCACCTGCCAATAGGTCACTGCCAGGGGAGGGGAACAGGGCAGGGCTTCTACTGCAAGTATGTATAGACTTATGAGATACAGAGTGTGTGTGTGGAGGGGGGGGGGGTGGTTGATGTAAAGCTGGACTCGTGGAAAAGTGACTCATTGCAAATGATGAATTAGTCATCCGTGTGTTGTGGTGCGGGCCTGGTGCCCCATTTCAATGTGAGTCCAAGTACATAGTAAACAGCATATTGGTTAATGTTTTAGAATAAGCTTGAGAACTTATTTCTATTTGATAACTGTTCAAAATAAAAACTCCTCCTCTTGGTCATGACTAGAGGATAAAGATCACCACCAAAATAATGTTTTTTCTGTTCAGCAATGTACTTTATTTAGCCTGTCCTGAAAAATGTTTGTGTATGCCTTGGCTTCTATACCTGTCAATCTTTCCACCACCCTCTCCTTTTCTCTCAATCTCCCTATCCATCCACAACCGTGGCGATCTGCCCCTCTCTATAACTTTCTGGTCTGCTTGATGTCACAACATCTGTCACTTCCTGGTTCTGCTAAGGACTGCCGGGGCCTCCACGTCACCATAGGACCCAGGAGTCCGCAGAGATGAGAGGACCCACCGCTGGTCGCCTTGACGCCCTGACGCAGTCCATGTCGCCAGGCATCAGGATCCTCTGAGAAGGAATGTGTGTTTTAGCTGCTTGTCTCAGGAGTAGTGTGTTACCTGGTCTGATTCAATCTGTTGGTCGAAATAGACGTTGCTTGTATGAACTCTACACCTCCAGGGGCTGTAGAGGACATGGTTAGTCATCCACTGGCACTAAAGTAAAATGTAGTTAGGGTTGAAAGTTTTAGACAATGATATTGTATAAATAACAGGTGTCATCACATCACTCTAGCATTTAGTATTCCTTCCTCCCTCAATTTGCCCACTCCAGGGTTTGAACTAGGGTCCTCTGACTCATGCCCGCAATGACCAACTGTCATAAGCACCACTTGAGCCAGCTATGCCACTGAAAAGATAGGAAATTGGTGGTGCAAGACAGCAAAATGTGTTTGGGCAAGATTTGGACCAGGTATTCATTAGCATTTGGCGCAGATTCGCTTAACGAACCTGGATCATCCTTTCCCACGGCCCAATACCGGAACAGGTTGGAATTAAGGATCAGAGACAGATCAGTTATTAATGCCATGACGTGTGGTGCGGATCTGGCCCAGACTCATATTTTACATCTGGGGCTCATCTGGCCCTAGTCTGTGATTCATCGTTAGGCTATCAGACAATTAAGGCCCAAACAAATACCCCACACAATTTGTAAGTTTCAAATTAGTTTTTTATTTTAAACAGGCAAAATAACTTTTACAGCATGAAAAACCATCTGTAAACGTGAATCCAGATGCACACAAAAAAAAACAATACAAACCAACAATCAAGTGACAAAAATAATATGGTTAAAGATCAAATTACAAAAACGAAACAAAACCAAGTAAAACCAAATGTGAACACAGCACATATATTTACAGGGTGGGATCGGGCACGGCGGCCACCCCCGCAGTCGCAAGCCAGATTAAACCATCTGATGGCGTATTGATTAACCTCCATGTCGGTGGCTTTGTCACACGTGATTCTTCCTCAGTGCTCCTGTAAGACGTACAAAAAGCACACAAAGAAAAGAAACAGTAAATATTAGATTCAATATTCAAAGATTCTTTATTACATGACATTATAGTAAAATGCTTGCACAAATAATAAATGTGAGTAAAGTGGTGTGGATTGAGTAGTGAGTGAATGAAATCCTGAGATACTGGTGATTAAGTAAAGACTGAGTGAAAGGCATCAAAAACATTGAAAATAACAGACAACTTACAATGCAGTTTGCAAAGGGGGCAGGACCCGGACAAAACATAAAGAGCACAGTACAGAGAAATTATTACATCATACCATGCAGTGCATTACATTGCATTAGTTGTATTTTGAAGTGTATCTTACAAGGAAACACTATTAGTTAAGGGTATGCGCTAGCCTAGTAGCGTCCACCGCAGTGTACCGTAGCACATCATTGCACGTTACATGTTCATGAGTGGAGTTATGCCTAGTGGTGCTTTAGATAATATAACTATTGCGGTAATAGGTTCATAGTGTGTTGATGTTGAAGACTATATGTGTATAATAGAGTGAGACTTTGGATATGGTACTGACGTCCAAACTAGTTAATGTATTTGGACGTAGGAAGTAATTAATTTGTTGCAAGGCTCTAGCAGTAGCTAGCAGCGATCACCGCAGTGTAGTACTAGCAGCTAGGCTCGCTACAGACAAAAGAGCGGGTAGTGGCTAGCGCTAACATGGCTACGGTTTTGCAGCAAACACACAATGGACACGATATTCAGCAACTTTGGTGAATAATAAGCAAAGATTGCCAATTTGGCCTTAAAGCCTATGTTCACATTAGTTGTGGATGTTTAAAAGAACCTATACTACCAGCTAACCATAGCCTAGCTACTAGCTTGTCTGACTTGTACGTCTCAGGTTGTCAGAATAATGTCAGTGTAAACTAAGTTTCTAAACTTTTATGTTTAATATAAATATTTAACAGACTAACATGACATCAACACCAGTTTACTTTTACATATTTACTTTAATGCACTTACCAGCAATCACAAAGACGGTGCAGTCTGCAGTCTTCCAATCTGAATAACAGTAGCGGTTAGAACCGAAACCGTACTGTACTGTAGCGAGTGGTACGTGCCAGTGCCTCCAATGGCACGTGACAGTAGCTAGTGGTACATGCCAGTAGGTGCGTTCGACATGGACTGACTTCATGCAGCGCTGCAGCCGGCTGCAGGCGGCTGACTTGAAACAGTGAATTCTGGTTACACTTTTTGTCCGATTTGAGACGGCGCCGAGGCTAGGTCACCGTGACGTAGCCATCAAAGTACCGTGAGATCGATTCAAGAACTACCGGCTGTGTAGCCGAGCGCATTTTCTCAAGAGCCACTGCACGGGTTCTAATGACGACACAGCTATTTCATGATTGGCCAGACTCACACACAACAACTTTGACGCGTGTTTTGTAATTATTCTGACACCTCAGTTTCGCCAACGCTCAAATCCAGACCAAACTGTTTAATTAAATAAAAAATAGAAGGGTTTTAGTCCGCATCTTCACTAACGGAAAGACTTATAAATAATAAGTAAGCAAACAGCGCTTGATCGGCCATGACTGACGTCAACGCAGCAAACCACGAGAAGCTGGAATGTCCGACTTCACAGAGCCGTTTTCAACTCCTCCCCGACTGCAAGCGGCTACTCTCGCCGATCGTTTCATGCAGCTGCAGACCTACTGCCTCTACTGGCACATGACAATTACTGTTCTGTTGATAGTGGTACGCAAGTGTCTCGTGGCCGTTTGATTGGGTGTCTTGTAGCTTTTGTTTACTGTCGTGTAACTGCCCCACGGCCATTTTAGAATAGGATAATTGTGGAGGATCCTATCCAGCATCACATCAAACCCAGGATATGTCATGGGTTTGGGTTAAGCCCCGAATGTGAATAACGTCTGGCTCCGTGCCTGATTAACACTCGGATCGTTAAGCAGACTCAAAAATGATAACATAATGGTTATATCAAAAATTATACGACCCCCTTCCGTAATCATGATGCCCCCCCAGAAATGTTCACTGCCCCCCCAGTCAAAGCAGGCTGCATCCGGCCCTGGATCTGGCACAGATGTAAATGCTGTCTGGTCTGTTTTATACTGATGAGATTACCTGCTTCAATTACATATATACACAGCCTTCTTTAAATGTGTTTGCAGACATCAACCTCATAGCTTAAAAATATTATCTTTAAACTTTTCACAGTTTGTAAATGACAACCAATACATGAATAACTGGAATCACTCCACCTCAGTTGTACCGTATTTTTTGGAAATAACTGTAACCCGATTTTACAGTTTTCTTGAGGTTGTATGGCTTATTATTTCGAAGCGGCTTAGAGCCCGTTTTTAGAACAAAAAAGTGGCTTTGTCCAAAGATCTTTACAGACCATGCAGCTAATTTAATGCTCAACACTTGAACGGGGGCTTATTACTTGAAAGAGGAATTGTTTACTGTGTCGTCTCAGTTACACTATCAGGGCTTGGAAATACATAGACTTGCTAAAGTAGGCAAATGGCTAGTAGGACATAACATTTCATAATAATTTCAGTAAATCAAACGGCTGCAAGACCCAGTGAAATTTTATATACAGCTAGCAAACTATTGTTAGCTAGCATCGCTAATTCAACTTTAGTAGTGTAAGTTCTGTAGGTTCGTTTTACATATAGCACTACAGGGCTCTCAAGTTTTGAAGACAGGCAAGAGTGACATTCCCCCACGGCCAATCAGAGTCAGAGAAGGGCGGGTCTCTTGGTGGAGAGTCGATTTGAAAGAATGGCGGAGGCATGCTCCAGATACCCCCCGCGTAATAAGAAGTAGGCTACACTTAGGCCCAGTGGCGCGGGAAGGGGAGTGCTGCAGCACCCCCTTGCTGCGGGAAGGAAAAAATAAATAAAGGTATTAGTATTTTTTTTTATTAAATATATATATTAAAACGATATAATAAATAATTTTGCTTTGGGGAAGAAAATATACGTGGGAAAAATGTGTTTGCTAGTTTTTAGCTATCACAGGCATGCATCTTGCTATATGGGGTTCACAGAAGTTGTTACTTGCTAATGGATAAAGAAGAACGTGAACGAACATGGGCCAATTAGAACTTTTTGTGTGTGAGCGAGCGCTAGTGAGCAAGAGTCCGAGTGTTCATGTCCGAGTTTTTATTTTCCATATGCAACAAGTAGCATATATATATGTAAATATAATTTTTCCCCCATGCAAATACTGTAGCCTAGATTATAGACAGTACCTCACACCCCCACTCAAAATACCTTCCTGGGCCTGCTTAGGCCCTGTTTACACAGAGGAAAAATGCATATTTTAATGCGGTTTGGCCTTTCATTTACACGAAAACGGAGGTTTTATCACGGAAAACAATCATTTCTAAAAACTCTCTCTCTAAAATGCATCACGTCATGTGAGCGTCCTATGTTACAGTTAGTTTTCTTACTGATCATGGATGCTGTTAAGGTAGTGCCAGAGCCTGCTTAAGGAGAGCCTGGCCACTCCCTATTAAGCCCCATTGTACCGAATTTTGTTGCAGTTCCACCAGAGTTCCACTGGGAGTGATCGCGGTCGAGTGCAAAATGAATGGGAGTTTATGGAGCTAAACGGCTAAATTGGTCTCTTTCACCTGATTGTTGTTGAGAAATCTCAGATTTGATTGTAGTTTTTGCATGTTCAACATGGATTACAGGTCGAAAGTTGAATGAACGAGTACTTATGTCCTTTCGATTTCTTACAGGGTAAGTCGTTGTTGCCCATAACACGCTAGCATTCTGCTAACGAATGCTGATTGGTTAGTGAAAGACTGACTACGACCAGAGATCCCGCTTGATGGCATCCGAAGCAGAACCAGAATGTCAGAGCATTAGCAACATTAGCAACAACATTAGCAAACCAAAGCTCTTTCTAGCATGTGTATTGACAGGGAGAGCCTCCCCTGTCAGCTGTGTTGTCGATGCCTCGAGAGAAAAATGGAAGTGACCAGAGCTTGCCGTGAAGCAGTATCTCTGGCCGTACAATGTGTATGACGTCAATTACATTTTAAAAGGCTTTTTAGAACAGAAAGGCGACTTTTAAAAATGTTTAACATCCAGCAGTGTGTATTTGTTTTGCCTCCCCTTTCGAATTCAGAATTCAAATTACTACACAAACGATTATATCCTGAGAAAAGTGGATTTTGAGGGGTATAGCTTCATAGACCTAGCCTGGCTCTGCCCTCCTACGTACTTCTGCTCAATTTTGATTTTGCTTCTGTACTAGGTCTGGCCATGAGGTAAGTAAGTCAGATGTCTCCGGTTCATTTTCTACCGGCCAATAAGCGAACAGAGGGAGTGGCTGTCGTGCTCTAGTTTGTGTTGTAATTCCATAATGGCGGCGGAGAAAGATGTGAGCGAAGCCATTCGGTCCTTTGTGGCAACGCTGCCGAATATCCATAAGCTAAAGCCAGAGCAAGAACAAGTTTTGCTGAGTTTTGTTGGTGGCCATGATGTTGTGGCCCTCCTCCCCACGGGGTTCGGGAACAGTTTGATTGTCCAGCTACGGCAGCTAGCTCTGTTACAGTAGTGGTGAAGGAATTGGCCCTTACAAATAGAAGTATATTAAAGTATACTAAAATATGGATAGTACACTTTTAGTTCACTTTTGATATACTTTTAAAGAGTATACTTAGAAAAGAGTTCACTTTTGATAAACTTTTAAGTATGCTTTGAAAATAGTAAGAAGTATACTTAGAAAATAGTTCACTTTTGTAAGAAGTATACTTAGAAAATAGTTCAAGTTTATGTACTTTTAAGTATGCTTTGAAAATATTTCACTTTTGATATACTTTTAAGAAGTATTCTTAGAAACAGAAATGTATTCTGGAGTAGGATGTACGTTTTCTATTATTATACAGCAAAATGATTTTTAAGTACATTACAGGGTACATCTCATTGTAATTATTCATGTCTATGAAAATCTATTATGCATTGCACATTCAATCTTTTTTGGTACTGAAGCTGTAACCTTAACTAGAGAGGTTACAATTTCTGGGGAAATTGTAGGGTGTGCTTGCTTGCGTAGGTTGCACAGGGGTCCGTTTTTGAATGACATTTTTACAACTGATATTTCTGTATATTTTATATAAAAATGCATACTTATTATTTATAAAGATTACATAGATTTTTTTGCTGCTCATTTACAACTGAAAATACGAGTGAAGTGTAGAATGAAATAGATGTCTTCTCATTTCCCCTGCAAGAGGCTGCCTCATCGTTGAATCAAAACGAATAAATTTGGCAGACCGGTAAAAATTGACCTAATCTCTATGACTTAAACGTCATTTTAAGTTTTTCCCTTCTCGTGATATTTTCAGGCATTTAGCCTACTCATATTGCATTCATTCATTAATAAAGAACCCCCTTTGAAGATTTTTCTTCGACGTTACCGGCAGTAGAAGATGGAATCGCGATTCAAACAGTACCATATGCTAACTGAAAATATGCCCCCCAAAACGTAAAAAAGCTTGACATTTATTTAGTGGAAAATCGCTTATTCATAAAAAGCTCGCTGGTAGCGATCATTGTCAGTAACAACGCAAAATGCGATATAGCCCTGTGTGGAAAAGCTGCCCCGGTAAATTGTACTACTACGGTACAGTAATAGACTACTGCTGTGTTCGTCTTGGTAGCGATTGCCTTGGTTGAATTGGATTTAACGTTCCGTTGTACGGTTTAGGCTGAAATTAATTATTTTCATGAACAGATTAACAACGTTTAGGCTGTGGCAATGAAGTTCAGGTTAGTAGTTAGATAGACTTTTGATTTAAGTAAGGGGAGTGCCGAACATGTTCTGTCGCCGTTTGACTTCGTAAACAGCTGTGTAGATGTTTGTGTAGTGTCTCGCGTAGGCTACAGCGTTGCAGTGAGCTACAGTACACTGGTTTGAAACCACAGGTAATGGTAATTTCACCAACAAATCGTTTTCTAATGTCAGAATAAATCCTACAACGAAAATGTATATGTGAGGAATGTTTATTTTAACGATTGAAAACAGATAAGGCTACATCATAGACCACTGTAGTATGTGTTGCCCGGGCAACACAGGCTAATGTCATGATGCTAATACTTCAGTGAAATAGTAGACTACTGTTTCCGAAAGTAGATGTACTTCCTTAATAATATCAGCTTATATTGTACATTACACATCACAATTGTGTGTCATATCACAAAGTAAAATGAGAAAATAGTTATCACCCTGGCCTCTTTTCTTGTGGCGTTTCTGCAGCTGCCTTGCAGTAAAGCTATAGTTAGCCTAGCTATCCCCCAAGTTAACAGATGCGAAACGAATGTTCTGCCAAAGGTAGTCACGCGTGTTTTCGTGACGTTAGTGACGTAGTGACGTTAGTAACGTCAGTGACTGTGGTTAGCAAATTAGCCACCGTTAGCTTCACTTTTCGCCACAAAAACTTAACTTCAGCCTAAACCATGCAACGGAACGTAAATTCCAATAGAAGCAACTCAATCGCTACCAAGACGAAACTTTTGACACCTACTTTGTCTATGTAGGCCAAATATTGACTGAGTTTTAGGGGGGCAAAAAGAATAATAATAATAATATATATGTGAGAGAACAAAGGTTGTGCCCTTGCCGAAGGCAAAGCACACCCAATTACTGCCAAAACATTCTGAAGCCCTATAATCTTATACTAATAATTGGGTGTGCTTTGGCAAGGGCACAACCTTTGTTCTCTCACATATATATTATTATTATTATTGGGTGTGCTTTGCCTTCGGCAAGGGCACAACCTTTGTTCTCTCACATATATATTATTATTATTATTATTATTGGGTGTGCTTTGCCTTCGGCAAGGGCACAACCTTTGTTCTCTCACATATATATTATTTTTATTATTTTTGCCCCCCTAAAACTCAGTCAATATTTGGCCTACATAGACAACGTAGGTGTCAAAAGTTTCGTCTTGGTAGCGATTGAGTTGCTTCTATTGGAATTTACGTTCCGTTGCATGGTTTGGGCTTAAGTTAAGCTTTTGTGGCGAAAAGTGAAGCTAACGGTGGCTAATTTGCTAGCCACAGTCACTGACGTTACTAACGTCACTACGTCACTAACGTCACGAAAACACGCGTGACTACCTTTGGCAGAACATTCGTTTCGCATCTGTTAACTTGGGGGATAGCTAGGCTAACTATAGCTTTACTGCAAGGCAGCTGCAGAAACGCCACAAGCAAAGAGGCCAGGGTGATAACTATTTACTCATTTTACTTTGTGATATGACACACAATTGTCATGTGTAATGTACAGTATAAGCTGATATTATTAAGGAAGTACATCTACTTTCGGAAACAGTAGTCTAATATTTCACTGAAGTATTAGCATCACGACATTAGCCTGTGTTGCCCGGGCAACACATACTACAGTGGTCTATGATGGAGCGTTATCTGTTTTCAATCGTTAAAATAAACATTCCTCACATATACATTTTCGTTGTAGGATTTATTCTGACATTAGTAAACGATTTGTTGGTGAAATTACCATTACCTGTGGTTTCAAACCAGTGTAGCTCACTGCAATGCTGTAGCTTACGCGAGACACTACAAAAACATCTACACTACACAGCTGTTTAGGAAGTCAAACGGCGACAGAACATGTTCGGCACTCCCCTTACTTAAATCAAAAGTATATCTAACTACTAACCTGAACTTCATTGCCACAGCCTAAACGTTGTCAATCTGTTCATGAAAATAATTAATTTCAACTTAAACCGTACAACGGAACGTTAAATCCAATTCAACCAACGCAATCGCTACCAAGACGAACACAGCAGTAGTCTACTAGTACTGTACCGTAGTAGTACAATTTACCGGGGCAGCTTCTCCACACAGGGCTATATCGCATTTTGCGTTGTTACTGACAATGATCGCTACCAGTGAGCTTTTTATGAATGAGCGATTTTCCACTAAATAAATGTCAAGCTTATTTACGTTTTGGGGGGCATATTTTCAGTTAGCAGATGGTACTGTTTGAATCGCGATTCCATCTTCTACTGCCGGGTAACGTCGTAGAATAATCTTCAAAGGGGGTTCTTTAATAATGAATGAATGAATGCAATGAGTAGGCTAAATGCCTGAAAATATCATGAGAAGGGAAAAACTTAAAATGACGTTTAAGTCATAGAGATTAGGTCAATTTTTACACCGGTCTGCCAAATGTATTCGTTTTGATTCAACGATGAGGCTGCCTCTTGTAGGGGAAATGAGAAGACATCTATTTCATTCTACACTTCACTCGTATTTTCAGTTGTAAATGAGCAGCAAAAAAAATGCTTTTAAATCTATGTAATCTTTATAAATAATAAGTATGCATTTTTATATAAAATATACAGTAATATCAGTTGTAAAAATGTCATTCAAAAACGGACCCCTGTGCAACCGACTCAAGCAAGCACACCCTACAATTTCCCCAGAAATTGTACCCTCTCTAGTTATCAATTGGAGTATTAATGGAAACTAGAGAGGGTACAATTTCTGGGGAAATTGTAGGGTGTGCTTGCTTGCGTCGGTTGCACAGGGGGGTCAATTTTTTATGACATTTTTACAACTGATATTTCTGTATATTTTATATAAAAATGCATACTTATTATTTATAAAGATTAAATAGATTTAAGCATGTTTTTTTGCTTCTCATTTACAACTCAAAATACGAGTGAAGTGTAGATTGAAATAGATGTCTTCTCATTTCCCCTGCAAGAGGCAGCCTCATAGTTGAATCAAAACGAATACATTTGGCAGACCGGTGTAAAAATTGACCTATAATCTCTATGACTTAAACGTCCTTTTAAGTTTTTTTCCCTTCTCGTGATATTTTAAGGCATTTAACCTACTCATATTGCATTCATTCATGAATAAAGAACCCCCTTTGAAGATTATTATCACCAGTAGTCTACAGTAGTTTCACTGAAGCATTAGCATCATGACATTAGCCTCTGTTGCCTGGGCAACACATACTACAGTGGTCTATGATGCATCTGTTTTCAATCGTTAAAATAAACATTCCTCATACATTTTCGTTGTAGGATTTATTATGACATTACATTACAAGTAAACGATTTGTTGGTCAAATTATCATTACCTGTGGTTTCAAACCAGTGTTGCTCACTGCAACGCTGTAGCCTACTCGAGACACACTACAAAAACATCTACACAGCTGTTTAGGATGTCAAACGGCAACAGAACATGTTCAGCACTCTCCTTACTTAAATCAAAAGTCTTTCAATAGGTGAAACTATCTGACTACAAACCTGAACGTCATTGCCACAGCCTAAACGTTGTCAATCTGTTCATGAAAATAATTAATTTCAGCCTAAACCGCACAATGGAACGTTGAATCGAATTCAACCAACGCAATCGCTACCAAGACGAACACAGCAGTAGTCTAGTACTGTACTGTAGTAGTACAATTTACCGGGGCAGTTTCTCCACACAGGGTTATATCGCATTTTGCGTTGTTACTCACAATGATCACTACCAGTGAGCTTTTTATGAATGAGCGATTTTCCACTAAATAAATGTCAAGCTTATTTACGTTTTGGGGGCATATTTTCAGTTAACAGATGGTACTGTTTGAATCGCGATTCCATCATCTACTGGTGATAATAATCTTCAAAGGGGGTTCTTTATTCATGAATGAATGCAATATGAGTAGGTTAAATGCCTTAAAATATCACGAGAAGGGAAAAAAACTTAAAAGGACGTTTAAGTCATAGAGATTATAGGTCAATTTTTACACCGGTCTGCCAAATGTATTCGTTTTGATTCAACTATGAGGCTGCCTCTTGCAGGGGAAATGAGAAGACATCTATTTCAATCTACACTTCACTCGTATTTTGAGTTGTAAATGAGAAGCAAAAAAACATGCTTAAATCTATTTAATCTTTATAAATAATAAGTATGCATTTTTATATAAAATATACAGAAATATCAGTTGTAAAAATGTCATAAAAAATTGACCCCCCTGTGCAACCGACGCAAGCAAGCACACCCTACAATTTCCCCAGAAATTGTACCCTCTCTAGTTTCCATTAATACTCCAATTGATAACTAGAGAGGGTACAATTTCTGGGGAAATTGTAGGGTGTGCTTGCTTGAGTCGGTTGCACAGGGGTCCGTTTTTGAATGACATTTTTACAACTGATATTACTGTATATTTTATATAAAAATGCATACTTATTATTTATAAAGATTACATAGATTTAAAAGCATTTTTTTTGCTGCTCATTTACAACTGAAAATACGAGTGAAGTCCCCTACAAGAGGCAGCCTCATCGTTGAATCAAAACGAATAAATTTGGCAGACCGGTGTAAAAATTGACCTATAATCTCTATGACTTAAACGTCCTTTTAAGTTTTTTTCCCTTCTCGTGATATTTTAAGGCATTTAACCTACTCATATTGCATTCATTCATGAATAAAGAACCCCCTTTGAAGATTATTATCACCAGTAGAAGATGGAATCGCGATTCAAACAGTACCATCTGTTAACTGAAAATATGCCCCCAAAACGTAAATAAGCTTGACATTTATTTAGTGGAAAATCGCTCATTCATAAAAAGCTCACTGGTAGTGATCATTGTGAGTAACAACGCAAAATGCGATATAACCCTGTGTGGAGAAACTGCCCCGGTAAATTGTACTACTACAGTACAGTACTAGACTACTGCTGTGTTCGTCTTGGTAGCGATTGCGTTGGTTGAATTCGATTCAACGTTCCATTGTGCGGTTTAGGCTGAAATTAATTATTTTCATGAACAGATTGACAACGTTTAGGCTGTGGCAATGACGTTCAGGTTTGTAGTCAGATAGTTTCACCTATTGAAAGACTTTTGATTTAAGTAAGGAGAGTGCTGAACATGTTCTGTTGCCGTTTGACATCCTAAACAGCTGTGTAGATGTTTTTGTAGTGTGTCTCGAGTAGGCTACAGCGTTGCAGTGAGCAACACTGGTTTGAAACCACAGGTAATGATAATTTGACCAACAAATCGTTTACTTGTAATGTAATGTCATAATAAATCCTACAACGAAAATGTATGAGGAATGTTTATTTTAACGATTGAAAACAGATGCATCATAGACCACTGTAGTATGTGTTGCCCAGGCAACAGAGGCTAATGTCATGATGCTAATGCTTCAGTGAAACTACTGTAGACTACCGTTTCCGAAAGTAGATGTGGGCCTACTTCCTTAATAATATCAGCTAATATTGTACATTACATTTCATAATTGTGTTTCACATCACAAAGTAAAATGAGTAAATAGTTATTGTAGAGTTAAGTGATTCTAACTTAGCAAATAAACACAGAGAGAGAGTTCGGATGAGTGCCAAGCACCATGCCTTTATTTCAACTGCCCTTTTACAGCCCCTCCCCCTAGGCTATATCACATCCTGTCATATCAAAGCCTTTAACACTACATCCCCCTTTCTAAGATCAGTTGTACTGATATATGACAGATTATACTAGCACCTCTGTACTGTAACCAACTATATCACAAGTTAACTGTAGAGTAATACCCAACTGTGTCTTATGAACAATAAGCATGTGCACATTAACTGAAAATCTGAACTAAGAAGGTGGGGTGGACTGCCCAATCCTTCTACTGAGTGTGGGGGTTTATTCTGCCCCGTAGAAGTCACTCAGTTTCACCAGGGGTACCTACTATTTAGCCAAGTCCTTCAGGTACCCTGGAGGCTGTCTCTCTCTTACAGGGTAGCGTGCCGGAGGCTCAGGACTGCATGGTTGAACTGAGCCCTGCTCTGCATGACCTGGCCCCACTGGCTGACCAGTAAGTTGCTCTGGCTCTGGTAAGATGGTCTGGCAGGATGGCTTGCGCTGCTGGCGCCACTGGCGTAGAGATGAGGTGGTTTCGGTTGTGGCGCAGATTCCCTCTGGGAGTGTCAATGATGTATGACCTTGGTGTTTCCGCCTGTCTTATCACTGTCCCCTTCTCCTTTGTGTCCTTTACCCAGACATGGTCGCCTGGTGTCAGACTTTTGAGATGATGAGCTCTGTGTCTTTTGTTAAAGTTCCAGCTCATTCTCTGTCTTTTCCTCTTTTCCACCTCTTTGAGTTTGGTTATGTCCATCCAGCCTGGGTTGAGAGATGACAGAGTGACCGGAACTGTTGTCCTGAGCTGCTGGCCCATAGACAGCTGTGCTGGACTGTACCCGTTGGCGAGTGGTGTGGCCCTGTAAGCCATGAGTGCCAGATACGGGTCTTTTCCTTTCTGTAGGAGACCTTTAACTGTCCGCACAGCACGCTCTGCCTCTCCATTGCTCTGAGCATATTTGGGGCTGGACGTAACGTGTGTGAACCCCCACTGTGTTGCGAACTGAGTGAAGTATTCAGACGAGAACTGGGGTCCATTATCTGTCACGACATCGGACAGTATGCCGTGCCGGGCGAAGATAGACTTGCAATGTTCCACTACTGCCTTGGTGTCCTGCGTGCAGTTTCTGAAGGATGTCTGTCTGTAGCAGCTTGGGAATAACTAGCCTACATCCCTTCAGTAATAAGCCGTTCTCCACTGATAGCTCTTCCTTGAAATGTGCATACGGTAGGTAAGCTCTGTCTATTGTGGATCTGTCTGGCCAGCCCTCAGTACAGTATTTTTTTACTTGGCTCAGGATTTCATCCAGTTCTTGGTATTCCCTTATTTCTTGTAGCCTCTTGTCTGTAGCTGGTAGGGTTGACATTATCATGTGTACATACAGGTTGACTTCCTCTTCCTGCTCTGGCTGCCCTCTGTCTTGCAACGGCGCCTAGTAACGGAACCAGAGGCTTGTGGTCCATTTCAACGTGGAACGTGATGCCCACCAGGAAGTCCGAGAAGCGCTTGCACGCCCATGTGATTGCCAAAGCCTCCTTCTCTATTTGTGCATACCTTTTCTCAGTATCTGTGAGTGCTCTAGAGCTATATGCAACTAGCTTAAGGTGGCCATCCTCCTGCCTCTGGAGTAGCACGGCTCCCAATCCAAATGATGACGCGTCAGCTGAGACAACCGTTTCCGCTTTTGTGTTGTAGAGCGCCAGCCCTGGAGGTGTGCTCAGCTCCTCTTTGATGCTGTCAAATGCTCTTTGTTGATCATGCCCCCACTGAAACACGTTTTGTTTCTTTAACAGGTCCCAGAGTGGCTGTGTCTTTTCTGACAGATGAAGTAAGTATTTACCCAGGTGATTCACCATTCCAAGAAATCGTCTCACTCCACTCACGTCCTCAGGTTCCTCCATGTCTGTCACTGCCCTCGTTTTTTTTAGGATCTGCTCTCACGCCTGCTGCATCTGTGATCTGTCCGATAAATTTGACATGTTTTTTTGAGAATTCACATTTCTCACTTCTCAGCGTGACGCCTGCCTCCTGCAATATCCCCAGCACTGCAAATAGTCGTGTGTCGTGTTGGGCCTGTGTGTCTCCATACACAAGCACGTCGTCCATTTGGCACAGGGCCCCGTCGAGTCCCTCCAGTATCTGGGACATTCTCTTCTGGTAGTGTTCCGGTGCTGAGAATATGCCGAAGCAGAGGCGATTAAAACAAAACCTCCCAAAGGGAGTGAGGAATGTTGTGAGCAGGGCAGAGCGTGTGTTCGACTGACTCATTCAATTTGGTCAGATCCACGCAGATGCGCACCTCATCTTTGTCTGGCTTTGGTACAGTGACCATCCCAGCGCACCAGTCTGTAGGATGTACAACCCTTGTTCTACCACACCACATGCACCATGTCTGGTTACATGGTTGTCTCTGATAACTGCTTTTATCATGTTCTAGCCTGCATTTTCTGCTGTCTACTGTTACTCTTCAACAGGTCCTGTTGTTTTTTCACTTTCACGCGCGCGTCACAGCTCTTTCCAACGTAAGCTCCGCGTACAGCTGCAGTTGCTCTGACAGTTTTTTATCGCGCAAGCCTACAACCAGTCTATCCCGGATCATTTCGTAGTGTAGCTGTCCGTAGCCGCAGTGCTCTGACAAGCAGTGAAGTGCAGTGATGAAACTATTCACTGTCTCCCCTCGTTCCTGCTCTCTCTGATTGAATTTGGCCCGCTCAAAAATAACGTTTCTCCTCACCACGAAATGTCTCTCTAGCTTATCTATGACAGTGTTGTAAGCGTTTGCCTCCTCTTCCGTCATGTGAAGTGAAGTCACGATATCTTCCGCCTCGTCCCCCATAGTATAAATTAACGTGTTCACCTGGTTTTCATCCGTCTGTAGCTCTAGACCCGAAAATAAACAATAAATAAATAAACTAGAAAGTGCATTTCCTCCAGAAAATGCGTTGGAATGCTGAAAGATGAATTATTTGTTTTTAAATTGCTGAAAATAGGCTACAGAAATTAGAAAATACCCGCAAGGTGAAATGAATTTCAAAAATGTGTGATTCACACAAAAGAGGCAGTGTGGAAGCTAAACTGCATCATCTAACAAAGCTAAGTGCTTAAATACAATGCGGGAGAATAAGTTTGAACGTTGTGAAGCAATCGAAGAAATAGTAGAATTTCAAGAGGCAGTGTGGAAGCTGAACTGCATCATCTAACAAAGCTAAGAACTTAAATAGCCTACAATGCGGGAGAAGCTGAAAGCTGAACTGTTAAACTGTAGAAGTAGTAGAAGTAGTATATTCGTTTTAGTAGCTGAAATTATAGTGCTCTTAGTCTTTTAATGAGACGAGTTGACTGAATAGCTCTGTCTTGTGACTCCACTAATCAGCTAATACAAATCACCTGTGTGAGAGACTGAGTGGTGCGTGTCTGTCGTTGCCACGGTGATGGTGCAGCTATGATTGCTAACGCGCTGAGGGCAGAGAATAACAGAAATGTAGCTAGAATACACACCTCAAACAAGTTAACCTAGATGCAAAACTATAGGTCCAATCCAAAAAATAAGGATATTTTCCGAGACCCAAGACTCTGCCGAAACCAGAGATGTCCTTTATATATCTGTGCGGTCAGAAATACGACTCTACCGGCAGTTTTAAAAACGTCTACTTTTTGCTTTCTCTGACGAATTTGTCCCAACATTTGCATTAGTCTCTATGGGGCTTGAGACAGACTTTGTCTCACTCTCGGGCTCCTCACGCAAAAAGTAAATAACTGTGGGTTTCCATACCCATGAGTCCGACCAGCACAAGCACGGCATCGTTTTGATCCAACATGAAGCTTGAAAAGTTAATATTGTGGCCGTGAGGGCAAAAGTTCCATAAAAACAAAAAACCGGTTTCGGACTCTGCTGTCACTCTGAATTTGCGCAACCTTCCAATGCCTCACTCTAGCTCTCTACATAGAAACCCATGTAAATCTCAGAAACGGTTTGAAAAACTCATGAAACATAATCAGTGATATAGAAAAAAGTTGAATAGATATCAAAAAGATGAATTAAAAAAAAATAGTTTAGGATTTTGTCAACATGTTAAAGTTTAAATGGTGGCTCCAGCTGAAAGATTGAGGAAGAAGAAGGATTTGGAAGTTGAAGAAGTTTTAAGAAGTTTGAGAGGATTTGAAAGAACTCAATTGGAAAACCATGTTAAAAATATTATGAATATTGATTTATATTAATTCAAGCATAAGAGGTACAAAGCTGAAAAGTCATAGCAACCATGGCCTGAAACTGCTGAATTTTATGATAGCTGAACGGTTTTAATAGCTGAAGATTTGAAGGCGCTGAAAGGTGTCATGGAAGAAATAGAAGAAGAAGAAGAAGAAGATGCTTGAATAAAGATTCAAAGAACAATATATATTATTGTTGGAATGCTGAAGCAGCATTCCAACAATAATATATATGTGAGAGAACAAAGGTTGTGCCCTTGCCGAAGGCAAAGCACACTCAACTAGAAAAGGCTGTTCCTGCGAAACAGCAGTGAGAATGCTGAAAACCTGAATGGGGATAGCTGACCATGCTAAAAAAGCTGAAAATAGTGAACATTTAGTAGAAAGTTAGAAGCTGAAGCTTCAAAGCAACCGAAAGGTATTTTTGAAAGGGGCTGGAGCAGCATTCCAACAATGATTTGAAAGGATTTAACATTACTTTTAAAGGGAGAATAATTTGCACAAAAACCTTAATATTTTAAAAAGTATAAAAGTGAGAAATGAGAAAATACCCGCAAGCTGAAAGGTGAAATTAATTTCAAAAATGTGTGAGTCACACAAAAGAGGCAGTGTGGAAGCTGAACTGCACCATCTAACAAAGCTAAGAGCTAAAATAGCCTACAATGCGGGAGAAGCTGAAAGCTGAACTGTTAAACAGAAGAAGAAGTAGGTAGCTAGTCGTAACAAGAATATTATCGTTTTAACAGCTGAAATAATAGTTGGGATAGTAATAGCAGTAGCAGATGTAGCCTACCATTGAGCGCTGTAGCGGGGTTTGCTCGTTTAAGATTAGCAATACTTAATTTATAATAAAGTATGTAGTTCTTGGGGGCACCACCTCTTATTTGTTAAAGGGACAGAGGAAACCTTATTGAATAATAGCCTTCGTAATAATCAGTCTAATCTTAAGTAGTGAATTTCTATGAAAGTAGAGCAGATCAGACAACGTGAGGGATAACGCGAGTATTATAAACAATGATTTATTTAAGGAAATGTAATTATAATGAAGAAATACCAGAGAAGTTATAGGTTAGTTGAAAGTGAGTTGAGTTGAACTGTATACAGTAGGTCCTAAACTATGATGAGGGTTGGTACAAGATGGTAGGTTGAGAGCGCGTGGGGAGGGGGAAGGGAGAGAGAGAGAGATAGGCTTCTGGAGAACAATGGGAGAGTATGTTAACTAATCCTAACGAAAGTTAGGTTAAATCATTTGCAAACTAAAACCAAACGTAACAAATTAAATCACAATATGCCAATGTTCACAAGTAAGAAATGTAGCAATATCGCAGTTACTGTTGTCAGTTTGAAGAAGAAGAGTCAAAGTTCCGTTCGTCGTTGTCAAACGGTTAGAGCAAAGGAATCTTTCGTTCAAGTTCCTAGTGGTCCAGTGAGTTGCTGATTGAGAAGGATAGGTCAGATGTGTCGCGAACACTTCCGGTGAATCCTTGCGAAAAAGCCAGGATTGCTTGTGCGTCGAGGTTTTATAATCCTTGCGAAAGGAGGTGAACTCTTTGATTGGTCAGTTACTCCCACCTGGGCATCCATCCTGAGATTGACGTATGGGTGTGAAGTGGTTGATAACTTTTCAGAGTTCAGCTATTTCAAATGTCCATGTATTGCTTATACTTCAAAATATAACAATACAACATTAATAAATGGTTTAGTTTGTAGATTCGAATCATTTTGATATCAAGATTGACTGATTTATCATAACAGGAAAGGAAGTTACATTAAAACATCAAATTATATCAACACAGCATTAAAGGGAAAGCATACATTATAACACATCAACTACTGTCATTGAAATAGTGTCCATGAGCCATGTAGTCCTTGAGAATATGTTTGAAAATCCAGAAAAGTTAGTTCTTCCTTAAAATCCTTCGTCTCCATACTGTAAGGCCATTTTAGTCTACCTTCTGACCCCATGCTGGGCCAGAAGCTTTGAAGCTCCTGCTCTGGAGATAAGGACAAGGGGGAAAACCCCCTTTCTCCTTGTCGGGGGTAGGGGAAAGGTGTGATGGTACATGGTTTGTCTGTTGGCTCTGCTACAGCGCGTTTACTCGGCTTTCTTTGTAGGATTCAATGTGTTGATGGAATGAAACATACAGCAGTAGGGCCGATACAGGAAGACACAGCGACACTTTGTTGCAGAAGGATGATGGTGCAAGTTTTGTCCGTGGAGCATCGATTAATAAAAAAGAATCATGTAGACGCGTTTATTGAGTAATCGCATAACTAATTACACATGTAAACGGAGTAATCGTATTATTGGCAAACCGACATTTGATAGTAAACGGGTTTCTCATGGTCAAGTAAATGCACCAATCACCTGTGTGAGAGACTGAGTGGTGCGTGTCTGTCGTTGCCACGGTGATGGTGTAGCTATGATTGCTAACGCGCTGAGGGCAGAGAATAACAGAAATGTAGCTAGAATCCACACCTCAAACAAGTTAACCTAGACGCAAAACTATACGTCCAATCAAAAATATATTTTCCTAGACCCAAGACTCTGCCGAAACCAGAGATGTCCTTTATATGTCTGTGCGGTCAGAAATACGACTACCGGCAGTTTCAAAATCTTGTTTCTTTCGCTTTCTCTGACGAATTTTACCCACCTCTCCATTTAAGTTAGTGAGAGAATTTGAATGGCTGCTCTCGCTTCAAGGCTCATAGTTGAACATCTGTAAATGTGAGCTCTTTAGTAGTTACATTGGCTGAAAGAGGACAATGTTTCCTACATTTTAAGGTTAAAAATTGTAGGAATCTGTGAAAGTATGCAGGACTAGTTAAAGGACAAAAAACGGCAGAAGTACTAAGAAGTTTAAAAACAATAGTGAGAATGCTGTGAGAGAACAAAGGTTGTGCCCTTGCTGAAGGCAAAGCACACCCAAAAAATAAAAAGCTACTTGAGAAAGAAGCTGGCAGAAGGGTTGCATTATGCATTTGAAGGTTATACTGTCAAACTGACTGAAGAACGAAATAACAACGTGAAAAAATTAAGATAGGGTGGCTCATTGGCTGGTCAATTCCCATGATGCAAAGCGGTAAATAGTGTTAAAATTTGCTGATAAGTTTGCCGTTTGTTCGAAATACAAATGTAACTTCATGAATTTCGTTTTTTAAATGTGTCTGCTTAGAAAGTAGTGTTTTGTTGCGTGGTCATTGTTGTGGTGGTTTACCATTGTAACCATTAGTTAAATTACTGTTACGTTTCATAAGAAGAGCTGGATTCCAAAATATCAACGTTGGCGCAGTGAATAGCTACTTTCAGCTTAGAAACTATAGTCCAACTTTGCAAGGGCCCCGTTCTCGGAAAGTGATTTATAATCTGAGGCGTTTGAGGGGCTCCTAAACATTATAATATATTAGTAAGTAATATAATAAACACACTATAAGTGTAGTAAGTGACCTAAAAAGTGGGCCAATTCAGTTTACTTAGTACAAAAATAGTATATAAATAAGTACAAAAATAGTATATAAATAAGTACAGTGCTAGTATACTTTACATGATAATAGTATACTTTTTATACTAAGTATACTTACAAAATAAACTTGAAGTATACTTCTTTTTTGTAAGGGGGCTAAGGCGAACGCTAGCGATTGGTTATGGCAGATCAGAGTGGCTCTGGGCAGATCCAATAGTTTTAAACTTCAACAGAGTATCAGCCTACAAGGAAGTCAACGCTTGTCAATGGAGCAAGGCCAGACTCTCTGTACAAATGAAATGTACGAGAGTCTGGTTAGGACCAGGCTACCATAGACCTCCATTCATTATGCACTCGACCGTTAGCGCCCTCATATGTAACTAGAGTGGAACTGCAACCTGTTCAGAACCCGGAAGTTTCCCGAGAGTGGCAATTCTCCCAATATTAGACATTCTCTGGTAGTTCTCATTTATGCGTTAATGCAAACCCTTTTGGCCTGTTTGTATTTACAAACACAACTGATTTTTTATATATCGAGGAGCAGAGGCAAAGATTTTGAGAATTCTGCAGGTTTTCTGTTTGCATGGCTTTATCCTTCTCGTTATACTTCTGCCTACAGGTTTGGCATAGTTATGATGGCGCTCGGGGGCGCATTAATGCGGGTTCATGTAAACAGAATTTTTTTTGAAAACGATCTTGTGTGTACGACGTTATTTTTTTTAACGGAGGGGCAAAAATGTGGCCTTATAAAAGGAAGTAGGCTTGACATGCTTCAATACTGAACACTACTACTTCTGGTCCACTGATGTTAAAAGCCTTTTTTTGTGGTCTCACTGTCAAACTTTGTTGGCCTATGGTTATTTACATTACATTTACATTTATGCATTTAGCAGACGCTTTTATCCAAAGCGACTTCCAAGAGAGAGTTTTACAAAAGTGCATAGGTCACTGATCATAACAACGAGATAGCCCCAAACATAGCGGGTAGCCAAACATGAAGCATACATTGTGAAAACCAAATAAGTCCCAAAGGGAAGAACAATAAGAGCATGTAGTTAGACAAGTTACAATAAAACAGCAGGAACCACAAAAGTGCAAGAGTGTACCTGTGGAAAAAATCAAGCAACAATAATATATTTCATGGCGAGTACAATAATTTTAAGACAGTTACAACAAACCAACAAAAGCAAAAAGTCTCTCAATAAGAGACATTGTGATCCTGGAGGAAACTAACATCAGGTCCAGCCAATCATTCTAAAGTGCCGTTGTACTTATACTATATCTAAAATTATTTTAGATATAGTATAAGTTTAGCTAGCTTGCAAATCCTGAGGATAGCCTACTGTAGCAGACCTTTCTCAGGGCTCAACATTAAAAAAAAATTGGCACTGTGGGTTTGAAACTTACTGGCCCCAAGACAGTTTTTACTGGCCCCCCCTCCAAAAGTTGTAATTTATCATTGTTACAATAAAACCAAAGACTTATAAATTGTGTTATTCTGTTAACATGTTTAAACATTTATTGAACATATACTGGATATAAAAATAACAACAATGAAATCACATTTCTAGTGATAACAAATTTAAAGGTAATAGTCAGCAAAACAATTGACTTTTAACCTCAAACATGATGTGCTCTCTTCCCTGCTGACAGCCATCTCTGCACAACTCTGTCTGGCAGAAACTGAAACCTCTGGTCCCTCAATGCTAATATATAAAAGCTTACATAGCATTTCATCAGTATGATACTAAGTACCCAAGTCGACACCATTCTTCTGCTGCAGTTCGATAGCCTGGGGGAACGAGGCGAACGGCTGGCCCGTCTTAATTACGTGATATGCAGTTGTTATAAGTCGTGCAATAACACGATGGGCATTTACATTTAAATTCCTGACCAGCATGGTCAACGACCTGGAAGATGGATTGTCAACCATCCGCTTAGTAGTGATGGGTCGTTCGCGAACGATCCGGCTCTAAGAGCCGGCTCTTGAAGGTGAACGTCGGGAGCTGGCTCGCATATCTGAAGAGCCGACTCTATTTTTAATAGATTAATACAGCCTATAAAAACTAAATGATTATGAAATAATGAATTTTTATTGTATTTAAAATAATTGACTAATTCAAAGAACAACAACAAAATACTTGTAAGCTTAAAGGCGCACACGATCATCCTCACATTCTGTTCCTGTTAATCCTGCATGAGGGAGGCCCGAGCCAACTCACAGTCAGAGAGTAGTCAAAACTCGGAGGAGAGCCATGACAAATCAATGCATTTTTAAAGATATGTGGTTATGGTCGAGTATGATTTCATTTAATAATTTAATTCAAATTGTTTTCACACCTATCATAGTCAAATTCATAGTTAAAACATGTATTTTTTAAAGAGCCGTTCGGGAGCCAAAAGAGCCGGCTCTTTTTAGTGAGCTAAGCCATACGAGCCGGCTCACGAAAAAGAGCCGGAATGCCCATCACTACCGCTTAGCTGTCACGCAAACCAGGTGCTGTCTGCTAGCATGGCTGGTCAGGGATTGTCGGTGCATGTGCTTCGTTCCATTAAAAAAAATTCTGTTTGAGCTCGTACCTCTACTTTGCTGCCGTCTTCACTTTATTGTCTCGCGCCAGTTGTTAAAAAATGTATCGAGATTAGAGAATTACAA
The DNA here is from genome assembly GCF_038355195.1 of Osmerus mordax. NCBI lineage: Eukaryota > Metazoa > Chordata > Actinopteri > Osmeriformes > Osmeridae > Osmerus > Osmerus mordax. Next base: position 15,250,642 of record NC_090053.1, read on the forward strand.
TTTGACAACCACTGGTCACTCACTACTCAACTCTTGATTTGAGTAGTTTTGTCCCTCGGGAGTTGCCGTATGCTTGATGCTGAAAGCATTACGTGAAATCAGTGAGGGCTGTTTGAATGGCGATGTCAAGAAGAGCAGTGGTAAAATACAAGTTATGAAAATAGACTGCGTCCACGTCTTATTGTCCACACGATCATATACAATTATATCTAAAACGAGGGTATCTCCCTTACGTTTCACCTTCCCCCCCACGACGAAGGAAGTGTCCTCTTTTTCACAAACTCAAATCTGGTCACCCCCCCCCCGCCAGGCGTCCCATATTTTTATGTATTAAAGGTGGCAACCCTAGTCACACTCAATGCGTGACACTTGAGAGTCCTGGATATAATTTTATATGGTGTGTGGACAATAAGACATGGACGCGTGAAACCTTCGGTTTCGCCAATGCTCAAATCCGGACCAAACTGTTTAATTGAATAAAAAATGTGTTGAAGAAAGGGTTTTAGTGTGCCTCTTCACTAACAAAAAGACTAAGTTTAATTATAAATAAAGTAAAGTAAGCAAACAGCGCTTGATCGGCCATGACTGACGTCAACGCAGCAAAACACGAGAAGCTGGAATGTCCGACTTCACAGAGCCGTTTTTATCTCCTGCCCGACTGCAAGCGGCTACTCTTGCCGGTTGTTTCATGCAGCCGTTCAGACATCGCCATTCGAACAGCCCTCACTGACTTCACGTCATGCCTATGTGACCGCTGTTCTCCGTCCTCCAACTCAAACACTCGTCACACGCAGTTAGGGATGATAAACAGTTTATTTCGACAGACATTCTCCCCAATTCTGTGGTAACCGTCCCAGAATTCCACAGTTTTGCTGCTGGCTGCATTACTCCAGTAATTACAATAAAAGGCCAGTAGATGGTGTGAACTCCCAACATTATGCAGTAATTTAACTACATATTCACATCGTTACATACACCCCCCTTAAATTCTGCAAAATTTGGAAAGCACAACAAAAAAAACGAACAAATAAAAAAATATAAGCATACAGAACAATCAGGTAAACAACATGAATCACATAGAGCACCATCGTACATGTCACTCAATGAAAACCCTCCCCTAGGGAGTGTGTGAGGATAGGGTGATACCATACCCCAAACTAAACACATCCATCCATCCATCATTTTCCGCTTTTCCGGGGGTCGCGGGGGCAGCAACCTAAGCAGGGAGGCCCAGACTTCCCTCTCCCCGGCCACTTCCACCAGCTCTTCCTGTTGGACCCCGAGGCGTTCCCAGGCCAGCCGAGAGACATAGTCCCTCCAGCGTGTCCTGGGTCTTCCCCGGGGCCTCTTCCCAGTGGGACGTGCCCAGAACACCTCACCAGGGAGGCGTCCAGGAGGCATCCTTATCAGATGCCCGAGCCACCTCAACTGGCCCCTCTCGACGCGGAGGACCAGCGGTTCTACTCTGAGCCCCTCCCGGATGACCGAGCTTCTCACCCTATCTCTAAGGGAGAGCCCGGACACCCTGCGGAGAAAACTCATTTTGGCCGCTTGTATTCGCGATCTCGTTCTTTCGGTCACTACCCACAGTTCGTGACCATAGGTGGAGGGTAGGAACGTAGATCGACTGGTAATTAAGAGCTTTGCCTTTCGACAGCTCCTTCTTCAAACTAAACACAGAATAAAGAAATGCCTACTACACCTCTCATACAAGTATGCGGCTCATACATTCAACCCTGTAAACACTTGCTCTGTGTAAACAGCTCCTGCTCATTCCCGTAACCAATCCACTTTGCAAAAACACTCCTGACAAAAGAAAACAAGGATGCCCCCGATGGCACCAAATCAGTTACAATTTGGTCATTCACTTCACAAATAAGCCTCTTAGGAGGTCTAGTAATTCTACACTTCTACACAACTCTTGTTCTGGTGGACTCAAGCATGACGCTACGTGGCTGGGTGCAAACTACGGAACATGTCATTGCCTACTGGGTCAGCTTCACAAACAGGGGAGTCAAGGACACTGCCTATCGAAGGTTGGGTACTGTCGTCACTAGAGACATCACTATCCTGGTAGATCATGACTTCACTCAGGTCACTAGCTAGGCCATCCTGTGAATAACTGTCAACTACGTCAGGTAAGTCTTCAGAACAGTTCCCATTGGACTCAGCAACTTGTCTGAGCCAGTCCAACGTCTGCGCATTGCTGTTTCCTTCCTCAGGGAACCCCGGGGGAATCCTCACACTCTGATTCACTTTGCCTCTCATTCTGGTCAGGCTCACCGGAGGAAGTTTATGGCAAGTAGAAGATTCCTGTGAACAATCTTCTCTCTGGCCGTATCCAAATCCTTGATCCTATACACGTTGATGTCTGGTGCTACTGATATCACTTCGTAGATGGTCGAGTCCCATTTATCTGCAACCTTCCTCTTACCCCGTTCACCTCTGTTGGCCAGCAAAACCCTGTCACCTACTGCTAACGGTGATCCTCTAACCTTGCTGTTGTAGAGATTGGCATGACGGGTCTGCTCTCTGAGGCTGTGTTTTTGAGCAATCCAGGCTGCCTCACTCAGGTATTTCTTCAACTGGGACACAAAGCTCAACCAGTCCACTACACTGGTGTCTGCAAGAACATTCTGAAACATGACATCGACTGGAAGAAGTGGGACTCTCCCAAACATGAGATAAAAAGGCGCAAAGCCAGTTGTCTCATGTTCAGTGCAGTTGTAACAGAAGGTTAACGTTTGAAGCATCTGCGGCCACCTAGCTTTGGACTTCAACTGCAGAGACCTTATCATACCACCAAGCGTTCTATTTAAGCGTTCCGTGATCCCATTCCCCATCGGATGGTATGGTGTAGTATGTGACTTTTTTACTCCAGCCATTTCCAAAAGTTCTTTAATCAATCTGCTCTCAAAATTAGCCCCTTGGTCAGAGTGAATGCGCTTCGGGAACCCATAAATGCAGAAGAAGTCGTTCCACAGCCGACGGGCAACTTGCATTGCAGACTGGTTCTTGCAAGGGAACGCATGGGCCATTTTTGAGAAATGATCGGTCATGACTAGGACATCAATGGACTTGTTGTCGCCCTGTTCCGCTGTCCAAAAGTCGATGCAAACTAGTTCCACCGGCTCTGAAGTGAGGATGTTTGCTAGTGGAGCACGAGCATGCGGTTCAGGGGTCTTCTCCACGATGCATCAAAGGCAGTTCTTCACATGGTTAACGATGTCCCGCTCCATCCCTGTCCAAAAGAATCGCTGTCTCGCTAGCGATTATGTTCGAGAACGTCCTTGGTGGCCTGCTGATCATGGAGGCCGACAAGTATTTGCCGTTTCAGAGAGTCGGGTACGACATACTGGAAGAGCTTTTTTCTCATATTCTCCGCCCTCCGCTCTCTGTACAATATCCCATCACGGATGGTGAGTTTGTTCAGGTGCTTCAGCAATCTGATCACGCCGCGAGGCTCAGACGCACGTTCATGTCTAGTAGGTCTATGACGTTTCCGGACGTAGTATAAAAACTCTGCACAGAGTATTATCTTGCTCTTGAAGGTTCAGAAGTTCACTCTGGGGAAGGGCTGTGGGTTAGACCAACCCACAGCCCTTCCCCAGAGTGAACTCATTGTGGAAGCTGAAGGACAGATGCACCTAAACCCAATACTTCACTCAGCCCACCTAAGCATTGTGCATCTAAAACGGCAGAAACTTCATCAGCAGAAATGGAACCACCTGCCCTAGGCAAAGAGGCGGTAACAATAACCTCTCCAGGTGAACTCCCACCAGTCGAGCTCACCACAGCCATGTAATTGTTGCTGGCTCTGAAAGCATCCTGTACTGTTGTATTGATCACTCCGTTTACTCGATCCAAGAGAGATAGGTAGGGCTCTGTCACGAGTCGTTGACTGATACATGACTGGACGAATGGCTCCCTGCTCAAAGCGTCGGCTACCACATTTCTACTGCCGGGAACATATTTGAGGTTAAAACTGTACGAAGCAAGCTTGGCCACCCAGCACTGTTCACACGCATCAAGTCTGGGCTTCGTCAGTATGTAGGTCAGTGGGTTATTGTCCGTCCAGGCTGTGATGTGTCGTCCCCTTAGCCAATGGCTAAACTTGTTGCAGACTGCCCACTTCAACGCAAGGAATTCAAGTCTGTGTGCTGGGTAGTTCATCTGGGAATGGGAGAGCGTTTTACTAGCAAATGCAACAGGCCTGGCTGTCTTCTCGCCTTTTGAGATCTGTGAAAGCACAGCCCCGATTCCATCCGCGTCCTCTCTGTAAGCTTGAACAGCGGCTTGGCTTTAACTGAACAGTTCTCTATGAAATGCCCATACTACAGGACCATTCCCAAGAATGAACGAATCTTCTTCGAACATGGTGTAATTTGGTCTGACTCCATCAGATCTGTCACCTGTACATTGTTGATGCTCTGAACTTTCTCTGGGTCTGTCTGTACCCCATTCTCACAGATCACGTGGCCAAGAAATCTTAAAGATCTTCTCAAGAAATGGCACTTTTTTGGAGCTAACTTCAGGTTGTGTATAGACAACCGAGAGAACACCATTTGGAGACGCTCGAGCGCTAACTGTTCAGTTGGTGCAAACACCATGAGGTCATCCAAGTAGCAAAGTAGACTTGTGAAGTTCTCATCCCCAAATATAGACATCATAATGCGCATGAACGTTGCTGGGCTGTTGGAAAGGCCTTGGGGTAACCTGTTGTACTCTTGCAGTCCGAACGGTGATGAGAATGCAGTGTATTTCTTGTCTGCTTCGTATACAGGAACATTATAGAAGCCTGATGTAAGGTCCATTGTTGAGAAGAATGCATTCCCGCCCAGAGCAGCTAGCGCATCAGCCTGGTGTGGCAAGGGATGGGCATCCTTCACTGTTCTGGCATTAAGCCATCTGAAGTCAGTGCAAATCCGAAGATCTCCATTTTTCTTCCACACCAAAACAAGTGGAGATGCATACTTGCTCATAGATTTGCGTATGAGGCCCCTCTCTTCCATTTCATGTATAGCAGTTTCTCAGCTTTTCGTAGTGGCCGGGGGGCACTCGCCAATAAGGTAGGCGGAAAGGGTTGTCGTCGACCCAATGGATTCTGTGTACAAAGTCCTTGGCCTCGCCGTAATCCATTTTAAGTCTATAAAAGATTGTTTCGTGTCCCTCAATTATGCGTAGCAGTTTGTCCTTCCAGGCCAGTGACACCTCACATGATTCCAAGTTTATGTCCTGTAATCCCAGATCCTTGAGGACTGCTGCCATGTCTTCCTTTGTCCTAGATGAACTGTCAGATTGCTGCCCATACTGCACATTAGACCGAATAGTGTCAGCCTCCGGTAAGTCCTCTACCGCTATGCAGGGAGACACATTAGCAATCTTTGCGTTCCTCCTTAAGGTAATAGTTTTGTCAGTGGGGTTGATCATTTTCACAGGAACAGAACCATCTCCCCACAGAGGTGTAATTACTCTTCCAACAAGTATGTGTCTGTTTAGATCTGGATTGTGTAGGTTCAACGATAACCGTGCTGCCCACTGAGAAGACTGTAGATGATGGCAGCTTTCCCCAGACTAGATGCTCACTCCTTGGTTCTAGAGTCACACTCCGTTTGAGCTTGACAGCACCTACACTATCTGGCACAGCTTCACCTCTCCATCTCTCTGAATTGGAAAGAAGCGACATAAACTGACATTGTTCATCACTTTGATCATTATCAGGTGCAGACACTAGTCTCCAGTAACCATCTGTCTCCTTTAACAGCTTAATCAGGATTTTTATAGCGTTACTGCCCAATATTATCTCATCTGCCTGACCGGGCACGACGAGTGCAGGAATTACCATTCTGCATCCATACACTGTAACATCTAGATCATACATAGCTTTTGGAGTGACCTGATGACCACCGCAGCCTTATGAACATTCTTGTGATGTCAATACTGAGGTCATCTTTTATCTTACCCTGTCCCTTCAGGCCCTCTACAGCAGTGTCCGCAGGTCTGTGAAGTCTCAACCAGTAGTCATATGGTCCTTCCTGCTCCATTGGCAAGGTTGTGTAGAAGTCCTGTAGTGGGATGGGTGAATATTGACTCTGGACAAAATTTTGTCTCAGCAGACCATAGATTGAGTCAGGGTTGACTTTAACGTCAAGACTACTATTTCTGGTCCCAATTTTGACTACATCTTTGGCTCTGCCTCTGAGATGGCTAAGTCTGTACTATCACTCAAGCTGGAAGTAGAAGTACTAAAATCAAGCAACTTAAGTGGATTAGTTCGTTTACGGCCCATATTGGCTACATTGTCTCCATTGACTAAAGGAACAGGATTTGTGACCTCATCGTTACTGACATCATTACTTACAAATGGACCCACATTTGGAAATGGAATAGGTAGCCCCAACACTTCCCTACCCCTGCCCCTACCAACATAGGTTGGAGTAAGCTGGGTTGAGCAACCAATTTGTCTGACATCCATACTAAGCAAAACAAGGCAAACTAGAGAGGGTACAATTTCTGGGGAAATTGTAGGGTGTGCTTGCTTGCGTCGGTTGCACAGGGGTCCGTTTTTGAATGACATTTTTACAACTGATTTCTGTATATTTTATATGAAAATGCATATGTATTATTTATAAAGATTTAATATATTTAAAAGCATTTTTTTTGCTGCTCATTTACAACTGAAAATACGAGTGAAGTGTAGAATGAAATAGATGTCTTCTCATTTCCCCTGCAAGAGGCAGCCTCATCGTTGAATCAAAACGAATAAATTTGGCAGACCGGTGTAAAAATGGACCTAATCTCTATGACTTAAACGTCATTTTAAGTTTTTCCCTTCTCGTGATATTTTCAGGAATGTAGCCTACTCATTGCATTCATTCATTAATAAAGAACCCCCTTTGAAGATTATTCTACGACGTTACCCAGCAAATATGCCCCCCAAAACGTAAATAAGCTTGACATTTATTTAGTGGAAAATCGCTCATTCATAAAAAGCTCACTGGTAGCGATCATTGTCAGTAACAACGCAAAATGCAATATAGCCCTGTGTGGAGAAGCTGCCCCGGTAAATTGTACTACTACGGTACAGTACTAGTAGACTACTGCTGTGTTCGTCTTGGTAGCGATTGCGTTGGTTGAATTGGATTTAACGTTCCGTTGTACGGTTTAGGCTGAAATTTATTATTTTCATGAACAGATTGACAACGTTTAGGCTGTGGCAATGAAGTTCAGGTTAGTAGTTAGATAGACTTTTGATTTAAGTAAGGGGAGTGCCGAACATGTTCTGTCGCCGTTTGACTTCCTACAGCTGTGTAGATGTTTTTGTAGTGTCTCGTGTAGGCTACAGCATTGCAGTGAGCAACACTGGTTTGAAACCACAGGTAATGATAATTTCACCCACAAATCGTTTACTTGTAATGTAATGTCATAATAAATCCTACAACGAAAATGTATTTGTGAGGAATGTTTATTTTAAAGATTGAAAACAGATGCACCACTGTAGTATGTGTTGCCCGGGCAACAGAGGTTAATGTCATGATGCTAATGCTTCAGTGAAATAGTAGACTACCGTTTCCAAAAGTAGATGTGGGCCTACTTCCTTAATAATATCAGCTAATATTGTACATTACATTTCATAATTGTGTTTCACATCACAAAGTAAAATGAGTAAATAGTTATCACCCTGGCCTCTTTGCTTGTGGCGTTCCTGCAGCTGCCTTGCAGTAAAGCTATAGTTAGCCTAGCTATCCCCCAAGTTAACAGATGTGAAACGAATGTTCTGCTACAGGTAGTCACGCGTGTTTTCGTGACGTAGTGACGTTAGTAACGTCAGTGACTGTGGCTAGCAAATTAGCCACCGTTAGCTTCACTTTTCACCACAAAAACGCAATTTCTACTTAAACCATGCAACGGAACGTAAATAAAAATACAACCAACGCAATCGCTACCAAGACGAACTTTTTGACACCGCCGTTGTGTATGTAGTCCAAATATTGACTGATCCTTAGGGGGGCGAAAATAAATAACAACTAGAAACGTCTGTGCCTGCGAAACAGCAGTGAGAATGCTGAAAACCTGAATGGGGACAGCTGACCATGCTAAAAAAGCGGAAAATTGTGAAAATTTAGTAGAAAGTTATAAGCTGAAGCGCCTGAAAAGTATTTTTGAAAGGGGCTGGAGCTGGACGAAGGTATAAAACTACAGAAAAGAGAAGAAAAATGCAAAAAGATAAATAATTCTGAAGAATTTGAAAATTTAGCTGAAAGTTTTTTGCTGGAGTTTCAAAAGGCCTGAATTGTATGTTAGAAAAGACCTGCAGCAAGATGAAGGCAGAAAAGTACAGAAAAGAGAAGAAAAATGCAAAAGTACTGGCAGTTGGAAGGTACTGCTGTGAAAGGTATTTTTGAAAGGACCTGGAGCAAGATGAAGGCAGAAAACAGAAGAAAAGAGAAGAAAAGAAAAAATGCTAAACAATAAGGGCAAAAATTCTGAAAGATGAGCTGCAGGAAAATGTGAAAATTTAGCAGAAAACCAGTTGCTGAAGTCTGGGTTGAATGAATTTGAAGGTAAAAGGACAACACTGGAATGACTTGAACTTGCTGGAAAAACGTAGCAACCGTTGGTCATTGGCAACAGACTGGCATCATTTCTAACCTAGAATCTAGGTTAGAAATGTTCAAGACGGAGGAGAAATCATGTGTGCCTGCTAGGGATGGAGATTTTTTTTACTGATTTCACTATTCGAATAGTATCCGAAATTATTTTCGAATATCCGGATAATCTATTTTTATTAATGCGGTTCCGTTATGTAACTAGCCTGACATGACGCAAAGCATACAGTAAACACATGAACCACCAAACATTCTGGCAATAATTGGGACTGTTAAGATATTAGATTAAATAAGGATTGAATAAAGAAAACAAATGAAAGATCAATTTATCAACATGACGAAAAGACAATGAACTTGAAAAAACGCTGCGTCAGACCTATAGGCTCTTAAATTGGCGGAATAACGCTGAGCGTTGTGTAATAAAAAGTTTTAAAAAATACATTGGACGAAATTAAACACATTGGGTAGGCTCTCCTCGATAAAAACAAAAGACACACATGGAGAAATATTGCATATTAACTTGGAACCGGAATCCTAGGATACATTTACATTTAGTCATTTAGCAGACGCTCTTATCCAGAGCGACTTACAGTAAGTACAGGGACATTCCCCCGAGGCAAGTAGGGTGAAGTGCCTTGCCCAAGGACACAACGTCAGTTGGCATGACCAGGAATCGAACTGGCAACCTTCGGATTACTAGTCCGACTCCCTCACCGCTCAGCCACCTGACTCCTAAAATACAGTGCTCCACCACACAATGTAAACATAAATAGCCGATTATGCTAGCTCTAGATGGCTACTGGTTAAAAAAAAACTGCATTAGCCATATGCATTTTTATTCAGGAAAATTAGCATATAAAACAGGGGAGAGGCGAATACGGAGTCGATATACGAGCAGGCCGGCGTAGAAACGATTCTGCAGGAACTGAGGTTGCGGCGAGGTACCTACTGCTTAGCCAGGAAACCAAGCTTCTTGTAGCGGCAAATTAAATGAAAGGACACTCGCAGCAGAACGCAGGGTCACGTAGCATACCTTTTTTGATGGTTTTCATCATTTCTAACGTCACAACTATTAGAATTCACACCACAACGCAACGTTTTTTTCATAAAAAAACGTTTTTTTAATTAAACTATGGTCATAAGTATTCGAAAAAAGTATTCGAATACTAACTTACTTTAGGATATCCGGATATTCGATTAACCACGCCCATCCCTAGTGCCTGCACACCCAGTCCTGTTCAGACACTTAATTTAAGATGACATCAAAATAATAATTCATAGTGCAGGGTTGCCAATGTTGTCGTTGTCCCTGGTGAGTATTTTATACTTAAATAATAAGATCATGCTACATCTAACCAGCGGATCATTTCTTGCAAGTGTGTCACAGTGGTATTTTTACAGACTGTATTAACACCGTAGGCTTGAATAATAACCGAAGGCGTGAAGCTAGAGAGAGGATGCAATGGAACATTTCCTACATAAACTAGATCTACTAGATCTTCAAATTGAAAACGGAGACCATCTTTTGATTAAAGACAAATTCCTTAACCTCGGTTGTCAATATCGCCAATAAAAAGTAAATACTCTTCAGTTACGAAGCATTTGTTTGTAGCTAGGTAATGAATGAGTTATTAGACCGTATGTGACCTGGTTTCGCCGTTCTATTAGCAGCCATGATGACAGTAGCGTCACTAGAATGGCCATAACTAACAAAAGAGCAAATATCGAATCTGTCCGCTGTTCTACATTGCCCACATAATTACGTATATTTCATTCTGCCGAAACCATAGATATTCTTTAAATGTCTGTGCGGTCAGAAATGCAACTCCTTTGGCAGTTTCAAAAACGTTCATGGTGCGTGTCTGTTTGGTTGCCACGCTGATGGCGCAGCTGTGATAGCTAACAAGCTAGGCAGAGAGAAAAACGAACATTTAGCTAGCATCCACACCTCAAACAAGTTGACCTAGACGCAAAACTACACGTCCAATCAATATAATGAGGAATGTTTGGAAAGTTATAAGCTGAAGCTTCAAAGCAACCGAAAGGTATTTTTGAAAGGGGCTGGAGCAGCATTCCAACAATGATTTGAAAGGATTTACCATTACTTTTAAAGGGAGAATAATTTGCACAAAAACCTTAATATTTACAAAAGTATAAAAGTGAGAAATGAGAAAATACCCGCAAGCTGAAAGCTGAAATTAATTAAAAAAATGTGTGAGTCACACAAAAGAGGCAGTGTGGAATCTGAACTGCATCATCTAACAACGTTAACAGCTAAAATAGCCTACAATGCGGGAGAAGCTGAAAGTTGAACTGTTAAACAGAAGAAGTAGGCTAGCTAGTCGTAACAAGAATATTATCGTTTTAACAGCTGAAATTATAGTTGGGATAGTAATAGCAGTAGCAGATGTAGCCTACCATTGAGTGTGTTTACTCGGCTTTCTTAGTAGGATTCAATGTGTTGATGGAATGAAACATACAGCAGTAGAGCCGATACAGGAAGACACGGCGACACTTTGTTGCAGAAGGATGATGGTGCAAGTTTTGGCCGTGGAGCATACAACGATTAATAAAAAAGAATCATGTAGACGCGTTTATTGAGTAATCGCATAACTAATTACACATGTAAACGGAGTAATCGTATTATTGGTATAAACCGACAATTGCTAGTAATCGGGTTTCTCATGGTCAAGTAAACTACCAACCACCTGTGTGAGAGACTGAGTGGTGCGTGTCTGTCGTTACGGTGATGGTGCAGCTATGATTGCTAACGCTCTGAGGGCAGAGAATAAGAGAAATGTAGCTAGAATCCACACCTCAAACAAGATAACCTAGACGCAAAACTGTACGTCCAATCCAAAATATAAGGATATTTTCCGAGACCCAAGACTCTGCCGAAACCAGAGATATTCTTTATATGTCTGTGCAGTCAGAAATACGACTCTACCTGCAGTTTCAAAAACGTGTTCCTTTTGCTTTCCTGGTGCGTGTTTGTTTGGTTGCCACGGCGATGGAGCAGCTGTGATCGCTAACGAGCTAGGCAGAGAGAAAAACGAACATTTACCTAGCATCCACACCTCAAACAACTTGACCTAGACGCAAAACTACACGTCCAATCAATAAAATTAGGATATTTTCCGAGACCCAAGACTCTGCCGAAACTAGAGATGTCCTTTATATGTATGTGCGGTCAGAGATATGTCTCTACTGGCAGTTTCGAAATCGTCTTACTTCCTGCTTTCTCTGACAGATTTTCCCCACCTCTCCATTGAAGTTAGTGAGAGAATTTGAAAGGCTGCTCTCGCTTCAAGGCCCATAGCTGAAAATCTGTAAATGTGAGCTCTTTAGTAGTTACATTGGCTGAAAGAGGACAATTTTTCCTACATTTTAAGGTATAACTTGTTTCTGTACGTTAAACTATATGAACGTTAGAGGAATTTGTTTGACAATTTAGTTGAATATCAGAAAAAGAGCAATCAAGAAGGAGTAAACATTTTAATGTATTTCAAACTGTCATAATTCAAAATTGGCTGAATATTTGAAAAAGCTGAATCATTTGGGAATAGCTGAATGTCTTGTGAACATTTTAAAGGTTGAATGGTGTCTCTAGCTGAAAGTATGCTGAAGTAGTTACGTTTGAAAGAGGAGGAAGCTTTTTAATGATTTGAAAGGATTTACCATTACTTTTAATGGGAGAATAATTTGCACAAAAACCTTAACGTCTTAAAAAGTATAAAAGTGAGAAATACCAAAAGTCATAGCCAACATCTCCCGAAGGAGCTGAACGTTTTGATACAAAAATTGTAGGAATCGGTGAAAGTATGCAGAACTGGTTAAAGGCCAAAAAACGGCGGAAGAACTAAGAAGTTGATATAATAATAAAGAGAAACAGGAAAACAATAGTGAGAATGCTTAACAGCATTCTCACAATAATAATAATAAAGAGAAACAGGAAAACAATAGTGAGAATGCTTAGCAGCATTCTCACAATAATAAAGAGAAACAGGAAAACAATAGTGAGAATGCTTAACAGCATTCTCACAATAATAATAATAAAGAGAAACAGGAAAACAATATCTCACAATAATAATAAAGAGAAACAGGAAAACAATAGTGAGAATTCTTAACAGCATTCTCACAATAAATATATATTTGAGAGAACAAAGGTTGTGCTCTCGCCGAAGGCTTGAGCACACCCAATTAAACACACTGCAAAAAATAACTGAAGTTGTGGATAGCGTTGTATCTACAATCTGAAGGTTTGGTCGTGGCCCTCCTCAGCTCCCTGCAGACGATGAGGTAGCAGGACGGATCCCAGTTCGATGAATGGCACCAACTTGATTGATGATCCGGGTCACGGCACCAATGTGACCGCTGTTCTCCGTCCTCCAACTCAACCACTCGTCACACGCAGTGTGAAATGCGGCCTATTTACCATAAAATATGATACTCACAATCGCATGTTACTCCCAGGGTTTCTTTGAGTTGTCCTGTGAGGCTTTCCTTGTCTTCCTTGGGGGTCTAGGTTGGGTTAGGTGCAGTTCTATGGGTGTATGTTCAAGTTTTATAAAAAGTTTGGCGTGAGATTACCATAATCTGTCAACGTTTGGGTAAAACAATTACTGGGAGGGAGGGGTGCTGGTGATGTTTATGATTGGCTGGTAGGTGGCATTTAACTCTGTATAACTCTAGACAGGTATCTATTCGGCAGAAAACCTCCCTCTGTATGCCTGTGCCTTGTCCATTTATTGTATAAAGCGGGACAAGTTATCCCTTACTTCTCAGTGTGATAAATACAAGGTGTTTTTTAATTGAAATAGTTGCAGGAGACTTGAGAACCCTGTCTGTCACCTATTGTCACCTCGGAACGGGAATACCCGGTGGAGATCTTGGAGGGTCTCCAGTTAGGAGCTCCTCAGAGAGCTGTCTAATCTAACCTAACTAATCTAACAACATTTAACTGAACATTTTCCTGTCCTGCTTACTCTTATCTAACCCAGAGAAAAGGAAGATGAATTTTGAGGCAAACTGCTAAAAGTCAACTCCTCAAGCCATCCATCCCCAGGAATGCCCACCAGGGGGCAGAAATGCATCATAGATGAGCAGAGCAGTGAATGTCAGGACTCTCATACATACAAACACAAGACTTTCTGGGAAGGGTTCCTAAGGTGCTTCACAGCAACAACAAAAGTTATGGTCATATATTTTAACACTGTTACACATTTGAACAAAAGCATCCTGTAACACTGGTGTTGGTTAGTGTTAACTGTTACTAGGCTGAATCTATTTTTGGGTCATGGGCAGGTAACAGTACGGAGACAGCTTAACCCTTTGAAAATGTATACTTTTAATCCCCTCCACTAACAACTTTGGTACTTGGTGATCACTTGCCAAATCTAAAACTATCCTTGACATTACAGACAAGCTGCATGGAGTAATAAAGTTCAGAAATTACGTAAAAAATATAACAATTCTCAAATCATTAATGAAATCATGTAAAACATCCAGCCAATACCAAAATAAGATAATATTTCCAACAAATCTTCACAAAATAAATATAATCTTACAATTCTAACAAAGTTAAACAATCATAGTCTAAATCTAAGTTCCTTGTAAAAGTGCTCTCTGGGTGTCTTGTAAACGTATGAGGTGTTCCCCGGGACAACACCCCACCCCCCTAAGAGACCTGCTGGGAGTCTCCAGACCAGACCTCCTGAGTCCTGCATCCTCTTCCCTGTTGTGTCTTCCTATGTATGCAGAGCTCTCCAAGATCTCCCTGTGTGCGTCAGAACTCCCTGGGAGAACCCCCGACATACACGCACACATGCACTCACACACACACACATACTCCACACACATGCTGATGCTTGTACCTAAGTTCCCCCTCTCCTCCCAGGATTGTCTATGTTGTGGGTGAGGTGGTTTGCTGGGTGGACGACGGGAGGTCACAGAGAGAGAGGGGGGTTACTCAGCATGGGACAAGGGGCCCACCCAGGAAGGAGACAACCAGCAGCACCAGTGGGGGTTTACTCCAGCGTGGCAGCCTGTCTCCCCCTATCTGAGGAGGTCAGGCCCCATACAGCGCCAAGCGGCTTCCCCCTCTCTTGCTACAACTCCAGAGCGCTTCTGGGCATTGCTGGCTGATGTAAAGAGTGAGTGGGGGGTCCTGATTGTGTGGGAGGTGGTGGGAGAGGGAGGGACATGATGTTTTGTGTTTGCTAACGTGTATGTGCGTGTGTGTGTGGCGGGGGGCCAATGACGGTGGGTTCCCCAGAGGGATTGTCAGCCAATGTCTGTCCTCCTGGTGTGGGTCTCGGAGATGCTGTGTCATCAGACTCTGGGTGGGAAGAGGGAGAGAAGGAGGACCCCTTGTGGCTAGAGGATGTGAACGTATGTGAAAATAGACACAGAAAGAATAATAAAGCATTGATGAAATATTCAAGATGTGTATAACCGATTCAAGCAGTGCAATAACTGGGATGCACAATCTGTTCCATTACTCTAGATTCTAGACAAATGTTACTGTAAAACGCTTTGGATTAAAAGCTTATTTTAAATTATAAACTGTGAAATCCTCATGGAATGCCATAGCCCCATGGATCACCACTTGCAGAAAGGTTGCAGGACAGCACAGTACAAAGATGAATGTTGCCATCTAGTGGCTCAATGTAAACATAGCAGCGTTGGTTTCAAGACTGACCATCAAGATAAGATGCCCAGATGGAATTCTCTGGAACTAAGACTGTTTTGGCAGCCAGTTGACTTCTCTGTGCAAGTATGTGTCAATTCACACAAGGAAGTACAACACAGACTAAATAAAACAATGAATCACTTAAAGTTTGCCAGGGTATATTCACCAAGACATTCTTTGATCTTTCAGGACAATTCCCCAGTCAGACTGATCTCTCAGTTTCCCATCTATGGCTTTTGTAAGTGCTATCAAGGAGACAGAGTCACCCAGACAGGGAACATGCAGTATCTCTTTATTTATATGAGGAAGTACTTCCTGTGAGCCCTGCCTCCAGAAGGTTCCCTCATGCTCATTTGTCACAGCAGAGGTCTGGGCAGCCTCACTCTCACAGCTACCAGATCACCCATAACTGTCCCAGAACCCTGCTGGAACCTGTGCAAACTTGCTCTACAGGAACTGAACTCAGTTGCTTGGAATTTAAAATAATTTTACCGTTATGACAAAAGACAGGCCAGGATCTTTTTTTAGGAACTCTTACCTGTGAGTTAACTGTAGAGAGAATGGACCAGAATGTTGGGTGGTACATTGTTTTCTTAGATGCTACCAATCATATTTTTTTTAAATATATTTAATAATTTTGCTACATTTAGGCAGGACATGTATCACATAAACCTGTTAATTACAAAGAAGCAGAACGCTTTGATTTCGTTTTATTTGTTGGAAAAACCCTTGTTGAGCAAGGGTAAGTGTAATAGCCAGTGTAATCCATAACTCTTTTTCTATAACTTATACATTTATTTCCAAAAGAAAAGTCATTACACATCAAAATATATGGTTTACATTCAATTTAATTATTATATATTTTTTAGGCAACATCACATCAAAAAAGAATAGGCAGAATATGTCCGAAACAATTACAACATATAGTTGATACGGTAAGATATGCTGCTATGAAATTATGTTCACTTATGAATACATAAGTTTTGACATTTTAAAGAATCTGAGTTCTTGTCCTCTGAAGATAGTATAAATGAGAAATGTAACTGAAGCATCCAGTGAACAGAAGCTAATGTGTAAACAATATACAGTTTAAAAGAACACTTTTAAATTTCCTTTACTCCATTATGTGAAATAATATTCTCATTGGCTTGGAAGCTTAGAGAGACACTGGAAGTGTTATGGCAGACTTAGATGGAGGCTCACATGGTCAGGCTGTAGCCTAGTTTCTCGCATGGAAAATCTTCATGGATTTCTTCGCTCTGAGCTCATTACTCAGGGTGTTGCTGAGTAAACAACAATAAACAGCTGACTTATTTAATGCAAATACTTTTCTATGATTGTATGGGCTTAAGAACACATGGATGAAATGAGACAACATGAACATGATTTGAGTCTGTGGATTTGGATTTGGCAAAACACTGAAAACTTTGGCCAGGAAGTGTTAGATCAGTGCAGAATACTGGAGACCATGATGCTATAAAACACAATTATTCAACTATAAAGACATTTACAGGAGCTGTTTTGATGCTACTTTACTAAATTGGCTTGGTAGATTTATTAGGACATTCATATAGGCTATCAATGACATACAAAAAACCTTTCACCCATTAAGATAAAGAACCATCTATAATTTGTTCTATGCACAAACTTTTATAATCCCCTTTTATGATTTCATCAATTTGATGCAAGAGAAAACATTTTTTTATCCCAAATCATAAAACCTATAGAAAGAAAAAGAAATTGTCAGAACAAATTAGCTACATGAAGAAAAACTTTGCATTAAACTTGACTAAAAGCATTAAACTTGATTTAAAAAAATGACTAAAAAGATAAGCCTGAACATGTTTATTTGCACAGTGACTGTAAGTTGCTACTAAAAAGATCTCATGTAAAATGTACTGTATAAAGAGAACTCTCTTTAATATTCTTAAAGAGAAGAATAAACAACATATAGAAATACCTTTGATGCCAGACATATTGTTAAAAAAGTATTCATAATGACATTGTGCAAAAGAAAGTGGAAACAACCATTCTCTCTCTTTTTGTTCACCCCCCTGCTTAGAACATGGTCCACCACTCTGATGAAAAACCTGATGATAGACCTCAAAGGCAAAGATGTATAAACTGGGCCTTAGCTTGGCAGTTAGTAACTCATGGAAAAGTTTATTGACAAAAAAGGCATTGTGCACTGGGACAGGCTCTCCTATATCACCCTCAACTCCCCTGTTGGAGCACCTCTCCCATTCACTGGAATGTCTGGACAAGGATAAGGACGCAGAGCTTAAGATGGAAACCTCTGCTAGCTAGCTGTCTAGCTAACACGCTAGATAGCTGACAAGCTAATAAGCTGTTAAGCTAACAAGCTAACTAACTGCCTAGCTAAAAAGTTAACATGCTAGCTAACCACTAGAAGTTATTAGTGTTGCTGTGTGGGAAGGAGCGTGGGCGGGGCTGGGGACTGTGGTTGTTGCTGCCATTGTCCTTCCTGCCACTAGGGGTCATGCATTCCAGCACCTGCATCTTGCCCTGCTCCTCCCTCATGAAGAGCTCCACCATCAGGATCTTCTCCTTGTGGATCTGGAGGCTGATGTCCTTGGGGATGTCTGGTATCAGCCAGTCCACAATGTCACTCATCAACATCACCACGTTCTGAAGACAGAACACAGAAGGGTCAGCAAGCAGAGACACTGTGATGATCTTATAATAGCTGAACAACGCTGTATCCAGTAATAAATGACTGAAGAGGCATCATATTAATAAGACAGAGTATACAGGGACAGTGGGCTTTACTTTCACCTGCCTCCACTCTACCAGTAGACCAATGTGCTGTTCTGTGTCATGGTGGTCAGGTCGTTAGGGACCCTCCTCCCCCAGCTTACCTGGAAGACGATGACGAAAGCCAGTCTGACTGCCAACACGGCCCAGAACTCTTTGGAGATCTCATAAGGTGTGGAGGACCATGGGGGGTCTCTGTAGTCTTTATACCTGAACAGCATCAAACACATGAAATACTACAGGTTAGGGTGTTCTATTTCATATCCTGTATTCTCCAGTCTACTTGGCTGCACTGTTACGGAAACGTGAAAATAAAGGTTGTCCTTGAAAATAATTATAATTATGTCATTTGACAATAAACCTGTTACATGTACTATTCCAATATCCTTTAAAATTAATGTCAGTTCATCTATTTGAAATAGTTCCCCAAAAAACAAGGATGTCCTGTTGGTCTAGTGGTGGTCACATGGGTGTAAGAGAGACCCAGGTGTGATGGTAGTAACGTATTTCTCGGAAAACAAGCCGCATTTTCTATAAACCGCACCCCACCAGAATGGGAACTTTGTGTTTGTAAATCGGATTTTAACCCGCACTGAAATATATGTCGCACTTGGTACGGGAAAAATTATACCAAGCAATGCACGAGTAGACTATAGGCGATCTTACAGCATGCTGTAATACCAGTGGCGGCCGGGACTTTGCAGAGCCCCCCCCCCACAAAGTCGGAGCTTGAAGCCCCTCCCCTAAATCCACTCAAAATGTATCTCCATCTTATCTTATTCATTGCTGTCTACCTTTAAATATAAACTGTACCCAAAGTAAGAGATAAATAAAAAAGTTTAAAAATAGCAAAAGCACAACAGCAGCCTATTTGTGTGGCTTCCTGCGGAAACCCGTCGGATGTCGCGGCTGCTCATTGTTGGCTATAGGCTATAAGCCATAAAAGATCGAAAATCGTGTTCTGTCAACATTGAGATTTTTGATGTTTTCTATAGTTAACACCCTAACCTTCATTGTAATCTACAAAAAGTATATAATTACTTATGAAAAACGGTTAATTTCAACGGTTTTTGGACATGTCAGCAAGATTTCCAAGCCATTTCAAATCAAATGCTCAGTTTGCCTGCTCTTTTGAGTGCTGCAGCAGCCCCAAACAACTGATCAATGAAGTCAGGCTGTTAAACTTAAAAATAACTTGCTGAGAAGTTATTAATGTAGCCTATACTTCAACTGACATTTACACTCACAACGTGATTACGAACAAAAGGATTTCATTTCCATATTCGCCACAGAATTAGAATGAAACGGAGTGGAATCTTTGAATGCAATTTTCTCCCTTTTTGACACAGGTCAACTTTAAAATTATGTAACTTCAGTTGTGATAAAGATATCTGAGTGATATAAACAAATTTGTATTCAGGAGAGTTTGTAGTTTCCAAATATGTATAGGCTAATACCCAGAAAGACCCAAATGTTCACGATGTGAAGGGTTTCCGCAGGCCGCCACACATTTGTCATTGTTCAAAACCAAAGACAGCGCTAGCCTTCTGATAATTCAGCACCAAGGATAGCATCGCCACTGTGAAATAACTAGTGGTGGGCCGTTATCAGCGTTAACGCGCTGCGACTCTTATCGGCGATAAAAAAAATATTGCCGTTAATCTATTCTCAAAGTTGGGTTGGGAGCTGGATCTATACTACGCAAGCTATGATGACTTTCACCTTAATATTTTAACGTGGATGTATACCTAGCCGAATTGCACTGTAGGGGGCGAGAACGAGTCTTCGAACCTGTGTGTATGCCTTGTGTATGAAATTATCACATCAAACGTGCTAACATGGATGCAGCTATGAAGCCGCCTGGTTTGCTTCAGGGAAAATGTATTTTTAAAAAGCTTCCCAATGGAAACCTCGACAAGACTAAGGTTGTTTGCACCTTGTGCTATGCGGAATTAGTTTACTGTAGGAGTTCTTCCACTCTCAAATACCACCTAAACGCAAAGCATCCCTTAGCTAATGCGGAAGATGCCGGGCCAAGCACTGATGTAGCGCAGGGGAAGAGTCGTCGTCAAACTACGATGTTTGAGTGCAACCGAGGCAAGCCCGTCAGCACAGCTCTATCAGCCAAGCTAACTAATCTAATAAACAGTTAATAAACACAAGTACATCTTATTGAACATCATTTATTTTCATCACCAATTATCATAGTAGAACAGCTTTCTCAAGCAGTTTGTGATGCATTTTGGAAACAGGAGATGAGCTCCTGGTCTAATGAGCCACCTTTCTTGAGAAACCTGTTTTCAAAGACTTACTTTTAGTCATTATTTGGGTAGCACACATTCTGAATGCCTTCGGCGGAATTCAAATGAGCCATTTTAATCTAGATTAATCTAGATTAACGCCAAAATTACATTGAGATTAATCTAGATTAAAAAAAATTATCTATGCCCTAGAAATAACACACAACTATTGGAGGAAAGGAAAACATTTATTCTTGCCAATAAGTATGCTAAGCAAGTATATTTATTGTTGGTTGCTGGTGAAGACGTGCTGCTGCTAGCTACCTGCGGTAGTGTTTCTGTAAAGATGTTGATAATAGCTTTGAGTGTTTTGCTTGAGCTTGTTCAGACAACAGTTTATTCCTGCGCTTTTTAGCACCGCTTAGGCTACATATTTTCATGTCTCTACCGTCATCTAGCAGAACGTAATGATTAGCATTTTTGAAATGTGCAAGTTCAATAAGGGCGTTATGGCGTTAAAGGCACGTAAGATACCCAAAAGGCATTGTTGCCAGATTCAGGGATTTTTAGACTATTTAGCCCATGGAAGTGGATGAAGATCTGTTACTTTGCCTACATTACGGAATTCCTTTACCTGGCAGTTGAAACTTTGGGCTCTCAATGTGTTTTCCTTGTTTTTTATAGTCTATATAGCCTACATCTTTTTTTTTTATATAGGCCTAGTCTGTTTTTTGATATGCAGGGCAGCCGACACTGTGTAACACACTTAAGTTGTGGATAGTAGCCTATGTCCATGCGTGGCAAAATTCATTGTTATGTCTAAAAAATTATTTTAGATATAGTATAAGTGTAGCTAGCTTGCAAATCCTGAGGATAGCATACCGAAGTTGAATTAGCCAATGTAGTTAGTCTAGTGATGCTAGCTAATGTTGGTTTGCTAGCTGTAGCCTATATAATATTTCACTGGGTCTCACAGCTGTTTGATTTCCTGAAATTATTATGAAATGTTATTTTCTACTAGACATTTGCTTACTTTAGCAAGTCACTGTATTTCCAAGCCCTGATAGTGTAACTGAGACGACACAGTAAATAATTCCTCTTTCAATAAGCCCCCGTTCCAGTGTTGAGCATTAAATAGGGGTTATGCGGAAAACACCAGTATTCTCCGCATAACCCCTATTAGCTGCACGGTCTGTAGAGATCTTTGGACAAAGTCACTTTTTTGTTCTAAAATCGGGCTATACGCCGCTTTGAAATATAAGCCGTAAAACCATAAGAAAACTGTAAAATTGGGAAACAAGGCGCGGTTTTATTTCCGAAAAATACGGTAATCTACCCCTGAATTGGGGTCTTGGTTGTCATGGTGATATGATGTGTCTCACCTGCAGATATACACTTGGTGATTCTCTGGGTCACTGGGCTCCTTGCCTTCCTGGAAGTGGCTGACGTTGAAGTAGGAGAGTGTGTGGTTTACAAACCCATGCATGGAGCCGTCTGGACTGTACATATACTGGTACACCAGCCTAGGGATGAAGTCTGAGGTGAATGAGATCACAAATGCCTGCAGGGGAGAAATGAGCAGAAGAGGGGAGAGCAAAGGAGGGGTGGAGAGAAGAGTAGAGTAGGGGGGAGAGGAAAGGGGAAGGCAAGGGAGAGGAGAGGAAGGGGGAGAGGAGAGAAAAGTAGAGTGAGGAGGGAGGAAAGGAGAAGGGAGAGGAGAGGAAAGGGGGAAAAGAGTGGAGGAGAGGGGGTGTAAGAAAAGAGAGGGGAAGGGAGAGGAGAGGAGAAGAAGGGGAGGGAACAGAGGGGGGGAGAGGAGAGGAAAGGGAAAGGTGAGGAGGGTAAACAAGTCTCAATCACAGCATCAGACATGGGAGGAGAGAGGTAAGAAGACAAAGGGAGAATGTAGCTTGCACACTCTGGCTCCAACACGTGTGGCGGCCTGCGGAAACCCGTCGGATGTCGCGGCCGCTCATTGGTGGCTATAAGCCATAAAAGATCGAAAATCGTTTTCTGTCAAAATTGATATTTTTGATGTTTTGTATAGGTAACACCCTAAACTTCATTGAAATGTACAAAAAGTATATGATTACTTATGAAAAACAGTTAATTTCAACGGATTTTGGACATGTCAGCTAGCAAGATTTTCAAGCCATGTCAAATCAAATGCTCAGTTTGCCTGCTCTTTTGAGTGCTGCAGCAGCCCCAAACAACTGATCAATGAAGAACTTTCTGAGAAGTTATTAATGTAGCCTATAGTTAAACTGACATTCACAACGTCATTACGAACAAAAGGATTTCCTTTCCACATTCGCCACAATAAACTAGAATGAAAGTGGAGTGGAATCTTTGAATGCAGTTTTCTCCCTTATCACTTTGACTTGAAAATTATGTAACTTCAGTTGTGATAAAGATATCTGAGCGATTTAAACAGATTTGTATTCAGGAGAATTTGCAGTTTCCAAATATGTAATATGTATAATACCCAGAAAGTCAAATTTTCACCATGTGAAGGGTTTCCCCAGGCCGCCACAGAAAGAATTGGTTCGAGATTAAAACACGTCGGTGGAAAAGGGGTAACATGTGTATTAGGGCAATGACTAAATCTACTAAAGGATCTTCTGTAGCTTCATATAGATGGAAGAAATACCTCCTTTTGTCTTAAATCAGGATCAAGATGGGAATCTCTCATTCCAGGGAAGACAGGACAGGATGTGAGATTATTTTGTGGAATTTATAGGCATGTGCAACGCTCCTTTTGACCAAGTATGGCTGGCTTTTCACTGAAGGCTTGGGGTTTCACAGGGGGAACCATCTTAGAGGCTAATTATGTGGTTTTACAAGTGCCCCCCACTTGCTCCCCCCCCAAGTTGTGACATAAATGAACAGTAAAGCACTAAGTCTGAAGTTGCCAGCAGAACACAGGATTTTAGCCAGACTTGTTATTGTAGACAGACTTGGAAAGGAGGAATGAAGCACTGGGCCTTTTTGGCAGAACATTTCATTCCCCCCTATCTAGATCAGAAGTATGTAGCAAAATGTAGGAGCTACAGAAAAACTACGCCCCCATCACTGTGTCGGTTATCTCCACCACAAGTGCATGATGGGGATTTCAATAATGAACTTACGTTAATGATGACGGCTACTTTGGCCACCCCTCTGAGGATGTTGTACCATATACCTGCAATCACAGAAGAAATCCCTGAACACCTGTACACCACAGCCAGGCAACAGTGCTCACCAACATCAGGGCATGAGGAATGAGGACAATGTCACAAAGACAATGTCTTTCAAATTTGAAATCCATCAGACTGAAAATACTTCAAAATTTAGTTTTGAAGTATTTTTACATAAACATTTTTTTACATAAACAGGTCAGCTAACTCCTGAGGAAAATCAAGACGTTTAAGGGATAAATGTTATACTCCAAAAAAAGAATGTTTCTACATACCACACTATAATTCTATAACTTTGCTCTGATCACTCAGTCCTGAAGTTCTGCTGACTTATGCTCACCAATGTCTTTGGCCCGGGCCGCTACCGGTCTCCTCAACTCGGCCACAAACTTCTTGGCGTCGAGGCGGATCTCGATGATGTTGTTGAGCAGAGCGAAGAGAGGCGCGAGAGGGAAGGACGCCACAAACAGAGTCACAAAGCCAAACTGGATCACTGCAGAACAGGAAGACAGTAACGTGTGAACACATACACACCAGTGTATAGAATGCACTTCTCTACCCCTCAGTAGTTCCCCTGTACACACACAACTGCTAAAATGGCCAGAGATTAAGCCTACTAATTTAAAGCCATTTCTGTTTACTTATCTCCAAATAAACTCTAGTACATGGGACCGGAAAACCTCCCCTTTCCCCCAGTCAGTATTCTTTAACCAGGCCTGATCCCAACCTCCACCCCAAGAAGAGCAAACACTGGTCTGGATGATGCTATCTGATCCACTGTCACATCCACTGTTACTGTACCTCCTCGTCATGTACACAAGGCAATCTGTCTCAGGTGGTAAAAGTATAAATACACCAAATAAAAAGGTTTCTTATATACTAGTGTAATAATTGGACCAATACGCTGCTCCTATTGGTCCAGAAGACGTTCTCTAAAGTTAATAAATCCGTTTATATACCTCCTGAAAGTTCGCAGAGGTAAATAAACGTTTTTACGGACCTAGCAACAAGCGGTTGCCTTGGAGATGTAGCCATTGACCTTAACGACGTGGCATCTGCTAGGCAACAAAGTAGCCTAAATTGCAAAAAAAAAAAAAACTAAAACAACCAAATATGGTTTTTGCACAGGTCCGCAAACGCCCCGCAATTGCTTCCCGTTTTAAAGAAGTATCTGAAGCAGACAGATATTAAATATAATATTAAAGTGAGTGAGTTTGAGTAGACAGAGGGTTTATTTACTGAGCCTTGCAGCTCGAATAGCCTGGAAATGTGTGTGTGTGTGTGTGTGTGTGTGGGGGGGGGTCAAGTCAGGGAAGGGAAAGAGGAATACAAAAGAAATAAGGGAAGAGGGGGGATAGAGACAAGACAGGGGAGGGAAGGAGAGGGTGAGATGAGAGAAGGAACAGTAAAACAGTAAGGGGTAGAGGTGGCAAGGGTATGTGCTTAGGCCATGCATCGTCAAACACACACACACACGGTTGTGTTAAAACAGCAGGTGCTCCTTCAAATAAAGCTCCACTACAAGAAATCCAACACTAGAGCAGTGGTGGAATCAACTCCCTAACTGATTAAAAAAATGTGTACTCGCTGTGATATATTGTTTTTATTATTGTTGCTTGTTTTTTCCACAGGTACACTTGCACTTATAGCGGTTCATGTTGTTTAATTGTAACTTGTTTAACTACATGCTCTTATGGTTCTTCCCTTTGGCACTTACTTTGGTTGTTCATAATGTGTGCTTCATGTTTTGGCTACTCGCAATGTTTTTGTGGCTATCTTGTTGTTATGATCAGTGACCTATGCACTTTGTAAAGCTCTCTCTTGGAAGTCGATTTGGATAAAAGCGTCTGCTAAATGAATAAATGTAAATGTAAATGTAGAGCAATGTGCAGAGTTCTGTGAAACATTTACAAGTCCTAAAATAACTGTGGGGCTTGGGTGTGAAAAGTAATGTATGTTGAGAGGTTGATTCCAACAGTTTAGCTAGGCAACAGTATAAGGATGATATGCCAAAATTGTTGAACAATACACTGCTGCTTTCTAGATAGCCAATACCAAAAGGGTATTGTGGTGTAACAATGGACCAAAGTCTTTACATTCTTCCTTGAAGAGAGGAGAGGAAAGGAGCAAAGAGGTCAGGACAGGAGAAAAGGTTGAATAGAGTGAAAGAGAGCCCAGCAGAGTAAACTAAAGACCTGAAGATGGATGAGAGATCCACATAAAAAGCCTGATGGTGAAATTGGCACAGACACGTGTTAGACAAAACAAACTGTAAAACACTGCAGAAGACTAGTACAAATGAGTGTCCAGAGAACACAAGAGGAAAGTGATCTCTTCAATTAGCTACTTGTCCAATATTACAGTATGTAGAGCACATTCATCTAGGTTTTTTACTGTCAATACTTTAGTCTTCTCTCACGTGAATTCATGTGAAATCATGAATTCCCTCACCGGTCATCAGATCAGAATAGGTTATTTAACAGATGCTCTCAGGGCGTTCAGCCCCACAGGCGTTATAACCAAGAGGAGTTAAGATTAAAATAATTTGAACCCCCATTCTCCGTCCTGTATATATTATCTTCCTCAAAGCCTCGGAGATACACAAGCCATAACATACTGAATGTTTAAGCACCTGTGAGTTTCAAATTGCTTCAAAAGACACAGGTCCTAATTGGAAGAAAATAAATGACTCCTTTCGGTTTCACGTTCATTACATTTACATTTAGTCATTTAGCAGACGCTCTAATCCAGAGCGACTTACAGTAAGTACAGGGACATTCCCCCGAGGCAAGTAGGGTGAAGTGCCTTGCCCAAGGACACAACGTCAGTTGGCATGACCGGGAATCGAACTGGCAACCTTTGGATTACTAGCCCGATTCCCTCACCGCTCAGCCATCTGACTCCCCTCATTAACTGCTGGTGACGTTGACATTTACCAGTTGGCCCGCCAGCTGAGGCTAATGGCAGGAGTCAATACAATGTAAAAGTCATCTCACTGTGACTCAGGAATCAATTACAGCACTTCTTACAGCCCATGGTCGGGGGCCTCCAACATCAGAGCCTGGGACACAGGAATCTGCTAGGCCTTTGAACTAATTGACTCCAGTTTTTTTGAAAAAAAAAAACAGAACATGAAAGGAATCTTAGGGCTCTCTCACGATGGCCAGTTGGGGGTTAGATCTTAGATCTTAGTGACAGTTCTGAGCATGACAATTAACAACAGGTCAGCCAACAGTAACAGACCTTCCAATTCTCACCAGAGACTCCTCTCAGCTCGGTTTCCACAACTTCTGTTGAGTCACTTCCTGTTTAAAAACTGTGCCGTTTAAAAGGTTACTTCAAAGCTTTGGCCAATGAGAATGTTGACTATTTAACAGGTGTTTTCTCATGCTCTCCCCTGCCATGCAGACTGGTCAATCTTAAGGTTGGTTTTAAGACAGTTCCGGTCTATTTCTCTGTGAGTCTCAATACTTCCTAACAAACAGGTCAATTACGAGGACTGTCATATAATGGGGTGTGTTTGATTTGACAGCAATGGAATCAGCAGACAAGATCCATTAATGCCAAATGTGAGCCTAATCAAGTATTAACCTGCATTACTTAAATACTTTCAAAGCAATCGATTACTTCAAGTAGTTGACTAATATTACAGTAAACCCAGGTCTGCTTCCTAACAGCTCCCATCAGGCCCAGGTACTACATTGAAGGTTCCACAGAACCAGTCTGTGGATGACAGGAGCTTCAGATTAATCTATAAGGATATAACACTCTCAACCAACGCAAAACTATTTTTACTACCACAGATTTGTGATAGCATTTAGCGTCGAGGCTGTATGAGTGTGGTGTGCCAGCCTGGCTCGTCTCACTGTGTCCTGCTAAGCCTGCTATTCCTGACCCACCTCCCTTGGGGTTGCCATGGCAGAGTGGTTAAATATGTGCCAGGCTAAAACTGGCCAGCGGGCAACAAAGACCCAGGGGTTTTCCTTCTGACACCTGAGGTGGGTCTAGCCCAGCCCAGATCACACTAGACCAAACTAGACCAGGCCAGGTTAGACCAGGGCACGGCAGGGCCTGGAGCCCTGTACCCTAGTGTACTCTACTCTACTATAGTATGTTGTATTCTGCTCTTCTTTACTCCATTGTTGGTATCCCAGACTCACGCATCTCCATGTACTCCGGGGTGAGGCCAGCAAAGGGCTCCAGGAAGTTGTCTGTCTCATAGCGTTGCAGCCTCGTCTCCCTCTCCTCCTCCTGAAAGGCTGTCCTTTTGGACTTGATGTACCTGATCAGCTTCTTCAGCTTGCTGTCGACACACACACACACACACACACACAGAAACACAGTTACACACAAGACAATACACTCTTGATTTAGGAATGGTGTGTGTGTGTGCGCATGCAATGACTCACGGGATGCCGATCTCAAACAAATTGTTCTGTATGAGCTGTTTTCCCAACATGGTGATACTGAGCTGAATACACAGCTCCATCAGACAGCCTCCGTGAGCACACTGAGGGACAGAACACAAGTTACCAGACTGCTACTATATTTATCACTCATTACTAATTACTATATAACTACTATTAACTAACATTAACTACTATAACTTCACGGCATAAAAACTAGATTATTGGATTTGGATCCTGATTTTAGGCCAAGATTATTTGCAATAGACACATCCTACCAACCTTTCAGATTGTGGTAATTTCTTTACCAATATAATATTTTCTACTCTTAACCAGGCCCAAACGTAATACGCAGATTTGTTCACATTTTCTGCGGTTATTCAGACTGAAAATCTGCGGAAATCTGCGGAATTCCGCAAGCCTTCCTGTTCTTAAATCGGAGCGACTGAAGATGTTCCACAACAGTTTGACGCCGAATATGGTCAATTGAATGTTGACAGAGGCAAAAAAGTATTGATCCACCCTCAAGATCGCCTAAAAACTCCCTGGGCCTGTCTATTGCTATAATTTTGGTCGATTTGCTTGCTTATGGCATGATTAATAAACATGATAGGCAGCTAAGTTCTTACACAATGAAATGAAATCTATTATATATCAATGACAAATAATTAATGGCTATTTTTCTTTGGTCTCGACTGAATGTTTATTCTTACATCTGTTTTCCTCATAAACAAGAGTTTTAGAATGGTGTGTCAGCCATCTGAGTGGAGAGGACCATTTAGAGGAGAGGAGGATGTATGTAGCTCACCTCCTCCATACGGTAAGATTCAAACACATAAAGGTAACTCCCAGGGCGACCAACCAGCCTATGGGAACAGAGCACAAGAGGAGTCAGGGACATGCATTTGAAGTTTAATATAATTGTTGTTGACCATTAATCGCAAAAATATCTCAGTAGGTATGTAGGAGCTGGTAGTTAGTTTGTACATGAGTGTTGGGAATATTCTGTAGGGTTGGAAGTATTTGAATATTATTCTGGTTGAACCACTGACCTGCCTCTGAAGAAAGCAATGTATATGATTGGGGTGAAGGCGTTGACAAACTTCAGAATGAAGGTTTTGAAGATCAGCCTTTCCTCAAAGCTCTTATCTGTTTTTGGAACCTCTGAAAACAACAAAGTCTTATTCAGACATCAATTCAAATGTTATAGTGGATAAGCTACACAGTGGCGAACAGTGGACTACCTAGCACAGTGAGCCAGCGGGCGACAGCTCCGTAGACCTCGTCCAGGATGAGGATGACCACTAGGTTGATGATGGCTGCTGTGGTCTTGACGGTCAGACGCACATTGGACCGCGTGATGGGGTTGGGGCTGATCTGAAGGGCTGCCGTGGTGGAGATACGATACAGGATCACTCCGAACACGATCGCAAAGGTAACCCCTATCTGGGAGCAGGAACCGCAGAAGTGTTTGACTTAATTTATGGATTGACTTTTCAGAAAGACTAAATGACTGACTTACTGACTGATTGATTTAATTCATTTAAATGCTACAATGAATACATTATACTACAGCTTGACTGAGACCAACTGTCAGATCGCCATACAGTAAAGATATCTGTTGCGTGACAAGCCAACAGAATGGTGGACCCACCATTAGAAGCATCATGACAATGTTGGTCATGTAGGCGGGAAAGCGGTCTCTGCACGTTAGCTTCTCCTTCTCTGCCTAAATGGAGGGATGAAATATTAAGAGGGAGAGAGCTACATACGAGCGGGAAGTTAATATGTCTATACAGTATGGGCAGTCTGGAGGAGCAGCACCCATCCAGTAGAGAGACAGAATAACAACAGCATAGAGAGGAGGAGGAGATTGATGTTTTGGATGCTGGCTGACACAAGTATCACATACTTATAACAGCTGCGTGATGCATTATTCAGACCGAGTAGAGGATGCTGAGGTGTCTCCATTCCCTTCTTGTCCAGTGTTATTCATTTTTCATTATTTATGTAGCAAAACCTCTAAATACAGTACAGTAAGTGTCCATCAGGTCAGGTCAGCACCTCTCAGCAGATGTTAGGTTCACAGAGCAGGCCTTCATGCTGTCACTAAGTGAGCTACACAAACACTCCACATCTCCATCTCACTACCGGTAGATAGGACCGCCACAACATGCTATTACTGTAGGGTTAGGACATACACAGGAAGATCAAAACCAAAAAGAATCAAACAAAACCGAAGCTTTGTCAAATACACGTGAGGCAACATGCTCTGAATCTTAGATCTGCTACACGTGGGGAGGTAAGTGTGTGTGTGTTTGTGTGTATGTGTTGATGTGTGGGGGTGTGTTTGCATATGTTTGTAGGCTTGTGTGTGTGTCTGCTTGTGTGAGTGGGTTCATGTACGGGTGCATAGATGGAGTGGGGTGGGTCTCGCTGGACCAGGTCAATGTGAGTGAAGGAGTGAGTGAGAGTGAGTGAGGTGAGGGAGGAGGGGGGAGGTAGAGGAGGACAGGTGAAGTACCCGCTTCAGCCCTGCCATGGCAGACTGAACTGTCTGCTTCCATTTGTTTGTTGGGTCCTCAGCTACCTCACCAGACTTCTACACGACAGCAGGACACGTCAGCAACCCAACGCACCCAAACGGTAACCAGGTCACAGAGATAAACAACATCAAACAACAACAACAATCTAGTTGTGTCACTGAATCAAACCATAGCTTGGAGTCATTTTATATCAACTTCCATCCAGGAAACAACAATTGTAAATCTAAAAAGAGTAAAAATGTGCATATTGTGAGGTCTCAACTGACAAACAAAAGGATAATCCATTAGGAGTTTACCTTGAAGCATGCAGCAGCAATTGAGAGGATTAGCAATATGAGATGAAAAAGATCAGTCAGGAAGTGTGAACAAGAGGCATGTACCTTCTGTGTTTGATGTTCTTTCCTCAGAGACTTCTGCATGACACAGAACTCATACTCAGCCCGTGGGTGGTCCTAGTGGGGGGCGAAAGGAGGACAGTTATCACTCTAACAGCAAACGCCCCCAGGCAGTGGGGTACTATATCACTCCCCAACCTCACATAGAAGGTTTTACAGGCAGTAACAGAAGGTTCCTTCGAACATGTGTACCAGTAAAGCATGGTGGGTTTGAAGTGACAGGGCTAGAGGGTTAGTCCACCCAAAACTAGAACCTCCTATCTGATTAGCCCAATTTCAGTTATTCTAGATGGGTTTCATGACCATGTGACCTGTCAGGAATAAAGTCACTGTCTGTGTGTAAGATAGGAGGTTGATTTGGGGGAACTTTCCCTATTACAGGAAAGTCCAGTGAGTTATGATCACAGATGTTGGAGGTTGGGTCTATCTTTGTTCAAGACAAAATTGCAGATGCTGATGTGGAGTTTAGAGGACCAGCATGGTCCCTCCAAATTTGCTGTGAACGGGGAGGGGGAGAGAGCAGAGGGACTGGAAGAAAGAGAGAGCAGGACATGGTGCTGTGAGGTCAGCTCAGCATCCCTAAGAGAGGTGAACAGAGAGGTGAACAGGTGACTAGGACAGAAAGCTGTGGACAGTTAGAGAGCAAGAGAACTCAAAAGTAGACCGCTGGAAATGTCCTGAGGTGGTAGTTAGACTGTGTGATGGAGGGAGGAGGAGGGATAAGTGAGGGAGGAGTGAGGGAGGATGAAGGGAAGGAAGGGGAGAGAGGTAATTGGCGCATGAGGGGGGAAGTTGCAGGATTCTGATGCTGAGGTCCCAACACAGTTGCTGAAAGAATAGTTAGAGGGGGTTTGCGGGGCATAGGGTGTGTGGAGGAACGACAGCAGAAGGTGGCTGAGAAGAGATAAGAACATCTGTGTATAGTAAAATGTTCCAAACCTTGAGGGCTTCCTGTAGATATCCACAGGGGAGAGAGGAGGACAATACAGTTACACAAAAAGAACCTTGAGGTAGACTATAAGACTGTTGACACCATGGTGTGTGGGAGTGATTGTGAGGGGACACTAACAAAGGAGGGTGGCATGTGTGTGTATGTACTTTGTTGCTTGCTTTCCTACAGGTACACTCGCACTTTTGAGGTTCATGTTGTTTAATTGGGTGTGCTCACGCTTTCGGCGAGCACAACCATTGTTCTCTCACATATATATTATTATTTATTTTCCCACCCCTAAGGATATGTCAATATTTGGACTACATAGACAACGTTGATGTCAAAAGTTTCGTCTTGCTAGCGATTGAGTTGCTTGAATTTTTATATTTACGTTCCGTTGCATGGTGTAAGTTGAAATTAAGTTTTTGTGGCAAAAAGTGCTTTCTGTCAACAAAGGGAACTCAGTGCTAGCCTACGTCACATCAGCACACGTTAGCAACGACGCATGGATAAAACGTCCGTATCCGTGCGTATCCGTGCGCCCGCTCATACGTAAACGGAGATGCAGAAGAGTAGGTGGTGCAACGGTTTTTTGTAAGTCGTCGTGGAGTGTTTATTTACCTAGGTTATCAAGAAGTCGGAGCAAATTTACAAATTAGCCGTTTCATCAATAAAATACGCACATTTTCAGCAACTACACTGCCCATTTCTCATCACATTTGAATTCAGATGCTGATTTACATGTACTGTTTAGCTGAAATATGAATTGTGAAAACTTACAGCAATGGCGGTCAAAGGATTCTGTTCGTCCTGTTTATCACGGCAACCCCGCCCCTGACGCAAGCGGTTCTTAATACTGACCAATCACAGCCAAGGGGGTCTCCGTAGCTCTCCGTCGCTCTCCGAAATTACAACGGATAGTTTGAAAATTCAGGAGGTGCACGTTGAGCTCTCCGGGGCTCTCCGAGGGCTGATGGAGAGCTCGTAGAGGGCGTTCCACGGAGACGAGGGCGTTCCCATGTGTCCGTTTTTTGAAAAACGCAGAAGCATATATCGGCCTTTAGGTGGCAGCCATGCTAGAAAGCGTCATAGTAGTATTTTCGTAATTTTATAGTTCGGTCAATTCTACTCCAAAAAACAGAAGGATGGCAATGTTATGACGATATGACTATTGTGAAGACTGCCAGGTGGTGAGATTGTAATCTAGGTTGCTGTAAAAACTTTGATTTGTTTGCTACGTGAGAGCCCCGTCAGCCTCCGTTGACGATTGCGGCAGCTGTTGTCGATGGTCCGTGTACTTTGCGGCCAAAGGATTATCGTTTTGAAATAAGAAACAAGACTGTTTCCCGACTACCATTTAGAAATAGGAAAACGTAAAACTACCCATTTTCCGTTTTTTGTTTCGATAATAGAAAACGTAAAACGAAAAAAAGACCCGTTATCTGATTTTCTTTGATGTTTGATGCTTAAACATGGAAATCGGGAATTAAAAAGTGTGTGGAAATCTTTCACAATTTTGCGTAGATTTTTGTGTTGTGACCCGGAAGTTGCTCCCACGAGCTTGACAGTCACTCGGGTCCACTTATTCAGGATGTCAGCAGAGGGCAGAAATTGTACCCTCTCTAGTGTATATTTGGGTGTGCTTTGCCGGCAAGGGCACAACCTTTGTTCTCTCACATATATATTATTATTTCTTTTTTTATTTCTTTTTGCCCCCCTAAAACTCAGTCAATATTTGGCCTACATAGACAACGTAGGTGTAAAAAGTTTCGTCTTGGTAGCGATTGAGTTGCTTCTATTGGAATTTACGTTCCGTTGCATGGTTTAGGCTTAAGTTCAGTTTTTGTGGCGAAAAGTGAAGCTAACGGTGGCTAATTTGCTAGCCACAGTCACTGACGTTACTAACGTCACTGCGTCACTAACGTCACGAAAACACGCGTGACTACCTTTGGCAGAACATTCGTTTCGCATCTGTTAACTTGGGGGATAGCTAGGCTAACTAATAGCTTTACTGCAAGGCAGCTGCAGAAACGCCACAAGAAAAGAGGCCAGGGTCATGAGTAAAAAGGCCAACTATTTACTCATTTTACTTTGTGATATGACACACAATTGTGATGTGTAATGTACAGTATAAGCTGATATTATTAAGGAAGTACATCTACTTTCGGAAACAGTAGTCTACTATTTCACTGAAGTATTAGCATCATGACATTAGCCTGTGTTGCCCGGGCAACACATACTACAGTGGTCTATGATGTAGCGTTATCTGTTTTCAATCGTTAAAATAAACATTCCTCACATATACATTTTCGTTGTAGGATTTATTCTGACATTAGTAAACGATTTGTTGGTGAAATTACCATTACCTGTGGTTTCAAACCAGTGTAGCTCACTGCAACGCTGTAGCTTACGTGAGACACTACAAAAACATCTACACTACACCGCTGTTTAGGAAGTCAAATGGCGACAGAACATGTTCGGCACTCCCCTTACTTAAATCAAAAGTCTATCTAACTACTAACCTGAACTTCATTGCCACAGCCTAAACGTTGTCAATCTGTTCATGAAAATAATTAATTTCAGCTTAAACCGTACAACGGAATGTTAAATCCAATTCAACCAACGCAATCGCTACCAAGACGAACACAGCAGTAGTCTAGTACCATCTGCTAACTGAAAATATGCCCCCCAAAACGTAAATAAGCTTGACATTTATTTAGTGGAAAATCGCTCATTCATAAAAAGCACACTGGTAGCGATCATTGTCAGTAACAACGCAAAATGCGATATAGCCCTGTGTGGAGAAGCTGCCCCGGTAAATTGTACTACTACGGTACAGTAGTACTGTACCGTAGTAGTACAATTTAAGATTTTGCGATTTTCCACTAAATAAATGTCAAGCTTATTTACGTTTTGGGGGGCATATTTTCAGTTAGCAGATGGTACTGTTTGAATCGCGATTCCATCTTCTACTACCGGGTAACGTCGTAGAATAATCTTCAAAGGGGGTTCTTTATTAATGAATGAATGCAATGAGTAGGCTAAATGCCTGAAAATATCATGAGAAGGGAACTTAAATGACTTAAAATGACGTTTAAGTCATAGAGATTAGGTCAATTTTTACACCGGTCTGCCAAATTTATTCGTTTTGATTCAACGATGAGGCTGCCTCTTGCAGGGGAAATGAGAAGACATCTGTTTCATTCTACACTTCAATCGTATTTTCAGTTGTAAATGAGCAGCAATGCTTTTAAATCTATGTAATCTTTATAAATAATAAGTATGCATTTTATATAAAATATACAGAAATATCAGTTGTAAAAATGTCATTCAAAAACGGACCCCTGTGCAACCGACACAAGCAAGCACACCCTACAATGTCCCCAGAAATTGGTCCCTCTCTAGTTATTATTATTTAATTTTTTCACCCCTAAGGATACCTTAATATTTGGACTACATAGACAACGTTGGTGTCAAAAGGTTCGTCTTGGTAGCGATTGCGTTGCTTGTATTCAATTTTACGTTCCGTTGCACAGTTTAGGCTGAAATTAAGTTTTTGTGGCAAAAAGTGAAGCTAATTAGTTTGATAGCCGCAGTCACTAACGTTTCAATCACACGAGTGACTACATGTAGTGGAACATTAGTTTAGCAGCTCGTTAATTTCTGGGAGATAGCTAGGCTAACTAGGGTTAGGGTTATCTAAAACTGCAAAACAGCTGCAGAAACGCCACAAGCAAAGAGGCCAGGGTGATAACTATTTACTCATTTAACAATGTGATAAAAAACACAATTATGAAATGTAATGTAGGCTACAATATGATATACGCTGATATTATTAAGCTAGTACATCTATTTTCGGAAACGGTAGTCTACAGTAGGCCTACTAGGCGTTCACTGGGTGTTAGAGTCATGACATTAACCCTTGTTTCGTGATAGGACAGCAGTATGTGATCTGTTTTCAATCGTTAAAATAAACATTCCTCACAAATAAATGTTTGTTTTTGGATTTATTCCGACATTACATTACAAGTAAACGATTTGTTGGTGAAATTATCATTACCTGTCGTTTTAAACCAGTGTAGCTGACTGCAACGCTGTACGCGAGACACTGAAGAAGAAAAAAATCTACCACGGTTTAACCTAGGTCAGACAAACGGAGACAGAATATGCTCTCCTTACCTAAATCAAGTCCCAGATTCGTTTTTCAATTGGTGAAACTATTAGAATACTAACCTCAAAATCTGTTCTGTTATCGCAGGAAACGTGGTTGAAATGTGAAACTAGGCTGTGGTAGCTCTACTTAGCCCACCTATTTTCCCACCCTTAAAACTCTTTCAATGTATGCACTACATACACAATGTTGGTGCCAAACATATTTACATTTACATTTATTCATTTAGCAGACGCTTTTATCCAAAGCGACTTCCAAGAGAGAGCTTTACAAAGTGCATAGGTCACTGATCATAACAACAAGATAGCCAAAAAACATCGCGAGTAGCCAAAACATGAAGCACACATTGTGAACAACCAAAGTAAGTGCCAAAGGGAAGAACCATAAGAGCATGTAGTTAAACAAGTCACAACCAAACAACATGAACAGCTATAAGTGCAAGTGTACCTGTGGAAAAAAGCAAGCAACAGTAATAAAACAATATATCACAGCGAGAACCAAAAATTTAAATCAGTTACCACTAACCACAAGAGCAACAAGTCTCTAGGCAAGAGTCATTGTGATCCTTGAGGAAACTAACATCGGGTCAAGCGAACCGTTCCTAAGTACCGTTGTACTCCCGGAACAAGTGCGTCTTGAGCCTTTTCTTGAAGGTGGAGAGACAGTCAGTGTCTCTGATGGAAGTGGGGAGTTGATTCCACCACTGGGGGGCCAGACAGGAGAAGAGCTTGTGTTGGGACCGGGCGGTCTTGAGCGGTGGGACCACCAGGCGGTTGTCTGAAGAAGACCGTAGGTGGCGGGTGGGGGTGTAAGGCTGCAGGAGAGACTTGATGTAGACGGGTGCAGTCCCGTTCACTGCTCGGAAGGTCAATACCAGGGTCTTGAATCTGATACGGGCCATGATAGGTAGCCAGTGGAGAGAGATGAGGAGCGGGGTAACATGGGAGCGTCTGGGTAGATTGTAGACCAGGCGGGCCGCCGCGTTCTGAATCCTCTGAAGAGGGCGGGTTGCACATGCTGGGAGACCAGCGAGCAGAGAGTTGCAATAGTCCAACTTGGAGAGGACGAGTGCTTGGACTAGCAGCTGGGTGGAGTGCTCAGACAGGTATCTCCTGATCTTCCGGATGTTGTAGAGGGTGAATCTACACGACCGGGAGACCGCAGCAATGTGGGCCGTGAGGGAGAGCTCGTCGTCCATGGTAACCCCAAGGTTCCTGGCAGAGGATGAAGGGGTCACCGTCGCAGATCCCAGGGTGATTGAGAGATCGTGGGAGATGGAGGGTTTAGCCGGTATGATGAGAAGTTCTGTTTTGGCGAGGTTCAGCTGGAGGTGGTGCTCGGTCATCCAGGCGGAGATGTCTGTGAGGCAGGCCTCAATCCTAGCTGAGATCCCCGGATCGGTCGGGGGGAACGACAGGTACAGCTGCGTGTCGTCAGCGTAGCAGTGGTAGGAGAAGCCATGGGAGGTGATGATTGGTCCAAGTGAGGTGGTGTACAGAGAGAAGAGGAGGGGTCCAAGGACGGAGCCCTGTGGGACACCAGTGGAGAGCTGGCGAGGGCCCGACAGTTTGCCTCCCCAGGAAACCTGGTAGGATCTTCCCGACAGGTAGGATGAGATCCACTGGAGTGCAGTGCCAGTGATGCCCATCTCAGAAAGTCTGGCGAGCAGGATCTGGTGGTTAACCGTATCAAACGCTGCAGAAAGGTCCAGCAGAATGATAACGGATGACCTGGAAGCCACTCTGGCAGACTGGAGGGCAGTGGTGACTGCCCTCTAGACTGCATATAGCTAGGTATGTAAATGAGCAGCAACAAATCTATGCTTTTAAATCTATGCAATGTTCATAAATAATAAGTATGCATTTTTATATAAAATATACAGAAATAACTAAATTTTCCCAGAAATTGTACCCTCTAGTTGTAACTTGTTTAACTACATGCTCTTATGTTTCTTCCCATTGGCACTTTTTTGCTTTTCACAATGTATGCTTCATGTTTTGGCTACCCACAATGTGGGCTATCTCATTGTTTATGATCATTGACCTATGCACTTTTGTAAAGCTCTCTCTTGGAAGTTGCTTTGGATAAAAGCGTCTGCTAAATGAATAAATGTAAATGTATGACTACACAGTCTTGCTCACCTCCTCTTCCTCGAAGCCCGTCAGGTCCCACTCATAGTTCAGCCTCATCTGCCTCCTCTTCCAGTGCTCCATAAACATGGCTGCTACAAGACACAGCCAGTACATCTTCAGAGGCATGACAGTACAACAGAGGTGGTCTGGTGACAGGATGCAGTGGTGACTAACCTCTTAGACCTGCAGCCTTGGTTTCAGCTTAACAGGTTAGCACACACACAGTTTTATCTTTAAATAGACAGCCAATTTGGATTCTCATCTCTGAGTAAGAAATATGGTTGGTGTGTTTTTGGTATTGGTGCTTCTATCATGTCCTGCTGTATCTTATCTTAGGCCTGTTTGTGTAACACATCTTACTGTGGTCATCTTCATTACTTTATTAGCAGGATAGTGTAGACAGCTTGGAGAACAGGTTAAATGAGTTAGAATGGCACTTCCAATTACAAAATCCAAAACTAACCCAAAACCATCATGTGGAGAGGGTAACGGTGCTATAATTAGGATTGTGAAGATAAATTATTAACTTGTTAATTACCAAAGTAATAAATGGCCAAGTATGAAGGATGAGAAACTAAATGAGCCTGTAACAGGAACGTTGTGTGCAGAGGCTATGTTAAAGGTACAGTAGGATCTTGAGGGGACAGTGACAAGCAGAATAGGGCCTGGAATACCTGTAACACCTAGTCTCTGAAGCCCTAAACTGTTCTATGTGAAGTTAGGAGCAGGGAAATAGATGTACCAAGTACAAACGCTTCATATTACTCAATTTGGTGTGAGATCAACGGTGAGGAGTAGGCTAGGAGAAAAGAGGCTAGGAGAGAGGAGGCTAGGACCAAGGAAGCTAGGATAGAAGAGGCTAGGACAGAGAAGGCTAGGATACAGTCTTAAAGCAGTCTTAGAGCAGTCTTAAAACTGGCTGAGGAACCTGGCTGAGTAAAAAGACTTTTAGTGATGGATATCAATGTTATAAGATATAAAACAATGGTTTATTCTAAGTATGTCTCTCAATGTCATAATAATGGTTAATGTTCATATTAAGGAGATCAACGGTCTCCTTGGAGACTTCCCAGGGCTAACCAATAGAAGCCCTGCTCCGTGCTGCCCTGCCTCCCTCTACTCATCAACCCCAGTGACATCACTGCTGCATTGCTTACACAACAGTTAGAGGCAGTTTAGATTGATATAAACTACATTCATATCTTGTATCGCTTTCTGGCTCACGATAACATTCATGACTAAAAATAATCCATAAACACACACAGTGGTAAAATCATACCGCAAAATAAATAGTGAGTTAGACCCAATGGCTTCAGTGCTCCACTCAGTGACATCCAGCCTCCCATCTGAGGACTGGGACACTGAGCAGAGCTAAGGAATGTACCAGCTAACAGGTCCTTCGTACAGGAAGCCTTCATAAGTTAACCCACACAGCCATAGAAAGTACAGGATCTTGTGCATGGCTTAGCATTGCTAGATAGACACAGATAGAAAGGGAGGAAGTGAGTGGGAGAGAGAAAGAGAGAGAGAAAATGAGTGTAAGAAAGAAATGGAGAGAGATGGAGGAAATTAATAAAAGAAAGAGAGTGATAGAAAGATTCAACAGCAGAAAAAAGTAACTAAACAGGGAGCAGATGGAAAGATGAGAGGAAATGAGAGAAGATGTCTAATTGTTTAGTGAAATGCACACATGGTTGGACTGCAGAAAGCTCTTGGCAGAAGTTTTACATTGATACACTATGTTTACACCACAGTAATGATCCAATCTATATTACAGAGCTAACTTAAGCGGTATCACAATATCAGCATATGCATCATGGTTGATTTAGTTTTATTATAATCTTTCCAAACAAAAAATGAATTAAATCTAAAATCAGAAGATGTGAGACAAGGTGCCACAATTTACTGTTGAAAGGTGCTTAACTATACTGTTAAGAGTCTACAAATCTTTATTCAACACGTAAAAAATAAAGAAACGCTCTCTGTCAATCCACCAAGCTACTAGTAGTGTATTGTTAAAAGTATTGGTATTTGAACTTCACAGCTGTTTCTGTGAACACTTTATCATAATGTTTTGTTTTGTTCACAGAAACAGCCATACCTATCAAGCTATAGGTTAAAATGTAGTTTTCTGCTTAGGTTTAGGGTTGTCATGTTTTAGGGTCAGGGCCAGGCCTTCTCTTACCCCAGAGAGCCATGAAGATGGAGAAGAAGACAGTGGCGGGGTTGTCGAAGAGATGGCTGGCCCTGGCTGTGGCACAGGCTGTGCTCAGGTCCCAGTAGCTGCACACCTGGTCACACAGTGGGCACATGGTGATGTTGTTGTTACTGTGGCAGATCTCCATGCTAGATAGGGAGATAGAGAGAGAGAGAGGGAGAGAAAGAAGAGGATGGGGATAGAGAAAGAGAGGGAGAGAAAGTGAGAGCGGGAGAGAGACGGAGATGGAGGTGTAGTTAGGGCACAAACATGAACACCATCAATGACATCCTCTCTTTTCCTAATTGCCTCTTCAGAGAACCACTGGTTAATAATACAGTTACCATATCTGCTTTGAATAAAAACACATTGTCTCTGGTTTCTGCATTGAGGTCCCAAAGGTGCTTTTTTGTTGTTGGTGTGAGCGGGTGGTAGAAGTCAGGTCTTGCGTCAGTTTGATCTACTAGGTGCTATGTGGATCCACACCAGCGGCCTGTCCCGCCACCTTAAGCCAAACCACCACGTCTAAATATCCTGGCGGAGATGAGAACCAGGGGGAAGCTGCTTCTCGCTGCTTCGCCAGATGTTGAACATCACAAATCAGATCGTCTGCAGCGAAGCGCACATCCTGCTCTGAGCTTGGCAGCGACTGCCCGTGGGGGACAGGAGGCTGGGGGGGGGGGGGGGGGGGGGGGGGGTGAAAAGGGGAGATGGGGAGAAGGATAGGAAGGAGGGGAAGGAGGAGGAGAAGGGGAAGGAGAGGAAAGAGGGAAGGAGGGAGAGGAGTAGGAGGAAGAAGGGGAGGAGAAGGGGAGAGGAGGAGAGAGAGCCACCTCCACCACATCAATACTTTATTAAAACTACATTATTTATGCCTTCAGGAAGAGTGGGATTATTTAAGAGGTTAGTTGTAAGCCAGGGAGCCAGGATAGAGGACCGAGGAGGTTAGGATAGAGGAAGCCAAGATGGAGGAGGCTCAGATGGAGCAGGTGAGGACAGAGTAGGCTAGGAGAAAAGAGGCTAGGAGAGAGGAGGCTAGGACAGAGAAGGCTAGGATACAGTCTTAAAGCAGTCTTAGAGCAGTCTTAAAACTGGCTGAGGAACCTGGCTGGGTAAAAAGCCTTTTAGTGATGGATATCAATGTTATAAGATAATATAAAACAATGGTTTATTCTAAGTATGTCTCTCAATGTCATAATAATGGTTAATGTTCATATATTTTACTTGTTTGTATGTTTTTAGTTTTCCTAGGGGACTCATGTAACTAAATGTTACCTGTAGTGTCTTCATCAGTACATTCAGGGTTAGAGAAATATTTTAATGCAGATCAGTTGATATGCAACTAGGAGTCCTAATAACAGTGTCAGGATGAAACTGAGTCAGGGAACAGTTTGGTAAATGTATGGTGAGCTACCCATGTATCCATAGGTGGACATTAAAGGTCCTATGACATGAACTTTTCACTTTAGGAGGTTGTTTAACATTAATATGAGTTCCCCTAGCCTGCCTCCGGTCCCCCAGTGGCTAGAAATTTCAATAGGTGTAAACCAAGCCCTGGGTATTCTTCTCTGCCTTTGAGAAAATGAAAGCTCAAACGCTCGGTTTTGAAAATGTTCCTATTATGATGTCATAATAGGGAAGGTTACCTCCCCTTTCTCTGCTTTGCCCGCAAAGAGAATTTGGCCCACCAATGAGCAAATGAGCTACGACCGTGCAAGCGCGATATAGTTTTTTCCTCGAGAGACATCATGGCTTGCAAATGACCGAAGCATGGCAGTTAGCTCCGCCTCTTTCTTCCTCATAACATTTAAAGCTACAGACACAGAAACGGTATGTCCTGAGAGAAGCTCATTGTGGGACTGCTCTTAGTGGCTGTAATTCTGCACCAAGGCTGAATTTCTGGAAAAATACTTCGAATACAGTATAAG
The DNA here is from genome assembly GCF_038355195.1 of Osmerus mordax. NCBI lineage: Eukaryota > Metazoa > Chordata > Actinopteri > Osmeriformes > Osmeridae > Osmerus > Osmerus mordax. The sequence goes on from NC_090053.1 coordinate 15,292,839, forward strand.
GGGGCCACTAAGGCCTATATAAAAGCATCCAAAAACAGCATGTCATGGGATGTTTAACACTTCCTTGTAGCCAACATACTACACAACAAGTCCCAAACATAAGATCCAATTACAGGGGCAATATTTTGATCTCTGACCTGGGAATGTTGTCGTCGACGGTGGCACAGCCGTACAGGAAGACAATGACACCAACCACAGAGGCGGGAATCAGCATCTGGGTGTAGAGGCCCAGCCAGGCAAAGTACAGGCCGATCTTCTCCCCAAAATACTTCCTAGGAAGGGACAGGAGAAAGGCTATCAGGACATCAGCTCTTAGTCACAGTGAAGGAGAACTCTGGAGGACAGAGGTATAAACTAATCCTACCAGACTACTTCTACTACAGTCCTTCTACTACCAGACTACAAATACTGCCAGACCACAGTTACTTATACTACCAGACTACTGCTTACAGACCACATAACTTCTACAACCAGAGTGACTTACAGTAAGTACAGGGACATTCCCCCCGAGGCAAGTAGGGTGAAGTGCCTTGCACACAACGTCATTTTGCACGGCCAGGAATCAAACGGGCAATCTTCTGATTAATAGCCCGATTCCCTTACCGCTCAGCCATCTGACCCCATCTGACTACTTATAATAATAGACGACTGTAATACTAAGAGACTAATACTACTACCAGATTATAGTATTTCTACTATCACACTACTAATACTGCCAGACTACTAATACTACTAGACTACTGTAATACTAACAGACTACTTCTACTATCAGACTACAGTACTTATAATACCAGACTACTAATGCCACCATACCACTAATGCTACTTCACAAAGGACATGACTGTCAGTCTACAGTATGTTACCTATGACCGGCAGCTGACAATCAGACAATAGTATTAACAGTGTGTATATGACATTTTTATTGATTTGATTCACACTTCAATTGAAGTCCTACCTGACCAGGCCGATGGGCTGGTACTTGTAAAAGACACTGTAACTGGCCCACTCCTCATACAAGAGCTGAGACAGACATAGGAAAACAAGAAAAATACAGAAGTTCAAAAAAGTGTAAGTGACGTAGTAATGTATAGAGCCCAGCTCAGCAGGTAGATATCAACTGCTGATAATTGGACCTCTCTGACCCAAGCTGACCAATCAGTGAGTGGTATCCACCTCAGGTCCACACGAGGTAAACATGGTCACTGTGAGACACTGAGAGCAGATGGTTGACCTTCCAACCGTCTAGTGTGCATTACCACATGTGTGGATGTGTGCGCATGTATGTGTGTGTGGATGAGTCATGGAGGGCAAATATAGGTTGCCAGGGTGCAATTTCTTGAAGCCAGTCTACCCCCTACTGCTCTCCACCCCCTGCCTCACCCCCCCCCCCTCTTACCCTCAAAAACCGACAGATGCCAGGTATGCAATGAGAGAAACAGAGCGCCTCATGTACGTACATTTGCAAACGTAGTGTTATTAGCGCAATGGCCAACCCGCAGATTGCGCACGCTGTGATACTTCAGTTTACGTCGTACTTACGAAACCTGCAGTTGATCGGGTAATCAGCGCCTTTCTCCGCCCACTATACCGTAAATGGCGAGCATTTAAACGTGCAATTTAATGGGCCTCCTTCTCTCTTTCTATCAAGGATCAGCCACCAAAGTCAAAACAGACTTTAAAAGTCAAAAAGATTTAGTGATAACGAAATTTATGTGCTTGTTCATGAAGTAACAGCGAATTTAAATATTATACAAGGCCGGAATTCCACACCGACACAAAAAAATTCAATCTGGACCGAAATTACAAATTCTAGTAACTGCAATATTGCATGGCTGCTTAATCTGTAACGCGTAATGATTTTGTGTTCACTCAACTGAAAAAGTGTGATCCTGGTGGCAAATGGTCTTTGTCTTGCTCGGATTACTGCTGCCGTTTCACCAGGAGGCATATGCCAGGGAACCCGCGTGCATCCAGGTTTACACCTGCTTTTAAGAGGCGCAGAATTTTCACCGCAAAATAGAGCCGCACTTTCACGGGCATTTTTTGTACATACCGCGGAATACAGGATTAGGCGCACTTTACGCATCCCCTCCCATTTCTTTATGGGAAACTCCCATTTTTCCCTTGACCCTCCCGTGAATGCATTTGCATGACACGGAAAAGCGCAATTTGCCATTTTCAGTTCCCGTGACAGGCAGTCTGCGCTTTAACCTCAGTGCGGCATGTTTGTACATTCCTCGCCATGCTTTTATGCGCAAATTGCAAAACAAATACGCCTGAAGTGGGTGCAAAAGCGTTAGTACATGAGGCCCAGAGAGAGAGAGGGAGGGAGAAAGAGAGTGTAAAAAAAGAAAGAGAGAGAGAGCTACTAGGTGAAAGAGAACTACAAGGTGTGAGGCTGTAAAGAGATGGAGAGGGATGGAGGGGAGAGGGTGAGAACACAGTGTACAGTATGAGGGAGACCCAGCTGTGTTTTCGATCCAGCTCTGAATGTATGTCAATGTCACTGTCCTCCCCTTCTGTCACATAGTCTAGCACCCGTCTTCAATGTGTGTCTATGTGTGTGTGTGTGTGTGGCGTGTGTATGGGAGCTTGGTGTGTGTGAATATGTGTAGTGTGTCTGTGTGGGAGTGGGTGGAGGGTTTCACACTGGTCCCATATCAAACCATAAATGTATACTTGAACATATGCCACTAAACTTGTGTCACTACTAGGCTTTGCAAAAACTTGAACTGGAATACTGTAACTCTAGACTGGACATATTAAGTGTAGCCAGTGACATGTACAATATGTGGGTAGTGGAACATATATGGTACAAGTCACACAACCTCGATGACCTGCAACAATTTCTTAAAGCCAAGACACACACGTCAGCTTATTGTAAGATGATCCACACACACATTCCTGTAACACTGTCCACCACAGGGCCCAAATACACACACACAGCTTTACATACTGCATACACATACATACAAGTATTTATATACTGTGTACACACACAGACACACATACTCACATTCTAGTGTCAGTCTATCAGTCTCGCTAATGTATCCCTCTACATCTAGAATCCTGTGGCTTCATAAACTCATTTCTGTACATCCAAAACAAGAGTATTACTCAACATATTCTATGCTGATACAATGTAATCCTACTTGTTTCATATACACTGTGTCTTCACTGGAGGGAACCTCATGTAACCCAGACACCATGATAGTTATCGTCTCAGAGAGACCTGCATACATCGTTTCACTAAACTTTCTGCAGAGGTTCAGCCAGCAGACAGTCATCCTGGTCTTGTCCTATCTCTTATCTCTCCCCCTCTGGACTCGAAAGGTCAACTAAGTCCACAGCCCAGATCTCTCTCTGCCTCTCTGACTTTCTTTCTGTCTCTCCTTGTTTGTCTCTCTCTGTGTGTGACTCAGAGCATATTTATATATCTATTTATCTCTCAGACTCCCCTTCTCTATGACTCCCCCCCCCCCCTCTCCCTATATTTCTCTCTCCGCATCTACAGTATGTCTCAGTATGTATTCGACTTACAGCATTTCATCGTTAGCGTTAGAAATAGCCACTGTGGATGGCTGTCGTCTTTGATTCCAACATTTCTGACAACGATTCAAGCAAATCCACTAAAAAACTCAAATGTAGAATTCCATAGTTGTTTAGGAAGCTTTACCGACCCCCACTACTTGAGTCAAAAGTCCTAGATCAGTTTTTCAATTGATGAAACAAACTAGCTATCATTTAAATTAAAGCCTATTTTAACCGTTGACGTCTTTAAGTAGCCGAGTGGTCTTTACACCCTTGGCTACTAACCTAAACTTCAATGCCACAACCTGAACTTGATGTCAATCTGGGCACAACATTTTCCAGTTGGGACTTTTAAGATCCTATTTGAGTGTAGGCCCCTATGCCCGATGAGTGCCCGCACCCATTCACTGCAACGAAATAGCTTCATGGATCCGACTCGGAATCTGAGTTTAGAGACGCTTGACAAAAAAAAATGTTTGGCGTGTGGTGCGTTTTGGAATTGTTAATGTGATGTGTTCCCATCGTATTTAAGACTAAATAGTTTACAAAGAAGAGGTTTGTTAATGTGACTGTATACATATATCAATCATACTGGCTAATCAACATGTTAGTCTACATCTAAAGTCGCTGTCGTGAAACTAGCCTCATTTTCACAAAAAGCTTCGAGGTAAAATTAAAAACCTTTAAAAAAGTCTACATTTAGCAAATATTATTGTGCACAAGTATTTTTGTATAGTTATATGTAATTTAATTCCATAATTTCCCCAGGAATAACTTTAAAAAAGTATTTTAGGAACGGGTCTGTCCTCCCTACAATAACGCCGCAGCATTTAGAGTATTCAAAATGTTATTAATGAGTCGGCTTCATTAAGCCGCCCACTCTCTACAATCTTGTCATGTCACTCAGTCTCGTCTTGATAGGGAAGGTGGGTGTTAGCTACATCTACCCCAAATCCTTCTTCTTCATGTGTAAGCCAATCAGGAACTTAGAATTCAGTACTACTTCCTTTTCAATCAAACTGCCTTCCGTTTCAATCAAACTCTCTCACATTGACAAGTATACTCTCTCACATAGACAAGTATTCTCCCTCACATAGACAAGTATTCTCTCTCACATAGACAAATATTCTCTCTCACATAGACAAGTATTCTCTCTCACATAGACAAGTATTCTCTCTTACATTGATAAGTATTCTCTCTTACACATCCTGTTATTCTCTTACATATAGTAACATTCTGTTTCACACATACTATTTGTCTCTTACATATATTGTCATACTTTAGTATGATGGTGCATATAAGACGGTATTTTTGTGTGTGTAAGAGAGTATGCCAGTTTATGTGTAAGAGTATAATGGTGTATATGTGAGTGTATAATAGTGTATATGTGAGAGTATAATGGTGTATATGTGAGAGTATAATAGTGTATATGTGAGAGTATAATAGTGTATATGTGAGAGTATAATGGTATATATGTGAGAGTATAATAGTGTATATGTGAGAGTATAATGGTGTATATGTGAGAGTATAATGGTATATATGTGAGAGTATAATGGTATATATGTGAGAGTATAATGGTATATATGTGAGGTCATGGCGTGTATGTGAGAGTATAATGGTGTATATGTGAGAGTATAATGGTGTATATGTGAGAGTATAATGGTATATACGTGAGAGTATAATGGTATATATGTGAGAGTATAATGGTATATATGTGAGGTCATGGCGTGTATGTGAGATCAAGTATGAATTAAGGCCTATACGGCCTCTCATACTTGTCTTTAACCAAACACACACACACACGCACACACAAACAAACAAACAAGAAAACACACTCACCAGCAAACACAGACACAGACAATCACACAAACACACATGCACCCCTCTTCTCGGTCTCTCCTGCCAAGCTGGGCTTATTGTAATTGCTGCCAGAGGTGCCGGGGATAAAATAGGGGGCTGACATCCACTTCCCAGAGAATTCCTCAATTTCGGATCATTATTCTGGCCTTCAATGATAGGGCACCCCCCCTGCTCCAGATGGCTCCTCAGCACAACATTAACACAATGATGTTGATACAAGTGTTTATGCTAATGAGTACATTGCCATGGTGCTTTGGTTTCACGTTGTCTCTTATCCTGTCCTTGGTGTAAAAAGTTCACTGAGATCCACGACTCATAAGTAAGCAGTAAGACAGAGTTTCGTAGAACACTAATACAGACATTTGTGTACACATTCATGAACATGCACCCACACACATTTATAAACAAAGAATCAGCCACCACCCCAGCTTCAGCCCAAGCTCTTTCTCTACCTCTACCTCAATCTCTATCCATGTCCCTAACCCAAATCCTATCCCTATCTCCATACTTATCCCTATCCCAGGCTGTGGGCGAATGCTGCAATAGTAGCTCACTATGTCGAAGATGAATAGCAGCAATCACTTGCTAACTGGACCCATCTGTTTCCATTAGCAACGCTAACAATGCAAACAAGTGTTGCTGGAAGTTTCTCAAAAACGTGAATGCGTACTTAAAAAGTCATCAGGATAGATCAACTTCTGAACGTACTGAAGGGAATGGTCCAGTCAAGAACATTGGTTATTTACTTGAGCTGTCCCTAGAACACAACCACAGAGATGTGGTCATGAGTCTCTGTGTAGTTATGGAGTGATGAGTAGGACAATAGATCTCACTCACCTTCCTGTCATTGGGCTCTGCATCTCCTTCTATATCTCCCTGCAAAACACATGAAACAGAGTTATGCAGGCTTGCATGCTGGCATTCCCTGTGGTTCGTTTCCAGCAGGGGCTTCTTCAGCTTCAGCCTGTGGCAAACTTGATTACATCAGAGGTTGTATGAAGGCTTCACAGTCATGAGGGTCACATTCATGGCAGACAAGATCACTAGGTCAAGTTACCCCAGCGCAAAACGTTTCGCTGATTCAGCACCAGATGGGGCATTAGCCTCACATGGGAGGAGAGGAACTGAACTGGCATTCACATGATCAAACTCCCTTAATCAGGAAATGCAATGGCAAGACTGTTGGATAATTATCACACTAGGGTTGAGTACTGTTACCAAACACTGTCAGATTCTCTGGTACTCTTGATTTGTTCAACCCACCGTAAGGAGGGATCCGATCAGTGCCAACAACGAGTCAAATTGAATGCACCTCAAATACATTACAATGTCTCATGTAACAGGCTTACATTACACAGGGCTCTCAAGTCCCACCCATTTGCCGTGAGACTCACGCATTTCAACCATTTTATCACACTCTCACGCAACACCTTGTATCTCTCACGCATTTCAACCACTTCTCACACTGAGAACCCTTACAAAAAAGAAGTATACTTCAAGTTTAATTTGTAAGTATACTTAATTATAAAAAGTATACTATTATTATGGTACCTAAAGTATACTAGCAGTGTACTTATTTAAGTAAACTGAATTGGCCCACTCTTAGGTCATTTAGTACACTTTAAAGTACACTTATAGTGTATTTGAAGATTACTTTTGAATACTGTAAAGTAGCCTGTGTAGTGTACTTTTAGTTTATGAAGTATACTTCCTAAAGTACTTCAAAGTACACTTTTGAATATTCTAAAGTAACCTGTGTAGTGCACTTTCAGTTCATGAAGTATACTTCCTAAAGTACTTCAAAGTATACCTTTGAATACTCTAAAGTAACATGTGTAGTGCACTTTCAGTTCATGAAGTATACTTCCTAAAGTACTTCAAAATATACTTTGGAATACTTTCAAGTGCACTTTCAATTAATGTAAGTACTTAAAGAAGTAAACTTAATAAATGTCCATTTACTATGATTTAATATAATATTTATATGTTTAGGGGCCCCTCCAACGCCACCGATCTTGCATCACTTGACGAGAACAGGGGCCCTCGCAAAGTGACACTTATTATTAGCTGAAAGAAGCTAATTCCTGCATATGGTCTCATGTTGCTTTAATCCAGCTCTTCTTATCAAACGTAACAGTCATTTAACTCATGGTTACAATGGTAAACCACCACAACAATGACAATTACCACGCAACAAAACACTACATTTAAGCAGACACAATAGAAAAACAAAATTCATGAAGTTACATTTGTATTTCGAACAAACGGCAAATTTATCAGCAAATTTAACACTATTTACCGCCTTGCACATGGGAATTAAACCAGCCAATGAGCCACGCTATCTTAATTTTTTCACGTTGTTATTTCGTTCTTCAGTCAGTTTGTCAGTATAACCTTCAAATGCATAATGCAACCCTTCTGTCTGCTTCTTTCTCAAGTAGTCTTTTCGTTTTTTCCATTAATACTCCAATTGATAATTAGTATCGTATAAGAGTGTAGGGCTTCAAAATGTTTTGGCCGTAATTAAGGTTACAGCTTCGGTAAAAAAAAAGATTAGAACGAGGCGCAGATTTCTGCCGAGTTGATAGTTGTCTAAAAAACATCACCAGTGGTTCATCACCTTCCTGCCACAGTAGATTCCTTGTTTGTGTTGTGGCATCACGAGAGAATGTGTGGTAGAGGAACGGTATGTTTCTCTCCAGGAGTGGCTACCATGGCACAAGATGGTTGACGGGAGAACTACATCTCCCAGAATGCACCACACAGACATGTGCAAATAGGTGTGTTCGACTTCAGGCAGCACCGGCGGCGCCATGAAGTTGAGAATGCCATTGGCTGCTTCAAGTCAGCCGGGCTGCAGGCGGCTGCAAGCGACGCCGGCGCTGCATGAAGTCGAATCCACCTATTGCCTCAGCCCTTTGATTGAAGCGGGAGCTCAGGTGTGGGAGAGAGAGAGTACAAAAGAGTGGACCCACACACCAAGCAGGGCGGAGCGTACCTGGCACTAACTGACTTCGATGCCAGAGGAACTTTGATCTTGTGTATACCATTGGCAGGATCCAAATGAGCGACTTTATGAAGCCTATTTTTTGCTTTCAAATAAATTATGTTTGCTTCCTGAAATACTTTGTGTTGGTGAATGAATCGGTTTCTTTGTTTGAACGCACTTTTGCCTGCTCTGTCCGGTTGTGACGCACTGCCCTACACCCTGCTTAGTGGTCTAGCCTGCTAGACCACAGTGTGACTTACATTGACTTACATGGCGAATAAAGCTCATGCTGATTCTTATTCTGATTCTTCTCAGCGTGAGAAATTGTTGAAATGTGTGTGAAATACAAGGTGTTGCATGAGCGCTTGAGAAATGACTGAAATGCAGTCTCACGGCAAATACATGAGACTTGAAAGCCCTGTGCATATCAAAAGTACAACATAAAATGAAGGATCAGGGGCCTGTTCCATGAAGGCAGCTCAAAAAAGATAAACTTAAAGTCCCAAACCAGGGAGCCATCTGACTGAGCGGTTAGGGAGTCGGGCTATTAATCAGAAGGTTGTTGGTTCGATTCCCGGCCGTGAAAAATGATGTTGTGTCCTTGGGCAAGGCACTTCACCCTACTATAAGTCGCTCTGGATAAGAGATGTAAGTCGCTCTGGACAAGAGATAAGAAATTACATGCCATGATTGACGTGAACGATAGGCTACGTCGGTCGAGGTCCTTTTTTAGACCTTTACATCGTTGATTAAAAAACAGACACCCTCTTAACACATCTAAATTAACTTTTTTGACATGAAACAGCCTACTATTAATCAATACATTACCCAGTAGTCTAACTTTTTAACATGGTTGTTGTGTCGGGAAAATGGAGGATAGATGTAGCCTATGGAATTAGGTTATTTTTGCAATTGTTAACAACTATCTATGATAATTATACTCTGATATTTTTGATTGAGATAGGCCTATGCCTGATGCCTAAACATTTGACATCACAAACTACCATAGCCATACGTTACGTGGCTATATCAAATCATTGTTCATCACCGTTTAATGCATTAGGCTAAATGTTGTAACTAAATGTTGTGATTTTCTATCAATGTTGAACATATTGAACTGATGAGAATAAGAAAATGAGGATGTCCATGAAAAATCATCGTTTTCCCGTTGGGTCAGTGTTACAGGAACGTCTAGTTAAGCAAGAACACGGTCTAAGCCGGACAATTAGCCTGACCCTGACCAGACTAGTTTCGCAGCCTAAGTTGCCATAGTAACCAAGTTTGAACTACGTTGGGCTAGCTTTTTGGAACCGAATGAACTAGAAATGAGTCCGACTAACTGACATAAGTCTGGTTTATTCGGTAAACTCGCTTTATGGAACAGGCCTCAGAAGTGCATCTCTTTTGAGGTTAGTGTGGTCAGGCTGTGTTGTACTCACATCATGCAGAGGGTAAGCTGCAGTGTAGACTCCGCGGCCTAGCAGACTGGTGATGCCTGAAGGAAAGAACCGCGTACAGAGGGGTTAAACACCACATCATATGTTCATTTAGCAGATACTTCACAGGGGGAGGGGGGCAGGGGGGTTGGGGGGCAAAATGCTCTACCACTAAGCTATACCAGATCAAATGGGGGTGGGGTCATTCTACAGACTACACTGTGGAGACCCGTAGAGACTGTTGAGCGCCTTAATGTAATGTGATAACTGACATGTCTCAAATCAGTTTGAGTCTCAGTTTATGACCCAGGGCGGTCTAAAGGGGGGGTCCTCATCATGTCCCACAGAGATTCCTATCTATTGACAAGTGCACACACACACACCAATACAACAAGATATTACAAAGACAAACTCACGGTTTGACTTACCCATACTATACTTGGCCTTGGTGCATTTTGTACGTTTTAATACTTCAAAAACCTGATATATATACAAGAGAGGAGAGCAGATTAAACAGAGCAGAACCGCCCGTATTCACAAAACATTTAATATTACCACTAAGAGATCTCCTAAAAAGCAGTAAAAGTTCCTCCTAAAACATATTCACAAAATATGAGACCAACTTTTACTAAAGAATGGGGGGGGGGAGTCTTAAACTAAGACAAAGGGCGGGGTTGATCTTGTTGCTATGGATGATGTCAACATTACTATGCCCACAGTGATTTGCTAATAGGGGATGGATCTCTGTATATGATTTCATCATAGAAATATTGTAGAACAAGGTATTTTTTTGCAATTTGCAAGGTTTTGAAAATAAAGATTTTGCCATATTCAAATAAAGATATTCAATTGTAGGTTGCAGGGCTCTAGAGTGCGACCAATTTGTACGGGTGCGACTAAAAATGTTTCCTTGGTCGCACCGGTGCACCTAACCTCCTCGCATCTGCTGCCTCTCCACGAACGAAGCGTTTGTTCTCCTTTGACGGAACTCACACTCATGGTTGGATCATATTGTGGTCTAAACCAATCAGAGAAAGAGATGGGGCGGGTCTTTGCCTCTGATTGGCTGTGGTCCAGATATTCCTGTAGGCCGACACTGCTCCGTGCTGTGTGATTGAAATTACGACCTGAGCACCAGAGAATCAGTTATGGCAGACCTGGGCATTGTACAGCCCGCGGGCCACAACCAGCCCACGGATTGTCCCAATCCGGCCCTCGTTAGGTAAATCAAAAATTTAAAATAAATAAATGTGTTGAGCAAAAGTAAATATGTAGTCCTGAAAGACTACAGTGATCAGGCGATTTACATATGTGCGCTTGCGCAACCTCTCCGACAAGATAGTAGCTGTTGGTGTGACGGGTCTGTAAGAGCCGTAGCCACGCTCCGTCTGACAAGGTAGATCGCCACTCAAGGGATTCGAACGCTCGGCCTCCGACTTGCCAAGCGCGACCACTACCAACTACGCCAAAGAAAAGCTAGCTCTTCTTTGACGCGGGTGGCCTCTTACATACCTGAGGAGTGAGTTTCACGGTTCTCACTCCGTTACACTGTTTAGCCCTCAAAAATGAAAAACAATAGGTTGATACAGAATGTAGAGTTTTTAACAAGACATGGACTTCTAAGTATTTGTTTACTGAGGTCACAGTCAAAGCTGTGTTCGGCACTAAGGGACTAAAGAAAAACGCGGACATAATAAGAACTAGACTGTTTCAGTGGGTGCAGGCCGCTGATGGTTTGCTAGTTGAGCTGCAGACCCTGATCATCACCTGTCAGCTGTCCTTCGCATATCCACCTCAGACATTCAGCCAGATTTAGATGCACTTGTTCAAGCCCACTGGATTTCTCTCACAGAACAAAATGAACTTTAAAAAAGTATTGCTTTTTGTATTAAGTTGATCAATTTAGATGCACTTGTTCAAGCCCACTGGATTTCTCTCACAGAACAAAATGAACTTTAAAAAAGTATTGCTTTTTGTATTAAGTTGATCAATTGCATATCTTTAAGATACTGCAAAACAACTTTTCAGTGTTTGTGACGATTAACTAGTTACAAATAAAATGAAACACTGATGTAATGGTTGTTTTTGTTTTTACTGTTTATTACTTCTATAGTCTTTTCCTATTTGACCTAAACCAACATTTAAAATATTTATATAAATATTTACAGAATATCCTTATTCTTCTGATAACCAGTAGCAGATAATCAAAATATATACTTTACTGCTTGTTACAATGGGAGAAAATTAATAGTGAGCAGAATTAAGTTCAAGTTATCGTTGATGCGGCCCTCCAACACATTTCAGGTTTCTCATGTGGCCCCTTGTAAAAATTAATTGCCCACCCCTGAGTTACGAAGCTGGGCCATGGAGCTCACCCATGGAGCTCGGATCTTGATGCTAGGAAGAGTGTGGCAAGCTGGTTTAGCCAAAGCCAAAGAGCAAGAAGGCCAAATTACAGGTGTTGGCCATCTGAAGGGCATGCGACAGCAAGGGGGGACCCGCTATAAGACTTTGAGCCATGAAATGTTAGGTCTCAGTTCAGGGAAACACTTTTAAACAGTAGCACTTTCTATTTTGAAATATTTTATTTTGCTTAAAATGTTTTAGTTTGGCAGCTCAGTGAAGCACTTAAAAAAAATCATTTTATATATAGTATAATTGTGCTTAAAATAAAAAAGGTATTTACCTACACCTTATTCTTGTTTAAGATCATTTACATAATATATATGAATGTATATGGAGCGTGATAAAAAGGTGAAATTGTGGCGACGCAGGGAAAAATTTGGGTGCACCTAAATAAAAAAGTTAGGCACACCAGTGCAACCAAGGCAAAAAGTTAGTCTGGGGCCCTGGGTTGCGTCATTAATTAAACAAGTATATGTTAAGCTACTTGTCATTCTCTTACATGTGCATCTCACAAACAAATAGCGAATATGCATCAAGGCAGCTATATGAATTGTTGATGTGGGGTATGCAGAGGGCATTTTGTTTGATGCAATGTTAGGCTAGAAAAAAGCATAGCTGCATTTCCCTGTGGCCAAGTAGTGTAGAGCTGTCAACCTTTACCTCCGGTGTCACTGGGTTGTTTCTATAAGTGACTGCATCCCTGACAACTCTACTACAATCATAATACCCGACAGGGCATGACATTAGCACCCGCCAAATGAGGGTAGAATTCGGCTGTGGCGGGTAAAGCAGTCAGTCTCACTAGCCATTTTGGCGGGTGGAATTCTATATATCTCTCTCTCTATATTTTTTATTGTAGCAGGGCTGCCAACTCTCACGCATTTCAACCAATTCACACGCTCTCATGCCACACATTGTATTTCTCATGCTGAGAAGGAAACGACCAAGTAGTTCTGCTAACGTTATAACCAGTAATGGACGAAGCGCAGATACACTGAGTGAAGCAACACTCGGAAACACCCGTGAAATCTCGTTTCGGGGCTGGGTTGGGTTGCGCAACAAAATTTTGGTTGGCCCTGTCGCGGGGTGGAACGGGAGAGGGAGGCTTGCATCGGTTGCTAATCAGGCTGAGCGGGTCTGGAGATACTTGTTTTTACTAAATAATAAAATATATTTTTGTTCGTCGGCCTCTACTAGCTTTCTGTGTTGCCTTGTGGCGAGATCTAAACCCTGCACGGGTTCACTGTAACTGTGACAGCCCCACCAAATCTCACTCCAAGGTTTTTTGAAAAGTTTGCAACCCTGTTGTAGGCTAGTCTTCTCAAAACACATCTAAAATAATAAACTCATTGCAGGGTTCTCAAGCCTCACGCATTGACCGTGAGACACACGCATTTCAACATTCATTCTCACTTTCACACATACACAAACATACAGTACAAGATAAACATTTGTTTGTAGGAAATTTGGGAGTCGGAATTGATTAGACAAAAATAATGATGTTGTTTATAAATATTTAGGTTGACAAAGTTTGGCTTGTGGGTTTTTTTCAGTTTAGTTCATATATTTTGTACATAGGCCTATACATTTTCTGTAATCTTGATTTGGGTGTTGACAATGGTCATTTACATGTGAAAGGATTGTAAAACTAGTTATTCAAGTAAATTGTAGCAAACCGTAGTCAACTTTAATCAAATAAAACTTAATTTCCCAACAACAAAATTGTGGTTAATGAAATTAATGAGTGGCTAGTAACTTTGGAAAACCACTAGCCACAGTGGCTGGTGAGCAAATTGTTTTATGTCAAGCGCTGATACCCGACAATACCTTTTAAAAAGCTCAATGTCACAAAATGTTTCAAAAATGTTTACATTCCCAGGCGGCTTGCCAGCAACAGACATTTTAGGGTTGTTTGTGATTTGGTCTTAGTGACTTAGAAGTCTTCTTGACCACCCCTAACCTTTGACAGATTTAGGGGCTGGTTTTAGCACTAAAACGCTTTGTGAAATACTCATAGAGTTGGAAATTAGGAGTCCTAAAATTAGGACTGACAATTTATTTTAAAGAGTTTCTCCTGAAAGGGCAAAATAGGAGCTATGTTTTGTCTTCAGATGTATTGTGAATACGGCCCCTGGACATTACCTACATGGCCAACAGGGCTAGACTTTCGTCTAAATAGTCGTTACTACAGGACATCAGATTTTCTATGAACCAATGTAACTGTGGCTTTGGATTGAAAACACTCATAAAACTTTCTATAGACAAAGTTAACAGTGTGTTACTTAATGTCTGCAACTGTGGATATTTAGAGTAAAGCGAGGTCTTTAAAGAGAGGTGCAGTACTTACAATGGAACTTCTTGTTTTACTGTCAAAGAAGGAGTCTCTGTCGGACAGATCAAACCTTTTGACAAAAGCCAGAAAAAAAGAAAGAAAGAAAGAAAGAAAAAGAGCAGAGTTTGAGTTGGTGAACACAGACAATCTAGCGTTAGATCAGCAGATGATAAACACTGTGGCAGGAGCTTTTATCCCATTGAGAGGTACTGAAAAACATCTAGAGAGGCTCTCAAGTCCCAGGCTGCCAGCTCCACCAACAGCCTCAGATGCCCTAGTCCTGGAGGGGTCACCCGAGGGAGAGGGGCACCCATAAGTGTTAGGGGGGTCACCCATGGAGAGAGGAGTGGGGGTACACACATTGGGGGGTGGGGGGGCTATTAGTATGTTTTAGTACACTAGGTATGGAGCAGGAGATTATTTTGCACCAGGGATGGAGTAGCATGTGGTCATAGCATAGAGCACTGAGATTACCCTCTCCATCCAATCTTTCAATATAATAGCACAACAACCACGATGGCATACCCTCACGGACGAAAATAACCCTGTTAAAGCTTCTGCTTTAACAGGGCTAAACCCCCCCCCCCTCTGTCCCTCTTTTCAGGAGATTGTATGTACCATTATGTATGCTGTTTTCCTCTTCAATAAACACTTGATAGTATTCCTTGATACTTCATTATCCACTGATATGACAACAATAAATTAATCAGAGAATATGAGGGCTTTCTTCTATCCTCAATATGTGTCATCAGGAATATGCCATATGTTGGAAACCATATGCCACCAGTTGGACGTGTATCTAATACTGCTTCAGGCAAGAAGAACTAAAGCAGAAACTAAATGTAAACATATGCATATTGTGTTCTGGGGGGTATTCGTCGTAGCTCGCTAAGCGGTTTAGCGAGCTAATTTTCAGGCTATGATAAAAAACGCCCCTCTTTTTGGTTCGTGGAAGCAACTTTCGATAAATCACCATAGTAACATCAATTAGCACTAACCTGCTCCAGAGCAGGCTAACGTAAGTGTAGCTGGATAAGCTTGCCACACCCCCAGAAAATAACATGGCAGCTCCCTTTTTGAGAGACCCAGTTGACCAAGGAGCTATATTTTAGTTCGATTAGCTTTCCATACCAATAGAGTTCTTTGCGATTGCCAATTAGATCCTTTATTTCACACGGATGAGTTCTTGTTTGAGCGATATCGATTCAGCCGACATGGACTCATTTATTTGCAAGACCTTCTCGGGCCGTACATTGCAAATATCACACGCTGCAGCAAGCTTTATGCTTTATTATGAGCTTATGCTGCTGTATGTGAATATGTAACGCTATGTTTTACGAAATGTCTTGTCTTATTTGTTGTGCCTGTACTTTTTATATGTTTCACTGTGGGAGAGTGGGAAACGTCATATCGATTCCTTTTTATGTCTTGACATGTGAAGAAATTGACAATAAAGCTACTTGAAACTTTAACTGTGCTTCAGACTGCATAGCCTTGAGGTTTTTTTGCGTCAGGTAGGCTATAGGCTACATTTTTATACAGTATAGGCGATGCAGAAAACATTGGCAAAGCCGCAGCATGCGTTGCTGTAAGAAAAGTGTACTTGGCGCTTAACCAGCTGATGAATCAATTCATCATATTACCTGGCCATGTCCCAGTCAATGACATCAAAGAGGGATTTACACATATGCCTACATGCATATACACATATATAGTACATGATATAAGCACAGTAGCCTACATATATCCTCATAATTGTCTATATTTCGTATCAATTAGATACTCTTTGGCCTTGTTTTTATCTAGCCTACTTATTCTGAAAGAGTTGAGATCATTATTTTCGCTAGCAAGATCTCATTCGATTTCCATTAAGCCTATACCAGCAGGCACAATTAAAGAAATGTGATCTGATTAATTGGGGTAATGAGGCACTTAAGATGAGCCTATACATTTCCCCAAAACTTTTGCATTTAGCTTATCGGCAATTTTTTACCAAGCTGCTTGTCTTGCTCTGGCAGCGGTGGCGGTGTTTGACTTAGCCATTATAATATATTGTCTAGAGACTCATTATAATAGTTTGCTCGGATGGCGAGAATAGCCTATCACCGCTCTTTCTTTGGTCTTTTCCGCCATCATACCGTTAGAAAATCACGGTTTTGGTGATCGACCTTTCCTGCCTTTTGAAGTAGGACGTGCACGTGCAATTTCCCTTATAAGTTTAGCCTGATTGAAATTAACCACATGATTTGGATGCGGATCAGCCGTTGACGAACCGATATTTGCTGTTCTCACTCATCTCGCTAATGTTAACGGGCTAAAGGGACCATTGATTAACTTAGCTTCAACCCTTACGACAAACGGGGCCCTGATATCCATCCATATGACCATGATATAATATTATTATGAAAAACACAAATAATACACATACTACTCCTACTACTACTACTAACATAAATAATAACAATAGTTATAATAATACATATTAAGCCCACTCACAGGTGTTGCTTTTCCCTGGAGAAGGTGTAGGACAGGTGCTTGATGTTGTGTGTCTGGGTCTCGTCTACATTGGGGTGTAGAGGTTCAGAGGCCTTGTTGATCAACGTGTTGATCTTCTCCAACACACTGCTGCCTTGCTTTATCTCATACACCTACACAACAACGACAACATCGAGATGAGGAAGACATGAAGCTGCATACAGCACCAAATACTGTACTATCAACATTATCAAATACCATATGCAGAACCAAATACTACTGAAGGCAACCATATGCATTTAACAGATCCATTTGCCCAAAGAGACATTCAGGGGGAATTTAAACCAGAAAACTCTTGATCTGTAGTCAAAGACTCCACCTCTGAGCTGTACTCATGTCCCAGCTCACACATTTTGATCATTCAGGACTATAGCAGCAGTAACGGGTAAGAGGTTTGTTATAAGCTTATTTTCAACATACTTTTTTCGTGGGCATCTTTAGCTTCATGAATTCCGCCTCGCGACACAAGATGTTCCAAGGAGCATGGATCTTCACAAAGCCAATACCAGGAGTCCTGCTCTGGATCAAAGACACAACAGTTTCTCTGCTTAACTTTATTGTTCACATATCTGTAGACATGATACTCTTTGATTGCATGTACAGTAAATACATACACTGTAGGCTTAATCATCTGGAGCAACAAACTTTAGTGTGTGCAAACAGGAGTTTTGTAAGGCTGGGTGTCAACCTGCCCCCACCTCTCATATGCTAAAATATGGGGTTGCTCGACAGGGTCTCAACTTGATGTGTAACTTACTGTAGCCTTGATTTATAATTGCTAATATATTGATAAGAGTGGGTCAAGATTTGGTCTGATTGGTTGTTCTTGTGTATAAAAGGAATTGCAAAGCATTGTTCTGTGGATTCTTGATCTCCTGAGACCTCCTCAGCTCTGGCTTGTCCTTGTACTCCTTCTCCTTCCTCACATCTTGCTTTCTATCTCTGGTTTACAATAATCATGGTAGCGTATATAAGTCAGAGTTAACCTTCATTTTGTTACATGCTTGCCTTGTAATTCATTGCATTCATTTGCAATGTTATAAAATGTTTATTTCATTTTAACCTTATAATAATAATAATAATTCATTTTTTATAGCGCTTTTCTAAATACCCAAAGTCGCTTTACAAGTGTGAAACCTTACTTTGACCATTCTTGCTCTGATTTAACCCATAGAGTCAATTAATTCCATTGGAATTTACATAATTTGGTTCATGTCACTGTTTAGTTTCCCATCTTCCTTTCAACCATAGGGGAATTAGTTTTGGTTGTTTGGCCAATATTTAACCCCCTACAGTTTCACAACAGGAGTCTTAATCAGCATCAATATTTTTAATACTGTGCATTCACTTGAGAAAATTACTAACCAATTCTAAAGATTTCTCTTAAAAGCGTATTTGAGACGTATACATTTTTTTTAAATGTTGTTTTATAAATACGATATGAACAAAAGAAAAGGATACGTGTATCGTTCAAGTTTTAGGGAGAATGACCTCCCCTAAGAGATAGATAAAGAGAAAGAGAGCGACTGTCAGACGTGGGAGGGCGAATGAGGAATTGCCGAGAACTGATGGCCGGCAAAGCCAATTGGAGAATGAGTGGAGAGTTGGTAAAGTGTCCTGGTGAGTTGTTATCATTTAACAACGCAGCAACGAGCGCTGGAGCTAGTCTACGAACAGCAGTGCATACAATAATGACACATATTTTTTTTTACTGTCAGTGATTAGCACCAAGTCAACGTTTTCTTTATTTCCAGTGACAGTGATCATGTCGTTAGTTCAGATAAGTACCGGAAAACTTATCTAGATCTAGAAATAGAAGCAGGGCTTCATTAACTTTGAGGCACTTGTCCTTTGGACAAGTAGACCTACATTGACGTTTCACTTGTCCATGCACAAAAGTCACTTGTCCGGGTAAAGATCATTTTATATATAGCGTTATATTTTTTGTGTTAACGTTAGCTAGCTAGCGTCGGCAGCTGTGTACCTAGCAAGCATTAGCAGCATTTGTATCGGTTAAAAATCAGCTAATATTCAACTGTAAAGTATACACCTTTTAAAGCAGAGGTTCCCAAACATTTCAGCCCACGACCACTAAAATAATGGTGCCAGTGACTCGTGACCCCCGCATCCACGGAGGTGGTTTACATATACGTGGGAGTAAAAATAGGCCCTGGACTTTGATCCAGACTGGCCCACCAGAACCGGCACCCATATACGCCACCACAGCTAATACCTGCTAATACATGCACATTCTATGTTTGATGTGATGCTAGTTCGGGAATTCGATAGTTCGATAGTTAATGCCAGCGCGCATTTTTTGGCCTTTATTTGAGCGCAGAATAGTTTTTGAGCTTTGTGTAAAATAAACATAGACGTCTTTCAATTGGTAAAACCTTTGTCTATTAATTTTTCAGCCCCACCCTTACGTTTCTTAGCCTGGTTTTCCATCGTTATTCTTCTCCCGGTCCTCCCAATGGCCAGTCCGCTACTGCGGAGCTGTGCCGCGGTGGTGGATTTTCAAGTCATATTATTTTTAATTCTCGTGCTGTCAGGGGGTGCTGCAGCACCCTCAGTATCCCTAGTTCCCGCGGCCATGGGTATTCCCTCTCCACTGAAATCCAAAGCTCAGCCAGTGTCTTGGCTGAGAACGCTGCCTATAACGTTCGGTCACTTGACAGTTCAACTAATTAGTAATGGGTCGTTCGCAAACGATCCGGCTCTAAGAGCCGGCTCTTGAAGGTGAACGTCGGGAGCTGGCTCGCATATCTGAAGAGCCGACTCTATTTTTAATAGATTAATACAGCCTATAAAAACTAAATTATTATGAAATAATGAATTTTTATTGTATTTAAAATAATTGACTAATTCAAAGAACAACAACAAAATACTTGTAAGCTTAAAGGCGCACACGATCATCCTCACATTCTGTTCCTGTCAATCCTGCATGAGGGAGGCCCGAGCCAACTCACAGTCAGAGAGTAGTCAAAACTCGGAAGAGAGCCATGACAAATCAATGCATTTTTTAAAGATATGTGGTTACGGTCGAGTATGATTTCATTTCATAATTTAATTCAAATTGTTTTCACACCTATCATAGTCAAATTCATAGTTAAAACATGTATTTTTTTAAGAGCCGTTCGGGAGCCAAAAGAGCCGGCTCTTTTTAGTGAGCTGAGCCATACGAGCCGGCTCACGAAAAAGAGCCGGAATGCCCATCACTACAACTAATGCGTCTTCCTGGTCGGATGGCAGATGGTTTGCCGTACTTACAGTGAATGGAAAATCAAAAGGCTGACGGATTTTTTATTTGCATGCATTAATTTAACTACTATTTTTAACTGGTTAAAATAAAAAATAAAATATGCTATTTCTAGTTGTTTTAAAATGTTCCTTGATTTCTGGAAATCATCTCGCGACCCCCACTTTGCGAACCACTGTTTAAAAGGAACCCTTGGTAAATCCGCCTCTGCCGGGTAGAATGGGAAGTTGTAGAAAAAATAAGTTAACACCAACATTTAGTGGCAAAATCCATTGTTTGGTCTACAAAATTATTTTAGATATAGTATAAGTTTAGCTAGCTTTCAAATACTGAGGATAGCCTACCGAAGTTTCGTTAGCCATGTCGTTAGCAATGCTCGCTAACGTTAGTTTACTAGCTGTATATAACATTTCTTGCAGCGCTGCTTGATTTACTGAAATTATTATGAAATGTTATTTTCTATTAGTCATTTTCCTACTTTAGCAAGTCACAGTATTTCCAAGCCCTGATAGTGTAACTGAAACGACACAGTAAATAATTCCTCTTTCAAGTAATAAGCCCCCGTTCAAGTGTTGAGCATTAAATTAGCTGCACTGTCTGTAGAGATCTTGGGACGAAGCCACTTTTTGGTGTTTTGTTAATGTAGAATTCAATAAAATAAACTCTGGCCCTGGAGGAAACCAGGCCTGCCATAACTCCCTGTGGTCCTCCAATGAGAGACAGTATCCGAGTAGATTCAACCCTGTGTTCTCCTCCCCAGGGGAATGTAACTATACAAACCTGATGGGCCGAGAAAACGCTGGGTTGCAGAGGTGGTTGAATCTCAATAAGATGAAACAAGATGCAACGCAACAATATGTGTGTGAGTGTGTTCGTTTAAGATCGGGCCATGGAGTCAGGTGGCTGAGCGGTGAGGGAATCGGACTAGTAATCCGAAGGTTGCCAGTTCGATTCCCGGTCATGCCAACTGATGTTGTGTCCTTGGGCAAGGCACTTCACCCTACTTGCCTCGGGGGAATGTCCCTGTACTTACTGTAAGTCGCTCTGGATAAGAGCGTCTGCTAAATGACTAAATGTAATGTAAATGTAAGATCGAGTGAGTGTTTGAATGTAAGCGTGCAAGTGTGTTTGTGAGTGTAGACATGCTGCTCCAAGATTGCAGTGGGGGTGAATGTTTTCTGAGTGATCTTCCATCTGGCACTACATGGTTTGCCAGGTCTAGAAGCAAGTGCCATACACACATGTATTATACAGCCCACAGAACTCATAAGTCCAATGCATACACATAATTTTTTATCAAGTCAGTGGTGATTTCCTAGCCAACTCTCTGTCATATTTCCTTGTCAACCATTTTGTTTTGTGAACCAGGCCAGTTCCCAAGATCTGTGGGGACTGGTGTGTGGGGGAGGGTAGAGTTATAACTCTATGACTGGCTTTGACAGGGGTGGGACTGGGCCAGGATGACACTTCTTAATAGCTGCTTTCACCCTCCCTCCCAGGCTGTGTCTGTCTGTTTGCCTCCCTGCCTGCTTCTCTGCCTGCCTCTCTCTGTCTCCTGTTTGCCTTCTGCCCTCCTCCCTGTCTCCCTCCTTGCCTCCAACCTGCCTCCCTGCCTCCCACCTACCTCCTTCCTGCCTCCTTGCCTCCTATGTAAAGAGATCCCTACTGGCAGCTGACATCTTGCCATCCTCAGCACTTGGAATTCTTGGATGGTCTCCGATTATTTCTCACTGAGTCAGGACATCAACAACATGGTAGGATGATAGGTGGTTGGTTTCACAACATATAAAATGTTTTTTTCTTGGTCATAATATATATATATATTATTTTTTTAAATCCATAAACAAACAACATTTAAAAATATGTTAAAGATACTGGGAACTGAACATTTAAGAATGTTAAATGCTAAAGTGCTTCACAAAAACAATTGTGGGAGTATAAAATAAACTACATAATCAACGATAGATTTCTGTGATGACTGAAGCCAGCACACACACCCTTGTCTGTGGCCAGGTTAAAAGGTTACCCCACCCCCTCTACACCACTATAGGCTGGTTTCAGCTAGTGCAGTGCCAAACCACAATGTATCTTTTGTGTAGGTGTTGAGGTTGGGGCTCCAGGGAAACTAGCTGAGCTCAGCTCATCAGACCACACCGACTGGGAACAATGAGGCAGAGGTGCAGCGGTGTGGCAGTGGAATGTACACTCTCCCCCTCTCTCTGCCTCTCTCACACTCTCAATCTCTTGCAGTGGCAAGCTAATGCTAGCAGTGGACAACTGCCCACTCCACCCCCACCCATGGAAAAACTGACTTTAACAACTGGGTGTTGGGTGTGTCCCAAAAAAATTATAGAGAGACAGAGAGAGAGACAGAGAGAGAAGAGAGAGAGAAAGATGAAGAGCATTAGAAAACAAGATATATAGATGAAAGAGAGAGAGAAAGAGAAATACAGAGAAAGACAGAGGGAGAGACATGAGGTTGGAAAAAGGAAAGAGAAAAATAAAATATGAAGAGAAAGAGAGGAGGGGGGCAGAGAGAAACAACAGGTGGTCAGAAAACCCAACTTACATCCTCCTCCTTCTCCAGCTCCAGACCCATTTCTCTCAGGTTGCCTTCAAACTCTTCTCTCCTGACCCTCTTATCATCCTCATGGCAGTCCTGGTTCTGGTCCTGGGCTCCAGCCTCGAGGTCACCTCCTCCGCGGGTGCCAGACGAGGAGGACGAGGGCGCATGTGCCCTGCCGCGTCGCAGGCTGCGTGTGAGGGCGTTGTCTGTGAGGCGGGAGGCCTGGCGATGCGAGCTGTGGGGCTTTTTGACCTGGTAGGAAAGGATGTAGTCCACTCTCCTCTCGCCGTCCTGGAAGTACAGTCCGTGCTGGCATCGTGTGTTCTGCTCTGGTGTGAGTGAGTTCAGGAGCTGGGGACAGAGGGGAGGGACGGGCATGAGAGAGGCTGGGGGCTCTGCCTGGATGTGTGTGTGTTTGTGTGTGTCTGAGGGTTGTGTGTGTGTGAGGGGCGCGGTTTACCGCGTGGGATGAGAGGGACCAGTGAGACTGCTAGAGGAGGTCAAGGTGGAACTGTGTTTGTCCCCCTGCATGTGGCTTATAGGGCTTTTTGGTGCCTTGGGGGGGAGGGCAGGGGTATTGTGGCCAATAGCAAGGCAGGCAGGATGGAAAGGTTTCAGAATACCAGTCTAAGTTCATCCAGTTTTCTGTGTTATATAAATCAACACGGGACTATTCATTAACATAGCATTACCTGGACACTCTGTTTCCTTCTTGTCATTTTCCTGAGTTCTGATGGCTACTTGGACACTTTGATTAGTTTCAGCTGACGTAGCTAATAATGTATTATGAATTGTAAGATTATTTGTGACGTGAGTCATATTTGTGTGTCTGATCCGGTTTTGTCAGGTTAAGTCTGGCACGTGGTTGGAATGCCAGGACAGATGGGCTTATCTACAATCTACTAATAGATCAATATCCGGCTGGTTTGACATCAGATCATTTTGATCATGCTAGTTTAGAACACTTCTGGAATACTTGTCTGATATAGAGACATTCAAATTCATACAAGATGTTCACCCCGACAAAGAGGCTGACACAAGCGTGCTATTGTGTGTATGTATGTTTGTGAGCTCTCAGTTTGTGTGCGTGTTATAGTGTCTGTGTGTGATTGTACAGTGTTATATGTTAAATTCACGCAAGGAATGCTGAACACTAGTATCCTTTTATGCAGTATAAAACATTTACATTTAGTCATTTAGATCCATACATAAGGTTACATCCTTAATTTCTCTAACATGTATGAGTGGAGTCATGAGTATATGGCTGTGTACGTTTAACATTTGGACATTTGAAGCTGTGTTTTCAACAGCATAGCTGACTGACGGTGATCCTTACAGGTCTGGATTATTGAGGTCAAACCACCACCCTCTGCCTCCATACCGTCTACCACATCAACATACTCTGAATGGCAGTACTGTATTATCACTTACAATAATATTGTCCAATATCCCTGCAGACTGTTTTCCTAACAGCGACCCAGCTGATTTTCTATTTTAGTCCCATATGTAGCAAAGTGGTCCGACCCACATACACTCGATCCAATCACTACGACCTAATTTGACAATTCCACATTCTGTCTCTATGTGATGAGCTAGGGAAATCTCAGACATGCTATTCCAATCACGGTCTCGGGGGGCAACACAATGGGACTGTGCAGTCTGTTGATAATCGTGAGCTTCAGACTCTGCACATGCAGTGTTTCTGTTATGTTGTTAACGAGTTCTCAATTTTCTATTCCCTCATGAAATACAGCCCCCACCCTGGATATAATGATTCAAAAGAAAAGAACGTTTGTGGTTGAGGTCTGCAACCTCTCTCAGAAGTTCAAGGGCCGCATGTAGCAAGTTGTGTGTTTTTATGAGCTGACTTAGTCAAGAACGTGATAAGATGATGGAGTTCAGACTGCATGCTCTATCTAACTTCCCCTCTGCCCTTCATCACTGAAGCAGTGTGTCAGGGCTGCCTGTGTCTCCTTGTGTGTGTGTTCCTCAATGAAGTGTATGTATCAGGGCATTCTGTATGTGTCATTGGAGTTTGTATGTGTCAGTGGGGTCTGTATGTCAGTGTAGTCTGTATGTGTCAGTGGAGTGTGTCCATGTTGTGTTTGTGTCTCAGTGTGGATCATGGTGTTTGTGTCTCAGTGGAGTGAGTGTGTGTATGTGTGTGTCAGTGCTGAGGTTAACTGAGGAAATAGCGCATAGGAGCAGTGGTGTAGTCTATAACAAGTAGTGGGCAACCTACCAAGCCCCCCACCTCCTCGTGATACCCGCACCCATGTATCACTGCTCATTTTATAGTGGGCTATTTAGGAATACTTTTGGGGGAAGCAATGTATGCCTGCGTATCACGTAGACTTCATCACTGTATAGAAGGTAGAGGTCTACCATTTGGCCACTAAGCTTATACAAACATTATGGTAAACCTCTGGCAAACAGATAAAATATTGTACAAACAAAGCATGACTTATTTAGCACATCAATGTAGTGTGTGTTGATGTTCTAAAACATAAGAAACATGCACACACATAAACGCATACAAACTCACATAGACACTCACACGTATTTGCAAACCCACTGACTGTATATACAAACACACATACGCACAACTGTCCACACAGACACATACACACGCACACACCCAAACCTTCTCGGACATTTCACTCACTTCAAATTTGCCATGAAAAACCACATCCTTGAGGAAGTGCCGGGACTTGCTGGCTGAGCTCTGAGACAGAGGACTCCCTGGGATCCGCTCTGCTTCTCCTGCCATCTTCCCATCACTCGCGAACACCGCACAAGACTAATGCTATTAAACACAACTCAATCTTTCTGGCTGCCTCTATCATTCCCTCACTCTGTCTCTGTCCTCCCTCTCTCTTTCCCTCACTATCTCACTCTACCTCCCTCTCTTTTTCTGCCTCTCTCTCCCTTGCTCTCTCTTTCCCTCCCTCTCGTGTCCATGAGAGTTAACTAAGCCCAAACTCTTTCCTGCTGGATCGTCTTGTTACTTGAGACGCCGTCTGAGAAGCCACAAGCTAAAATTAGACAGAACTATAAAGCCTTGATCCAAACTACTTCAAGGTGCCCTCTCTCATCTCTACTTACATATTAGCAGCAATAACATGCCTTCTGTTTGACACTGAAAGGGAGCACTAATGACGCAGGGGTCACAGCCTTACTTGTAAACTATATACAAGCTACACAAACATTTAGGATGAGGCTCTCAGACAGGGAACATCCCATCCCACCAAGAAAAGCACCACTTAAAATGTGTCACTGACACAATACCAGGACCAGATAGGTCCCTCTAATACTTGGAAAGCATCTACGAGTAATCGTTTGGGGAAAGGCTGGACTGATCAAGACAATGATGAGATCCCTAAAATGTCTTGGATTTATCTGGAGAAAACATCAAATACATATAAATGTGGACAAATATTGTTTATGCAGAATCCTTCTCAGAAACAATCGATTCCCCCATCTCATTTGGATATGAGAATGAATGGGCGGGAACAGTTTGTTATTTCGGACAAGGCAGAAGTTGCAGGCTTCATGAGTGAACTAAAAGTAAAAAAAAAAAAAAAGGCATCGGACAAATGGACTCTAATGTAATCCTGACCCTGATGACAAACTCTACCCCTACCCTAACCCCATCCTCAACCCTAACCTTAACGCTAACCTAAACCCCAACCATAAACACATGTCTCATTTGGGTCCCTAGATCTTCAGCTAAATTTTCAACCCAATGATCATGCATGCACACTTGAAACTACAATTGACTCCTTAAACCTTGAGGGAAGATGACATAAAGATCAGTACAATTAACAGAAAAACGAAATTATGAATGAACTCAACTAAATTTAGCAAAATGACAAAATAGCAAATGGGTTGCATACTGAAAGGGAAGTGTGAACTTAACAAGAAAAAAACCCTTTAATATTACATTACCCTGAAAAATAGCATCTAGGGTCTAATTTATTATAGCTTTATAGGAGTAAAAAAATACAAAGCTAACAAATGCAGGCCCTTGTACAGCAGCAGCCAGTGCTGTCCCTGAGGACAACATGTGTCAGTCTGTTCCGAGCAGGAAGCAGGGTCAAAGTTCATTTCTCACTGGGAACATAAGGATGTGGTCTTCACAGCACTCCTCAGCTCTCAGGATGAGGTCATATCTAGTCTCACAAATCAGACTTCTCTGATTGAAGTCTAATCTCTGTATCGAGAGAGATACTTCTGGGTTCTGACGTTTGGTCATATCCCAGATCATCCGTCAGACACGTAAAATGTGTATAAATTCAGTGAAGTCCAGGGACTCAAACTTGACAGCTGGAAACACCTCTAAAATTGGAGAAACTGGAAAAACCTCTACCTCATCTGATGCCGCAGCCTTATGCCAATCCTGTGTGAGCATAGGACTTCACATGAGCAGGGATCAAACGCATTTCCCGGTTCACAGAAAAAGAGGACATCTTTGTGATCTGGACATGAGCATGTTAGCATGGCCTGTCCCAGCCTGGTTATTTCATCACAGTGGGAAGACCTACGGTAGCTCCCACTTTTGAGGTCTACCCTAAACTTCCTTCAGACCAGGGGCCTCATGTATAAAGGATTGCGCAGCTTTCATACCAGAAGATGGCGTACGGCCAAAACTCAAAAAAGTACGTACGCACAGAAATATTCACATGTATAAAACCGGTCGTACGCCAGGTCCTGCTTACCTTTGCTTTATAAATCACAATCAATGTGAGATTGACAGCACGTGAACGAGCCACTGACCCCGTCTTGCCTCCTCCCATAAATGAATATGCAGATCAGGGCCGGATGCAGCCTGCTTTGACTGGGGGGGCAGTGAACATTTCTGGAGGGGCATCATGATTACGGAAGGGGGTCGTATAAGTTTTTATATAACCATTATGTTATCATTTTTGAGTCTGTTTAACGATCCGAGTGTTAATCAGGCACGGAGCCAGACGTTATACACATTCGGGGCTTAACCCAAACCCATGACATATCCTGGGTTTGATGTGATGCTGGATAGGATAGGATTTGGGGC
The DNA here is from genome assembly GCF_038355195.1 of Osmerus mordax. Taxonomy (NCBI): domain Eukaryota; kingdom Metazoa; phylum Chordata; class Actinopteri; order Osmeriformes; family Osmeridae; genus Osmerus; species Osmerus mordax. The sequence goes on from NC_090053.1 coordinate 15,320,806, forward strand.
ATTCATTTGAGTTTAATATCCCTTGTCGCAGGGGCAGTAGTAGATGGTTTGGGTACCATCTACTGGATCCGGCCCTGATGCAGATAGCCTATAAATGCGCTCCTGAGGTAATTTCTTTGTCTGAATTAAAATGTCTAAACACAAAATAACAATTTCACAGACTGTGAGATCTAGGTTCTAACAATAGAGGTGGAGGCGAGAAAATGTGACCTGTTTGTCGGTCTGTCATCAGGCATTAGCAACATAAGAAAGTCGGCGGAGAAAACTGTCAGGCGCATGCGCCCTTTCTTTTTTTACCTGTAGCACTTTGAGATTTAGCTAAATATAAAGTGCATTACAAATACAATTATTATTATTATTATTAAAGGGCCGTAAATGCTGTGGGTTCGGAGAACCGGACCATGGCAGAAATTAAGAAGAAAAGGTACGATGTAAAACTCGAAATTAAGAAACGAGTGGTGGCGCATCATAACAGCATGATTTCCTTAGTGAATTTGTCGTTCGTTTGACACCCTCAAATTTGACAGAAGTTATTAAGGGGTGGCGGATTAAACAGTAGCCTATATAGAGCTAGCAATTCCCGTTTGGGTTTTGGCATTTTGATGTGATCATCCACATTAATGAAAAAAAAAATGAAGAAAATAAATGAAAGTGTGATTTGAATAGTCAACGTCATAGACGTATGACAGTAAGTGGAAACTTTTTTTTGTAATGTTTGGTGAGTTTCGGCACTTTTCAGTTAGAATTTGCCATGTTACAGAGCCAGACAAGACTTTGCGGACGGTCCGCACATTCTCACGTCTGCTCAAAAGTTTCCGTGACGGCCCGCACATTCTCACGTCAAGTAAATCTTTATACATAATAATAATAATAATTCATTTTTTATAGCGCTTTTCTAAATACCCAAAGTCGCTTTACAAGTCTGAAGACAAGCAAAACAAGACGACAGTAAAATATAAAGACAAATGATTGAACAAAACAGACAAACAGAACATTATATAGAAAAACTAACATATAAGTCTAATATACACACATCACACCGTGTGCGTGAAAACCAGCGTACGCAAGCTTTTTGTGCGTACGCAACGTTTATACATGAGGCCCCAACTGTCTGGGTCCAGAAATACCCCCAACATATTCAGTAACTGCAATTAGAGTTCAACTAAGGACAGAGGGGAAAGAGAGCCAAGAGAGCCGATGTTTAATGTCAATGTTTAAATTTAATGCTGTAAACTTTTGTCTGTGTGCCAACTGGTATAAACTCTATACAGGGGGCATTACTGTGTGTATTTAAGTGTATGTGTGTGTACAACACATCCATTGTCTAATTAATTGGGCCTAAAAAGAGGTTGTCAAACCGAGAAAGAAACAATGACAATACCCTCACTGCTCTATACTTGTCGTCTCACACAAAGTCACAAGTAAAGTTCCAACATTACAGGAATTTTTGAGGTGGGAACTCTATAAGAATTTGGGGGAATCAATAGGAATTTTCCACTGTCAACAGTGGTTCCACTGTACCGGACCCATTCCAGGAATTCCATTCCCAACATGCTGCCACCGTGCCACTCTAGACACCATGCCACCACTCTACCTCCATGGGCACCACGGGGACCACTTACTATAGGTTCCTGCTGGACATATCCTATATCCTCGATGCCCTTGATGTTGATAATATCAACTTCTTTCTCCTTGCCAGGCACGTGGGTGTATACCACAGTCTTCTTCATGGCTCTGAGACTCTCAGCTGGGAAACTGCTGGACCAGGAATGCTTTACCTGTGGCTAAAAAACAACTGGGTCAAGCTGGGGTAAAACACATCAGTTCACACATACTTTGAGGTGAGGAGCCTCATTCTCTGAAGTGAAACTCCTTCATAAGACATACTGTGCATATGTACATATTTCTGTACAAATAAATAGGAATGATATTTGCATTAGTGCATGTCATTAGTTAGTAAAAATAGTATGCAGAGCAGCTTACCTTCTTTCCTACTGAGTGAATGCTACAAAAGGCTTTCTCTCCCAGACACTAGTCTCTCCTTTTAACAAGACAGGTATGTTGTGTCAGTGGAGTGACAGAAACACAGTATCGACTCGGATCATGTGACTCACTGTTCTCTAACCCTATTGGCCAGATAACTCTGGTTGAGGGAACACCAGGAAGTCCTCCAAAGATGGTTTCCTGTTTCAAGCATTCTGGGATCAAAATAGCAGACGTGAGTAAATTAACTAATGCCTATGAATAACAGTGTTGTTCTTGTCCTGTACATCCCTCTGGGGCCCCAACCTCCAAATGAACACACACTCCCCAACAATTAGGGTAAGGAATAGTGCATGCAGAAATCTGCAAGTTCAAAACTGCTCTCATCAAGCGTCATTACATTTTACTTTCACAGTTTTAGGGGGCGACTGTCAAAGTCCATGGGAAGAATTATAGCTCCCTGAGATCCACTGAGCAAAGGATATATCTAATTCAGGGCCATGTGTCAAAGTTATAGCTGTAATTCAGCATATGCCAGGCTGACAGCAACAGATTGATGGTAGTTTATGAACAACGTCATGCATAGGATCTGGTACAGAAATACGCATGGAATGTGGCCAAACACAAAAAACATTTAAAACATACTGCAGACTTGCAAATGTTTTTGTGCAGTATAAAATGATCTGCTGCACTTAAAAGCCATTTTTTTATGTTGTTTTGGATAAAAGCAGTGAATAAATGTAACTGCGAACGTAAATTTACAACAGACCTGAGGAGTCTGGACAAATTGTTGTGACATATCGTCACTTAAAAAAGTTTTTTCACAGGAACGCAGCCTCCCTCCTTCCTCATCTGTCAGTTGGCCATGTAAGTCATGCACAGTAATCTAAAAACAAACATCTTAAAATAGTGTGTGATTTTTTGTTTGTTTATCATTGTCATCCAGGATGAGGAGAGCCTCCTAAACTACCTTCTCCATTTGTAAAATGATCCTTCTTCATCACTGAGCTGGTCTGAGCAGTCTCCTTAGACTGGTGGTTGGGATGTGTGTGTGTGGGCTGAGGGGGTGGGGGCTGAGGGGGGCTCATCTGAGACTCCCCAGCTGAGGCGCTGTTTATTTTTCAGGTTCACTGCAGTATGTGAAATGCTCTTTGGACTCTGGTGAACCTCACCCGGATGGTGCTCTTCCTCCACTCTGAGGAGGGGGGGGTTGTGTATCTTCAGCCAGCATAGCCTACCAACCCCCCAAACAGCTGGACCCTATCAGGTCCCTCTTGCTGTGACTTGGGGCTCACTTCTGTGCGACTTGCAATTCCCTGTTAGCTTTAAACCACTGGGCTTCAGTCCAGTTGTGAGTTTGGTAGTTTAAATAAGCAGCTCCATGGATTAGAGGGAGTCTCCGTGGGAATCGATGGTTGAACAAAACAAAAAAACTTCAGAGAAAGAAAAAAGATGAATTTCCTCAGTTCTAATATTAGTACCGTATCTGTGGAATTTGGACACGCAACTCCAATTAATATCAAGTTGACATTATGTCAACCATAGGGGATTTACAAAGCCTCCCATGAAGGACAACCAAAGTGGTGTGAAATTACAAAGTATATACAGTACAACCACATCTTCACAACTCACATTACATAAAACACAATACACACTATTCTCCATTACCGCCTATCCACAAAACTGTACACCGTTTGGTTGATGAGTAATGCTTTATGGCTATCCTAAAACACTGTAGGTCTAACTGGTATGGTTACCTGAAACAATGCTACGTCTCAGATGGCTACTACCTGAAACACTGTTACTGTAACTGGTCCCATGGGTACTAGGTCTACCTGAAACACACAGTACAACTTACAGGACAGTTTCTTAAAGGAGCGAGAGAGTAGGGTGGACAACATTAGCTAACATTCATAGTTATGTTAGGGCTTCAATAGTAAAAAAAACATAAAACTGTTTATAATTTTATTTTTACAAAAAATATGTTAAATACCGTTCCCTCAATCTCTTTAACTTCGGAGCGCTCGCCTTGAAGCCTCCCTGGTCCAGATAGGACAACCTCCTGACATTAGCCCACTGGGTCCCCTCAAAATAACACTTCATCAATGCTTCTTTGCAAGACAGGTTTCTCACAATGAAAATCAGAAACCTGTAAATAAAAGGCTTAGTGTTTAAGTAGACCTGGTGCTTAACAATATAGGGACAATATTTCATAGTCCTTATATGTAAAGGTAAATGAACAATATCATAGATAGGCTAACACACAAAAACCTATAACTATTAAGCTATCCTAGCCCATTAGTGTTGATCAAATAAATAATTTAATTTAATATGCTCAGGGCACGTAGCCTACGTATAGCCTATAGCCTACCCATCAACCAGAGTGACACAAGCAGGTGAACGTTTCCGCAACTGGAAACCGGAAACTCATCAGGAACTTCGGCTACTGCCCGCTGTCAAGCCTACACCTTTGATTCGGAAAGGTCTTCCCCTAACCAACTAGATCTCACGCTGAAACGTTAGATAGGTATTAGGCCTTTAGGTCGTTCACCTCGCGCCAGCTATTCAAAGCCAGCTAAGCAGGCAATGACAAAGCGGTAATTTATTTATTGGGTGTGCTCAAGCCTTCGGCGAGAGCACAACCTTTGTTCTCTCACATATATATTTATTTATTTATTATTATTATTTATTTTCGCCCCCCTAAGGATCAGTCAATATTTGGACTACATACACAACGGCGGTGTCAAAAGGTTCGTCTTGGTAGCGATTGCGTTGGTTGTATTTTTATTTACTTTCCGTTGCATGGTTTAAGTAGAAATTGCATTTTTGTGGCGAAAAGTGAAGCTAACGGTGGCTAATTTGCTAGCCACAGTCACTGACGTTACTAACGTCACTACGTCACTAACGTCACGAAAACACGCGTGACTACCTGTAGCAGAACATTTGTTTCACATCTGTTAACTTGGGGGATAGCTAGGCTAACTATAGCTTTACTGCAAGGCAGCTGCAGGAACGCCACAAGCAAAGAGGCCAGGGTGATAACTATTTACTCATTTTACTTTGTGATGTGAAACACAATTATGAAATGTAATGTACAATATTAGCTGATATTATTAAGGAAGTAGGCCCACATCTACTTTTGGAAACGGTAGTCTACTATTTCACTGAAGCATTAGCATCATGACATTAGCCTCTGTTGCCCGGGCAACACATACTACAGTGGTCTATGATGCATCTGTTTTCAATCTTTAAAATAAACATTCCTCACAAATACATTTTCGTTGTAGGATTTATTATGACATTACATTACAAGTTAACGATTTGTGGGTGAAATTATCATTACCTGTGGTTTCAAACCAGTGTTGCTCACTGCAATGCTGTAGCCTACGCGAGACTACAAAAACATCTACACAGCTGTAGGAAGTCAAACGGCGACAGAACATGTTCGGCACTCCCCTTACTTAATCAAAAGTCTATCTAACTACTAACCTGAACTTCATTGCCACAGCCTAAACGTTGCCAATCTGTTCATGAAAATAATTAATTTCAGCCTAAACCGTACAACGGAACGTTAAATCCAATTCAACCAACGCAATCGCTACCAAGACGAACACAGCAGTAGTCTACTAGTACTGTACCGTAGTAGTACAATTTACCGGGGCAGCTTCTCCACACAGGGCTATATCGCATTTTGCGCTGTTACTGACAATGATCGCTACCAGTGAGCTTTTTATGAATGAGCAATTTTCCACTAAATAAATGTCAAGCTTATTTACGTTTTGGGGGGCATATTTTCAGTTAGCAGATGGGACTGTCTGAATCGCGATTCCATCTTCTACTGCCGGGTAACGTCGTAGAATAATCTTCAAAGGGGGTTCTTTATTAATGAATGAATGCAATGAGTAGGCTACATGCCTGAAAATATCACGAGAAGGGAAAAACTTAAAATGACGTTTAAGTCATAGAGATTAGGTCCATTTTTACACCGGTCTGCCAAATTTATTCGTTTTGATTCAACGATGAGGCTGCCTCTTGCAGGGGAAATGAGAAGACATCTATTTCATTCTACACTTCACTCGTATTTTCAGTTGTAAATGAGCAGCAAAAAAAAATGCCTTTAAATCTATTTAATCTTTATAAATAATAAGTATGCATTTTCATATAAAATATACATAAATCAGTTGTAAAAATGTCATTCAAAAACGGACCCCTGTGCAACCGACGCAAGCAAGCACACCCTACAATTTCCCCAGAAATTGTACCCTCTCTAGTTATGGTTGTTTCTCGAGCTTCATTCTGTACACACTAGGCTAATCAAGGCTAATGTGACTTAATGTGCATTTTTAAGTGTTGAATCCGAAGTGTGCACCTGCGTCCTTCTCCATGCAAATTGTCTCAGTAGGAGAGCAACAATTAGTAAATTGTCAATAAGACCCCAGATTAACCGCTTATAACACAACTATTTATATCTACCTATTCCTCTCATTTAACCTACATTTTGAAGCGCAACATAAAACAAGAGATATTTGTTACTACAGGTTGTTGAATGAATTGATTTGTAAAGTTTCCTTGGTCATTTCAATTCGGTCGCTTGCAAATCCAAGACGTATTTTATTAACGTGGTTGTGCATTAGGCTAGATCGAATAATTATGCTTAAAATATTTAAGCCCACCAAGGGTTAGTTAACAATACAGTTGTCTCCGCACGTCATTTAGTTTTAGCCAGCAAATGTATAGGCTACAGTAGGCTAAAAGAGGAGAAGGAGGTGTTAAAACTTGTACCTGGAATTGGTGCGAAGGTGTAGAGATGTCTAAAAATCGGTGACCCTACACAGGTGATTTAAATCCATAATAACAATCGACTCCAAACTCTTGCTGTTGGGGACCGTGAGCGCGCACTCTTGCTAACCAGTGGTGCAACCCCTAGCTCCTTGAGTCGGGCGGGTGGAGTGTTGGGGGAGCGGAGTGTAAATGTCTATGTAGGTCTGAGTCTCTAGCACTTCACCGTCATGTCTCGTCCCCTTTTTTTCAATGATTAGTAAAAATACATCCTTTCATCATATTCTTAACGACGATAACGCCCACCGAAACATGTGGAAGTTATTCTGTGGATTTTTCATCTAATTCCCTGAAGCATCACTAATGACTTGCTCAGGTGAACTCAGGATAACCACAAGTTAGGCTATAGAATACTGTACAATAAAATGTAAAGCGATTTGTGATGTTAGTATTTTTTTCATTTAATTTTTAAATTGTATGCTATTGTAGCCGAGGGTTTTATATATATTAGTTAAACTTAGGTTTGGGTTTAAAAGAAGGACACGGGCTTCCAATGCCGGAACCAAGACGGCACTGCACGTCTCACTTTAATCAACTCCACAGAGAGAGACCGACAGAACCAAACCCCCCTTGTCACAATAAAAGCCCACAACAAAATACCTTACATATTGCCTATATAACGTTGATATGGATCTATCAGAGAAAACTATTTTCTACAGGTGAACTATGAAGAAAGATTTATAGTCTGCAATTGTGTGCGTGTGTGAATGTGCTCTTGTTACATGATACTCTGATCCGAGTAGATTCCCTCTAAAAACAAGCGGAACACCCTCTTCTCTCATGTTCAAACAGGATGGAGACATTTCAAGTTAAGTAGTTATAGCATTTAGCACAAGCTCCACGCATTGAATGTCAACCAAATAATATAATTTGCTTATTGCGTAAGCAGCATTATAGCATAGACCAGACAGGTGACCAGTTGAAGTCATACGGAGAAAATTAGCAAGGAATTTGAAGTTCAGGCCATGGTTTTGTTGCTCAAGTCCAAGGCAGTCCCTCAACGTAACTTAAAAATGGACTGAGAGTTAATTAACTGTACATATACAAATTGTAATCTAATCATAAGGTCATTCAATCGTTACCATATAGGCTATGGTAATTAAGTTATCTATGGTTATTAAATTAGGTATCAATTAAGGCACTTTATAAGGGTCTTTTGACAGTTACGTTATTCAATTAATTACCAGAGCAACAGGGACTCCATGATAAGTTTTCTTGAGTTTGATTTTTCCTTTTAAGTTATGGCTAAACATATATATGAGGTTAATAAGGGGGAGGAGGGAAGGGACATGAGAGATGGAGGAATAGAGGGGGGATGAAGGGTTAGGGGAGAGATTTAGGGATGTAGGGACTGGAGAGAGATGGAGAGATAGAGGGACAGGGGAGAGATGGAGGTATAGAGGGATGGAGGGACAGGGGAGAGATGGAGTCATAGAGGGATGGTGGGATAGGGGTTCAAGGAGTGGGTATGAAAGAACTGGGGAGGGATAGATGGATGACATCGTGGGAAGTGGTCATAGTTTCCCATCCTGCTCTGCTGTGGTTCTCTGCATCTCCCATCCCTCCACATGCAGCGTGGCCGCCCCAGAGGGCTCCGATGGCCTGGTCTGACCACTTCCTGCGACCTTCACAGCCACTTCCTGTTGCCTCCCATCAACAACACCTCACTGAAACCTTGCCTCTAGACCAAAGCCCTGCCTCCAGCCTCCTCACTGGACAGCCCAGAACAGAGCTGAACTCTATGTTGTTACAGCCAGATGACACTTTGTTTTTGTTGTTGTTGATAGTAGCCTGGCTCTGCCCTCCTACGTACTTCCACTCAATTTTGATTTTGCTTCTGTACTCTGTCAATGAGGTAAGTAAGTCAGATGTCTCAGGTTAATTTTCTACCGGCCAATCAGCGAACAGACGGAGTGGCTGTCGTGCGCTAGTTTGTGTTGTAGTTCCGTAATGGCGGCGGAGAAAGATGCGAGCGAAGCCCTTCGGTCCGTTGTGGCAACGCTGCCGAATATCCATAAGCTAAAGCCAGAGCAAGAACAAGTTTTGCTGAGTTTTGTTGGTGGCCATGATGTTGTGGCCCTCCTCCCCACGGGGTTCGGGAACAGTTTGATTTTCCAGCTACGGCAGCTAGCTCTGTTACAGTAGTGGTGAAGGAATTGGCTAAGCGAACGCTAGCGATTGGTTATGGCAGATCAGAGTGGCTCTGGGCAGATCCAATAGTTATAAACTTCAACAGAGTACCCGCCTACAAGGAAGTCAACACTTGTCAATGGAGCGAGGCCAGACTCTCTGTACAAATGAAATGTGCGAGAGTCAGGCTAACATTTAAGTATCAAAAACAACAAAAAATTAAGTGCGGTCTATTTATAGAAATAGCTGAGAAATACAGTGTGTATTTTTTATCAACCAGAGTTGATCAACCAGAGTGACACACTAGTGTTTATTTTCTATCAACCAGAGTTGATCAACCAGAGTGACACAAGCAGGTGAAAGTTTCCGCAACTGGGAAAACTCAGCAGGAACTCCGGCTACTGCCGCTGTCAAGCCGACACCCTTAATTCGAAAAGGTCTTCCCCTAACCAACGTTAAATCCCACTGAAACGTTAGATAGGTATTAGGCCTTTAGGTCGGTCACATCGCGCCAGCTATGCAAAGCCAGCTACGCAGGCAATAACAAAGCGTGCACGGTATTTCCACAAATAAGGGCTAGTTATTGTCTGGGATGACACACTCTAAGTGTCACACTGTAGCTGCAAGATAAATACCTTTAAACAGTGATTAGCCAGAATGTACTGGTTGTTGGTTGGCTCAGCAAACTGCACTGATAAAACTACTTGCTGCCCAAGGAACTGTTCAGCCACATTCAAAAGCAAACAGGCTGGTGGAGTGGTCAGTCAGCAGACGAGAGCATGATGAAGGATTGAACTCTGACCCTTCTGTTTGTTTTCCAGAAGTCTTTAATTCAGTTCCTGGGAGCCCAGGATGCTATATATAAATCACTAATTAGTTTCCTTTTTTTTGAGAATCAAAACCATCTGGTGTCTGAACTGATGGCGTGGGATCATTGTGCTGGATGATCGTTTGTTTGTGAAGTGAGGAGACATGTGTAAGTCACACACACAAAAACAAAATGACACATAACACAAAAACATTATAAAATTTCTGTCTCTTGGTGGAAGCCACCCTTCATCCCCCTCTCAATTCATCTCTCATTCCCTCACAAATCCCTACTGTATACCCAAGATGTCTCATATGTTTTCTCTCACTCTACCCATCTTTATTTCCCTCTGTCCATATCTCTCTGTGTCTGTCTTCCCAGGGGAGGAGAGCTCATTGGAGAGGACCCTCAAACAGCTGGATGTGGATGCAGGAACACACAGAGTGTTCTGGCAGAGTTCAGCAGAACCCAGGGGACGACAGGGGTCAGAGATTACAGAGAATGACCGACACTGTTGTGACTTTGTGACCACCTCCTCATGCACACATACAGACCCTTCAGCAACACAAATCAGACAGGAATCCCTTCCCAGCAGCTGTGACCAAAATATTGTCTGTGTGTGTCTGGAGGTACAACCAAACTGGTTTATGGCCATGGTTCAGTCCTCATTTTAATTATTACTAGTGCAAAGTGCCCGTGATGCAGTTGGACATAGTGTCCTTGATTAAATTGGTGGCACACACACACACAGATTCTTGGAATGATAGATAGGGCACTGTGGTGTTGCACGGTATACTGACATTTCTGTACTTTTGATACCTTTTTTGGTGGCCAAGCCGCAAAGCGGCGAAGCCACCTTAAGGGTTTCTACCTTTTCTTATAATTAGGATTCCTCCGTAAGGAGGAAACCTATTGTTATTGTTAGTTTTATTAGGATTCCTCCGTAAGGAGGAGACCTATTGTTATTGTTAGTTTTATTAGGATTCCTCCGTAAGGAGGAAACCTATTGTTATTGTTAGTTTTATTATTATTATTATTATTCTAGTTCCATGGGAGTCAATGGCAGCCCCTAGAACCCTTGGATAACTTTTTGTGAAATTTGGCACACTCATTAACCCTCGTGCCGCCTTCGGGTCACATGACCCAAAGGTTCATAACGAACCATCGTTGTGTTTACCCAATTTTAACCAATACAAAAACAAATAAAAATAATTTTCTTTTAACCTTCGCAATGTGGGGGGTCTGAGACAGCCCAACGGTTAAAAGAAAATGCTTCACTTTGTTTTTGTATGCGGTAAAGTTGTCGCAATACGACGGTGGGTCACAATGACTGATGGGTCAGAACTAGCCGAAGATAACACAAGGGTTAAGGACAGTTCCTTCTATACCTACACCAAGTTTCATGTATCCCATTAGACCACTCTAGCGCCACCAATGGGTTAAAGTTGGACTTGTGTTTACACACGCAACTTTTGAACCGTAGGACTGATTTTCAAACATGAGGTACCATTGGATTCCCTGGATCAAGACGAGTTCAACGCACCCTATGACGTCAATTTCCGGTTATATAGATTTTCCGCTATTTCCGGTTGTATCAAAAACCTTTGAAAGCCTACTCCTCCTACAATTTTTGTCATATCTTCTTCAAAATGACCAGAGATGATCTTCAGACCAAGCCTCACAAAAGTTATCCCATGGCGTTTTGATTTTCTAAACCGTTTGTCCGGCACAGCCAATCAAAATCAGCAAAAAAGTAACCAAAGAGGAACTTGGGTCAAATCTCAGCAAATCTTTGAGATATCAACACTAAACTTGGTATATCGGTGGACGACACTACAACATGTTACCATGTGTAAAGGCAACTTCATATCTCAAAAAATGATTGATATAAAGCAAATCGAATTTATCGCTCACGCTAAAATAATACTTTACACATCCGCCAGTAAAAAACTGATACTCTGATTCAATCACAAGTTCATATGAAGACTCTTGAGAATGTTTCGTACACAAATCTGAGAAAAGGTTGACTGTGAGATGAAAAGTAGATTTTTGTATTAATAAACCGATTTTGTATGCAATGGTAAAAAGTTCTCAAAATCCTGAAACATTGATAGTATAGGCCAAGAGTAACTACCACACCACAAATGGCCCAATATCACCCATAAGTGATGCTACAGGCCACGCCCTGATACACAAAGATACAAGGCTTTCTGGAATGGGTAGGCTCACCAAGCCCCCTCCCTTCACTCCTTGGCTTGAAATAAAAGCCCTTGTGGATCTTGATGGTATTGCATTTCAGATTTGGTATCCCATTGGTAAGTCTGCAGCATGGAATTTTACAGTGACAATTTGTAAAGAATATAAATTTTTCAGTGGTTTGCAATGTTTGGAGGAATCCGCCATTGCTGCTTGCAGTTATATTTATTATTAGGATTCCTCCGTAAGGAGGAAACCTATTGTTATTGTTAGTTTTATTATTATTATTATTGGGTGTGCTTTGCCTTCGGCAAGGGCACAACCTTTGTTCTCTCACATATATATTTATTTATTATTTATTTTCGCCCCCCTAAGGATCAGTCAATATTTGGACTACATACACAACGGCGGTGTCAAAAGGTTTGTCTTGTTAGCGATTGCGTTGGTTGTATTTTTATTTACGTTCCGTTGCATGGTTTAAGTAGAAATTGCATTTTTTTGGTGAAAAGTGAAGCTAACGGTGGCTAATTTGCTAGCCACAGTCACTGACGTTACTAACGTCACTGCGTCACTAACGTCACGAAAACACGCGTGACTACCTGTAGCAGAACATTCGTTTCGCATCTGTTAACTTGGGGGATAGCTAGGCTAACTATAGCTTTACTGCAAGGCAGCTGCAGAAACGCCACAAGCAAAGAGGCCAGGGTGATAACTATTAACTCATTTTACTTTGTGATGTGAAACACAATTATGAAATGTAATGTACAATATTAGCTGATATTATTAAGGAAGTAGGCCCACATATACTTTCGGAAACGGTAGTCTACTATTTCACTGAAGCATTAGCATGACATTAGCCTCTGTTGCCCGGGCAACACATACCACAGTGGTCTATGATGCATCTGTTTTCAATCGTTAAAATAAACAATCCTCACAAATACATTTTCTTTGTAGGATTTACTATGACATTACATTACAAGTAAACGATTTGTTGGTGAAATTATCATTACCTGTGGTTTCAAACCAGTGTTGCTCATTGCAACGCTGTAGCCTACGCGAGACACACGACAAAACATCTAATTTACACAGCTGTTTCGGAAGTCAAACGGCGACAGAACATGTTCTGCACTCCCCTTACTTAAATCAAAAGTCTTTCAATAGGTGAAACTATCTGACTACTAACCTGAACTTCATTGCCACAGCCTAAACTAATCGGTCTGCCAAATGTATTCGTTTTGATTCAGCTATGAGGCTGCCTCTTGCAGGGGAAATGAGAAGACATCATATTTCATTCTACACTTCACTCGTATTTTGAGTTGTAAATGAGCAGCAAAAAAAAGATGCTTTTAAATCTATGTAATATTTATACATAATAAGTAGGCCCTATGCATTTTTATTTAAAATATACAGGAATATCAGTTGTAAAAATTGCATTAAAATCCCTGTACAACCGACGCAAGCAAGCACACCCTACAATTTCCCCAGAAATTGTACCCTCTCTAGTTAGGATTCCTCCGTGAGGAGGAAACCTATTGTTATTGTTAGTTTTATTAGGATTCCTCCGTAAGGAGGAAACCTATTGTTATTGTTAGTTTTATTAGGATTCCTCCGTAAGGAGGAAACCTATTGTTATTGTTAGTTTTATTATTATTAGGATTTCTCCGTAAGGAGGAAACCTATTGTTATTGTTAGTTTTATTATTATTATTATTCTAGTTCCATGGGAGTCAATGGCAGCCCCTAGAACCCTTGGATAACTTTTTGTGAAATTTGGCACACTCATTAAGGACAGTTCCTTCTATACCTACACCAAGTTTCATGTATCCCATTAGACCACTCTAGCGCCACCAATGGGTCAAAGTTGGACTTGTGTTTACACACGCAACTTTTGAACCGTATGACTGATTTTCAAAAATGAGGTACCATTGGATTCGCTGGATCAAGACGGGTTCAACGCACCCTGTGACGTCAATTTCCGGTTATATAGATTTTCCGCCATTTCCGGTTTTATCAAAAACCTTTGAAAGCCTACTGCTCCTACAATTTTTTTTCAATCTTCCCCAGAATTGACACACATCATCGTCACAGCAGCCCTCACTCAGGTATTAGTTTTATATTGGATTTTCAAAACCGTTTGTCCGGTACAGCCAATCAAAACTGGCAACAAAGCAACCAAACAGGAATTTGGGTCCAATCTCAGCAAATCTTTGAGATATCAACACCAAAGTTGGTATATCGGTGGAAGGCACTACAACATGTTACCATGTGCAAAGGCTACTTCATACCTCCAAAAATGATTGATATAAAGCTAATTGAATATATCGCTAACGCTAAAATAATGCTTTACACATCCGCCGGCAATAAACTGATACTCTGATTCAATCACAAGTTCATATGAAGACTCTTGAGAATGTTGAGTACACAAATCTGAGAAAAAGTTGACTGTCACATGAAAAGTCGATGTTTTTTGAATATTTGAAACATGCATGCTTGGCTAATTGCTAACGAAATTTCCAATGATATGTCTCCCCTGCTCTTCAGCGCTCCACATTCTCACACACTCAGCCTTTCCCTTGACACACGCACTGACTTGGCGAGACGCATACACAACATTTCAGGCAATTGTGGGCTGACCAAGCCCCCACTCATTCCTTGGCTTGAAGTGAAGGCCCTTGTGGATCTTGATGGTAATGCATTTTAGAAAAAGTTCTCAAAATCCTGAAACATTGATAGTATAGGCCAGGAGTAACTACCACACCACAAATGACGCACCGTTATCCATAGGTGGCGCTACGGCCACGCCCCAATTGTCCATTTACAAAGTGATGGCATTCGCATCCCATTTGTCCCAAAATTCTGAAATTCATTAGATATGCCTTATTTCTCATGAGGAACAAAAAAGCCTCAATAACCTATAACGGCCGCCATATTGGATTTTTTTGTACAATAAAGATTTAGGAAACACGTTTTTTCGCTACTTTTCCTACAATTTTTGTCCAATCTTCCCCAGAATTGGCAGGTATCATCGTCAGACCAACCCTCACTGAATTCTTCAACAGATTTTTGAATTTCAAAACCGTTTGTCCGGTACAGCCAATCAAAATCGTCAACAAAGCAACCAAACAGGAAGTTGGATCAAATCTCAGCAAATCTTTGAAATATCAACACCAAACTTGGTGTGTCACGTGACAGACACTACATCATGTTCCTATGTGAGAAGGCAAATTAATATCTTAAAAAATGATTGAAATAAAGGAAATCGAATGTATTTCTAACGCTAAAATAATGCTTTACACATCCGCCAGTCAAAAAACTCTGATTCAATCACAAGTTCTTGAAGACTCTTGAGAATGTTGACTGTAAGATGAAAAGTTGAACTTTGGTGAATATTTGAAAAATGCATGCTTGGCTAATTGTTAAGGAAATTTCCAATGAAATGTCTCCCCTGCTCCTCAGCGCCCACGCTCCACATTCTCACACACTCAGCCTTTCCCTTGACACACGCACGGGCTTGGCGAGACGCATACACAACATTTCAGGCAATTGTGGGCTGACCAAGCCCCCATTCATTGCTTGGTCTTTACATTTACATTTAGTCATTTAGCAGACGCTCTTATACAGAGCGACTTACAGTAAGTACAGGGACATTCCCCCCGAAGCAAGTAGGGTGAAGTGCCTTGCCCAAGGACACAACGTCATTTGACACGACTGGGAATCGAACTGGTAACCTTCAGATTACTAGCCTGACTCCCTCACCACTCAGCCATCTGACTCCCTGCAAAGGCCCATGTGGATGGGCCTTTGATTGGCTGTACCGGACAAACGGTACAGCCAATCAACTCTCTTTAGCAAAGGCCCATGTGGATCTTGATGGTATTGCATTTCCGATTTTGTATGCAATAGTAAAAAGTTCTCAAAATCTTGAAACATTGATAGTATAGGCCAAGAGTAACCACCACACCACAAATGGCCCAATATCACCCATAAGTGACGCTACAGGGCACGCCCTGATACACAAAGATACAAGGCTTTCTGGAATGGGTAGGCTCACCAAGCCCCCTCCCTTCACTCCTTGGCTTGAAATAAAAGCCCTTGTGGATCTTGATGGTATTGCATTTCAGATTTGGTATCCCATTGGTAAGTCTGCAGCATGGATTTTTACAGTGACAATTTGTAAAGAATATACATTTTTCAATGGTTTGCAATGTTTGGAGGAATCCGCCATTGCTGCCTGCAGTTATATTTGTTGGGTGTGCTTTGCCTTCGACAAGGGCACAACCTTTGTTCTCTCACATATATATTATTGGGTGTGCTTTGCCTTCGGCAAGGGCACAACCTTTGTTCTCTCACATATATATTATTGGGTGTGCTTTGCCTTCGGCAAGGGCACAACCTTTGTTCTCTCACATATATATTATTATTATTATTTTATTTTTTATTTTTGCCCTCCTAAAACTCAATCAATATTTGGCCTACATAGACAAAGTAGGTGTCAAAAGTTTCGTCTTGGTAGCGATTGAGTTGCTTCTATTGGAATTTACGTTCCGTTGCATGGTTTAGACTTAAGTTAAGTTTTTGTGGCGAAAGGTGAAGCTAACGGTGGCTAATTTGCTAGCCACAGTCACTGACGTTACTAACGTCACGAAAACACGCGTGACTACCTTTTGCAGAACATTCGTTTCGTATCTGTTAACTTGGGGGATAGCTAGGCTAACTATAGCTTTACTGCAAGGCAGCTGCAGAAACGCCAAAAGAAAAGAGGCCAGGGTGATAACTATTTACTTATTTTAATTTGTGATATGACACACAATTGTGATGTGTAATGTACAATATAAGCTGATATTATTAAGGAAGTACATCTACTTTCGGAAACAGTAGTTTACTATTTCACTGAAGTATTAGCATCATGACATTAGCCTGTGTTGCCCGGGCAACACATACTACAGTGGTCTATGATGTAGCGTTATCTGTTTTCAATCGTTAAAATAAGCATTCCTCACATATACATTTTCGTTGTAGGATTTATTCTGACATTAGAAAACGATTTGTTGGTGAAATTACCATTACCTGTGGTTTCAAACCAGTGTAGCTCACTGCAACACACTACAAAAACATCTACACTACACAGCTGTTTAGGAAGTCAAACGGCGACAGAACATGTTCGGCACTCCCCTTACTTAAATCAAAAGTCTATCTAACTACTAACCTGAACTTCATTGCCACAGCCTAAACGTTGTCAATCTGTTCATGAAAATAATTAATTTCAGCTTAAACCGTACAACGGAACGTTAAATCCAATTCAACCAACGCAATCGCTACCAAGACGAACACAGCAGTAGTCTAGTACTGTACCGTAGTAGTACAATTTACCGGGGCAGCTTCTCCACACAGGGCTATATCGCATTTTGCGTTGTTACTGACAATGATCGCTACCAGTGAGCTTTTTATGAATGAGCGATTTTCCACTAAATAAATGTCAAGCTTATTTACGTTTTGGGGGGCATAATTTCAGTTAGCAGATGGTACTGTTTGAATCGCGATTCAATCTTCTACTGCCGGTAACGTCGTAGAATAATCTTCAAAGGGGGTTCTTTATTCATGAATGAATGCAATATGAGTAGGCTAAATGCTTGGAGATATCACGAGAAGGGAAAAACTTAAAAGGACGTTTAAGTCATAGAGATTAGGTCCATTTTTACACCGGTCTGCCAAATTTATTCTTTTTGATTCAACGATGAGGCTGCCTCTTGCAGGGGAAATGAGAAGACATCTATTTCATTATACACTTCACTTGTATTTTCAGTTGTAAATGAGCAGCAAAAAAATATGCTTTTAAATCTATGTAATCTTTATAAATAATAAGTATGCATTTTTATATAACATATACAGAAATATCAGTTGTAAAAATGTCATTCAAAAACGGACCCCTGTGCAACCGACGCAAGCAAGCACACCCTACAATTTCCCCAGAAATTGTTCCCTCTCTAGTTATTATTATTTATTTATTTTCTTTTTGCCCCCATAAAACTCAGTCAATATTTGGCCTACATAGACAACATAGGTGTCAAAAGTTTCGTCTTGGTAGCGATTGAGTTGCTTCTATTGGAATTTACGTTCCGTTGCATGGTTTAGACTTAAGTTAAGTTTTTGTGGCGAAAAGTGAAGCTAATGGTGGCTAATTTGCTAGCCACAGTCACTGACGTTACTAACGTCACTGCGTCACTAACGTCACGAAAACACGCGTGACTAACTTTCGCAGAACATTCGTTTCGTATCTGTTAACTTGGGGGATAGCTAGGCTAACTATAGCTTTACTGCAAGGCAGCTGCAGAAACGCCACAAGAAAAGAGGCCAGGGTGATAACTATTTACTTATTTTAATTTGTGATATGACACACAATTGTGATGTGTAATGTACAATATAAGCTGATATTATTAAGGAAGTACATCTACTTTCGGAAACAGTAGTTTACTATTTCACTGAAGTATTAGCATCATGACATTAGCCTGTGTTGCCCGGGCAACACATACTACAGTGGTCTATGATGTAGCGTTATCTGTTTTCAATCGTTAAAATAAACATTCCTCACATATACATTTTCGTTGTAGGATTTATTCTGACATTAGTAAACGATTTGTTGGTGAAATTACCATTACCTGTGGTTTCAAACCAGTGTAGCTCACTGCAACGCTGTAGCTTACGTGAGACACACTACAAAAACATCTACACTACACAGCTGTTTAGGAAGTCAAAAGGCGACAGAACATGTTCGGCACTCCCCTTACTTAAATCAAAAGTCTATCTAACTACTAACCTGAACTTCATTGCCACAGCCTAAACGTTGTCAATCTGTTCATGAAAATAATTAATTTCAGCTTAAACCGTACAACGGAACGTTAAATCCAATTCAACCAACGCAATCGCTACCAAGACAAACACAGCAGTAGTCTAGTACTGTACCGTAGTAGTACAATTTACCGGGGCAGCTTCTCCACACAGGGCTATATCGCATTTTGCGTTGTTACTGACAATGATGCTACCAGTGAGCTTTTTATGAATGAGCGATTTTCCACTAAATAAATGTCTCGCGATTCTATCTTCTGCCGGTAAAGTCGTAGAATAATCTTCAAAGGGGGTTCTTTATTAATGAATGAATGCAATATGAGTAGGCTAAATGCCTGAAAATATCACGAGAAGGGACAACTTAAAAGGACGTTTAAGTCATAGAGATTAGGTCAATTTTTACACCGGTCTGCCAAATGTATTCGTTTTGATTCAGCCTGTCAGCTGCCTCTTGCAGGGGAAATGAGAAGACATCATATTTCATTCTACACTTCACTCGTATTTTGAGTTGTAAATGAGCAGCAAAAAATAGATGCTTTTAAATCTATGTAATCTTTATAAATAATAAGTAGGCCCGATGCATTTTTATATAAAATATACAGACCCCTGTGCAACCGACGCAAGCAAGCAGACCCTACAAATTCCCCAGAAATTGTACCCTCTCTAGTTATTGGGTGTGCTCAAGCCTTCGGCGAGAGCACAACCTTTGTTCTCTCACATATATATTATTATTATTATTTTTTTTTTTGCCCCCCTAAAACTCAGTAAATACTTGGCCTACATAGACAACGTAGGTGTCAAAAGTTTCGTCTTGGTAGCGATTGAGTTGCTTCTATTGGAATTTACGTTCCGTTGCATGGTTTAAGCTTAAATTAAGTTTTTGTGGCGAAAAGTGAAGCTAACGGTGGCTAATTTGCTAGCCACAGTCACTGACGTTACTAACGTCACTGCGTCACTAACGTCACGAAAACACGCGTGACTACCTTTGCCAGAACATTCGTTTAGCATCTGTTAACTTGAGGGATAGCTAGGCTAACTATAGCTTTACTGCAAGGCAGCTGCAGAAACGCCACAAGAAAAGAGGCCAGGGTGATAACTATTTACTCATTTTACTTTGTGATATGACACACAATTGTGATGTGTAATGTACAATATAAGCTGATATTATTAAGGAAGTACATCTACTTTCGGAAACAGTAGTCTACTATTTCACTGAAGTATTAGCATCATGACATTAGCCTGTGTTTCCCGGGCAACACATACTACAGTGGTCTATGATGTAGCGTTATCTGTTTTCAATCGTTAAAATAAACATTCCTCACATATACATTTTCGTTGTAGGATTTATTCTGACATTAGAAAACGATTTGTTGGTGAAATTACCATTACCTGTGGTTTCAAACCAGTGTAGCTCACTGCAACGCTGTAGCTTACGCGAGACACACTACAAAAACATCTAGCTACAGTACACAGCTGTTTAGGAAGTCAAACGGCGACAGAAAATGTTCGGCACTCCCCTTACTTAAATCAAAAGTCTATCTAACTACTAACCTGAACTTCATTGCCACAGCCTAAACGTTGTCAATCTGTTCATGAAAATAATTAATTTCAGCCTAAATCGTACAACGGAACGTTAAATCCAATTCAACCAACGCAATCGCTACCAAGACGAACACAGCAGTAGTCTAGTACTGTACTGTACCGTAGTAGTACAATTTACCGGGGCAGCTTCTCAACACAGGGCTATATCGCATTTTGCGTTGTTACTGACAATGATCGCTACCAGTGAGCTTTTTATGAATGAGCTATTTTCCACTAAATAAATGTCAAGCTTATTTACGTTTTTGGGGGCATATTTTCAGTTAGCAGATGGTACTGTTTGAATCGCGATTCTATCTTCTGCCGGTAAAGTAGAATAATCTTCAAAGGGGGTTCTTTGTTAATGAATGAATGCAATATGAGTAGGCTAAATGCCTGAAAATATCACGAGAAGGGAGAAGGGACAATTTAAAAGGACGTTTAAGTCATAGAGATTAGGTCCATTTGTACACCGGTCTGCCAAATGTATTCGTTTTGATTCAGCCTGTCAGCTGCCTCTTGTAGGGGAAATGAGAAGACATCATATTTCATTCTACACTTCACTCGTATTTTGAGTTGTAAATGAGCAGCAAAAAAAAGATGCTTTTAAATCTATGTAATCTTTATAAATAATAAGTAGGCCCGATGCATTTTTATATAAAATATACAGACCCCTGTGCAACCGACGCAAGCAAGCACACCCTACAATTTCCCCAGAAATTGTACCCTCTCTAGTTATTATTATTTTTTCTTTTTGCCCCCCTAAAACTCAGTCAATATTTGGCCTACATAGACAACGTAGGTGTCAAAAGTTTCGTCTTGGTAGCGATTGAGTTGCTTCTATTGGAATTTACGTTCCGTTGCATGGTTTAGGCTTAAGTTAAGTTTTTGTGGCGAAAAGTGAAGCTAACGGTGGCTAATTTGCTAGCCACAGTCACTGACGTTACTAACGTCACTGCGTCACGAAAACACGCGTGACTACCTTCGGCAGAACATTCGTTTCGCATCTGTTAACTTGGGGGATAGCTAGGCTAACTATAGCTTTACTGCAAGGCAGCTGCAGAAACGCACTACATTGTTTTGACGTTAGCCTCAGTCAGGATCGGCTCGCCCACTGGCAGTGTGTAAACAATTTTGTATTTCACTCAATTCTACTCCAAAAACGTCAGGGAGGACTGCTTTTTGTAGACAAGGGCCTGCTAAAGATAGCCAGTATATCAGATTTTTCAAGGCGAGCCTGTTTCATTCGTCATATGCCCTGAGAAAGCGACCTATGTTAGCAAGGCTAGTTTTGCCAATTTCAGTAAGTCAGGCTATTTAAAGGTCTCTGACAGTCAGAATCACTGTTTACAGGGAAAGGTTGAGCTGGTATTTTGTCAGATGTGTATATATTGACCAGTTTAGAGGTAGAGCCCAGAGCCTGGAATCGAACCCGTGTTTTGAGTGACTTTGCATGGGACATTTGACAACCTCAAGAAAAGGCTCTTGTCTTCATTTGCAATGCACCTAGACCATAAGGGGCAATGCTGGGTCCACTTGTAATGTTAGAAAGGCCAGTTACATTAAACATTATTGCTGTCACATACCATGTTCCTTTGATTAAACGCTACAGCGTTTATTACACAATGATCATTTGTGGTGCATCGTTTATTCGAGGGTGGCGTTTATTCAAGGGCAACGTTTAATTAGTAATAGAGATTCAGTGAATTGTAGCTGCAGTGCGGCCATAGACAAACACAGAATAGACAAGGAGGTCAAACAAAAGCCCAGTGTAAAATGTATGCCGCGCGTGTGTCTACTTTGTGTACACATCTGACGCAGCATGCCGAAACATTCTTACACTTTAGCTTTTAAACAGAAAGCTGTGCAGAAAGCACTCACCACCAGCAACAGATCTGTAGCACGCAAACTTGGTGTTGATGAAATGCACATTCAGGAATGGTTAAGTCAGCTACCTCGCTATATTGTACACAATATGTTTAACTATATCTATAGGCCTGAATGCAATTGTCGCAATTGCATTACAATAATGTATAATATTTTTTCAAGTAATGTCTTAATTTTGAATTATATAATTGTATTCAGTATTATAACGTGACTTTATTTTGAAGGCCTTTTGGGACGCTCATGAGTGAGAGTCGACAACCTAACAGCAAGCGAAGCACAGACAATTTAATGCTCTGATAAAAGTTTCAAGTTTATTATCATAAACTCATAAACATCATTTATAAGTAATTAAATTCTTTGTGCTCAATGTCCGTTCAACTTAGATAATAAAAAAATTAAATACTGGAGAATGGAGAAAAAGGGTAGAAAAAATAAGAAAAATTGTAGTGCAAAAAGATATTTCAAGGACAATTCAGCATCCAGATGGCATGTGGGTAAAAACGATCCCTGTATCTGCTGGTACAAGTCCTTATGCTCTTCTATCGCCTTCCAGAAGGCAGGAGGGAGAAAAGACTGTGGCAGGGATGACTAGGGTCAAAAAATTATTCACTTGGCCTTTCTCCTGCAGTGCTGGCTGTAAAGGTCCTGAATGCAGTCCTTGTAATACGCTGTGCAGATTTGACCACTCTTGTAGTGTCTTCCTGTCCTAGGCAGTGCTGTTGCCAAACCATGTTGTAATGCCACCAGTCAGTATGCTCTCAATGGTCCAGTGGTAAAAATTGGTCAGTATAGTGCAGTCCGTGCCAAATTTCCGCTGTCACCGCAGAAAAAAGAGCCTCTGTTTCGCTGTCCTTGTAACCACACCAATATGGTGGTCCAGCTCAAAAAATCTGAAACTTTTGACTCTCTCCACAGCTGTGCCCTCGATGTGAATGGGTGCGTGTTCTCCATGCAGCCGCCTGTAGTCCACTATCAACTCCTTGGATTTTGCTACATTAAGCAACAGGCTGTTATGCTGACACCAGGTTGTCATTGTTGCCACCTCTGCTCTGTAGGCAGACTCATCACCATTCTTGATGCAGCCGATAATGGTGGTGTCATCAGCAAACTTAATGATGGTGTTGGAGCTGTTAGTGGCTGCACAATCATAGGTGAACAGAGAGTACAACAGTGGGCTTAACACACAACCCTGTGGGGCACCAGTGCTGAGTGTTAGACTGGTTGAGGTTATGTTACCTAGCCGTACTGCCTGTGGCCTGTCTGTCAGGAAGTTCAATATCCAGCTGCACATGGAAGGACTGATGTTCAGGTCCTGTAGTTTCATGATGAGCCTGGATGGTACTATGGTGTTGAAGGCGGAGCTGAAGTCGATGAAGAGCATCCGCACGTATATGTTGTTCTGATCCATATCTGATCCACCACTGCAAAAGCAGTGGTGCCCAGATATGTTTCATAGGACTGGCAAAAAAGAGAAGCACAAAGGTACAACATCCTCCCACTACCATTATCTCAAATTCACTCTCCTGAGTTTCCTCTATGTATATCCGTAACTGCTATAGTATGGGCCTATATGAAAGTTTCAAAGAAAAAGTTTAATAATGCAGAATACAGGAAATGGGACCAGTGTGCTGGTGTGGAAAGTACCCACAAACTGCAGAATGGCCAGAAAATATTAGATTTTACATTAGATTGTATCAAGGCCCAATTGCAAAAGAGGTCCAAAGGATATTTACAATTGTAGTAGGCCATTAATATGTTCAGGGGTGTAATTTGTTGGATAAGAAGCCCCACCCCCAACTCCAGAGTTGATGTTATCTTTACATATACGTAGATAGACATTAGCTCTACCGTGGTCCAGTTGCCCGCATGACTCTTGTCAGTTATCGAAGCCAATTACATGTTTTTTTAATTTTCGAAACCGTTTGCCCGGTACAGACAATCAAAATGTGCCGTTAAGCCAGCAAACAGGAAGTTGGGTCGTATCTCAGCAAATCTTTGATGGATTCACACCAAACTTGCTTAGTGTACTCGTTGCTCTCTTCTGAGGATGTCTAAAATGTTTTCTGGGTCATTTGACTGCTTGGCCACCTCATTGCTGCTTGCAGCTATATTTGGATTTGGTCAGATTTGTTATGCCATTGGTAATTCTGCAGCATGGATTTTTCTATACAGTTACAATTTGTGAAGAATATACATTTTTCAATGGTTTGCAATGTTTTGGAGGAATCCGCCATTTCTGCTTGCAGCTATATTTAGGATTCCTCCGTAAGGAGGAAGCCTATTGTTATTGTTAGTTTTATTATTATTATTATAGTTCCATCAGAGTCAATGGCAGCCCCTAGAACCCTTGGATAACTTTCTGTGAAATTTGGCACACTCATTAAGGACAGTTCCTTCTATACCTACACCAAGTTTCATGTATCCCATTAGACCACTCTAGTGCCACCAATGGGTCAAAGTTGGACTTGTGTTTACACACGCAACTTTTGAACCGTATGACTGATTTTCAAAAATGAGGTACCATTGGATTCCCTGGATCAAGATGAGGTCTATGGCGTCAATTTCCGGTTATATAGATATTCCGCCATTTCCGGTTTTATCAAAAACCTTTGAAAGCCTACTCCTCCTACAATTCTTTTCCAATCTTCCCCAGAATTGGCAACCATCATCGTCAGAGCAACCCTCACTCATGAATTATTTATATATTTGTTTTTCAAAACTGTTTGTCCGGTACAGCCAATCAAAATTGGCAACAAAGCACCCAAACAGGAATTTGGGTCAAATCTCAGCAAATCTTTGAGATGTCAACACTAAACTTGGTATATCGGTGGAAGACACTACAACATGTTACCATGTGCAAAGGCAAATTCATACATCCAAAAATGATTGATATAAAGCAAATTGAATTTATCGCTAACGCTAAAATAATGCTTTACACATCCGCTGGCCTAAAACTGATACTCTGATACAATCACAAGTTCATATGAAGACTCTTGAGAATGTTTATTACACATCTGAAAAAAAGTTT
Organism: Osmerus mordax; assembly: GCF_038355195.1. Lineage (NCBI taxonomy): Eukaryota > Metazoa > Chordata > Actinopteri > Osmeriformes > Osmeridae > Osmerus > Osmerus mordax. The sequence continues at coordinate 15,346,097 of NC_090053.1, forward strand.
AATGTAAGATGAAAAGTAGATTTATTGTGAATATTTAAAATATGCATGCTTGGCTAATTTCTAGGGCTGTTTCCCCAAATCCTCTCTCCCTCTGCTCCTGTGCGCGTGTGCTCCACATTCTCACACACACAAGGGGCCAGAGCCCCTTGACACACGCGAGCTTGGTACGATGCACAAGAAGAAGACCATTTTATTTTATTGTTGAAGACAACGACTCACGAGACTCCTGCAGCCCTCAGAGATTTTCATTGTTACATTTGACAGTGAGTAATAAGAGCCTACAACGGCAGTACAAAACATGTATTTTAGCGTTTGCATTCGTATGATAACTTGAAGACTTTAATACTGTTGTAAACAGGATAGCAGCTAATCTAGCTAGGCTAGCTGAGCTAAGGATTTCTCTTTGTACAGACAGTATTACAGGCTAGCAGCCATAAAACCTTTAGCATTATACTTGCTTCTGTGAGACGCATTTGAAATTAGTATACTGTACGTAACAGCGGTTGGGTTGTTCTATTTTTACATGTCATTGTTGATGTAATTTTAATTAGTATAGTGAGTTCCAAATGTGTCCTTGGATTAAACACTGCAGCGTTTATTACACAATGATCATTTGTGGTGCGGCGTTTATTCGAGGGCAACGTTTAATTAGTAAGAGAGATTCAGTGAATTGTAGCTGCAGTGCGGCCATAGACAAACAAATAGACAACGAGGTCAAACAAACGCCGAGTGTAAAATTGAAGCCGCGCGTGTCTACTTTGTGTAGAAATCTGAAGTAGCATGCCAATGTTGTATGTAACTGTGTTGTATGTAACTGCTATACTAGAATGGGCCTACATTAAGTTTCAAAGAAATAGTGTACTAGTGCAGAATAGAGGAACTGGGAAAATTGTGCTGGTGTGGAAAGTCCACAAAAACTGTGCAGAATGGGCAACAAATATTGGATTATAGATTAGATTGTATCAAGGTCCAATTGCAGAAGATGCCAAAGGATGTTTACAATTGTAGTAGGCCATTGATATGTTTTAAAAGTTCAGGGATGTAATTTGTTGGATAAGAAGCCCCCACTCCAGAGACAATTGATGACAGAGAGGTGCTGACATTAAGTTAAACATAGTCATGCGTTAAAGAGTAGAATAAAAAATAGAGACAAAATGTGTACATGGATGTTAAAACTCAGTGCTCTGAGTTTGTGCATGTCAGTTTAGACAAATGTAGCCTTTTAAACCTCTAGACAGAAATTTAATCATTTAGCAAGTTGTTTGACTCAAAAACCATAACAGAGTACATATGGTGTAAAAAAGCTGCAGTCAAATTTGGAGAAATTGCTAGCTTGGATGTTATCTTTACATATAGATGGGTTGGTGGTTACAAACAATGAAGATGCGCACGCAGCTTCAAGGCAGAACAATGCCTACCATTTCACCTTTAGTGTATTTGTTCCCCCCCCCCCCCCCTCCCTTCTGAATAAAGTTAGATAGATCTGATTTGTTGATATCTGTTGCTATGAAAACCATTTTAGCCAAGCTAACCAACATTGTTTTTAGCTAGCTGACATTACCATTCAATCACTGACAAAACATGAATAGAAATACTTTGCTAACAGAGTCCTCACGTTTAATCAAAAGCTTGTAGTGAGATCACATGCATGACCCCCTGAGACAAGCTTTCATGTTTGCATCGCTAGCATCTCGTCATATTACACAGCCGGAAGACAGCTAGATAAATATTGTAGCGTCAGCGCCCTTGTGTACCCAGCATGCAGTGCACACCAAAAACGCAAATAGTTGTGGAAAATAGTTTGGTTACAACAGCTGTATAAGGGATTTCAGTTGTTGTGTTCGTTCACTTAAATGTGTGTAATGTTATTGTTTTTTACTTAAGATAATACTGTTGGTCACCCTGATTGTGCATGTTGTGTAGTTTAATGGGATCAGAGAGTCTGACCATGATAAAGTATTGTCAAGCTGCTGTACCATCACAAGGTACACTTGTTAACAGCTGGACATTAGCTATACCTCGGTTCAGTTCCCTACATGACTCTTGACAGTTGTTTGACTGAGACTCTAGAGAGAGCTCAATTCAGGTAGAGTTCTAATAGCCATGGTCTTCTAACCAGTTTCAGTTTTGAAAACAGTGTCACTGTGTATGGTATGTTTTTTGGGCTACTTCTAATACTCATACGGCTGCCGCATTTATGCCTTGGCATGACCTGCGCTGGGAAAGAGGGAAACAGCATGGATGGGGAACGTGTGTGGGCAGAGCAAGCAGTAGTAGTACATAAGCTACACACTTCCTTTAGTGAAGTGTATCCTCACTTTCATGAAGTTATTGTTGTAATCAAAGCTTTTAAAGAATGGATCTCTGCATGATGGGCCTGACCAGAGCACAGGTGGCCTGACAGAACACGCTTCAAAGTTGTCACTTTCAAAAGGGTGGCATTTTGACAAGATGTCAGAAATTTGGTATGCATGCCTTATTACCAATGGGGAACAAAAAAGTCTCAAGAACCCATAATGTCAACAGCATGGATATTTCTCTACAGTGACAATCCACAGTCACTGACGTTACTAACGTCACCACGTCACTAACGTCACGAAAACGCGTGACTACCTGTAGCAGAACATTCGTTTCGCATCTGTTAACTTGGGGGATAGCTAGGCTAACTATAGCTTTACTGCAAGGCAGCTTCAGAAACGCCACAAGCAAAGAGGCCAGGGTGATAACTATTTACTCATTTTACTTTGTGATGTGAAACACAATTGTGAAATGTAATGTACAATATTAGCTGATATTATTAAGGAAGTAGGCCCAAAACTAATTTCGGAAACGGTAGTCTACTATTTCACTGAAGCATTAGCATCATGACATTAGCCTCTGTTGCCCGGGAAACACATACTACAGTGGTCTATGATGCATCTGTTTTCAATCGTTAAAATAAACATTCCTCACAAATACATTTTCGTTGTAGGATTTATTATGACATTAGATTGCAAGTAAACGATTTGTGGTTGAAATGATCATTACCTGTGGTTTCAAACCAGTGTTGCTCACTGCAACGCTGTAGCCTACGCGACACACTACAAAAACATCTACACAGCTGTAGGAAGTCAAACGGCGACAGAACATGTTCGGCACTCCCCTTACTTAAATCAAAAGTCTATCTAACTACTAACCTTAACTTCATTGCCACAGCCTAAACGTTGTCAATCTGTTCATGAAAATAATTAATTTCAGCCTAAACCATACAACGGAACGTTAAATCCAATTCAACCAACGCAATCGCTACCAAGACGAACACAGCAGTAGTCTACGGTACTGTAGCAGTACAATTCACCGGGGCAGCTTCTCCACACAGGGCTATATCGCACTTTGCGTTGTTACTGACAATGATCGCTACCAGTGAGCTTTTTATGAAAGCGATTTTCCACTAAATAAATGTCAAGCTTATTTACGTTTTTGGGGGAATATTTTCAGTTAGCAGATGGTACTGTTTGAATCGCGATTCCATCTTCTACTGCCGGTAACGTCGTAGAATAATCTTCAAAGGGGGTTCTTTATTCATGAATGAATGCAATATGAGTAGGCTAAATGCCTGAAAATATCACGAGAAGGGAAAAACTTAAAAGGACGTTTAAGTCATAAAGATTAGGTCAATTTTTATACCGGTCTGCCAAATGTATTCGTTTTGATTCAGCCTGTCAGCTGCCTCTTGCAGGGGAAATGAGAAGACATCATATTTCATTCTACACTTCACTCGTATTTTCAGATGTAAATGAGCAGCAAAAAAAAATGCTTTTAAATCTATGTAATCTTTATAAATAATAAGTATGCATTTTTATATAAAATATACAGAAATATCAGTTGTAAAAATGTCTTAAAAAAACGGACCCCTGTGCAACCGACGCAAGCAAGCACACCCTACAATTTCCCCAGAAATTGTACCCTCTCTAGTTATTATTACACTTCTTCTCCGTATGGTAAAAAGTTGTGAAATGTGGCACACTCTTTAAGGACAGTCCCCTCTTTATTTTCACCAAGTTTCATGTCTCCCATTCGAGCACTCTAGCGCCACCAACGGGTCAAAGTTGGACTTGTGTTTACACACGTAACTTTTGAACCGAATAACCGATTTTCAAAAATGAGGTACTGTTGGATTCCCTGGATCAAGACTAGTTCAACACACCTTATGACGTCAATTTCCGGTTATATACATTTTCCGCCATTTCCGGAAAGCCTACTCCTCCTACAATTTTCCCTAGAATTGGCACACATCATCGTCAGAGAAACCCTCACTGTAGTTAGTTCAAAACCGTTTGTCTGGTACAGTCAATCAAAATTGCAGCATAAAAAGGGTCTTGAGCCTCTGTTTTGTTTGGTGAACAATGGAGAACTTGGAACATATCAACAACCAGAGAAGGAGAGGGGTAAGAGTAAGAGGAGGAAGAGGACAAGGAAGAGGACAAGGGAGAGAAGGAGGAGGAAGATAAGGAGGACGACAAGAAGGAGGATGAGGAGGAGGAGGAAGAGGAGAAAGAAGAAGGAGAACGGTCATCTCTAATGAGATTCGGGCCACCGTGGTTGACCATGTGCTCAACCATGGTTTGAGCATGAGGGAGGCTGGCCAGAGGGTCCAACCAAATCTCAGTCGCTTCACAGTTGCTGCCATCATTAGAACCTTTAAATGGAGAACAGGTATGAATTATATTTGCCTTGTGTACTGAAATACTGCATATCTTGCAGGACTGAAAGAGAACCACACCTTGGAGGACGAACATGCACTTTCACAGCCAAACAGGAGAATGACATTGTGAAAATGGTTTGTGAAAACAATACAATCACACTCCGACAGATACAAACCAGGATCCTGGCTGACCATGCCACATTCAGAAACATCCAGACCGTCAGCCTCTCTACACTGGATTGTGTTCTCCGCAGGAATGCCATGCGGATGAAACAAGTGTACAGGGTCCTATTCGACCGGAACACAGACCACATCAAGTAGGGAGTCAGGTGGCTGAGCGGTTAAGGAAGCGGGCTTGTAATCAGAAGGTTGCCAGTTCGATTCCCGGCCGTGCAAGATGACGTTGTGTCCTTGGGCAAGGCACTTCACCCTACTTGCCCCTGTATTTACTGTAAGTCGCTCTGGATAAGAGCGTCTGCTAAATGACTAAATGTAAATGTAAGGAGTTACGGCAAGAGTTTGTGCTTGTAAGTCCCATACATTCAGCACTGACACATGTATGTATTGTACCTGTAATACAATATTGTTCCTTTTCTACAGTGTCTCACTGTAGCCCACTGTGTTGACCCATCTGTGTCCATACTATAACTTGTAATGCAACTCGTGTTCTCATTTGGTACACACAGCCATATTTTCAAATGACACACACATACCATTCATAACAGTACACACAATAAGTATTTGCTGCACACTACCAAGCATTCACAGCACACAGTAGTGCAAAATTGAAAACACAATTCTAGAAATGGAACACACCATATGAATGACAATGACTCTGGAGAATGACCCGTACAAAAAATAAGTATACTTCAAGTTTATTTTGTAAGTATACTTAATATAAAAAGTATACTATTATCATGTTACTTAAAGTATACTAGCAGTGTACTTCTTTATATACTATTTTTGTACTTATTTATATACTATTTTTGTACTAAGTAAACTGAATTGGCCCACTTTTTAGGTCATTTAGTACACTTTAAAGTACACTTACGCTGGGTTGCACCAACAAGGATTAACTCTTAAACTAGGTTTAAACCAAGTTTGTCTTTTAATCCACTTGCACCAAACTTTAAACCTAGTTTAACCTTAGTTTACAATTAATCCTGGGTAAATCTAACCCTTTGGCAATCTCTGTTTAATTTCCATTTAAATCTAGATTAAATTTAAATCTGTTGCACCAGTCATTTTAAACCTAGTCTAAACCTGGATTAGCAGTTATTTTTAAACCACCCCTGGAGGAGGTTTATCTCAGTTTTATTGACAACATGGCTGCATATCTTCGCTGGGTGGGGTTAGAGGAAAGTGTTCCTCGCAGGAAAATTAGAGATAGGTTAAACCCAATTGAATTCTATGACAACAGCGAGTTTTCACAGCGGTACAGATTTACAAAGGAGTCTGTCATATACCTGAATGGGAAGGTTGGACCAGCAATCAAGCATGGAAGTGAGAGGAATTTTGCTGTGCCACCGCTTCTCCAGCTCCTAGTAGCTTTGCGATTTTATGCTACAGGGTGTTTTCAGATGGTTGATGGGGATCTTTTCGGAGTTCATAAATCCACAGTCTGCAGAATTGTCAGCAGAGTGTCCAAGGCAATTGCAAGTTTAAAGGCTCAGTACATTCACTTTGAACCAAGGAGAGAGACAACAGCTGGATTTTATGGGAGAGCAGGTTTTCCAGGAGTAATTGGGGCTATCGACTGCACCCACATTCCCATTACCAACCCAGGTGGTGGGAATGGGGAACTGTTTTGGAATCAAAAGGGCTACTGCTCAATTAATGTCCAAGTTGTGTGTGATGACCAGGCCCAGATCACACACGTTGTTGCAAGATGGCCAGGATCCACACATGACAGACGAATCTTTGACAACGGTCAACTTTGTGCACTGCTGGAGAGGGGAGATCCGTGGACACCTAGTGGGGGACAATGGATATGCATGTCGCCCATACCTGATGACTCCACTTTTGAACCCTCAGACCCAGGCAGAAAAAAACTACAACTACTCTCACATTCAAACAAGAGAGGTAATAGAGAGAGTGTTTGGGGTGTGGAAGCGGAGATTTCCATGTATACAGTTGGGACTCCGCACAAAATTGGACACTACCCTGACCATCATTGTTGCAGTAGCTGTTTTGTACAACTTTGGGAAGAGAGTAGGAGATGATCTACCCGAGGAGGATGAGCACCCACTTGAGGATGATATGGAAGATGCTCAAGTGCAGAATGCTGCAAATAAATACATTACACAATTTCAGTTTCAGAATTCATTCAAAAATCTTTCTATTTCTTGTGACTGGCTTAGATCCAGTAGCCTCTGCTTCTGAAGAGTTAGGACCTCTTTCTGTAGCAACAGGACATCTTTTTTAATTTTTGCATTTTATATGTCGAGCATGCATCTCTCCTTCTCTAATGTGAGAAGCTCCTGGTGAGAGCTAAGCTTAGGGTGCTTAGCAGGGGGCTTCACAGGTGATGCTGCTGCTTCGATGTTTCCATGAGGCTCCACTTGCTCCAGTACGATGATAGTGTCAGCTAGACAAAACAAAAAAACATAAAAAACATTAGGAGGCTACCTAAAACTATGCACAATGCACTTTACTCTTGAGGTCTCTGACGTCCAATGACATAGGAAATAACTAATTTAATAAATTACCATAGGCTACTAAAGAGAACATGGAACTGTTATTTCTGTAGTATGATGTGCTATTCAATTAGAAAATTATTAACATCTGAGGTGTATGTACAGTAATACATAGGCTCTAACAAATGCTTTGTAGGCAACATTATTACCCCAAACTCCTCCATCAATTCAGTCAGCAACATCTTTTCAAATGTTGAAAAGTTTGACCCTCTTTGACGTGCCATAGCTAGCTAGCTGGCTATTTGTAACGTAGTTTATTATAGCCGCTGTAGTGGTAGCCTAGGCTATAAACGGTAACTAACGGTATCAGTAACGGCATTTATTCAAAAAGCTGCTATAGGAAAAAGAGCGCGTTAGCCAGGCTAGTTTTGCCCGATCACTTGGTCAGGCTATTTAACCTTGTAAGACCCCTTGTTGTAATATTACAACGTCACCTTTAGTTGTCCAAAAAACAAATTTTCCCCCCAAGTTTTTTGGGAAACACCACATTTTCATAGCCATTGGGTGTTATTGTATTGCCTTGCAATGCCATTGGATACTAAATGTGTATATAGATCTGGCTATAAGGCCATGAACTCATTCCACCAGCCAACTTTCCTGGAAGCGAATCTCCTTGTTTCATTGGACTGTAGTGATGTGTCGTTCGTGAACGATTCGTTCATTTTGAACGAATCCTTACAAGGACTCGGGAGTAACGAGTCCTCTCAAAGAGTGATTCGTTCATTTTCTCGTGGCCGCGCATCGGGACTTCAAAGTATACTTTGGAATACTCTAAAGTAGCCTGTGTAGTGCACTTTCAGTTCATAAAGGATACTTCCTAAAGTACTTACAGTTTTTTTGGATTGCTTAAGCACGATTTTCAAAACAGGGCCCGTGTTTTCAAAATACACACAATTAGCACAACCACACACCCAATTAGCAAAACACTACAGATCCTTTGCATAATTAAACACTCTTGTAAAAACTATACACTTTTGTTTAAAAACCACACTTTGTTACCATATGAAACAAACACGTTTCACATTACTATACTCTGTTTGCACGAGTAACACTCTTCTGTGATAAACCTAAAACACTTTTAGCACTTCTACTTCCCTATGATTAGAGTAGGCTACCATTAACAAAGTACAAATATAATGTAAATTTACCAAACACTACACAAGACCAATGTTGCAGACTGAAGAAACTCATTTATTTCTCAACACGCCCAAAATGTTGACATGGAGATTCATAATACTGTAACAAAATGTCACTTTACGTATTGTACTGTAAGTTTACTGTAAAAAACAAACACAACAAAACTAGACATTGTCTCTTCGCCTAGCTGGATCTGGCCAGAGAATTTCATCAACATCGCAGGCAATGTTGTCATTAGCAAGACACCTTGGAAAGAAACGTCTTGAATGACGAATCCATCCTTGCATTGCTGCTACCTCCATCTGGTCACAGGCCTCCTCCATGGCTTGGATGAGGGGTACCTCAGCCTGGAGACGGAGGTCATATACCTTCCACCGCCATGCCGAGAAAAACTCTTCTATAGGGTTGAGGAATGGAGAGTATGGTGGAAGATATAGGACGGTGAAATGTGGATGTTGCTGAAACCAGTTCTGAACCAGAGCAGAGCGGTGGAAAGACACATTGTCCCAGACAACAATGTATTGCATATGATCGATTTGATTTGCTGCGGTTATGTTGTGCAATTGGTCCAAGAATGTAAGTATGAGTGCTGTGTTGTAAGGGCCCATATTGGCATGGCGGTGGAGGACCCCATTCTGTGTAATGGCTGCACAGAGTGTTATATTACCCCCACGTTGCCCTGGGACATTGACTATAGCCCTGTGGCCAATGATGTTTCTTCCCCTCCTTCGTACTCTCGTCAGGTTGAACCCAGCCTCATCTACGTAAATGAACTCATGCTGGATCTCCTCTCCATCCATTCGTAAAACTCTCTGAAGAACAGTGTCAGGCAAAATTGTGTAGTTCAGTGTAGATGTAGTATACATATTACAGTACAGTAAAAGATTATGAGACAGTATGCAAGATCACACTGCTAAAGTGAATACATACCTCTGCATAATCATGCCGCAGTCGTTTCACCCTTTCGGAATTGCGCTCGAAAGGCACTCGATAAATTTGCTTCATTTAGATTTAGTCATTTAGCAGACACTCTTATCCAGAGCGACTTACAGTAAGTACAGGGACATTCTCCCCGAGGCAAGTAGGGTGAAGTGCCTTGCCCAAGGACACAACGTCATTTGGCACATTTGAATATGTTTTTTTTTTAGGATGCGTGCCAGTGTTGATGTTGAGACCTGATGGATATCGTTGAAACTGGCGTGATCATTGACGATGTTAGTTCGGAGCTGATTGAGTGTTATAGTATTGTTGGCCAAAACCATGTTTACTATCTCCCTCTCTTGCTGTTCTGTGAACATAGGAGGCCTTCCCCCTTGTCGTTCCTGACCCTCAATCCTATGTAGAAAAAAACCCCGTCTTACTCTTTCTCTGACTCTTTCCATTGTGCTTGAAAACCGATGAACTCACCTGCTGCTTTTTATAGTGCTTACACACCTGATTGGTGTGTCTACAATTAAGCAAACAAGTGTTTGCACACCTGATGACTGTGTTGAACCAATTGGTTGGAAGGTGCGGTAATTTGACAGTCAGTGCTTTGGTATTGCAAGGAAGTGACTTCATGATAGATTTTTGTGTGTAATGTATGTTAAGTGTGTTTAGTATTTTGCAAATCACTGTGTGTAGAGTTTTGCAACAAGTGTGAGGTTGACAATGTGCTTATAGTTGTGCAAATATGGGCTGATGTTTTGCTTCTTGAGTGTAAGGTTTTGCTAATAGTGTACTACTTTTAATTTTAGTGTGTAAGCTATCCAAAAAAACTGTAAAAGTATACCTTGGAATACTCTAAAGTAACCTGTGTAGTGCACTTTCAGTTCATGAAGTATACTTCCTAAAGAGCCTCAAAGTATACTTTGCAATACTTTCAAGTGCACTTTCAAGAAATGTAAGTACTTCAAGAAGTAAACTTAATAAATGTAATTTTACTATTACTTACTAATATATTATAATGTTTAGGAGCCCCTAAAACGCCTCAGATTATAAATCACTTAGCAAGAACAGGGACCCTTGCAAAGTTACACTGCAGATTCTTACCTGAAAGAAGCTATTCACTGCGCAAGTGTTAAAATAATCCAGCTTTTCTTATGAAACGTAACAGTCATTTAACTCATGGTTACAATGGTAAACCACCACAACAATGGCCACCCAACAAAACACTACATTCTAAGCAGACACATTTAAAAAACGAAATTGATGAAGTTATATTTGTATTTCGAACAAACGGCAAATGTATCAGCACATTTTAACACTTTACCGCCTTGCATCATGGGAATTGACCAGCCAATGAGCCACTCTATCTTCATTTTTTCACGTTGTTATTTCGTTCTTCAGTCAGTTTGACAGTATAACCTTCAAATGCATAATGCAACCCTTCTGTCTGCTTCTTTCTCAAGTAGCTTTTTCGTTTTTTCAATTAATACTCCAATTGATAAATATTAGTATAAGATTATAGGGCTTCAGAATGTCTTGGCAGTAATTGTTGGAATGCTGCTTCAGCATAAACTACAAGTTTACCTGCATAGGCTCTGTATTCTTTGAATCCTTATTCAACTTCTTATTCTATTTCTTCCGTGGCACGTTTCAGCGCCTTCAAATCTTCAGCTATTAAAACCGTTCGGCTATCAAAAATTCAGCAGTTTCAGGCCATTCCTGCTATGACTTTTCAGCTTTGTACCTCTTATGCTTGAATTAATATAAATCCATATTCATAGTATTTTTAACATGGTTTTCCAATGGAGTTTACTTTCAAATCCTCTCAAACTTCTTAAAACTTCTTCAACTTCCAAATCCTTCTTCTTCCTCAATCTTTCAGCTAGAGCCACCATTTAAACTTTAAAATGTTGACAAAACCCTAAACAATTTTTAAATAATTCAGCTTTTTGATATCCATTCAACTTTTTTCAATATCACTGACGTTTAGTTTTGCGTCTAGGTTAACTTGTTTGAGGTGTGGATTCTAGCTACATTTCTGTTATTCTCTCCCCTCAGCGCGTTAGCAATCATAGCTGCACCATCACCGTGGCAACGACAGACACGCACCACTCAGTCTCACACAGGTGATTGGTATTAGCTGATTAGTGGAGTCACAAGACAGTTTGATAGTATCAGAATCACAATCAGAAAGGGATTTATTTGCCATGAAAGTTTGCACAGACAAGGAATTTGCTTTGGCAGGAAGGTGCATACAATAAACATATACCTAAAATTTAAATAAGTGGACTAACTATACTAAGGGTACATAAACTAGCAGTACTAAGTGGGATTAGAATAGAATTAAATATACAATAAAATATAAGTTGCCGTAAATTACAATATAAAAATACAAATATTACAAAAAATACAAATGTACAAGATACCATGTTGTAATGCAGTGCAAAAAGCAGAGTGTTTTGAGCAAGAAGTCATTAGAGTCAGTGTGGTCCCTTGGCCTTGTTGAAGAGGCCAACAGCGGAAGGGAAGAAACTGTTTTTGTGGCGTGAGGTATTGGTCCTGATAGACCGCAGCCTTCTGCCGGAGGGGAGTGACTGAAACAGGGAGTGTCCAGGGTGGGAGGAGTCGGCCACAATCTTCCTCGCTCGCCTCAGGGTCCTCGAGGTGTGCAGGTCCTCGAGGGTAGGCAGATTGCAGCCAATCACCTTCTCAGCAGTACGGATGATACGCTGCAGTCTGCTCTTGTCCTTGGCAGTGGCAGCAGCGTACCAGACGGTGATGGAGGAGGTGAGGATGGACTCAATGATGGCTGAGTAGAAGTGCACCATCATTGTCTTTGGCAGGTTGAACTTCTTCAGCTGCCGAAGGAAGTACATCCTCTGTTGTGCTTTCTTGATGAGGGAGCTGATGTTCAGTTCCCACTTGAGGTCCTGGGAGAGGATAGTGCCCAGGAAGCGGAAGGACTCCACAGTGTTGACTAGGGAGTCACACAGGGTGATGGGGGTGAGTGGGGCTGTGTTCCTCCTGAAGTCCCCCCCCCCCCGTTGAAATGAACGAATGACTCGAAAAAAGATTTTTTCATTTTACTGAACGAGATTCAAAGAACCGAATCAGTAAAATGATCCGAACTTCCCATCACTATTAGCAATCATAGCTGCACCATCACCATGGCAGCGACAGACCCGCACCACTCAGTCTCTCACACAGGTGATTTGTATTAGCTGATTAGTGGAGTCACAAGACAGAGCTATTCAGTCAACTTGTATCATTAAAAGACTAAGAGCACTATAATTTCAGCTACTAAAACTAATATACTACTTCTACTACTTCTACAGTTTAACAGTTCAGCTTTCAGCTTCTCCCGCATTGTAGGCTATTTAAGCTCTTAGCTTTGTTAGATGATGCAGTTCAGCTTCCACACTGTCTCTTGAAATTCTACTATTTCTTCGATTGCTTCACAACGTTCAAACTTATTCTCCCGCATTGTATTTAAGCACTTAGCTTTGTTAGATGATGCAGTTCAGCTTCCACACTGCCTCTTTTGTGTGACTCACACATTTTTGAAATTCATTTCAGCTTTCAGCTTGCGGGTATTTTCTAATTTCTGTAGCCTATTTTCAGCAATTTAAAAACAAATAATTCATCTTTCAGAATTCCAACGCATTTTCTGGAGGAAATGCACTTTCTAGTTAAGGTTACAGCTTCAGTACCAAAAAAGATTCAATGTGCAATGCATAATAGATTTTCATACACATGAATAATTAGAATGAGATGGATTAAAAAAATGTAACCTGTAATGTACTTCAAAATGATTTTAACAGTTTTTGCTGTATAATAATACAAAACGTACATCCTACATTTACACATTTACATTTATTCATTTAGCAGACGCTTTTATCCAAAGCGACTTCCAAGAGAGAGCTTTACAAAGTGCATAGGTCACTGATCATAACAACAAGATAGCCAAAAAAACATTGCGAGTAGCCAAAACATGAAGCACACATTGTGAACAACCAAAGTAAGTGCCAAAGGGAAGAACCATAAGAGCATGTAGTTAAACAAGTCACAACCAAACAACATGAACAGCTATAAGTGCAAGTGTACCTGTGGGAAAAAGCAAGCAACCGTAATAAAACAATATATCACAGTGAGAACCAAAAATTTAAATCAGTTACCACTAACCACAAGAGCAACAAGTCTCTAAGCAAGAGTCATTGTGATCCTTGAGGAAACTAACATCGGGTCAAGCGAACCGTTCCTAAGTACCGTTGTACTCCCGGAACAAGTGCGTCTTGAGCCTTTTCTTGAAGGTGGAGAGACAGTCAGTGTCTCTGATGGAGGTGGGGAGTTGATTCCACCACTGGGGGGCCAGACAGGAGAAGAGCTTGTGTTGGGACCGGGCGGTCTTGAGCGGTGGGACCACCAGGCGGTTGTCTGAAGAAGACCGTAGGTGGCGGGTGGGGGTGTAAGGCTGCAGGAGAGACTTGATGTAGACGGGTGCAGTCCCGTTCACTGCTCGGAAGGTCAATACCAGGGTCTTGAATCTGATACGGGCCATGATAGGTAGCCAGTGGAGAGAGATGAGGAGCGGGGTAACATGGGAGCGTCTGGGTAGATTGTAGACCAGGCGGGCCGCCGCGTTCTGAATCCTCTGAAGAGGGCGGGTTGCACATGCTGGGAGACCAGCGAGCAGAGAGTTGCAATAGTCCAACTTGGAGAGGACGAGTGCTTGGACTAGCAGCTGGGTGGAGTGCTCAGACAGGTATCTCCTGATCTTCCGGATGTTGTAGAGGGTGAATCTACACGACCGGGAGACCGCAGCAATGTGGGCCGTGAGGGAGAGCTCGTCGTCCATGGTAACCCCAAGGTTCCTGGCAGAGGATGAAGGGGTCACCGTCGCAGATCCCAGGGTGATTGAGAGATCGTGGGAGATGGAGGGTTTAGCCGGGATGATGAGAAGTTCTGTTTTGGCGAGGTTCAGCTGGAGGTGGTGCTCGGTCATCCAGGCGGAGATGTCTGTGAGGCAGGCCTCAATCCTAGCTGAGATCCCCGGATCGGTCGGGGGGAACGACAGGTACAGCTGCGTGTCGTCAGCGTAGCAGTGGTAGGAGAAGCCATGGGAGGTGATGATTGGCATCCTACTCCAGAAGAAATGTATTCCATTTTCTGTTTCTAAGCATACTTCTTAAAAGTACATCAAAAGTGAACTATTTTCTAAGTATACTTCTTACAAAAGTGAACTATTTTCAAAGCATACTTAAAAGTATATCAAAAGTGAAATATTTTCTAAGCATACTTCTTAAAAGTATATCAAAAGTGAAATATTTTCTAAGCATACTTCTTTATTCTTTAAGTATATCAAAGTGAACTAAAAGTGTACCATCCATATTTTAGTATACTTATAGTATACTTTAATATACTTTTTTGTAAGGGGAGCCATTTAAACTTTTGTCAAATGTCTCAGTGTAGGCCTAATTTTTTTCATAGTCAAACACAAACAGCACAAATGCGGCAAAAAAAGTTTTATTTCTGAACAATACAGTACCGTCAACGGGCCTGCTCAACCCATTGCAGCACACAAAGTGATGTTCCCATCACGCTGGCCGGGGACCTCAACAATGGCGCGCTGGCCAATGACATTTCTGCCCCGGCGCCTCCTCTTCACCAGGTTGAATCCAACCTCATCAATGAATATGTATTCATATAGCTCATTAGCTGTGTCATGCTCCTGGATCCGCTGGAACAGACAGCATGATAATGCAAGTTATAGTATGGACACAGATGGGTCAACACAGTGGGCTACAGTGAGGTACAATACATGACTGTGTCAGTGCTGAATGTATGGGACTTACAAGCACAAACTCTTGCCTTAACTCCTTGATGTGGTCTGTGTTCCGGTCGAATAGGACCCTGTACACTTGTTTCATCCGCATGGCATTCCTGCGGAGAACACAATCCAGTGTAGAGAGGCTGACGGTCTGGATGTTTCTGAATGTGGCATGGTCAGCCAGGATCCTGGTTTGTATCTGTCGGAGTGTGATAGTATTGTTTTCACGAGCCATTTTCACAATGTCAGTCTCCTGTTCGGCTGTGAAAGTGCATGTTCTTCCTCCACGGTGTGGTTCTCTTTCAGTCCTGCAAAATACAAATACAGTGAGCACACTGTATTCTATTGATATGCAGTATTTCAATACACAAGGAAAATATAATTCATACCTGTTCTCCATTCTAAAGGTTCTAATGATGGCAGAAACTGTGAAGCGGCTGAGATTTGGTTGGACCCTCTGGCCAGCCTCCCTCATGCTCAAACCATGGTTGAGAACATGGTCAACCACGGTGCCACGAATCTCATTAGAGATCACCGTGCTCCTCTTCCTTGTCCTCCTCTTCCTCCTCTCACTCTTACCCCTCTCATTCTCTGGTTGTTGATATGTTCTAAGTTCTCCATTGTTCACCAATCAAAACAGAGACTCAAGACCCTTTTTATGCTGCAGTCCTGATCGCAAATTGCTCACCAGACCTGAGTGTTTAGAGATTTGAATATTTGTGTGTTGTAGGTTGATGCTTTGAGACTTTACTTGAGAAGTGTGTGCAACAACTGAACATTGTGTGTAGTGTTTTGACAACAAGGTGATGTGTAATTGACATCAGTGTGTAAACAAGGAAAGTCAGAGTCTAATGCAGATAAGGGAGTGTGAAGTAGTGCCAAATTGGGTTGAGCAATTGGTACTTGAAGTTAAGGTTGTGAAAATTGTGCCAAGTCTTTGCTTTTTGTGTGTTAACAATTGTGAAAAACTGTAAATAGCCTGACCGAGTGGGCAAAACTAGCCTGGCTAATGGAGGTCATTTTCTCAGGCAAATTACGAATGAAACAGGCTTGCTTTTTAAAATCTTCAGCAGGCTCGTATCTACAAAATGCAGTCCTCCCTGACATTTGAGAATATTGTCATTCATGTCGGCACCAATGATGTTAGGCTGAGGCAGTCAGAGGTCACGAAGGTTAATATAGCTCGGGCATGTGACCTTGCTCAAAAGATCTGTCGGCATCGAGTAATAGTCTCTGGCCCACTACCTGTTAGGGGGACTGACCAGATCTACAGCAGACTTGTCTCTTTTAACCGTTGGTTGGCTCGCTTCTGCTTAGAACAGGGTTTAGGATTTGTAGATAATTGGTCTAGTTTCTGGGCCAAACCTGGCTTGTTGAAAAGTGACGGGCTCCATCCGAGCTGGAGAGGTGCTTTTCTATTGTCTAGGAATATTGAAGCTATTTTAGAGCAGGCCTGACACTCACTAGAACAAGCCGGGCCACAGTCTCTTAGAGAGTCTGATAGGTTTGTTGATGGGTATGTTGTGAGTTGTTGGGGGCCCGATAGCCTAGCTTGTAGTGTAGCCAGTGTGGTTGCTGATGTCGTTTTTCCCATTGAGACGGTGTCGGTCCCCCACCTTTTTTCTAAATTTCGGCCTTCAATTATTAGGAATTATACCAATTTAATATGTATTCAGCCTTGCTCCCCCGTTGCTCTTCCTACTAAGTTTTCTGATGACAGTGCCGCCTTTTCAGAAGAATTATCTACGTCTAAAGCTGAACATCAGATCTCTATTCACAAAGGCCGTTTTTATTAATGATCTGATGTCTGAATGCAGCCTGGACTTGATTGGACTCACCGAAACCCGGTTAAAACCTGACGAATATTCCCCCCTGAATGAAGCATCGCCTCCGGATTTTGCGTACTCACACGTTCCTCGTGTCTCAAAGAAAGGTGGTGGTGTTGCTATGATATATGAAGCTAGCTTCAACCTCAGCCTAAAATCTGTAAACACCTTTAAATCATTTGAAATAATTTGCATGAAACCACCAACTACTTTAAAAAGGAATAATGCTACTATGCTTCTCTCATCCTCTCTCCTCATGTTATGCTCGTCCTGTCTACCCCCTTGTCATGCTTGTGTATTAGAAACTGCAAGTGGCAACTCGGATCTAAGATGGATTCGAGAGACCGCAGATAGTGTGGCTAGTTTGGTTTGTTAAACGTTTTAGATCAACACTTGTATTATTGTTTTTGTTGATTTTATGTAAAGCACTTTGAGCTGCAATTCTTGTATGAAAAGTGCTATATAAATAAAGTCTTACTTACTTACTTACTTACTTACTTACTTACTAACTACTCCTGCCCCCCCTCCCTCATTTTGTATAGTTACTCTATACCGGCCCCCCAGCCCGTATTCCCTCTTCCTGGAGGAATTTGTGGATTTTAGTGCTGATCTTGTGAAATATACTGATAACATCTTAATTATGGATGATTTTAACATTCATGTGGATGACCCAAAGGATCCTTTAAGTAAGGCCTTTACTGCTCTAATGTATTCCACAGGTCTCACTCAGGTGGTTTCCAAACCTACCCATCTTCACTCGCATACATTGGATCTAGTTCTCACGCAGGGAATCAAGATTAGTGATTGTCCACCCCCACAATCCTATATTATCAGACTACTGCCTGGTTACCTTCAAAATGGACCTCTGCCAGAGCCTTGGAGGCACTCAGAATATTTCTACTAGACGCTGCATAACCCCAAACACAGCTCTGGAACTGGCTAGTATTCTACCCGCTGCACTAGAAGCACTTGACGTCCCAAATAAATCATTAAATGCTAAAACGAGGGATCTGAATTTGGTTCTTCAGCTATCCCTAGACTCTGTTGCCCCACTCAAACCAAGGAAAAGAAAAGACAAGAAATTGGCTCCATGGTATTCAGAGGAAACCCGCACTCTCAAGAGGTCCACTAGAAAACTAGAACATAAGTGGCGTACCACTAAATTGGAGGTTTTCCGCCTGGCCTGGAAGGACAGCCAAATGGAGTACAAGCAAGTCCTCATCAGGTCCAGATAAGAATATTTCTCTAAGTTGATTAGTAAGAACAAGCACAACACTAAGTTCCTATTTGATACTGTTGCAAAACTCACTAAGAAAAGTACACTCTGTGTTAGTTCAGATCTTTCTCCCAATGATTTCTTAGACTTTTTTTGACCAAAGAATCTATGCAATAAGGGACTACAGACTAGTCCTGGAGGAGTGGCCATCAACACTGAACTTTCCTCTATACCAAGCATGCTGCATGTTGAGGCTCTCACTCACTTTAACCCTATTTCTATGGAAGCGTTCATCGAGCTGATAGACTCCTCGAAACCCACTAGCTGCCTTCTCGATCCCCTCCCTGCCAAACTCCGTAGGGAACTTCTCCCTATTATTGGACCACCCATGCTTAGTATTATTAATGAATCTATTGTAACTGGCCAAGTCCCCAACGATTTCAAACAAGCTATTATTAAGCCCCTTCTTAAAAAACCAAATCTAGTTTGTCTTAGCAATTACAGGCCAATTTCAAATTTGCCTTTTCTCTCCAAAATTTTAGAAAAGGCTGTGGCACAACAGTTCACTGAGCACCTCAAATCAGCTTTATGAACCTCTCCAGTCTGGATTTGGTCTCCACCACAGCACTGAAACTGCATTAGCCAAGGTAGTCAATGATCTATTATTAGCCTCTAGGCTCCCATATCTCTTGAAAGCTGCCCTCCTCGACCTTTTTGGTATAAAATTGACCGACATGTAAAATGATTTACTTTGTGACATGACGCGAACGAGACATGGCTGCCGCCTACAGTAAGACTATGCAGTCTACTGGGCGAGCCGTTCTAACTCAAATAAGACTATCACGACCCAAATCAAAATGACGAGTCGACAGATCAATGGGGAATCGCTTTTTCTTCTAAAGGCTGTCATCCTCAACCATTTTGGTGTAGAATTCACAGAGATATAAAATTGGAAACTGGAGGCATCTTGTGTAAAACAGCACCATGTCAGCATAGAGCGTACAGACTCTGTATTATGTCCCTACAGGTTTCCAAACTAACTGGTTTCCGTATATTGTGTTTACTTAACAGCAGCAGTTGTTGCCTGCCTCTTTCATTCGTCCCACAATCACAAACAAATTACTGGCGATTTTCAAATTGTTTCCCAGATCTACTGCAGCAAAAATGTTTGTCTAAGTAAGCACCACATCACAGCCACCTACAACAACAACAAAAAAGATCTAAAAACAATATAATCATTCAAGTTCTGGTCGTGTTGGTTTCGATCTCAAGGCAAAATTATAATGGATAATACACAAGTCCGCAGCTGTACGCAGTAAGCTATTAAAGCTCTACAATTTCTCTCTTCCAGTCACGTATTTAACAACTACGTCAGCATCCAGGTAACATTTTGTCTTGAGCTGACCAGTTGGTAACCAGTTGGTTCAGATCAACTCAAGACAAAATGTTACCTGCAGTAGATCTGGAAAACGATTTGAAAATCGCCAGTAATATGTTAGTGATTGTGTGACGAATCTGGTGAAAGAGGCAGGCAACAACTGCTGCTGTTAAATAAACACAATATACGGAAACCAGTTAGTTTGGAAACCAGTAGGGACATAACACCGTAAGTGATGATGCCTGTTTTACCGAATACGGAAGTGTTTTCCGCATAACCCATATTCATACAAAATAACGTGACAAAACTTATTGAGTCATCCAAGGTTGCTGTAGGCTACATTATATGGTAGCCTTTGCCGGCTCTCATTTAGCTCAACATTCTCGTCCGTTTGTCCTGCTAAATATGGACGGCCCTCTCAACCATTCAGGTGCTATCGCCGTCCGTCCATGGAAAACAGGGACGGCCCTCTAAAGATCCCTGCCATCGCCGTCCGTCCATGCTCTGGGCTCCCCCTAGCGACCGACGTCCATACTAATCAGGGACGGCCCTCTCAACATCTCTGTCATCGCTGTCTGTCCATGCTAATCAGGAACGGCACTCTGAACATCATTGCCGTCCATCGCCGTCCGTATGTCCGTCGACGTCCGTATGTCCGTCGACGTCCGTATGTCCGTCGACGTCCGTATGTCCGTCGACGTCCGTATGTCCGTCGACGTCCGTATGTCCGTCGACGTCCGTATGTCCGTCGACGTCCGTATGTCCGTCGACGTCCGTATGTCCGTCGACGTCCGTATGTCCGTCGACGTCCGTCCATGCGAAGACTCCCCCTAGCGACAACATCCATATGGATGTCCATGACTCTCTGAGGGATTTAGCCCCTACTGGAGGTAGTTCAGGGCCTTACGTTCTAAACTGATCTGTTATTGTTTATGTTCCAAAAAAGGTCTAGTCTCTTCTGCAGACTTCGTCCATTCTGGGACATACATCCAACCATATAGGACAGAGATACATGCATGTGCAAAATCCATTAAAACCAAAATCCATTAAAACCTTAAAATTACGTTTGCTTCCCAACTCAAACCTTGAGAGGTCAGCACCAACAATAAGAAGTGCATGTATGGAGTGTCCCACATGCAAACTGAAAAGCTTTCCACTACCTACTGTTCATGATGCCACAATGCCTGTTACATACACGGTGGGTAATTGAGGAGAAAGAGAAGGCCATACCACAAGAAAATGAGTCTGTATTATACATTTACATTTAGTCATTTAGCAGACGCTCTTATCCAGAGCGACTTACATTAAGTACAGGGACATTCCCCCGAGGCAAGTAGGGTGAAGTGCCTTGCCCAAGGACACAACGTCAGTGCATGACCGGGAATCGAACTGGCAACCTTCGGATTACTAGCCCGATTCCCTCACCGCTCAGCCACCTGACTCCCTATTATACAAAGTCACAACAAAAAAACGAATTGAAAGGTCTTTAGAGGAGCTCATTGAGCATTTCAATGTCTACTCCGTAAGTTCAAGAAGCCTGTGTTCAACATCAAGCAGCAGTTCTCATTTTCCAGAGAACTGGAAAATGAGCTTGTGAGTCAAGGGTGCGATATCCCTAATGCCACCACACTCTACCGAGCGCTACTGACAACTGGCACCACAGTGAAGCGCTTTTATGTGGAAATCGAGAACATTGTGGATGCATACCATAACATGCCAGCAAACATCCCATCGGTCCCAGGAACAATGCGAATACACCAGGGGGTCAGAAACAGAAAAGGCCACCTGATCTCTAGGGACGTCAGCTGTCTGTGTGGCACATTTAAAAACCTGTTCTGCACATGTTTCAGCACTCACCCCTCAAATGATCCAGGTTGAGGAACCTCAAGCAACCTCAAACATCCCAGTCAGGGCTCAACCAACCCAGTCAGAGGAGCACCTGACAGAAGAACTTCCGGGATCACAGGAGATCAATTGGAATAATGAGGGGATTATTTGAGAATGGTGTGTCCTCCAATATGACAAGGAGCTATACCCAGGGCCCGGTTTTTCAAAAGTAATCCACTAGGATTTTGGATAACGGATTGGATCAAATCTTGAAAATGGGTTTTTCAAAAGAAAAAACGGATTACATAATCGGATTAGATCACGTAATCCAATCTTGGTTTTGATCCGGATCAAACCTTTAGTTTGGGTTTTTCAGAACTTTTTTGTAGGATTTGGATCACTTTGATCCCAAAAATCTGGATTAAACTGATCCCATCAGAAGGGTGGATTCAGCGTGGATTTCATACCCAAAATGTAATGAAAACTTAAAAAATGTATCAAATAATACTATATTTGGATCATGCAGTATCTGACAAGATATCCTATTTATTCATAAGGTTTTAAT
Source organism: Osmerus mordax (assembly GCF_038355195.1). Taxonomy (NCBI): domain Eukaryota; kingdom Metazoa; phylum Chordata; class Actinopteri; order Osmeriformes; family Osmeridae; genus Osmerus; species Osmerus mordax. The sequence goes on from NC_090053.1 coordinate 15,368,180, forward strand.
TTTATTTGTACATCCGTCAGGCTACAGTGATTAGGTAGGCTTTAACCTATTCAGCCTTTCAGTATAGGCCTGATAAAATAATCCCCCAAACAGCTGTCAAAATTGACCAAAAACAACACATTTTATTCTGTCACTAATTGATATATATATATTCATCAAAATCGAAAATATTTTTGTTTTTAGAATATTTATTAGTGATGCATGCAATGATTACAGAATAACCAAATAAATGCAAAGAATGGCAATCACTGATTTTAAAAATCCAAAACAAATCCAAATCAGAAATAGTGTCTAACTATTGCGTTCCTTGTTGCACGTCCTGTTTGCTCGTTCTGGCAGAATGCAGGAGGTTGGTTAGGGTCTCCAAGGGGCTCAGGTGCATCATTGTCAGCACAGAGAGGGACATTGCGCTTAGTAGCGATGTTGTGCAGGACAATACAGGCAAGGGTTATGTTGCATGCTTTCTGTGGTTCCGCTCTCAGGCATGCAAAGCGCCTCTTAAGAACTCCATTTAAACGCTCAATTGCACATCTTGCTCTGCAATGAGCAGTGTTGAAGCGTGCCTGCGCCGGTGTATTTGCTGTTAGAAAAGGAGTCATCAGCCATGGTAGGAGTGGGTAGGCACTGTCCTAATATTATGCCATCCGGTCGGTTGGTTTGGAGGTCTCTATATAGAGCGCTCTCCCTCAGGATCCAGGCCACTTGACAACGCAGTTGGTGATGATGAGGTCAGCATCACACACAAGTTGGACATTGATGCTGTGCCTCCCCTTTCTGTTTATAAACTCCCATTCATTCTCATGAGGTGCTTGTATATGCACATGTGTGCAGTCGATTGCTCCAATAGTATTGGGCATATTCCCCAAAAGAAAAAAGCTGTGCTTGGCCTGGGCAATCTGGTTGTCCTTTGGAAAAGAAACAAATTCATTGATCAGGCTGGCCAGTGCGATTGACACATCTCTCACCACATCACACACAGCTGATTTCACCACTCCCATATAGTCACCAACAACCTGATAGAAAGTCCCACATGCATAAAATCGGAGAGCAATGAGGATCTGGTCTTCCACAGACAGACCGTGACTCCTTTGGGTTCTGTGTTGAAGTTTAGGCCTGAGAAGGTTCACAAGGTACTCCATATCAGCCTTCCCAAAGCGAAACCGGACATACAGCTCCTCAGTGGTGTATTGCTCCAGTGGCTTGGTACGTTCAACATACACCCTTTGACGGTATCCTCTCCTGGCAAAGTGGTGGTGGCGGTGGACAACACCTGCCATTTCACTGTCTCTCTGTGAATCCTCTGAGAAAGGCTGATTTATATGGCTGTGTAGTTGGTCTTTTCAAACACACCTATTACAACTGATTGGTTTTGGCTTGTGTTCAATTGAGGCAATTGGACCCAAGGCCTATAATTGATGAACAATGTTCAATATAGTAAAGCAATGGAACCATGGACTCAAGAAGCTGTAACTTCACTGCTGCTGAAACCAATGCACTACTAGAGGGTGTTCGGTGCCATTATGGAACAATAGTGGGAAGTTTTAATTCTGATAAGGATACCAACAAAAAGAAAAATGATGTTTGGATTTTAATCACAGAAAATGTGAATGCCATAGGGTCTGGCCAGAGGAGGACCAAATACCAAATCAAATTGCGGTGGAAGAATCTTAAGGCCAGGGCAACAAAGGACCATGCTGAAGCCAAAAACCCACAAACAGGCAACAAGCCATTTAAGAGGGGAGATTACACAGATGTGGTCCTCGACATCATTGGAGGTGAGAAGTCGCAAGCTCTCCATGGTATTCAAGGTGTTGTGGGGGATGGCGAGCCTTGGATTGAGGAGGAGGAGAATCTGCCAGTTCCTCCTGAGGCTGATCCAGAGAGCGTATTTATATTGGATCTCAGCTCTGTTCCTGAGGAAGAAGCTGGATCTTCATTGGTTGAGCCAGTGGTAGTTGCTACAGGATCTCAGAGGAAAGGCTTGAAGCGCCCTTCATCAAACAAAGATGATGATTACAAGGCACTTCTGCAAAAAGAGACTGAAAGGGCAGAAGCACAGCTTCGTCTGGCAGAGGAACAACTGACTCTGACCAAACCAAGGCCAGACTTGAGATCCGCCTCCTAAAGGCTACGCTCAGACAAGCTGGTCTCTCCACATCAGATGAGGAAGTCTGAAATTATTGTGGAGTATTTGACATTGTCTTTTTTTTTTATTCAATACATCTATATTTGAAACTTGTTATAAATATCCTCAATGTACGGTGTTTGTGTTGTAGGTCTCAGATGAGCGGACTGCTGGAAGAGGATGGGGTGGGTTTTTTCTTGTTTTTAGTTTCTTTTAAATGTGTGTGTTTTCATTTCAAATAAAAATAAACTTATATTGACCCCACACTAGCTATTCTACTTGTTGCTCTTTACATATCTATAGTTCTACATTGTGATTTCCTATCCTGTTTGAGCACTGGTTATCCATATTTGGTGATCCTGAAAAGTTCTTATCCGGATCAGATTGATACAATCCGATGTTGCTTTGAAAAACTGTCTCAAAAGTAAGATGGATTACGTGATCACGGATCGCAAAAGAAAGGATTACTAAATCCGGATCAATTTTATCCGGATTGAACCTTTTGAAAAACCGGGCCCAGGAATCATTGTGGTGAAAGATGGAGGATATGCCCAAGTGAAGTGCATGCACCGTGTTGGCCAAAATAGATATTTCTGGCCAGCCGCGAGGACAGCGTTTGGTATATGTTCGATGATATCTTAAGATTGATTCCAGCTCTTGTTAGAGTGACAGCACGGCACGTAGAAATACAAAAAGACATCTGGTCAAAACTTGTTGGGTAGACAGACAGGAATGGCACAGCAGATGCAATATTAGGCTTTTGTTAATTTTGTTAAGGCCAAACATGTTCAACATATTATTTGATTGCGATGTCATTTCCATACACTTTCATGTTTTGAAAAAATCTATTTGTTTACATTTACATCCGCAGTATCATCAGATGATGTTTCAATAAATCTTTTTCCAAAATATTCTGATTCATCATGTTGAATTAAAGTTTATGAATATCCCATTTTAACTCCATTACACTCATAATTGTAACTTAAACAGGCAGTATAACTAATACGGTAACTGTTGTCAACCCTGTTACTGAGGGGTCAGCCATGTTACTTGTATATTATTCTAATATATTTATAAACTGTAAAGACAATTGTCAAAGAAACTTACTTTATTTGTTACGTAAGAGACCAGTAAACCACTCCAAAAATATTAGGATATTAATGTCCTGTTTCCACAACATTTTCTTAAAACAGAAAGTGCTGGAACAGTGTCAATTGTAAATAAACATCATCATCCATGAAAAAAAGTAAATTCCTCAATATGTTCACGTTACAAACACACTTAGTATAACAAGGGGGAATTTATCTTTCATGGTATATTAGATTTGTTCTAAATATGGATGTGATTGATGTGTCAGTAACAGGGTTGACGAAACACACACATGCATGTTGATTATATGTGAAAAGAATAAAAATAAAAATTGCCTAAGATGGCACCACACATTTTTCTGAGAGGTAAGGATGTACATTATGCAAATACAGGCTTAAAAACTTTATAAACTGTACTTTAAAAATCAAACAATAATTATGGGAAATGGCACGTTTTTGTAGAACGACCCCGAGATGAATACATTTGTTTCACAATAGCAGCCATAGTGAGAGTACTGAACTAGGATTAGTAGAGCCGAGAATTACAAGGTGAGGGTGGAGATGTGTATACGCTTGGGAGGGGGTAGGTGGGGATAGGGGTTTAAATCGAGATTCCTACTCAGAGATAATACTTAATATAATACTTACCCTAATATAGAATTTCTTAGATGGAATCAGAGCCACAGCTTTATATATCATAAACTGACACTAGAGGGAAGTATTCCTTCATGGGATTCACATTTTAAAAGTGTAGCTATGCATATTCACATGGCCATATACACAGAAGGCACAACCAATCAGGAAATATTGTGCAATATGATATTTATTTCCTCCATTACATTTTGGTTTCCATACAAGAGCATTGTTGACCTAGAGGGCAAAGTGCAGTCACAAATACTTATATTCCTTTGATCTCAATAATCTGCTCTTAAAAGTAAAATGATCTGTAGCACTAAATTACAGCAACATAGATAGAGCATGAAAGTAAGTTAACAAAAAATAGGTTGACAGTCTGTTACTATGGAGACTTAAACAGGAGCGGGCACCATGTCTGGATTCGCTGACAACCTGCATGTTTACAGAAACCTCATCTCAAGCCTGTTTCCGCCCGCTCACCTACCCACTGTGTTCCTGCTATGGCCCCTCCCAGCTGACCTGGGACCAGCCGGGGACACAGTGACACTGATAACGATGAGCTCGGTGTCAGTTTCAGACGGGTACCGAGGGTGTTATCGTCCGTGCTGTGACCTTTGACCGTTCCACACAACCTGACATGGCCAGGGATGCTGGTTCAAGTACTCAGCAATCTTAAGACCTGGATCCCAGACACAATCACCCAGCGCTGACCCCACCCCAGTAGCTATCTGATTAAATACAGAGACAGAGATCACTCCACCTGCCCCTTCGACCCCAAACTCCCCATCCCTGGGGCAGTCTTAGATGGTTCTCTCAGCCAGCCTCCGGATGTAACCCCACCACCTTCCCCCCAACTCTGTTGGATGAGAACCAGGGGTTGTTTCTGGACCGGGTTAGGGGCCAGGTTTGAGCCTCCTGGATGTTCCGATGCACTGTGGGACCAGACAGCATCACATTACAAACACAGCACCCCCTGCAGGTCATCCTGTGTACCACATCAACAGTCACACCCTGTGGCTTGTTAGATTCCTCTTGGTCAGAATAGTGTAAAGTTTCTAAGCAGATAGTGTATAAATTTACAGCCTGAGAATCTCTTCTTTTTTACACACATGATGCACAAACTATGCAATATTAATTTAAACCAGCATTAAATCACAGAGGCTTAGTAATAAATACATGTGACTATCGGTTGCTAAAAGTTTCAAATATGCTCTAAGGAATATGGATTAAGTCATTTATATAAATTTCAAAAATAGAGAGAATGATATCCTGTTACATCATTTACGTGGATAAGAAAACTAAAAACAACTTGAGACAGAATTAATATATTATATTGCTTCTTAACCGTATCTTTCTGTCTCTCTCTGAATGCCCTCTCTAAGTATGATAGCACACATAATAATATACCCTTTCAATAAATATCTCTACATCATCAAAATATACTGTGCCCGTGATTCTTAACATAAGATCTTTTTCCAAACGTGCCCTCGACGGTGAATACTGATGAACCTGGTAATAAACACTAACTCTGTATATTCTACCTATTCCCAATAGAGTCGTTAATGTCGTTACTCAGTTGGTCCACATCACAGTAACATCCCTCCCCTCCCAGTAAGACCCCCACCCCTCCCATCCTACACTGACACGCTCACATCCACCTCTACAACAAGACTAATCTAATGTGTACTGTGCTCTGAAATGAATATTCAACAAATGTTTTAATTATAGCGTGGATTCTCCTGACGTCTTTGAGAGGTTTTTCATACATTAAGGAGGTGTGGTGAGTTCTGTACTGTACGCTGGAGAGAACTCAATGGGAAATATCAAGTTCTACTTTCAGATCTGGAGCATTTACTACATTAAGATATGGTCAAACACTTGAGTATGTTTGATTGTGTTACCTACTGCAATGGAACCATTTGATCAGTCCTGTTAGCGCCATTTTTGAGACAATAAAACACACGGAAATCACTTTCATGTAATGGATCTTTGTAATTGATCCAGATCTGCTCCTTAATCCATCCATGGAGATCCAGATGTGTTTGGACCTATGTGTAGGGCTGTAGATCCTCTGCCTCTCCGCAAGATAGTGGGAAAACCAACACGATAGTATATATATATATATACTTTCTTTTAAAGTGAGAAACTACAGGTTTATAAAACTTACTATAAGTTAGACACCAGTAGGACTACTAGTGAAGTCCACAAACAGAGCACTCGATGCAGACCTGTCAGTGTGTATCAGAGTGTCACTGCAATATAAATACCTCATCTCTAACACAAGAAGTTCTCTCTAGATTGGACGTCTTCTTGACCACTACCCTATTTGTCTTCATTATTATCAAACACAACCAAACACCATCATTAAATAAGGATTTCAATAGTATCATACACAAAACACAGGAGCAGAAAAGTCGAGCCAGTTGACCTACTGTTGTATCTTCGTTCTCAAACCTTTCTTATGTGTTGTCAGAAACAGTGCATACACTTTAGTCGAAGTATTAAAGTAGTCCATTACTTGATTGCTCCTTGGTTGTTCAGGTTTACATCCACCATACTCTGCAGCAAGCTTAGGGACCTAATGATATGATGTATTCTAAAACTTACTCCTCACTTCCTTCACAACTCTCCTCTATCTCTAACAAAACAGGAAGGGTATATCAGTTATATAACATCTGCTTCACTTTGCCTTCCTTATGAGTGGCCAACCATTTTGTTTATGCTTGACCAATTCCTCTCAGAGGACATACAGCAGGAGGCAGTGAGGGTGTAGAAGGATGATGGTTACAATTCTGATGGATTGCCGGCCTGGTTCTCTGCCATGCATGTTTTGAACACCAGGGGGAGCAGTTGGCACACGTTTTAGCTTCCTGCGGAAGACGCAATGATTCATATGTCAAACCTCAACTGAACACAACCGATTTTTTACAATTAAAATATACAGAAAAATTGTGATGGTGATATATAACTAATGTGAACTTCTCATCTCTATACCAGTTCAGTGATGAACCTGGTGTGTCCTACATAGCTAGAAGAAATGGGCAAGGTCTTAAATGCAGGGTTCTCCAGTATAGCCTGCTACCTCAGGAATGTGTAGGACAGAGGGCCATACCACACAGATCCCTAGTTGGGTCCCCTGGAGCCCCAGTGTAAACCCCTCGTTATTCCTGATAAGCTATTCCACCAGCTTTCTAGCAAAGATAGAGTAGAAATCTTACAAATCTTCAGCAATCCTTTTTTTGATTTGTTTTTGCATCCAAACAAGGTGGATTATCAAAAGTTTAGTTTTTCTTTCAAAACTCCCATAGCGACGAGCTTCTTCTTTTGATTCTGACTGTATATTCCACAACATAAGGGTTTCTTCTCCTGTTGTAGCCTTCCTGTTCCTGTTCCTGTCACCTGGGACCCTCCCCCTCCAGATGAGGAATGTTGTGCTTATCCAGGAACTGCAGGGTAGCCTGATGTCACACTGCCTCCTGTACTGTACGTGTATATGAACTCTTAAGCATTAGAATAATTATACAGTTCAAACTGTATATTTTCAGGTCAGTCAAAACAAAGGGTGACGACGGACGGATCAAAAGTAGAGAAGCTAGTGGTGAAGCAGTGGTGTGGTGCTGGACGAGTAGACCCCCATCCCCTTCATCCTCATTCCACCATCCTTCTCTCCTCCTCCTCCTCCTTCTATTCCTGTGTGTCTCATCTGTCCAGTAGCAGCTCTCATTATCCTATTCTCTCCTCCTCATCCTGTAGGTCTCATCTGTCCAGTAGCAGCTTCAGAGCTCTCTCAATGTTCATACGATGGCCCACGCGCGTCACGCCCAGGTCGATGAGGTCGTCCTTCTGCAGGCTGGGCAGGTGACTTCCCTCAATGTCGTTATCCATGAAGGCGTCCTTGTGTTCTGCCAGGTTCAGGCTCTCCAGCCAGTCCGCCACATCGTGCTTGCTCCACATCAGCACGGGCTTGGTAGCAAAGGGCTTATTGGAGGGAGCCTGTATGAGAGTGAGCGGCGAGGGGGAGCGGCTGCGTCCCATACCCAGGCTGAGGGGGGGCGTGGGCAGGCCGAACACGTCTGTTAGGGTGGGGGAGGTGGCAGAGGAGACAGGGAGGGAGGAGGACGCACAGCCCAGGCCTGAGTCCGGGGGAGAGAGGATGGGGCTAGGGGCATGATGGTGCGAGGGGCATGGTGGGAGGCTGGAGGGAGCAGGCGTGTTTTGACTCAGCTGGGAGAAGGTGACGGTGGTGTTACGCTGTGTTCCTGAGGACAGGGACACACACTCAGGACCCCTGCAGAGAGAGATGGGGAGAGAGACGGGGAGTGAGAAAGAGAGGGAGAGAGTGAGGTGAAGAGAGAAATGAGAGGAGGCAGGCAAAGAAGAGAAAGAGGAAAAAAAAGGTAGATGTGGGATGAGAAAGGTAGAGAAAGACAGAATGGTGGATAGAGAAGAATGGAGAGAATATATTGGTCAGAAAATGTCAGGTGATGTAACAGGGCTGAAGACAGAGCAAACCATAACAGTATAAATGACCCAGTGTGACAAGCATCAAAGATATTCCTCATCTAGGCCAGTGAATTTTTAACTACGCAGTAAACAGCTTCTAATTCCATCCAAGTCTCCCTCCCTCCCTCGCTCTGTCCAGCACGAAAAGATGGATGCTGCATTGTGCTTTGATGTGTGATCTCCAGTGAAAGGAAAAGAGAGTACATAAAAGAGAAGAGAGGACAAGAGAGGAGAAGAAAGTAGAGGAGAAGACAGGGGAGAAGTTAGGAAAGGAGAGTTCACATGACAGGCCTGCTGGAGCAGGCAGACTCTCCCTCGGCCCTCAACACTGACTTGTGCAAACACTGCAGATACCTGTACCTGTGTGTCTGTGTATGAGTGTATGTGTGTTGGAGAGGGAACAAGAGAGTGACAGAGAGGGAGAGAGAGAGAGAGAATGTGGGATGGATGGAGTTTGCAGCAGGAAAAGTGGAACATCTATCCAGAGAGATAAAAAACCAGCACAATCTCTGTGAAGTGAATGTGATTTCTCATGTGTTGACTGAGTCTACTCAGGTTGACCTGATCTACTTCAGCTAACATACAGACGGATGACCCCTCTCCTCCGTGCTACTACAGACTAACCAGCTGAGAGAGACTGGTTATGGGTAAGCGTGGCAGACCACAGCTTTCCATAATGAATGAGGGAGCCAGTGGGGGAGGAGGAGGGGGGTGATGGTGGGGAAGAAGGCTGGTGATGGTGGGGCAGGAGGAGGAGGAGGAGGGGGGTGATGGTGGGGAGGAAGAGGGGGGTGATGGTGGGAGAGGAAGTGTGTGAGAGAAATGCTGCATCAGATCTGGAACTTCTGATCTGGTTCAGGTACTTGACCACACACACACACATGCACAAACAATCAACTTAGCAACACACTGTAAATCTATCTGAACTCTCTTCATCTCTCCATCTCCTCTACACGCAGCAGAGACTGACACAATGGATTGACAGGACGAACAGGAGAGCTAACCTGTAGAGCTAACCTATATGGTTTTCACAGGACAGATGACGGAGACATGTCACACACAGACACACACAGTACACACTCTCACACACAGACACAATAGCACACACACAGTACATACAACGCCCCAATTACACAGAAACATGCATACCTACACACGCACGCACACACACACACACACAGGACTATGGTGACACACACAACTAACCCCGTTCAGGAATACCATGTCTCCCACTCTGATAATCAGACTGACGTCATCCAGCCTGCTCTCAAGGCTGCTCTCATTATCCGGTTGCTAGGCAACACTTTCCTTCTTGGTCAGAACACACAGAGAAATGCGTACATACACATGCGCGCACATACAGACACAAACACATATACGCAAACACACACACGCAATCATACATGTGCATATGCCCTTATAAACATGCGCACGCACACAAACATGCACAGAAACACATGCTCATATCCACAAACACACAAGGAATCACACACACACATGCATACGGACACACATGCAACCACAAACAAGCACAAACACATACAAACATACACAGATATATACCAACATTTTTCAATGCCTAAATCCCTGAGTGGTGAGTGAAGAAGAGAAGAACAGTACCTGGATCCAAACACTGTCCGTGTCCCTGAGTCTACGCCCTCCCCTGACTTCACTGTTCGCTCTTTGTTGCCATGGTCCCCCAGGGCGGCCTTCTGCTCGCCCACCTGGGGCTCACCCCACAGCTTGGACGTTCTCTGGGTGGGCGTTTTAGGGGGCTCTCCCGGGGGAGGGGGGGGAGGAGGTGGGACAGAGGGGGGCGCCCCCAAAGTTCTTAGGTTGTCCTCCATCAAGGCTTCCTTGTTGTAAAGTGCGTTGCTCTTGTTGGCCAGGTGGAAGGGGGTGGCGTGGCTGGGCTTGACCTTTGGCTTGGAGGCACGGTCCACTAGGAAGGCCTGACCGTCTGCGTAGACCGTGCAAGTGTCCAGGCCCTCGCCGCCCTCTGAGGAGAGAGTGGAGATGCTGGACACGGTGGAGACAGTGCTGGTCGTCTCCAGCTGAGGGTCTCCACTGCTACGGCTATCCACTTCCTCAATCCCAGAGTCGCTGATTGGTTCGTAGCTTTCCAGGGGGGCAGGGGGGAAGCTGGGAGGCATACAGTTGGTGAGCACGGCAGGGCGCTTGATGTCGGTGTTGCCCATGGCGGGGTGGGGGTAGAAGGGGCCGAGGGAGGTGGCTCTGGAGGCATTCTTGTTCTGCTGCTGTTTGAGAAGCTCAGCAATGGCACCAGCCTGCTCCTCGGGGATGTCAAAGCTGTTGGCAAACTCCAGGGGCGGAGGGAGGGGGTCCCCAAAAAACTCCTCCTCGATGTCTACGGACGCCAGGGGGGGAGGGGGGATGCCAAATGGAAGTTTGACTGGCTCGTCCACCGAGCTGATGGTGATGATGGTTTTTCCGCGTAGCCCTGGGGGCCCTAGGGGCCTGTGGGGGTTGGGAGCCGGCGGTTTCGGGTGGACAGGCTGGTTGGGGTCCCGTAGCTCGCTGGGCGTGCTGTCAGGGCTTGCTGCCCCGTCCCTCTCCCCCTCTGACAGGCTGTTGTCCTCAGAGCGTGCTCCATCCGTGGTATGGACCATAAGCAGTCCAGCGGATTTCTGCTGCGACGTGTCCACAATGTCAATCAGCATCTTCTTCTTTTCCTCTGCCCTCTTTTTCTCCTCCTTCCCCAGGGGGTGCTCGTACTTGGAGTCCGTCTCATACTTGGCCTCCGTCATCTGCCGCCGCAGCCCTCCCCTCTGCCCCGCCCGGCCTACGGTCGCTGTGACGCTGGAGAAGCCGACGTCCATGTTGGCTCGGAGCTTGGTGTCGATGAAGAGCGGCTTGTTCAGGTCTGGTTTGGGGGGCTCGCTCTTCAGAGGGAGGGGCTGGGACTGCTCCCTCATGGCCCGGTCTCGGGCTGCCAGGGCAAGCGCCAGGGGGGAGTTGGGGTCCAGAGGCTTGCCTGTGACTGGGTGGACGTAGTTTCCCGAGGAGGAGGGTGAGGCAGACGGGGAGGCAGAGGGGGAGGAGCTGTAGGTCTTGGCAGGCAGGCTGAGGGGGCTGTGATGGCCCGTGCGCGTGTTCAGAACCTCTCTGACCATGGTGGGTTCAGGGGTGTTGAAGTCTGTCACGTTCCCTCCTCCTCCTCCTCCCCCGCTCCCTCCTCCTCTGGGGATGCTGAGCAGCGAGAAGGGCGGGGCCATGAGTCTCCGCAGACGTTCATCGCTGCTGAACATGCCCTCGTCGATGGACTTGGAGTGGCGGAGACGCGGGGCGGGGGAAGGGGGGGCATCCTCGTCCGTGGACCGGAACGACACAGAGTTCCGGTGGGTCTCCAGACGCCGCTCGCGCTCACGGACTGCGCCCGCCATGGCTGTGGCAAAGGGGCTGCTGGGGTTGTTCCCGTCATCGGGGCGGAGCTGGCCCGGGTGGTCCGGGTGGAGGCTGCCGGTCTCAATCTCCATACTGCTGCCCTGGCTGCTCTTCCCACTGCTGCTGGTGGATGGCTCCTTGATGATGATGGTGGGGATGGGGATGGACGAGCAGCTCTTCTCAGGGCTGTCCTCGATCTTGGACTGCTTCACCAGCATGCCCTTCCTCCTGGCAGGCTTGTTGGGCACGAACAGGCCCATGTTGCCCAGCTTGCCCAGGTCTGAGTAGGGGTTCTCTGGGATCTGGGCCCGCCGGTTGAGGAAGCTCTGCTGGGCGGTCATAGAGTGGTTGTTGTAGTTCTCCGACTGGTACTCCTCAGGAGGCTCTCGGTAGTATGTCCCCTCGTCGCCCCCCCTCCACTGGGGGTCTCCTTGCTCTGGGCTTGGTCCTTTGGGGGTGGAGTTCTGGGTGAACCCGGGGCGCATGTAGCCTCGGCCCTTAGGGGCGGGGGTGTTGTTGTAGGGGGGTGAGGGAGGGGAGATGGCAGGGGGAGGGGGGATGTCCTCGGAAGTGTCGGGCATGGAGAGGCTCCTGGTGAACTTCAGCATAGGAGGAGTTAGGAACTGTTTCTCCTCTTCTGTTATCCCTGAAAAGTAAAGGAAGAGAGAGAGGAAGAGAGGGAGGGGTCAGAGGAAGAGAGAGAGAGAGACAAGAATATCAATAGCTATAAAGAAGTACATTGGGCAACATTTTACATTACGGTTAAATTGACTACCATAGAACTAACTATACAGCTATCCTGTCACCTTCCATATGCTCTTGTGGCTAATTGGAAGCAAATACTGCATCAGTGTTCCAACATCTATTCGAAAGCAAAGCAGAAAAGTAAAGGCAGTTGTAGTAACATTCCCCAAAAAAGTAGGTTCAATAAGCAGGTGTCTAAAATAGGTTCAATAAGCAGGTGTCCCAAGCAGTGTCCACATACAGTATATTGTCCATATAGTGTATGTTGCCACATTCTGAATGTATGTTGCTATGTTCTGTGTATGTTTGTTGCTGTGTTCTCACCTATGGACTTCTGTCTCCTCATGGTGCCCTTGGGAACCCCCAGGTAGCCTGCTCGTGGACTTCCTGGTACAGGAGATGTCTGCATGCACACTTCCTGGCTTTCACACATTGACTATGGCGCACAGACACATGCGAGATGGAGTATGTGAAGTTAGCTACAGTACTCAGATTATATACGCAAATTGAGATGACTTCAATGATAAAAAAAATCTATTATTTTACAAAAACCTCAGCTCCCATTTTACAGTGTTGAAACCTGTCAGGCTCTTTTTCTTTTTTTTTCTTGTCCTTTAGTGGACACTCTTATCCAGAGCGACTTACATTTACATTTATTCATTTAGCAGACACTCTTATCCAGAGCGACTTACAGTAAGTACAGGGACATTCCCCCGAGGCAAGTAGGGTGAAGTGCCTTGCCCAAGGACACAACGTCCTTTTGCACGGCCGGGAATCGAACTGGCAACCTTCAGACTACTATCCCGATTCTCTAACTGCTCAGCCACCTGACTCTTCAGAAAGAGTTACCTACAAATCGGACCGAGGTAGCTAATCTGAAACCATGTCTGTCCTTTAATATTCAAATTACCTGACAGATCCTATATGGACACTGTTTAACTGGAACAGTTTGAATACAGACTGGTGGTACTTACATTTAACTCTGGGCTCATGGCAAAGCACCTGCTGGAAGGGCGGGGCTTAACGGCTGCCACCCTCATGTCCATGTTAGAGTTGTCCCACACTGGCTTATGAGGGGGCATGTTCTCATCCACTTTATCTGGAAATACACACATGCGCGCACACACAGACTACTGTCAGCAGACTGGATTGTCTTCTACATACTAACAGGCCAGGGTGGAAAATGTTTCTGATATATAAAATACTGTAGGTACATTTGATTTATCTCATCAGACACAGCAGGACTAGAATAAAGCTTGTTATTGCACAATAGAGCTCATGGACGAACCCCAAACGTGCATGCACAGCACATAAATCAAGTGTACCTCAAGTATGTTCCAAATATCTGAAATTCTTACTCCACACACTTTACTCAACCAATCAGAGAAGAGCCAATCAGCCAATGTCAGGAGGCCTCTCATAAGGAAATCAAACCGAGCAGAAAGGAAAGGGAGAACAGAATGTATCAGACACTGCCATTGGTCCAAGTCAAAGCCGTGCAAGCCACTCCCTAAGGACGCCATACCACTTCTTCTGGATTTCTATTGGTAATTGCAGCGGCCACTGCACAACATGCTAGCGGTTTATTTGTCTGTTTGTTTGACTGGTTATTTGGTTGTTTGTGAAGCTCCCATGCATGGGGCGGTTACTTAGAGTGACTTGAAAAACAATCCTCTTCCTTAGACCGTCATTATCAGAGGACAGATCATCTAAAGGAAGGAAGGAAGGAAGGTAATGAATAAATAAAAAATAAGAAAGGAAGGTAGGTAAGAAGGAAGGAAAGAAAGAATGAAGGAAGGATGATAGGAGAGAAGCGGAATCAGATCCACATACACTGTCATTGTGAACAACCACTCTATGGTTCAAGTTGCTACACAGCAATGATTTAAATCCTAATCTCTTGCTTACCTCCTATTGCTTGAGAGCAATGTGGCACCACACACATCATTCATGAGTACTGCATAACTCTCCCTCACTGGACCAGAGACGTGAGATAACTCTCCCTCACTGGACCAGAGACCGGGAGACCCTGGACTATAGGGCATGAGAGGAGGCGAGTGAGCGGAGCTGTAGCGGTACAGCTGCTCAGAGAGGCACAGCCTCAGTCAACCAGGTAGACCTGCTGCTATATTAGTAGCTCACTGTAACTGTATGCAGCATAATCACCATGGCAACACCTTGTTTGGGTATGAGTCAAAGCCTTAGTGTAGAGGACCATTGTATAACCAAGTTCACTCTGCATACACATAGAACACCCAAGAACAACTGACTAGAGCACACCTACCATTATTCAGTACTTAGTAAAAATAATTGGGATATTAAGACGTTTGGCTAAGAGAGGATTAGAGATGGTTTGAGGAGGATACAAAAATCCTGCAGTAAAACCGGAGATATCTGTTGTGTTTGAGCCTCCTCTCTCCTTCCTGATCTTGCATACATCTACAAAGAGGGACAGGAGGTTGAATAATGCATGGAAATAGCATTGCCCTTTCACACAGCACGGGCCTGCGAAGAATCCGGGACGTTCCGAGGAGTGTTCTGCTGTGCTAACAATTTTTTAAAAGCAGCTAGCTTCGCTGGGTTATTCTCAAGGTTATTATAACATGCTCTGAAACCCCCCATTTAAAAATCCCATAAAGGGTTCTTCTCATGAGTCATTAGTCCATAACACACAATATGGTATAGAAAATGTCCATGGGCAATATCATGGCATTATGAGTGTGACACAACCCTCGTGTAGCATTACCTACCAGGTAGCTCATATACACTAACATCTAAAACATTCACATCATACTCACCTTTTTTTTTCCTCAAGGTGGCTTAAAATAAGAGAATATACACACTTATAAAACATGTGATGATCTGAAAACATGACCTTTCAACACCAGCAATTATCCAAAGCAGACACAATATTGTAGCGTTTATCACTTGAACATGGAGCAACAACAACATTGTTTTTACAGTTGAATATCTAGAGGCTAAACCTTAGTCAACCTACAATACATCAAAGCTGCTACTCAATACTGCCACTTGACGGTACAAAGCCAGTTTATTCATAGATAACTGTAATCAATAAACTGAAATGAATAGAAGTGAATAGAAGCGCTAATCCAATGTAGTCAATGTTTTTGTTATGTCAGGCAATGTATGCAAGGCATATGACAACATGCAGTAGTGTGATATAGTACATTAGACTGGAACCCAAACAAACCGAGATATACTTGTTTCTCTTATCTGTAAGAATCACAAGCAGTGCTTGGAGGGGTGTATGGCTGCTGTTACCCCCAGAACTAATATCTGTTTTTTTCCCTTAAGGTCTGTACTGTATGCTGCAATCCAGGTTTGATTGAGTTACAGGTTCTGTTTATAAAAGTGGTCGATTATGTATTGCTGTCCTCCCTGATCAAACACTGCCAGACTTACCTCTGCTGTCTTTTTTGAAAGACACAGAAGCAGAGTAAATATAGCCATCTGATTAAATTAATTAATTAACACTCAATAAGGGTGAGAGGAAAGCTATTGTGGGATGGTGGGATGTTTGACAGGGAACAAGCTGAACTCCATGCATACCTTTATCCACTTAGGTGTGAGGTGTTGAAAAAACACATAGAAGAGAACGACATAGAAGTTACTTTAATTATTCTTTATTTTTTTGTTCTAATTCACGCATATACATTGGTTCTAATACACAGACTGAGATTGTTCAGTGTGGTCACTGTGGCTTGCCTTACCTAGTTCCTCCAGCTCTGAAGTCATCGATTTGGAGCGCATGGACAGGGCTGTGGAGGGGGCTCTTCTTGGAGGAGGGGGGGCTGAGAAGACACACACACAGGTACCCATTCTGTTAGCTGTGGTTAGCACACTTTTGCTGCCACTTATCCTTAACCAATCAGAGTACTGGGCAGGGGGAGCTCAGGTGAGAATCACAGTGTAGTCTAGCTCCCTGGTGAAAAGTGTTTAAGATTTTAGGTTTTCATGTAATATATTTTTCTAAACAATAACTACTCATTTTAAGCATGTTGTGTATATATATACACACAAATTCTGTTTTGGGATAAATTTGCTTCATGCTCAACATATTGGGCGCTAGAAAAATCGCCCATCGAGCGCGAACCAACCTGCTAGTGATAGGTGAATTGCTGAACGTTCCTGACAAGATATACCGCATTTTACGGTAAATAAGCCGCATCGTGTATAAGCCATGCCTCTCAAGTAATAAAGCCCCGTTCAAGTGTTGAGCATAAAATTATCTGCACGGTCAGTAGAGATCTTGAGAGAAGCCACTTTTTTGTTCTAAAATCGGACTATAAGCCGCTTCGAATATAAACCGCACAAGCACAAGAAAACTTTCAAATCTGAGTACTTATTTCCCGTAAAATACGGTACAATAGCAACACATATTTAGCCAATCGGGGGGGGGGGGGGGGGGGTTGCTCAACATTTTATAGGAATATATGTTAGTGCATGTAAACCAGCAGATACTATTTTAAAAGAAAAATTATGCATCATGACAGTTTGTATGTTTTGAAATTGTCATTTATTATCCTTTAATTTTCACGGCAAACAATTGCACTGAACTGTAAGTAAAATACAAAGAAGTCACAATAACAAAACCTGTAATTATTACTTGTGAACGAATATTATTCACGTCTTACTAAACCTAGTCACGCGAAAGGGAATGAGGTAAACAACTAATTTCTGTTTCCTTTTCTGAGCCTCTGCAGGTCACCATGTGTTCGGGTACGAGTCTTTGGATCATTTTTCACGTGACCTGCATAGGTTCAGTACTGGTAGCTAGAGAAAACAGAAATGATTCGTTCATTTCCCGACTAGGTCTCCGGGTACGAGTCTTTGGATCATTTTTCACGTAACCTGCATAGGCTCAGAAGAGGAAACAGAAAGGATTTGATTACCTCATTCACTTTTGCGTGACTGCTAGGTTTAGTATAGTAAGACGTGAATGAGATTTGTTCACATGAGATCATTACAGGTTTTGTTATTTTTACCTTTTTTTTTTATCTCTGCCACGAGAAAATCAACGAATCACTCTGAGACTCCTCGTTACTCCAGAGTCATACTAATAATTCATTCAAAATGAACGAATCGTTCATGAACGACACATGACTAGTCTACAGTGATTGTGCAACTGTAGGGCCTACGTTACGTTATTGAAAATGATGACTCAAGACAGATGGACTTCAGCCGTTGTCAAATTCTGTGAGATATCTTCTCCAAAATCCTTTTGACAGGAGAACTTTAGTGGACAAAATGTAAATAAAAGAGCTTGGCCCAGATCAACCTGACATCAAAATTAGGCTACTCAACAGGCGAGTGAAAAGGGTAAATCATACACGAGAGGTTTCTCCCGCAATTGGTACAACAGAAAGGCCTGGCTAGCTGGATGCAGTCATGTCAATGCCTAGGGATGGGTATCGAGAACCGGTTCTTGTTTAGAACCGGTTCCCAGTGAATAGATTCCTTGGAATCGTTAGCAAAATTCCTTAACAATTCTGTTAAAGATTCTCTGTGCCGTTAAACAATTAAAATGCTAAGTTTAATAATGGATTAAAAATCGATGGGACACGCGAACGTCTGTCTGAATAAACTGTAAAACTTTGCGCATAGACAGACTGCAGCAAACGTGGCAACTAAGAAGAAGCGTTCTAAAGTTTGGTTGTATTTCACACGACAAAATGACAACAACGCCACTTGTAACGCGTGTAAAAAGTCTATTTTGTCAAAGGGAGAAAATACTACAAATATGAAGAAGCATTTGAACACACAGCATGGAATGAAGTTACTGTAACGTCATGTGTTTGATGCATGCAGCAGCGCAGCTAACGTTCGCGCTTCATCTCTAACTATCTAAGGTAGAGCTAAACTGCTCAAAGGTGATCACAACCACTTGTTACTGTGTGAAGCAATTTGCCTTTACTGTGTGTAGTCGAACTAGTTATCTTCTGTCCCGTCGTTTGAAGCATACATTTTAGCTCCGGCATTCGTCTCCCATTAGTATTGATCTTATTGATCATTTCACGTTATCGGGGCGGCGTGTGTTATCAGCAAACGTTCGCGTGTCGCATTATTAAACTGAGCATATCGATTTTTAATCCATTATTAAACTTAGCATTTTAATTGTTTAACCTTTTAATAGTGCTGTTAAATGTGCCTGAAAACGCCTAAACAACATACCCAAAGTACATTGAAAGCTGTTGTTGAACCATTTGGAGTACATGCATGTAAATGGTCTCTTTTGAAAGGTGACACTGAAGTTATTTCCCCTGTTGTTAGGACCCCTGTACGTCCTAGTGTTGAGTAATAGAAGCTTGAACACAAGGAAACTGAAAGTTTCTATCTCTGACTAGATTTTGTTTTGAAAACAGAGGCCTGAAGAGGCCTAGAGGTGGTAGGTATTAGCTCATTTCAGAGCCAGTCAAAGCCAGTTTGAGAAATTTGTTTAGAACGAGTGTGTGTGTGGGGGGGTGCATGACGCACAGACATATGGCTGTAGAGGGGAACATCGATAAGAGAATCGATAAGGAATCAAATCGATAAGCAGGAATTGATAAGGAGTCGGAATCATTCAAATCTTATCAATACGCACCCCTATCAATGCCTTATTTTGCTTCCCGTGCTTGCTTTTTAAAACATTCGGAACAGATACAGCATGGACTGTTACAGCCAGGAGTTAAGGACATGAAACATTTATCTGATAAAATAAAAAAACACGAGTGTATAAAGGCACACATGGAGAATACAATCCAGCTAGCCATGCTAGGCAGAGTCAATATCGCTACGCAACTGGACGAAGGTCACCGGATTGGGGTGAGGAAACACAACGAAGAAGTGGGTAAGAACAGGCACATTGAGAAGTTTGTCACTCAGAAGGACAGAAGGGCAAAATTCATGTACAAATAATAACACACATAAACACACACATGCGCGTGTGTGTCATCTAGCAATATATCTATAAATCCTAAATATTTAGTCTTAAAGTAATAGTTGTGTTGTGTTTCAAAATATTACCAGGGAAAGTGGCTCAAGTGCCCAGATGTCTGTGGTTTTCAATAATTCTGAACTGAGTGTAATCAGGGTGCAAATTATGGGGGGGGGGGGGGGGTTTGGGGGGGTCTGACCCCCCTAATTAAGACTTGGACCCCCCCCCCCACCCCCCCCCCAAAAGAGCTAAAAAAAACAACGGGTCGGGGGGGTCGATACACGCCCTGGAGAAGAAGTTGACCCCCCCGATTGTCATTGTATAATTCACACTCTGAGTGTAATGATAATATTCATTGTCCACAAATGTGGACATTTGCCTATAGCTGTGTGCATTCATTAAATAATCAGACCCTCCAGGAATTCGCGATGTTGCGATCGCACCAATTCACGCGAATTCAACGATTCCCCGCGAATTCAGAGCGACGTTGCAATTTTAGCCAATCACCGCAATTTTCCCGCAACTTTGACCAATCATCGTCGTCTCCCACAACTCTCTCCAGTAGGGGTTAAATCCAGTGTTGCGCCTGAACGTGTTCATTGAACGAAAGTTCATGAACTCGTTGATCATTTTGGTGAACGTGAACTGAACGTATTGTATTACTGCCTGATGAACGATACTGTGAACGCATTCATTCTGGTGTCTGTGAACTCTTTCACTCTTTTTAATTTCGTTCAATAAGGTGCCAGATTTCTAGAGACTTCCAGGCACAAAACACACCGTTAACAGTCCTGTATCCAGGGTTGCCCAACCAGTCAATTGCTGCGTGTGCTTTCTTCTACTGTCTATGCCTGGCAAGCGTGAGAGCGCCGAGTTGCGTAGAGGCAGAGAGCGGTATTGCAGACAGATAGAGATTTCAATCTTTTTTGTAAAAAAAAGGGAGATTCCACCCTTCAATGCATGCGAATCCTGCGTCCTGGTTGGATAAGGATTAAAAATGGTATATGATGAAAATTGGCATGTTGGTAAGGTTATTTAGGGGACCATTTCTCAATGGTTTTATTCTTTGATGAATGTTTGTTAAATACTTAATTTTCAACCAATAACTCAATTAAAATAACAGAGGGAATTTCGCAACTTTTTATCGCAACTTTTACTTGCTCCCGCAATTTCATCGCAACAAACACCTAAAAAACACAGCAACTTTTATCGCAACTTTTTTGAAAAGCTCCCTCGAAATCAGGAATTTTAGCCCACAACTATCACAAAAAAGGCCCGCGAAATCCTGGGGGGACTGAATAATTACTATTTCACACAGCACTTGTATCCTGCAGTTTGTGTTCAATTGTATTAGGATGGTTACTGAATTGACTGAATATTTCACAGCCCCACATAGAATCATTTTCATCAGCCGCCACTGGCTACTGATAAAGTCAGAGATTAGAGGTCATCCTCATCTATCAGATACTGATCAAACAGACCTCTTCAGGCAGACAGGTATGAGAGAGAGATATGTAAGATGAAAGGGGTGACATACAGTGGCGATTTCTTTAAAACTGCAAGGGAGGCTCGGCTCCCCCTAAAATGTCAAAAAATAAATGGTCAAATATTTACTATTGTGTTAACATTTTGAATGCGTTACAACACGTCCATCTCGAAGACAAGTTTGTTCAGAATCAGCTACATTTAGCAGGTCGACTGACGGATTTCCTTCTCATACATTCCCGTAGCGTCATAGTGCATTTCCCTATACGGTCATTGGATAAATGCTGCAATTATGTCCCGTCCACGGATGCTCGGCGTCTCTGGGGGTGAATGGAGGAGTGGGCTGGCCTGGACTCCGGGCTTCTGCGTGATGATTGGAGGGTCTGTCGAAAGACTCCATCTCCTTTTGATTGACAGCAATTTTGTACTATAAAAAGTTGCTGACGAAAGACAAACTGCTGCAACCTATTCCTTGGAATTTGCTTGGCAAAATTGCTAGCCAATTTTCATCATACATTTAATAACCAGCACAAGCCTTGGCCAAGGCCGTTGCTGGAAAACAACTCCCCTGGAGAGCGCTGAAGCAAGACTATCTTGCTCTTCCCCCCCCCCCCCCCCCCCCACTGACATCTGTGGTTTGGTCTCTTCCCGGGTCATGACCAAGTATGTCTCCTTGCCAACACAATCTGCATAGGGATAATCGGACTGATTGTGGCCTAGGTCGAGGGCACCAACCCAGACCTACTCACACATTAACTTTCACCTACTACAGATATCACCACCCCCCACCCCCATCCAACGCCTTCGCCTGCTTGTTTCCCCAGGGTGGCTGGCGGGTCTATGTCCAGCGCCTATCATGGCTGCAGGTCCAGATGCTGCTTGTCTACCCCCCCACTCCCCGTTGCAAGTCACGTGTTTTTGTAAATGTTGTTGGGCTTATGTGCTGAGGTTTTTGCCTGTTCCCACACTGTACTCCTCCAGGAGCATTGTCTGGGGGTTGCCTTTTTGTCTCCTCCTCTCTCCTCATGTTATGCTGTAACTTTCTAGTTGGCGCCGAAAATGGCTGCCTAGGGAGGCTCTCCTGCCAAAGTAAATTCCTTGACTGTGCAAACTTTCATGGCGAATAAACACCAATTCTGATTCTGAATACAATTATACACCACATTCCCTGTTTCAGTTTAACTTCATTCCCACATTTCCTCCTTCGAGTTTAATATCATTTTGTTAGATTGTTCGTTCATTCATTAATTCATACAGTAGGCTAGGCTAGTGTCGTAGGGGTAGCCAATGAACTAGCCAAATAAATGTAAAATTTTTATGATGTAGGCCGAAAATTAGCTTCCCCTCTTTGAAGGACTAGAAGCCGCCACTGGTGACATAAGATACAGGACCATAAGAGAGAGGTGAGAAAGGGATTAGATAAGAGAGAGTGAAGGATAAGAGAGTAGAAAGAGGAGTGACAGAGAGATTAGAGAGGAGTGAGAGAATGAGAAGAGAGGAGTGAGAGAGGGACGAGAGAGAGTAGAGGAATAGGGGTGAGAAAGGGGTGAAAAAGAGAGATGAGAGAGGAGTAAAAGAGAGTGATGAAAGCAGAGTGAGATGGATTAAAGAGAGGCTTACCTTTCTTTCTGGCCGTGTCGTCTGGGTCCAGATTCCTGCTGACCGTCACCACTTTGATGATCAGGTGGTTTCCCCCATGTCTGATCATATTGACCACCTGCTTGTGGCCAACCTTTACCACGTTGTCCTGGTTGACCTGGGAAGTGAGGAGGAGGAGAGGAAGGTCAGGTTTAGAGTAATTGCAACCCAGAGCAGTATGGCCTACAGTAGAGTATGCTGCTAGCTACAGCATAGGTACCCAGACATCCAATACTACTGTATAGTGCTGTATATACAACTGGTTGCTCCTCTGCCTCACAAGCCCTTCACAGCTCACATGCTCATACCACCACCCCAAAACACCACCCACCCCAATGTCAATGGCACCCTAACCTGCCTTCATGACAGTGTGATTGGACACGTTTCTGACCAAGGATTGACCATTTCCTGATTTTAGTCAGCTCCATTACTCTTCCCTATCATAATCAGGCTTATTCACCATGTATGTTATACAAACACGGAATTTACTGTGGCAGGGAGGTGCAAAACACTAAACATATACAGATCTTAAATTAAGTAAAAGTACAAAAGTTTAACTATTTCTAAGAACTAAACAATCTAAGAATACAACAATTTAAATATAAAATAAAATATATATAAAAATAAGAATAGAATGAGCAGCGTGAATGGTCAACATAGTGCAATCGGATACTGAGATAAAGTGGCTTATGCATACTGAATTGCCATTAGATGGACTTATAATAGTTAAATAAGTGAATGAATGTCAATGGGAGTCCTTGGCCTTGTTGAAGAGGCCAGTAGCAGATGGAAAGAAACTGTTCTTATGGCGTGAGGTTTTGGTCCTGATGGACCGCAGCCTTCTGCCAGAGGGGAGTAGCTGGAGCAGGGAGTGACCAGGGTGGGAGGGGTCGGCCACGATCTTCCTCGCACGCCTCAGGGTCCTCGAGGTGTGCAGGTCCTCGAGGGTAGGCAGATTGCAGCCGATCACCTTCTCAGCAGTGTGGATGATACGCTGCAGTCTGCTCTTGTCCTTGGCAGTGGCAGCAGCGTACCAGATGGTGATGGAAGAGGTGAGGATGGACTCAATGATGGCTGTGTAGAAGTGCACCATCATTGTCTTTGGCAGGTTGAATTTCTTCAGCTGCCGTAGGAAGTACATCCTCTGTTGTGCTTGTACATCCTCTGTTGTGCTAGAGGCAGGAAGTAGAACCCGCTGCTGTGGGGGGGGATTGATCTACCTTTATCACCCCTCTAATAGGCTAGAGGTGTAGGTGGTGTGGGTGTGTGTGTGTGTGTGTGTGTGTGTGTGTGTGTGTGTGTGTGTGTGTGTGTGTGTGTGTGTGTGTGTGTGTGTGTGTGTGTGTGTGTGTAAAGAGAGCTGGGTGGAGGGGGAGAGTGAAAAAGAGGGAGTGAGAACTAAATAGAGGAAGAGATAAATATTTCAAGCCGAGTCGCGGTCTGAAGAGGTCCATGAATCTATCAACAGTCAATGCGCTAAAAGACGAAACAATTATTGTTTACGATATAAATCAGTTTGTTGTTGCTCTGGCTGGGCACTGGAGAGCACAAGGCCATTCCTGAGAGGCTGTTCCTCTTAGAAAGCTGCTTGTTGTAGCTTTTTGTTGTTAACATTCAATCTAGCCAGCATCACAAACCATAAATATGAAGCCCCTTGGCTTTAGCCCAGGCCAGAGCAGCCACCTCACTGGCTGTCCATGAAGTCCCAATGCTTCCTCAACACATCTCTAATTAACTTGGAGCGAGAGACTCACATCCTAGCTTGGAGCTACACTCATCTAACTACTACAGTCAGAAAATAATATGTCTCCAAAGAACCACACTGACAATGGACCACACTGATGGAAAAGGGTTTAAATTAGTCAATTTGCGATGAGCTGATCAATTACCATCCATCTCAATATATCATATCACATCCTAATAGTTACTAGTAGATTAGTTAGCCTACTAGTGGTGTAGTAGTGTTGCATTTACTAGTATATTAGTTTTGAGGGTTCAGTTTTGTTTATTAGTAGTTGTATATTAGTTACTGCTCAACATTTTACAGACAATTCCCTGGCCTAAATACGTCCACTGCAAACATTTATTATATTCTCATGTATATGTTAGTGCATGTAAACCAGCAAATACTATTTTAAAAGAAAAATTCCTGCATCAAAATAATGCATCATGACAGTTTGTATGATTTGAAATGGTCATTTATTTTCAACCTAGCATTAAATTTTCCCTTCAAACAATTACACTGCACTGAACTGTAAGTAAAGTACAAAGAAGTTAAAATAACAAAACCTTTAATTATTACTTGTGAACGAATATCATTCACATATTACTAAACCTAGTCACGTGAAAGTGAATGAGGTAAACAAATCCTTTCTGTTTCCTCTTGTGAGCCTATGCAGGTCACGTGAAAAATGATCCAAAGACTGGTACCCGAAAGAAGGAACGAATCGTTCACCTCCCGACCGTGTCTTCGGAGCAATGTTTCGTTCTTCTGCCAACCGAGTCTTCGGATCAATGATTCGTTTATCTGCAGACTGTGTGTTCGGGTATGAGTCTTTGGATAATTTTTCACAGTAGACCCAGGGACCAGGATCAATGACCAGGAATGAGAGAGGCTGATATAGAGGGAGTATAAGAGAAGCTGACAAAGTTGAATGCGCTTTTTCCCACTTACAACATGGATAGCCGGTAACATGAGCACCGAGTCTTCAGACCAGGGATGTTACTGTCACGTATTGCTTCAAGTAAACTTGTTATATTAGCCACTTCTCCAAAAATACATTTCAAGCTGATTTGTGTTTTTGGAGGCATATTTTCAGTTTGCAGATGGTAATGTTGGAATAGGGATTCCAGCTGAGATACTGCCAGTGAAAACGTTGTTAGAATCAGATTGTTTCAAAGTGGGTTTCTTAATGAATGAATGCAATATGAGTAAATGCTTAAAAATATCACTAGAATGGAAAAACTTCAGGGGAAGTTTAAGTCACATAGGTTAGGACTATTTTTTACACAGGATTGCCCAATTTCTTTGTTTTCATACTGTTTCAACTATGTGAGGCTGGCACATAGACTATCACCATCCCCTCTTGCAGGGTATGAGAAGAATCACAGGGAAATGAGAGGAGCACTGTTTCATTATACACTTCACTATTATTATTTTGACGTGTAAATGAACAGCAACAAATGTAAACCTTTTAATCTATGTAGTCTTCATAAATAAGTATGCATAGGATGAATTCGGGAAACTTGGGACATTGGGTAATGTGGGACACTTAAACTCCAGAGCGTTTTCTTCCCTGCTATGACAATGTCTAGTCCTCAGAACTTTGACTATAGGTTTAGCATGGATGTTATTTGAATGTTGAAATCACAATATTTGAGGTATGGTGTCACAGGTCAGGGCCCTAATCAATCAGGAAACTCAGTTGAGAAAATGCATGCAAAAAATGCACCCATCTGCAACGGACGCAAAGCCCACCTCACAATTTCCCCAGAAATTGTACCCTCTCTAGTTTTTCAATTGCAACGCTCGCTAAATTTACGATGGGAGTGTCTTTTTTAATCGGTCGTCCTGTCTGACAATAGAGCCACCTTGACATGTGCAATGCTATTTAGCTATTGACTGTTTTAAAGATGCTGTAAAGTGGAATTGAAAATTAATTTTAAGTTCATCACACCACAGAAGAATGTGTTGTATGTTAAATTAGGCTTTGAAATCGTGAGAAAATCAGCAATCTTCTCTGCTTGAGACTGGGGGGCGTGTCCTGAAGGAGCTCCGCCCCCTCGAATTAATTGAATTTAGCAACAACAGTAATACTAGCTAAATCAATTGCAGATATCAGAACAGACCTACCTGCAAGTCTCTGAGTGTTTTATGTGTTAATTACTTTGTCTTTGCATCGTACCAGCTGAGTAACAGAATGCAACCGTCTGGGATCTGACGTAGATAGGTCGCTGTGACATAAATAGGTCGGGTTTTAGCCCCGCCTATACAAAACCTGAGCTGAAAACGGGAGAGAAACTGTTCAACGGTTTAACTCCACATTTCAGTGCGACAAAGTTTTCGTATTTTACACATGCTTTCAGGAACTCATTTCACACGTATATAATTTACTGAAAAGCAAATCATGAAATTTGCTTTACAGCATATTTAAAAAGCACAACAATTAAACCCCTAAATAAATGTAGCTTAATATATGTTGTTTTTCTAATATGCTTGCTTGTCATGCTATTCACGGTAGGGTAGGCCTGACATGCGTGTATTTCACCATCCTATCAGCTGGCTAGCCAGCTATCTTATTCACTAATCTGTGTCGTTTTTGGTGCTCAGCGTGTAGGTCTTGGTGTCTAGGTCTTGGTGTCTGTCACTGAGGTGCTTGGCGAGTTTAAAAGTATTTCCTCCCTTGCACGACACAGTTTTATAGCTCTTTTTTACAAATAAGCTTTGTAATGTCTGTGGGTTTGCCTTCAGAGTCGGCTCTGTCGGCAAAGTAGTCCCTCAGTAGGCTTAAGAATCGCTTAGTCTCGTTTGTCCTACAAGTACCGAACATTGTGAAATTCTAATACTGAAGCATTTTTTACAAAACAAATATCGAAAAGTAGGCCTACCTAAATTTTGGTATACTGTACAACACTATTAGTTACTAGGGGTTGTAGTATATTAATAACTTGGGGTTGTGGTGTAATTATTACTAGGGGGTGTAGGATATTAGTTACTGGGGGTTGTTGTGTAATTGTTATTGGGGGTGTATTATATTAGTTACTAGGGTTGAGTTGTAGTAGTTACTTGGGATTGTAGTGCAACAGTTACTAGCATATTAGTGTCTAGGGGTTGAGGTGAGGTAGTTTGTTTCGGGTTGAGGTAGTTCCAAGTATATTGGTTTCTAGGGGTTGGTGTGAGGTAGTTTATAGTATATTAGTTTCTAGGGGTTGAGGTGAGGTAGTTCCAAGTATATTGGTTTCTAGGGGTTGGAGTGAGGTCGTTTATAGTATATTAGTTTCTAGGGGTTGAGGTGAGGTCGTTTATAGTATATTAGTGTCTAGATGTTGAGATGAGGTCATTCCTAGGGTGCAGTGGGGTATCCTCTCTGGTGTTTGGTCTCACTGGTCTCCTGTCTGCTTTCTGTACACTGGGAAAGGACTTCACTGGGATCACTCAATCACCTTTACCATCTGGAATATAAAGAGAGATCAATTGTGATCTCTGTGGTTCTGGTCAAATTAGAGACGTGCACACCAGCATGAGAGAGTTGGAGTCAGGTCGGTCAGGGCTCCATCTGCCACCTGAACACCCCCGACACAACGACAGTCCTGCAGCCTGGCTTCACACTGCTTTTCTCTTTTTCTGTTCTGCAATTAAGATGCTTGTAATTCCTTCCTTCCTTCATTACATTCCCTCTCCTGTCCTCCATCTGTCCCTTACTTCCACCGTTACTCCCTCTGTCTCTTCCTTCCTGTAACCAAAGAGCTGGTACAGTGATGGAGGCCCAGCATGAGCAGCGCTTATCTGATCTGGGCACAGACACTTCTGCAGGCTAGGTGACAGACAGAGGAGCAGACAGGCAGACAGATACACAGACAGACAGGCAAACAAACAGATAGACAGACAGATACACAGACAGGCAGGTCGGCTGGCAGGCAGGCAGGGAGGCGGGCAGGCAGGCAGACGAGACAGACAAACAGACAGATTAAGCTAATTTGGTTTCAGGTGCAGCATGACGAGAGGCAAATCAAATCTCCAATAGGAAACAATCACCTGTCATCTCTCCAGCGCCTCCTAATCTCATTAATCTGGGCATGTCGGTCGAGCATACAGCCCCGAACACTCCAGATTGGGAGGACATTACACATGCTAAAACCACAAGGGAAGGAACAGATGCTTAATTCTCTTAACAAAACAAAAAACAATTTTTGTCACACAGCATCAGAAGTGGAAATCGGCTTACAATAATGCTTCCTACTGGGGTCTGTGGCAAGGACTGACTCGGCAGCACCCTCCGCCATTTAATTAAACCTCGGCTTGTTTGCTTCATGGTGGCTCCTACCTCGATAAAACCTGGTGGACAGACAACGGCTTATCACTCAAACACACAGGCGACTGAACATAGATAAGATAGACAGTATTCTGGTAACTGGCCTCATCTGATATGCTACAGTGTATGCTGTGATCAGGGGCCTCATGTATAACGTTGCGTATGCACGAAAAGCTTGCGTACGCTGGTTTTCACGCACACGGTGTGATGTATAAAAATTAACTTGACGTGAGAATGTGCGGGCCGTCACAGAAACTTTTGAGCAGACGTGAGAATGTGCGGACCGTCCGCAAAGTATTGTCTGGCTCTGTAACTTGGCGAATTCTAACTGAAAAGTGCGGAAACTCACCAAACATTACAAAATAAAGTTCCCACTTCAGTTACTGTCATACGTCTATGACGTTGACTATTCAAAAAACATACAAATAAAAGTTTGATCATTAATGTGGATGATTAAATCTAAATGCCTAAACCCAAACGGGAAATGCTATATATATAGGCTACTGTTTAATCCGCCACCACAACTTCTGTTAAACTTGAGGGTGTCAAATGAACAATAAAATCACTTAGGAAATGCATGTCACGCTAACCCTACAGCTGCCATGCTGTTAAGATACACCACCACTCGTTTCTTAATTTCGAGTTTTACATCGGACCATTTCTTTTTTATTTCTGCCATGGTCCGGTTCTCCCCCACAGCATCTAAGGCCCTATAATAATACTTTTATTTGTAATGCACTTTATATTTAGCTAAATCTCAAAGTGCTACAGGTTAAAAACAAGAAACTGCGCAAATAGTGACAGTTTTCCACTCTGCAGACTTTTTTTGTTGTAGATTTTTGTTGCTAATACCTGATGACAGGCCGCCAAACAGGACAAATTTTCTCGCCTACACCTCTGTTGTTAAAACCTTGATCTCAGTCTGTGAAATTGTTCTTTTTTGCGTGTAGACATTTTAATTCAGACAAAGAAATGACCTCAGGAGCGCATTTATAGGCCATCTGCATATTCATTTATGGGAGGAGGCAAGGCGGGGTCAGTGGTTCGTTCACGTGCGGTCAATCTCACGTTGATTGTGATTTATAAAGGAAAGGTGCGCAGGACCTGGCATGTGAATATTTCTGTGCGTAGGTACTTTTCAAATTTTGTCCGTATGCCATCTTCTGGTATGAAAGCTGCGCAATCTTTTATACATGAGGCCCAGGGGACAGAACCACGGTCATCCACTAGTATTCACCACAAGACCAAGATGACACCTTTCAGGTTCCAAGCGTGATGTGATATCTAGGGTAACAGCTCCGTTATCAAGGTACTTCTACAGTTGATATTATTTTGTAGGCCTCCAACCAGGTTTTTTTGCTGGGTGGAGGCTAACCAGTCAGAATCAGCTGAGACACCTGTACAGTTCTATGGTGTCATGTGGCACATTGCTTTGCACTTAGGCCTAGGGATGGCTATCGTTAAGGTTTACTGTACTGTTATCGATACCACTTGTCAATCCGATACCTTAACAGTATTCTTATCGGTACTTTGTGTTGTTTTTTCATAAAAACAAAACAAATTGAGAACAGAATACACATTGCTCCATGGTTTTATATGCGTTTACATGTATGGTAATCTCGTGCCAAACTTTTGATGAAACTTGAGAGCCCTGATTTCAAATTAATTTTCAATTGAACATTGGTATAGTGGTATACAGCTCTTGCACGCAAATTGTTTGTTGCACTTGTGACAGCAAGTTTTCTGTATCTATCCTAGTGAAGTGTAACCAGGGGCGCCGCCAGGAATTTTGGGCCCCATGACATAAAAATCTGATTGGGCCCCCTCTGCGCAGCTGTTGTTACTACAAATCTAGGACCTAACAGTCCCATAAAAAGCTTTCTTTCTTCTTGTAGTTCAATACTAGTACTAGCACAATATTTACTGCTGGTGATTTGTACATGCAAGTCTGCATGTGTACATCCTCATAATCTCTGCTGGCCAGTGCCCTCACAAAAGCCTCCCTGTCCCTGACAGTCAAATCTGCTGGCCACAAACCTGGGTCAACGTCCTTTTTATGACTTCTGTCTTCTTCCACCATGCATCTCTCATCCTCATCATCACTGTAACTTTCTTTCCCTTCTTCCTGTGCTTCCACACTTCTACCTCCTTCTAGCTCTACCTGAGAAGGCCCTGTCTCTGTAGGATGTACACAATGCATGTGATATATACATATATACTGTGATATATGGGTGGTTGACGTGAACTCAAATCCAAAGTGGAAAAAAATATATTTCTAAAATGTATGTCAAATGACATATAACTAGAGAGGGTACAATTTCTGGGGAAATTGTAGGGTGTGCTTGCTTGCGTCGGTTGCACAGGGGTCTGTATAAATGCATAGGGCCTACTTATTATTTATAAAGATTACATAGATTTAATAGCATCTTTTTTTTGCTGCTCATTTACAACTCAAAATACGAGTGAAGTGTAGAATGAAATATGATGTCTTCTCATTTCCCCTGCAAGAGGCAGCCTCATAGCTGAATCAAAACGAATACATTTGGCAGTCCGGTGTAAAAATGGACCTAATCTCTATGACTTAAACGTCCTTTTAAGTTTTCCCTTCTCGTGATATTTTCTGGCATTTAGCCTACTCATATTGCATTCATTCATTAATAAAGAACCCCCTTTGAAGATTATTCTACGACGTTACCGGCAGAAGATAGAATCGCGATTCAAACAGTACCATCTGCTAACTGAAAATATGCCCCCAAAAACGTAAAGCTTGACATTTATTTAGTGGAAAATCGCTCATTCATAACAAGCTCACTGGTAGCGATCATTGTCAGTAACAACGCAAAATGCGATATAGCCCTGTGTGGAGAAGCTGCCCCGGTAAATTCTACTACTACATACAGTACTAGACTACTGCTGTGTTCGTCTTGGTAGCGGTTGCGTTGGTTGAATTCGATTTAACGTTCCGTTGTACGGTTTAGGCTGAAATTAATTATTTTCATGAACAGATTGACAAAGTTTAGGCTGTGGCAATGAAGTTCAGGTTAGTAGTCAGAAAGTTTCACTTTTGATTTAAGTAAGGGGAAAGACTTTTGATTTAAGTAAGGGGAGTGCCAAACATGTTCTGTCGCCGTTTGACTTCCTAAACAGCTGTGTAGATGTTTTTGTAGTGTGTTTCGCGTAGGCTACAGCGTTGCAGTGAGCAACACTGGTTTGAAACCACAGGTAATGATAATTTCACCAACAAATCGTTTACTTGTAATGTAATGTCATAATAAATCCTACAACGAAAATGTATTTGTGAGGAACGTTTATTTTAATGATTGAAAACAGATGCATCATAGACCACTGTAGTATGTGTTGCCCGGGTAACAGAGGTTAATGTCATGCTAATGCCTCAGTGAAATAGTAGACTACCGTTTCCGAAAGTAGATGTGGGCCTACTTCCTTAATAATATCAGCTAATATTGTACGTTACATTTTACAATTGTGTTTCACATCACAAAGTAAAATAAGTAAATAGTTATCACCCTGGCCTCTTTGCTTGTGGCGTTTCTGCAGCTGCCTTGCAGTAAAGCTTTAGTTAGCCTAGCTATCCCCCAAGTTAACAGATGCGAAACGAATGTTCTGCTACAGGTAGTCACGCGTGTTTTCGTGACGTTAGTGACGTAGTGACGTTAGTGACGTTAGTAACGTCAGTGACTGTGGCTAGCAAATTAGCCACCGTTAGCTTCACTTTTCGCCACAAAAACTTAACTTGAGCCTAAACCATGCAACGGAACGTAAATCCCAATAGAAGCAACTCAATCACTACCAAGACGAAACTTTTGACACCTAACGTCACTGTGTCCAATCCCAACCGCCGTAAACTCCTATTGTCCAAACCCGAACGGGGTTTGGACACTCAGTTTCCGGTCTTTTTGCCAGCATTTTCTTTTGCGATCTCCAGCAAAGTGTAAGTAGTATTATTTTAGGCATACCAAACAATCTATGTGTCAAATATATGTCAATCTACGTCCATATATATGTCAATCTACGTCCATATACGTATGTCATGAACATATATGGACGTTAACATGTCTAAATAATATAGGAAAGTTACTTTGGCCGAAAGACCACTCGGCGACACTCGGGCGACGCTTGGGCGACGATCTTTACTCTGACAAGTGTGTCTGTGTTGTCATCGTACTGCTACTATATGGGTTAGCATATGAGTGTATTTCAACGCTAGCTTAACACTACTTTGTCTAGCCAATGAAAATACACGATCATGTGTGACGTGATCTGTAGTCGAGGGGAGGAAGGGATGGGGGCTAGCAAACTTTGAGAAGAGTTCAACAAAACATCCAGCAGGTGGTGGTATACAGTCAAATTGAGAATTTATCGCATAGTTTGGAGATGTTGAAGCGTGATATCTTATTGTGGAGGACATAACTACGTCCCCGGATATGTTGACAGCATTGATGGTCATTTTGGTGACCTTGGATCAAGTTAATATCCCCGTAAAAACAGCAGCAGCGAGCGAGTTTTTACTACGAGGATAGAAGTGCGGTCGGGTTTGGACAAGGGTAGCGCACGGCTAATTTACCGGGGCCAGCGTCTTTTTACCGGCTCTAGTAAAGGCTAAGCTAACTCTAATTTTTTTAACAATATTTAGCTCGAAAGGTAAGAAGTTAAAGCTTAACGTGAAATCAGTAAATCAGCTGAAAACGTGATACATTTACATTTATTCATTTAGCAGACGCTTTTATCCAAAGCGACTTCCAAGAGAGAGCTTTACAAAGTGCATAGGTCACTGATCATAACAACAAGATAGCCAAAAAACATCGCGAGTAGCCAAAATATGAAGCACACATTGTGAACAACCAAAGTAAGTGCCAAAGGGAAGAACCATAAGAGCATGTAGTTAAACAAGTTACAATTAAACAACATGAACAGCTATAAGTGCAAGTGTACCTGTGGAAAAAAGCAAGCAACAGTAATAAACAATATATCACAGCGAGAACAAAAATTTAAATCAGTTACCACTAACCACAAGAGCAACAAGTCTCTAAGCAAGAGTCATTGTGATCCTTGAGGAAACTAACATCGGGTCAAGCGAACCGTTCCTAAGTACCGTTGTACTCCCGGAACAAGTGCGTCTTGAGCCTTTTCTTGAAGGTGGAGAGACAGTCAGTGTCTCTGATGGAGGTGGGGAGTTGATTCCACCACTGGGGGGGCCAGACAGGAGATACGATAATTTTTATCAATATTTGAAGTGGCATTTTATCAGAATGTTAGCTAAAAACCGGTCGGGATTGGACACACTGACGTTAGGTTGTCTATGTATGCCAAATATTGACTGAGTTTTAGGGGGGCAAAAAGAATAATAATATATATGTGAGAGAACAAAGGTTGTGCTCTCGCCGAAGGCTTGAGCACACCCAATTATATTGCTTAATATGTGAATAAGTCAAAACTGAATGTGTCCCTTTTCTAATTCCTTATTTATTAAGCATTTTATGAGCTTTTTTGTGTGGCAGTCCCAAATATTGTCCACCAGTGTGACAACATTTTTTATGTTAATATTTAATTCAGAGATTGTGTGACAGATAAGACAAATATGCACAATCCTTATCAATTTGTCATAATTATATTCTCACATCAAAAGTAACCAATACAAATTCACAATCATGTTATTATCCTACTATAAGATGTACACATAGGGACTTTACCCAAACGTCTGGATTATATTCATTATAATTAGTATAAAACCTAATGAAGCTTCATTCCATCCTTATATGTGCATAGTGATGATATCATCATTATACTATTCAACACTTTTTATATGAATTTGTGCATTAAAATGCCTTTTCCACTTATAATTCAGTTTGTCACACCACAGGACATTCCATCACACCATTGGACAACAAAAAGTACCGGTATACCCCTGTTTTGTACAGTCACATTTATTATTTATTGTTCAAATTCATTAAAAAATTTAAAACTAAAAACTAAACTAAAAAGTTTAAACTATTGTTCTCTGTGGGGGTCAGATGGCTGAGCGGTTAAGGAGTCGGGCTATTAATCAGAAGGTTGTTGGTTCGATTCCCTGCCGTGCAAAATGACGTGGTGTCCTTGGGCAAGGCACTTCACCCTACTTGCCTCGGGGAGAATGTCCCTGTACTTACTGTAAGTCGCTCTGGATAAGAGCGTCTGCTAAACGACTAAATGTAATGTAATGTAATTCAGTCACATTTTTATTACAAATCAACTAAAATAATTTTTTGAATAGCCATAGGGCCTGCTTGTCACTTTTCAAAACCATAAATGGAATTTAAACTACTGTTTGGGTAAAATTCATTAAACCCATTAATAAAACAGCAAAACATCCTGTGGTTCTTAAAAAGAATTCATAGTAAATCGATTATTTTCTTAATGAACTGTGCTGTACAATAGAGTACACCATGAAATACAAATTAAATAAAAAGTAGTAGTGTTTTAGAGTGTTTAAGGACTCATCCACATCCTTTTACACCTCATTGAACAGCAGACAGTCATATTTGGTGAGCTGGGCTGCACGCTGGTGGGGCTCGCATTACTTGAATATGTTTTTCCCACCAATTTGCACCATGCAATTGACCTCAATGTGTTTTAGTTGTGTGATCTGGCCAACAAATGGCTTCTTGTTATAGCGGACAATGACGAATTTCCCTACAGTGTACTCTTCGTGAAGCTCTTCCTCCTTTTCCTCTCTACTACTGGGACTGAATCTTTTGACCGATTGTCTGGCCTCATCTTGCTTGGAGAGAAGACTTTACACACTGTCACTTTCAGCTACTGGTTGCACTATCAGCAATATTGCACTATTGAACTTCACTTGTCTTAGGTTAGCATAGGTTTATACGGTTAGTATAGGTTATTTCAGCTAATGGTTGCACTATCAGCGATATTGAACTATTGTACTTCACTTGTCCTAGGTTAGTATAGGTTTATAAGGTTAGTATAGGTTATTATTTGTATTTAGAGGTTTAGTATACTGTATTGAATATTGTATATTATTGTATATTAGGAGGTTTACTATATTTTTGCTTATCATAGATGTAATCTATGTTCTGTGTACTTATATGTTATGTTATGACAGGTTACTTTGCGTTGTCTGCTCCTAAGAATTTCAGTGTCCAGTCTGACCCTGTGTTGTTCTGTGCATCTGACAATAAAAGACTTGAACTTCAAGAGAAGCAGTCACACATCTCTTGGTAGCGGCAGAAACAGCTGAGAGCCCTATAGAAGAGCCTGCAGAGAAGGAAAGTATTTGGTGCATGTTTAAGATGCCAGGTACTTTCGGGACAGACAATGGCAACATCTCGTCGAACACCTGGATATCTGCCTCATCGATCCAATTGAATTTTATGTTTGGGACCTCTTTTCGGGCTAGGAACTCATAGAGGTCCTTAGGGCTTTGTATGTCTTGCCCCCCATGGACATAGTTGTCTGCCATGCGTTTCACTGATCCCCCAACTCCATCGGGTGCACCTTTCCCATGGGCTCTCTGAGTAATTCCAGGTGATTCGCTTCACATTTACATTTTAGTCATTTAGCAGACGCTCTTATCCAGAGCGACTTACAGTAAGTACAGGGACATTCCCCCGAGGCAAGTAGGGTGAAGTGCCTTGCCCAAGGACACAACGTCATGTGGCATGGCCGGGAATCGAACCAGCGACCTTCTGGTTACTAGCCCGAGTCTCTAACCGCTCAGCCACCTGACTCCCTCCGCTTCAGCCTCCATGTGTAGGGTACACTGCTCAAAAGGTAACAGTTTGCCTTGTTTCTGTATTGGGTGACAGGGCCATCACTCAACACCTGAAGCGTGTCAATCTTGTGGCCAGAGTTTGCTATAATTTCCTGTACCACTGGTTTGAGGTGGGCCCACACAGCACGCCACAAATTGCTTTCTAATCTGTGGGAAACACTGGGATGGATGCCTGCTGCCGGTTTCCTTCAAAATGAAAGGACTGAATTTCCGTGTTCAGTTTGCAGTCTTAAAAGTCCACATGCCAAACCATTTTGTTATCTTTTAGATTTTCTTTAAGATGCCTGAATTTCTGGGCCTGGTGAAGCCAGTTGAATTGATGGATGGCAATACCCTGCAACTCTTTGATGAACTGCTCAACCAGTTTTCCAGGGTTAGAGTGATGGTTTTGTACCCCTTGATAGAGCCTACATCCACTGGTGTGACAGCCATTTCCACCAGTGGAACGCTGATTTCATGTCACACTAATAGGACAGTGCTGTCACACCAGTGGACGTTTTCAAGATCAAGGCCAGTTTTCGGCCTAGCTATATGAGAGACAGTCTTTAATCCTGACTAGGAGTGTTAAGGTTTACATTATTTTCAATAGTCAATCAATATAAATTGATGACAATTTTCAGATCAACACTTAAATTACGTCACACCAAAGGACTGCATAATGGATCCTATTTCCAACAGTGCACGGAAATTGCAATATTATGAAAATATTTGAGACAGAACTCACCTTGCAGTCCATGTGCTCCAGTGTACTGTACTTTCTGGATAAAGAAGGGCCCCTCTCAGTAATTGGATGCCTAAATTAATGCCTGTTTTATATCTACAGAATGGTGTCACACCAGGTGGACACCAGTTTTGCGGACAAAATGTATTGTGTCATAATTATTCTAAATGGGGACCTTAAGACTTATAACCTTTAGTTTCATTAAGTTAACACTACTAGGGATGCACCGATACCAGAATCGGTATTGGGCCCGATACCAGGATCATGTACTCGTAAAAATACCCCGATACCAAAGAACGATACCTCACGTAAAAAATTAATAATAATAAAAATATGACAATGGTAATGTAGGTGAGAAATGAAATAACTAAACATATATAAATGGTTGGTGCGTTGTGTTCGCTCCCGGGGTTTCTGTTAGAACACAACTCTTGGACACGGCTTTCTTTTGTAGATTTATTGCTAGGAAATTAGCTGAGTTTTCCGTTTCTTAAATGAGTGAGTGTGATGTTGCTAAAACAACACAGAACATAGACAATTATCACACTCCCGACACAGCATATTACAGAATACAGGTACCACAAATAATATATTACCAACGCTATTATATTAATAATATCCGACCACTGTCGAAAACTAAACATTCCACAGCGCAGTATACACAATTCTCTAACCACTACATAGACTATTTATAAATTTTACAAAAACCAGAAAGGTTTTTTAGGTCAATTTGAGGACTAAGAATAACAACCAACTTACTTTTATCATGACCGCACCGCATTTCAGTAAATTAAAGATTGCTAACTGCGAACAAAAGAAAACTTAGTGCGGTATTACTGCAGAAGACCAACCGTCATTTAATAACTCTAACTGATAAAAGTCTGACCAGTGTATTCGGTCTCCTATTGGCTGATCCCACCAGCCTTGCTTACAGGTAATTATACCCTTTGAAGGTTATTGGACACTCACTGAAATGTGTGCTTTAAGTTTGTGATACTTTTTTAATTCAAGTAATAATAAATAACCTGTCCTACATTCATTAGTCTCACTGTGTTGTGGTTGGAAAACTGCCACATCACACATAAAAATGTATAGGTATCGGTATAGGCAAGTACCAGAAAAGAAATATTGGTATTTTTCATTTAATTACAGTAGTTTTAAAGGGGTCATTGACTGATTTTTGGGGGTATTTCACACTGTTCCTTAAGGTCTCCGAATAGGGTATGTAACATTGGTTGGGCTGAAAATGTCCCGGGTGCTGTTCTATGCCCCCTGGTGCTTCCTGTGAAATTGTCCCGGGAAAAAACGCTAGGTTTTCTCCTTTTATGGCAGGGCTCTTCAATAGGCGGCCCGCGGGCCGAATACGGCCCCCGAGCAGCTTTGGAGTGGCCCCCGGAGTGTGCTCCGGTAACCTCATTCAGTTCGTGACTATGACAAAAAACAATAAAAAATCACTCAGGGCCGGACTTACCATTGGGCTTGACTGGGCTCCAGCCCATGGGCCCCGTCCTGTAGGGGGGCCCGCCCGTTTACGTGCAGCGGAGGACTGAGCTATTAGCCATAAAGCTAAGTTATGCTAGCAAGATTCATGGACAAGAACATTGTGTATGGTTGACAAACCGTAAATATAATTTGAAAATATGTTTGACAAGAAGACTAGCTAGCTAACAAGCCATGTCATTGTCCCCAAATCAATATCAAGGTTTTCACGAACAAGGGATCGGCCATATACTAGCTAGTAGCCTGCTAGGCTACAGTACGGCCGCAGCATGTGTAG
This sequence comes from Osmerus mordax, assembly GCF_038355195.1. Classification (NCBI taxonomy): domain Eukaryota; kingdom Metazoa; phylum Chordata; class Actinopteri; order Osmeriformes; family Osmeridae; genus Osmerus; species Osmerus mordax. The sequence goes on from NC_090053.1 coordinate 15,407,060, forward strand.
CGGGTTGAATAGCAAATGGATGTGAGATGATCGCATCAAAGTTGACATATTCTCCAAACAGTCATTATAATTTGACAGTATGTTTAACAACAAGACTAGCCAGCAATCTAGCCATGTCATTGTCCCCAAATCAAATCAAGATTTGTATATGTTGGCCGCAGTCTGAACTCTAGCTAGGTTGACTAGCGAGGTGAATTGAATGGGATGTGAGATGAGCGGTTAAGTGACAGACTGACACAGTAAATTCAGAAAAGTAACATTTTCCAAATAGGTTAAAAGAAATATTGAAGTCACTCATTGTTGTAATTACATGTTAGCTTGGTAAAGTTTCTCAAAATTGTAAACTGAGGTTTTGACTGCTCCCTGATGTTATTGTTACTTATTTCAGACACTTTGTAAAGGCTCATACCAAGGAAAGATGTTCTTTGCTCATACAATGTAGCCAGATCAATAATTTAGAACGGTGAACAGTTTTGCTGGAACTACTTGGCTGATTGGCTGCAGCCAATCAGAATCGAGTATTCACCCAGACCATGGTATAATAACTTTAAAAAAATGTTTTGTCATTGGGGAACATTTAGTCATTGAATCGTTAATTCAAGATATTCGTTCAAAAATGCTGATTCATCCATGAAACAAGTGAAGTATTTGAGTAGTTGAATCATGCATTCAAACCAAGTTTTTTTTAATATAATTCAGATTAATTAAACATTTTAAATAGATTTAAGCAATTAACATAAATTATGTTATTTTGTTAAGTTGTTTGTTCAGAATCATGATCTCTATTTTATTCTCAATTTATCCAGAATCGTGCAGCTCTAAATACATATAGCTTGTGTATGTATCATTTTGTTCTATTTAAAGTCATGTATAGTTGGTAGGGCCCGAAAATGACCCAAGCCCAGGGGCCCCCACCGCCCTTAGTCTTCCATTTTTGTTAGTTAATTGCATTTTCTCCAATTGTCTGTTAATATGGCTTGGTTATTGCTCACCTGGTTTGATTTTTGAATCCTTGGGCCTATACGGCCTCTTGGGCATATGTTGTTATATGCACTTACAAAATAGAATATATTGACTCCTTCAGTATGTTGTTGTAATTTCTTTATTTGTTACCGTGATTACTCATATCCTCCTGACTTTGCCTCAGTTTCAAGAACCAGCTCAGTTTCAAGAACCAGCTGCAAACTAATTGAAGAGCCCTGTTTTATGGTATGCTCATGAATATATAGATGAGCTGCGCGCAGAAAACGCAACACGGCCAACAGCACTCACGGAAACATCGAAGGTGGAGACTTGAAATAAAAACGTGAAAATAAATCTATTGTGTCTACACAACACTGTTTTCAACAGATTGACTAGATATCATTTGAAATGATAACGTTATTCGTTTCCACTTCTGTTGTCGAAGCAAACGGGATCGACTTAGGTGGGAATTGTTACAGTTTAGCAACCAAACTATATCGTGATTCAACTCAGCCTCAGTTAGCTAGATATCTTGCTGAAAAATAAAAAAATAACCTGACAAAGATTTGGACAAACATGCAACGTGAATTGTAGATTTACATGACAACACGGGTTATTTATTCGAATGAAACACAGTCAGGAACATGAAATAACGCGTAGCCCCATTGCCAATAAACTAGGCTAAATCATCACACATTCTACCTATGCTCTTGCGTTAGCAAGCTAAACTAGTTAATATGCCCACAGTCTAGGTGTTTTCGCTATCTAGCTGTTCTTGCATTCCTTGCAAATCAGCGTTAATAAAAAGCAGATGAGCTAGAGTCTAGCTAACATTGACTCGACGGGCATGGCTGCTGTTTGTCTATACCATAGCGTAGAAGATCCCTGTGCAGTTCGACCCTCAATTACACATTTGCTCTAACCATTTCACCAAGGACGGTTTTGAAAATCTGGGACAATGTAAAGCAGGATTTGCTATGAAGCTGTTGCTGAAAAGAGGCGCGTTCCGACCTTATGTTCATCACAACCGCAAGCTGTAGTATGATTTTGTCGGTAACAGTTTAGCAATGCTAACGTATCCTGTATCTAGCACCTGCCTTTCTCCAGTTCTTTCAAATAGATCATCTAGACAGGCGTTAGCAGAAGGCTAGACTGCTATTCGTTTGCTGGCTATTTTTTTGGAAGCTTCCCCTTAATGCCGACTACAGCTAGTCTAGCTAGAGTCATTTGCTAAGTAAGGTATGTTGATGTGTTTTGAACTGATTTAGCATTCTACCTATGCTAGATACAGGAGACGTTAGCATTGCCAATAGGCTAACTGTTGGCGACAAAATCATACTTACAGCTTGCGTTTGTGATGAGCATACGGTTGGAACAAGACCTCTTTTCAGCAACAGCGGCTTAGCAAATCCTTCTTTAAATTGTCCAAGGTTTTCATTCAAAACTGTCTTTGGTGAAATGGTTCGAGCAAATGAATAAATGAGTGTCGAACTTCACAGGGATCTTCTCAGAAAAACGTCAGCCATGCCCGTCGAGTGTCTGGTTCCTTGGGAAGATTATGAAATGTGTCAGCATTCCCAGTACAGCCTGGAACACTGCATTTACAATGGTCCATTTTCAATATACTTTAAAATCTTTCTCCTTTGTTACTTCCGTGGAAGTACACAGAGCAACGCGCAGCTAAACTAGTGTCTGAGATCCTGGGCCAGAACACCAGAGGGCTGGTCTGTAAGTAAATGTTGGGGCGTGACAAAGGTGATGCTATATTTGTGACGTCACAAATACAGCTTTTTCAAAACCGATCGTTTTACAGCTGCAGTTTCAAGTTGTGAGATTTAGATAGGAAAGAGGTGTCAATGGACTTTGAGGTTCACTGTATGACCATTTTACCCACCGAACTGTCGTTATTCAACTATGACAAGGTAAAATCGGTTTTGCAATCAATAACCTCTTTAAGATAAGCAACGCTACCCCAGACACGCTAGTGGACAAATGTCATGTTTAAAACAAAATATTTACATATTTAAATTATAATGCTCATTAATTACAGATGTATTAGTTCTGGAAGATTAAACTGTATATAAAAACAGATATTAATTAATGAAATATATATATTTATATATATATTTGTCACCATGAACACAAAAATGGAGCGTCACGTCAACCACCCATATACAGTATATATAAAAATATGCCATATACCAATAAATGACACTAAAACTACAGAACATTGACCCAAATTACGTACAGTTCTGTATCACCACCACTTGATTACATACATTAGATCCAATAGATTTTTTGATGTGTGTGTGTGCAAGCTTCTCAAATAAATTGCCTTTCATGATGGGAATAATAAAGTCTGTATATATAGATGTCATTTAACGGCCATAATTCAATCTAAATGAACGTATCAACTAAATTATTTTAATATTGTCTGTAACTTACATGCAGGCTGAGGTAAGCTACTCACTGTTTCCAACTGTCCAGCATCCAGTACAGACAGTAGTTAATTGTTTATTATTTCAAAATGATCATTATGTGAGAAAATAATAAGTTTGAATTTATGTCAATAATAAATATTTCTTTTTCTTTTTTGTTATGGTAAAAATAGCAAGAGAGACAGAGAAATCCCCACAGACTCCCTGGAATGATGCTAACTGGCATGTTGTTAACACAATTTTGCTCACCTTCTTCACTGGGACAGGGAGGGGTACAGTTATGGGGAGACTGGGGTGCTGCTGACTCATCTGTTGTTAAGTCTGCTAAAAGGGGCAGGGAGTCGGGACATTGATTTAATATGAATATCTTGCTAAACGTTTCCCTGTACTGATTAACATTTTGATGAAATGTAGGATAACACTAGTCTGTAGCTAGCTAGCTTAATTCACTATGGACATTAAGCCAACAGGTTAATACCACAGACTACTATACCGACCTTTTTTGGTGAAAAACTGGGTTACAGATTGAAAACCTCTCCTTTGTCTTTCCACTCTCTCTTTTTTCTCTGACCTTTTTGAAAACCTGATTTAGGTTGAATTTATAGTACTCCGAAGGCTGTGGGTGCTGAAAACAATTAATCGCCAGAAGAGTAGGTGGCGCTGCACTGCGATGCTAGCTAGGTTATCGAAAAGTCTGAGAAAATTTACAAATTAGCCGTTTCATCGATAAAATAAGCAATTTTTCAGCAACTACACTGCCCATTTCTCGTCACATTTTAATTCAGATGCTGATTTACATGTTCTGTTTAGCTGAAATATTAATTGTAAAAACTTACAGCAATGGCTGTCAAAGGATTCTGTTCGACTTGTTGGTCACGGCAACCCCGCCCCTGACGCAAGCGGTTCTTAATACAGACCAATCACAGCCAAGGGGTATCCGTAAAATGACGGACGGACAGACGGATAGTCAGGAAAATCAGGAGGGGCACGTAGAGCTCTCCGAGGGGCTCGGAGAGGGCTCGGAGAGGGTGTTCCACGTCGGAGAGGGCGTTCGTTGTGTCCGTGAAAACGGAGTAGTTTAAATCGGCCTTTAGAATCGTCCTAACCCCCCCCTCCCCCCTATATGGCGCCCCTGAGTGTAACCACACTCTGGACTGTTTGATTCTCTCCATCATCGTCACTATACTAAAGGCCGAATTATACTTCTCCGACTCCGTTACGGACAGACGGACGGACGGAGTCGGACGGATTAGTTGAATTTATAGTACTCCGGAGGCTGTGGGTGCTGAAAACAATTCACTGCCAGAAGAGTAGGTGGCGCTGCACTGCGATGCTAGCTAGGTTATCGAAAAGTCGGAGTAAATTTACAAATTAGCCGTTTCATCAATAAAATAAGCACATTTTCAGCAACTACACTGCCCATTTCTCGTCACATTTTAATTCAGATGCTGATTTACATGTACTGTTTAGCTGAAATATGAATTGTAAACTTACAGCAATGGCAGTCAAAGGATTCTGTTTTTTGTCTTGTTGGTCACGGCAACCCCGCCCCCGCCCCTGACGCAAGCGGTTCTTAATACGGACCAATCACAGCCAAGGGGTATCCGTAAAATGAAGGACGGACGGATAGTCTGAAAAATCAGGAGGTGCACGTAGAGCTCTCCGAGGGGCTCGGAGAGGGTCCGTGAAAACCGAGTAGTATAAATCGGCCTTTAGTGGGAGCTTTCGAATTGTGTGTGCGTGTCTTCGCGCTCGTTGCGTGAGACAGACAGCGCTTCTGGATTTCGAATAACGAAAATATGAAGACATTTGTCCGCATTATCGCAAATTAGAAGAGATAAAATGTGGAAGAAAAATGTAGTTAAAAAATAATTGAAAATATATTTTCTTAATTTTTCCATTACCGAAAGCAGAACCGATAGCGTCAGCTCATTATGAAATTTAGTTAAACTAGTTTAATACGAGGTTTCGGTACCAATCACTATTTAGACTTCGCCTCACAGCAAGAAGGCCCCAGGCCTGCTGCCCACTGCTCCTGGCTGCCCTGGGAGGAAACGTGCTATGGGAAATGCAGAGAACACATATCTTCAGTGGACACTCCTGCCTGCGTGTGTGCATTTCCCAGTGTCACTGTTACCTGCACGTGTATGTGTGTGTGTCTACAGTAAGATGAATGAACGTTTCCTCTTATTCTTACTATGGCAAGAACAACAACATCAACAACAACAACATCTCCTACACGCAGGGTAACTGTGTCCTGCCCGTCCTACAGGCAGGGTGTGTACCTCATAGTAGGATGTGTGTCTGTGAAGGAGCCCAGTGGTTCAGCCCAGAAGGGTTTGTGTTCCAGAGTTTGCAGGACCTTTTATACTTCATAAATAGGCTCCACTGTCACTTCTGGTCACTTCCACAAGAGTTAACATGCGCACTGTACTAAACAGGGTGCAGAGTGAGCACTGACGCACACACATACACACGCATATATATATATACAGAGAGAGAGAGTCAGCCATTATATAACGTTGAGTCTCAGCGTTCAGCAGCCTTAGTATTACATAACCTTGTTGAGTGAAACGGGAGGCCCTCAGGTACCACGCACACACCACAGTCAGACACAGGGAGGAGGCATTCCACCAATACCAAGAATATACCAACCTCACACTTCTAATTAGAGAAGCACAAACATGAGCATTTAAAGCTCTCATCTATACAGACAACATGATTCATCATCTCATCTAGATGATGGATGCACACACGCAAACATGCACACACACCAAGATAATTGACGTCATGCGCAGACAGAGTATTCAGGGTCAAAGCTGTATTTGAACAAAATAGACAACCTATGATTTATCACCAAGAAAATACCATACAATATATTGTAGCTGACAATACCCATTCTATCCTCTTGGTATAACAGATATGTGTTTACAATGCATTTGTGAGGCTGCTTGGTGCAGTAGAAGGATCTTGATAAACTACGTGCATGAGAAGCCCCTCCCGTATGGAATGTTATCAATGACAAAAAAAGCAGACCAGTGGTTCAGCAATCAATAGTGTCTGTCTGACAGACACAGGGAGGTGAAGAACGGGTTAATAAACACCCCCAACCCCAATTCTTCTGCATTTCCATGATCAGAGGATCTTTCTCTTTCATTCTCCTTTCCCCATTTTCTCTCCTCTTCTCCTCACTTCTTTTCTACTCTAATCTCTTCTCCTCTCCTGCCTTTCTGTTTCCTTCTATCCTTCTCTTTCTCTCCCTCTGTCTTCATCTAGCTTTTTTCTGACACACAAGCATTGTCAGACACAATTGCTGATGTCGTCACACAGGTTAACAGTAAATTACAATATACTCAGTGTCCCTGCTGGGAAGCACACACACAAATGTGAAGAGCTGGTTGCTAGGTGACCAGTGCTGCACCATACTCAAGCGTAGGCCTCAGACGAGCATGTGCAGCAAACTGGAGATGCTGGTCGGACATGTCCCTGTGTGGAGCTGTATACTTTCTAGTAGGCTTGTCTAGTCAGGATTAGATCTGTATACTTTCTAGTAGGGTGGATAGTCAGTATTCAATTTGTATATTTGCTAGTAGGAAGGTTGACTAGCTAGGTTTGAATCTGTGCTAATAGGGTGGATAGTCAAGCTTGTATCTGTACACTTGCTAGTAGGATTGGATAGTCAGGATTAGATCTATATACCTGGCATAGGGTGGGTAGTCAGGATTAATCTGTATGACCTGCTGGTAAGGTTAACTAGTCATGATTATACCTATTTATGTGCTAATCGGATTGGGTAGTCAGTATTAGACTGATATACATGCTATTAATATTGGATAGTCAGGATTCGATCTGTACACTTGCTAGTAAGATTGGATAGTCAGGATTAGATCTGTATACTTGCTAGTCAAAGTTGTCCGGAGTGAAGTTGTTATCATACTGCAATACCAATCTTCAGAGAAACAATGACAGATGGCTACATCAAATTTGTACACAACACACACACACACATCCATCCACATTCACACAACCACACACACACATATCCACCCACCCACAAACACATACACACACAATCAGCTAGACAGCCACAGACAAAAGGAGAAGAAGCACAGTGTCCCCTAAGTAGGTTAGTGCTACCAGGGGGGGTTATCAGATCAGGGGCAGGTTGTGTGGTTATTAGGCCATGAGGTACCTCCGAGGCATCCCTGCCTGCTGGCTTTGGGCTCTCATCCCTCCACACAGGCCCCAGGTCACTAGGGAGGGGAAAAGCATGTGTGTGTGTGTGTGTGTGTGTGTGTGTATGTTTGTATGTGAGTCTGTATGTGTGTGCGTTTGTGTGTGTGAGCGAGTACAGTATGTGCTTATGCATGTGTGTGTGTTTGTGACTGCTTGCATGTGTGTGTGTGTCTAGTGTATGTGTGTGACTGCTTATATGTGTATGTGTGTGTGTGTGTCTGTGTAGAGAGAGAAGGTCCTCTGTAAACACTTTGTGTACTGTTTCTTCCATCAACAAAATTACAACACTTGAGAGCTTGTTCAAACAAGCTGTGTTACTGTGTACAGTAACCATTCCAGCTGTGTGTGTGTGTTACTCCTTAATACTCTACAGTGATTGTTCCCTGCTGTAATCATGTGTCTGTGTTTTTATGTGTGTTTGTGTATGTGTGTATGTTAGGCTGCTCCTTATAATACTGTACAGAGATTGTTCCCTGTGACACGTTGCCTGGACAGCAGGATTCCAGCTTGATCTCAGTCCTGATCATCTAAATCCTCTCACTCAACATCTGGAAGGACAGCCAGAGGCAGAAGTCGGCCCAAGAACACCAGTACATGTGCATGCACACATGCACACACGCGTGCATGTACGACACACATACAAATACACACACATGCACACAGACACACGCACACAGACACACGCATGTGCAAGCACACAGACACGCGCACACACACACACAAACATGCGCACACACACACAGACGCATGCGTACAAACACACACACACTCACAAGCAGCTGAAGTGATCCCTGTGATTCAGTGTACAGATAAATAGATCACTTACAGAAGAGGTTCCAGATCACCCTGAGGTCATTGACATGTCCACCAATCAATCCAGCTTACATACCAATCTAGCTTCTGGACGTTCTACTGTAAATCACTCTTCTCTAGAGCCTTCACATCCTACATGTTACTCTCTTTAATCTACATTTACTTTCCGTTTAGCAGATGCCTTCCTACAAAATGGTTTCAAACAAGTAGGGGTGTAAAAGTATATCATTGTTCAATATATTGTGTTGCAAAATCTTTACAATATGTATCGTACTTATTGCAATATTTTTGGAATATGACGTCCGTTTCATACTATTGGTTGAGCATCCAGCACGCGACCTACTTTGAGTCTGCACCTGTATCACACTGCTTTTTGCACTGCATTACAAAATTGTATATTGTACATTTGTATCTTTTGTAATTTTTGTAATTTTTGTATTTTTATATTGTAAATTACGGCAACTTATATTTTATTTTATTGCATATTTTTATTTAATTCTAATTCCACTTAGTACTGCTAGTTTATGTACCCATAGTATAGATAGTCCACATATTTAAATTTTAGGTCCCTATATGTTTATTGTATGCGCCTTCCTGCCAAAGCAAATTCCTTGTCTGTGCAAACTTTCATGGTGAATAAATCCCATTCTGATTCTGATTCAGAGAAATCGCTTGAACTGAGATAACTAAGGTGTCAGTACAACAAAGAAAGTTATTGAAAAAGTTTTGGAAATAAATCTGTTAATTGAATTTCAGTTTCATTTAAAATGTTGTTCAAAATATTGTGATATGTATTGTATCGTGAACCCAGTAAACTGATACGTATTGTATCGTGAACCCTGTATAGACGTGATACGTATGGTATCGTGAGCTGAGTGTATAGTTACACCCCTAAATATGGTGTGTGTTTGTTTTACAGTTAGTAAACCAAGTCCAGTCATGATTATCATAAAAACCTTCGGAAACATTGGCAGTCATTATGTTAGATCACACACACAGCTAGCTCACACATTGACACAGCTACTTCATACACAGCTATATCGTACACACACTCGCACCTAGAATATACAGTTAAATCTTTCACAATCTAGTTCATTCACAGACACAGCTTTATCATACATAGCTAAGTAGATCATAAACACTAGCACCATGCATATATACTGCTAGATCATATACAACTATATCCCACACATGAAATACTGATGGATCATACACACACAGATATATCCTGTGGTGGTAGATCCTACACCTGCTAGATCTCACAGACACAGCCAGATCCTACACAGCTAGATCATACAGCTAGATCCTACACACACAGCTATAGATCATACACAGCTAGATCATACAAACACAGCAAGATCATACACATCTAGAGATTACACAGCTAGATCATACACATACACAGCAGTACACCTCCCAGCAGACAAGGTCACACAGTCACAGGACAGGAAGGGAGGATGGGGACACAAACAACAGCAAAGACAACAACAATAACAACCATGTCGTTTTCCAGATACACAGCATATAAAGCTCCTCAGACTGCTAAAACAGGCCAGTGATTGGTTTTCTAAAGCTTTCATTGCAGCAGACTGGAGATTTCTTCATAAACATGCCACAATATATTTCCTTACAGACAGAACAGCCAAGGGTATTCACTAGAGAACATTCTCAAACTGGACACTGTATAGTACAATAAGTATGATCACCTTTTTCAGAGATGATGTTGTACACACTAATTCAACCGAGCCAGAACAGTAAACATATTTTCTAAAGCATATTGGGCTCAGTACAGGAAACTAGTTCAGAGCAATCTTCGTTTAGCTAGGATGAAAAATGAGGTAGAAGATGTTCACTTGTCTCCTAATAGACAGTCTTACATCATGGCACCGTGGCTCAAAACTCAGCTGACGTCAAAAACAAAATTAGCATACTCTAATGAATACTGGACTCCACTGCACTCTGCCATACTGACATGGGTTGTCATGCCACATGAGCGACATGGCTTCCCTACCCCTTCTCCTCCCTGCCTCATGCAAATTACATCCACCCATTTCTGACACTGGGGAAAGTAGGATGCACACATAAAACATTAACACAGACAGAAGCAAAGTGAGTCTTAAATGTTGCAAACAAATGTGTTTGTTTTGCTGATGTGGAAATGAAGAGACAACCGTGAGAAAGAACCAACTAGAACTCTCTCTCTCTCCTTCTCTTTCTCTCATAGTGTTTTTCCCACACTCTCTCTCTTTCTCCTTCTGTCATTTTCTCTGTCTCTCTATCTCCACCCTTAAATCAACCAGTCTTCTCCTCCCAGAAACCCAGAGCTAGGGTGGTCGGGATGCTAGTGCCTGTACCCACTACCATGTCCTGTGCCAAGACCCCCACCTGCATGTGATAGGCCTCTGCCCAAGCCTGGCAGCAGTTCAGGGTAGATTCCAGATCAGCAAACACGCATTCCCATACAGCTCAGTACAGGCATTGAGTCCCCTGGTGCTGTCCAATGGGAACACGCCTCACTATACTTAGCTTACACTGTCCAATAGGAAACGTTCTCCTTACCTCTATCAGGAAGTCTCCTGTCCTAAGCCCCGCCTGCCACGCAACTCCGCCCTCATCCACAGATTCCAGATACTGCAGGGCGGGGAAGGCAGGGGTTGGGGTGAACTCCTCGATGGGGGTGTCCGCTGTAAGGAGGGGAGGGGGGTGGGGGGGAAGAGAAGAGAGTTAAGAACAGTGGGACAGCACTATCACAGAGACAGACAATGTCCTCATACATTGGACATATGGGAAGGGGAACATGGTGTGGAGGACTTGTGTCCTGTCATGTTTCCAGACACACTGTGTTAACACTCCAGAGACAACAATGCTGGGATGCACAGATGCCACGCTCCTGGTAACAATAAACATTATGACAAAATCTAGGACAACGGTATGCACATAACCAAATGGTGAAAATGGCTGGGATCATAATTGGATGTGTCACAGCACTAAACATGTATATTACTGTGAGATACTGATTTACAAGCAGTGTCATGTTGTTGTCAAAAATCCCAATTCCTTGCTAATGCTGGTTGGATCTGGGCTGGGTAACAGCAGAGGTCAGGAGGAGTTTCTCTCGGGTCAAAACTCCCTACTGTACACTGGGTATTGTCCAGTGGAGAGATGGCAGGAGGGACAGAGAAGAGAGACAGAGAGCGAAGGGGAATGAAGGTGACAGAGAGACACTGAGACAGAACATGAGAGAGACAGCGGGGAAGCAATTTAGTAGTAGTGTGTGTGTGTGTGTGCCTGAGAGAGAGAGAGGGGGGGGGGGAGGAAGAGATATAGTAGTGTGTGAGGTGTGTTTGTGAGTGAGTGAGTAAGATGACTGGGCTTCTCCACATGGCAATTACTGCCACACTGCAGATGTGACAGCTGAAGAACATGAAGACAGTATGGTGTGATCAGTGACTGCACACATGATGGCAGCTTTCAAAGCTTGCCATCACTATACCACTTCCAACATGCATCCACAAGGCATTTTATCACTACTTAGCTGATAGTAGGGTGAAATGTTCTTCCACTGAGAAAAAATCCTAAATATACGGATCTCAGATTTATATACAAAAACAAACAAAACACTGTAGCATCATTCTCCTTCAGTCAAGAGAGTGAGGAAGAGTAGAGAGCACGTTTTCCCTTTAGAACTTTAGTCATGGCCACTCCAAGAAACCAGAGGTGACAAGTGACACTAAGGATAAATCAGTTGTGTGCTTTGGGAAAAATGCTGGGGGCAGTTGGTAGTCAGCCCTGCTCCGTCTACTGGAGACATTTCTGATGCTAAAACCCTGTGACGCTCGGTGCTTATTTTGTAGACTGGACAAATACAATTATAAGTTTTACATGGCTAATATAAAGTATACAATTTTGAAACCTTACTTTGAGGATTTTTTGGTGACAAGCGTGGCTGCGTTTTGGGGAATACATTAATCTGTGATCTATATTAAACTTCGTGAGTAACCGCGCAGTGGTGAAGAGCTAACCGTGCGCGTCATTTTGTCAATTCAGCCTCGGCTCACAAACAACCCATGTGACTGTCAGACCTTTCCATGTGATCAAGTATTGGGATTTCAGGAGCTGTATGGGTGTAAAGGTGCTAAACAATGTTCGTGATGGTTCTCACTGATGGAGACAAACAGTGGAGGGTAGAGGCACTACACGAACACAAACAAGGGGTGGGTGGGTGGGTTGGTTGGGGGGGGGAGGAACGAACAGTCACTAGGAGTGCGGGTCCGTCTCCTACCTTTAGCCCCTCGTAGCACAAACCCGAATCCTTCATTATCCTTCTTCTGCAGAACTACCGTCTTCTCGTCAATAACACAGTCGCTGTGGAGAAAATTCCGCGCATAACGACCGTTATTGCATCCTATCATCCTCATCATCGCCACAGCTGCTCGCCCCGAGCTTCTCATCTTCACGTCGCCCGCACACGGAATTAATCAACTACAAGAATGAACGGTGCGATGTGGCAGCGTCTCACCATCCGTCACCGAGCACCTTCAAAGAACAACCCCACCTTTACGGAAAACGTTTCTGTGGCATAAGAAAGTGCTGGCCTGAGCCGGCGACAAGGGTTGACGTTAGAGAGAAACATTTCCACCAGGGGACCCCAGTTGTGTGATGAGAAGCGCAAGCAGAAAACACGAGAGGGAGAAAAAAAACATTGCTGAGGGAGTGGGTCAGGGAATGAGGGAGGGAGGGATGAATGACGGGGTAGGGGAATAAAATATGAGTGAATGGATGGATGAATGGGGGTTGAGAGAGTAATTTATTTCTGTGAGATAGACCGATTAAGTTGTTTGTTTCTTCAAAAGCCGTCTGACTTCCCTAAATAGCAACACACGGATAACATGTGTAGCTACATGTCTCAACTGTGACGGGAGATCTAATCTCTTTGGTTTGCTGCATAGCCTATTACCATGTGACCCAAGAAATAGCCCCTACTGTAGTAAATTTGTTCCGATTTTTTTGTGTCACAATATTTCCGAAGGAATATAGGCTAATTTTGCCAATTGATCACACTTTATTTTATAAAAAAGAAACACATTTAGTCATCTGTATAGTCTGTATAGTCACCTGTATACGTGTATAGTGAGCAAAGACAAGAAACAACAACCTATCCTGTGAAATCATCTGGTAAATAATGCATTATAATAGAGCGAGGGCCCATAAAGCAAACACTTAGAGCTAAATAACATCTACCGAATATTCTCTTTCAATCTTGTCCTTGGTCAAATGGACACAGGCCAGGCGTAAAGGACAGGCCAACAGAATCAAGCCCCTTGTGTTGCACAGCTGAGGAACTCGGAGGCAGATATGCTGCGTGTGTGATCTAGCCAGGCAGCGGTAGCTAGCAACAGGGATTGTGGGAAGCCAGGTTACCATGGTAACACGCTCCGGCTTCTCTGACCAGGCGTGGTGACGATGTCTGAGATGCGCTAAGCCTAGCTGTGGACCTAGTAGGTCATCAACGTTATACTGCCACAGCAATGAGATTAGTATTAAACATAGATTATATTCATTAAAAAAGCCTGTGAAATGCCTATACATATATCTTCCAAGGACAACCTTGTGAAAGAAGTAATAGGCCTACTGTTGTATACAATGATGGAAAGAAGAATGAGAAGGTCTATTCCAGGATGTCTATCTGCTACCACAGAGGCCATGGCTGGCTGAAGACTTTAGGAAGGCACAGGTGAATAGCATGATTCACACTGGATACACTCAGACGTAAAAATAAGGAGATGTTGAGAGACAGGGTACACCTGTGTGGCCCTCACCTCGGTGGCACATGCCAAGACAGCCTGCAGTCTGCAGAAAGGCACTGGCACTTCCTGCCTTTGCGTCACCATGGCAATCTGCTCTGTGTACTCTGAGCCTATCACTATAAAGTAGGAGGTGAGTCTGAATACAGTTGAATAGAGGAGGGTCTCTCTGTTGTCTTTCTCTACTCTCTTTCTGCCCTTTTTCCTGTTCTCTCTTCATGCTTTCTCCTTGCACTCGCTCTGATCTCTCCCTGCTCCCTCTATCTGCTCTCTCCCTGCCCCCTCTCTCTGCTCTTTCTTCCAGCTCCTTCTCTTTCTTTCTTTCTTTCTCTCTCTCTCTCTCTGATTTCTCTCTTTCTACACTCTCTCTTTAAATTCTCTCTCTTCTTTCTCCTTTTGCTCTCTATACATTCTTTACCTATGCACTCTCCTCTTTATCTTTTTGCACACTCTTTGCTCTCTGTGTTCCATCTCTGCATTCTCTCTCTCTTTACTCTTTCTGCCAGCAGTGTCAGAATGCACGCAACCAAAGACCAGAGAAAACTATGCATGGAGCTCAGGAACAGACTCACTAGTTTAGACCTGATGAGCAGCACATTCTACACACAGCTCTCGACCAGTCATACTTAGATGGAACACTTAGTTCCACACGAAGCTCCGCATTGTGTTTTGCTGCATTGTATGTATGTAATATTGTAGTTGAGATGTTATGGTTGCCCTGTACTTAGATATTATTACTGTTACACCATGACTGGTAGCTGACATGTGGTTAATTTGCTCTGTGTATGGTCAATACAGGACATTGTATAACCACTGAAATACTTCCAGAAATATGCACTTCTGATTCTTGATTTTCTGCTATACTTACTGCATTATTTGTTTGTTACTTTGGATAA
The DNA here is from genome assembly GCF_038355195.1 of Osmerus mordax. Lineage (NCBI taxonomy): Eukaryota > Metazoa > Chordata > Actinopteri > Osmeriformes > Osmeridae > Osmerus > Osmerus mordax. Next base: position 15,422,210 of record NC_090053.1, read on the forward strand.
AAGCATCTGCTTGATGAATACAATTTTATGTAATTGTTTTAAGGCTTTATTTCCAGTGAGTCTATTATGACCACACACCAGTCCCTCAGAGCTCATGTTTTCCTAGGCAGAGGCTTTGTAGTGGATGTTTGCGTAACATTTGCTCTGGGTGCCCAGGAGCGAGTTCAGCCCCAAGCTCAGCCTTACATCATCCACCATCTGACGGTGAGAGAAGGAGTCAGAGAGAGACGGAGGGAGAGATAGAGATAGAGAAAGAGAGAGCAAGGAAAGAATGAGATAAATTGAGGGAGAGAGAGAGAAAGAAAGGGGGGAGAAAGAAGTAGAGACAGAAAGATAGGGAAAGAGAAATAGAGAGGGGAGAGAGAGATCACACACTCCCACTCATCACCCCATGGAAAGTTCTCAAGGGCCTCCACTACAGATTTGCTATAAATGGGTTTTGCTATGGGGTTTTTGCAATGCGTTTTCTTGATAGTGCTGTGGTTTTATCAAATATTCACTGACCATGTTCATAGTGTATAACTGATCTTTTAACTGATATTTTACCACATTATGTTCTATTTTATTATATTTTTCAAAGTTCAGTTCTATTCCATTCTGTTTTAGGTTGTTCTATTACTTTCTGTTCTATACTGTTCGGATTTTAGTTCTTATTTATTATTTTCTGTACGGTTTTGTTGTAAAGCAGTTTTTGTTCAGTGTGGCTACTTGTTTGTTCTGTTGGTTGATCGTGAAATAATTTAAATTTAGAAATTATAGAAAGGGAAATAAACACCAAACCAGGTTCTTGTGAGAAGAAAAAAAGAATTATGAAGGAAATAACTGTAAATGCTTTACCAAATTCAATTCGACAGTACTTATATAAATGTGAATGTGTGATATCCTAGATGAATAAAATGCAAACACACAGATGGGAAGCTGCTCTCTCGATGTTGTTGGATTGCGTCAACATTGTCATTTTATCCACCTCAACACCTTTTAGCTAATGATGATTTAAGGTTTGAAGTCCCACATACATTAGAAGGAGCATATACAGGCCATGTACCTGTTTTTTCTGGATGAGAAACAATGGTAAACTGTTTCTGTATATTGGACTGTACCAGATCAATAACCGTTTACAACTATTGATACAATAACTTAATTATAAAAACAGTGCAGCATTGCAACCGAATCCCATTTTAGAAATATACTGTATTTTTACAAATAAGACAGAATTTGAAGGTGTTTCTAACATTTCCATAATTATAATGGAGGAAGTAACATGAAAATATTATATATCAAATGCCGTACAATTAAACACTGTGATTCTTAAAGATAGAGATCATCTTCAATGAACTTTACAAGCCTTGGTGTGGGTTAGCCAAGTTCGTTACTGTAGTTGTCCTACCTTGATGCATCGAAGCTGTCGTACGATCCTACAGTGTAGTGTCTAAACAGCTTTCTCCTCTCAGCCCGATCAGCTCTGGCATCTGGAACACACCACATTTACATATATTAATTTAGAAGATGCTTTTATCCAAACCAACATAGTGCATCTAGTAGGTGCAACTGATAATCAAGGACTACAAGTGCACAGTTCTAACATCATGTCAGTGATTGGTGCCAAAGAACGGTCTGTAAAAGACATAAGTGCAATAATATCATAAACCTGAGTATGGACACTCAACATTTTTAAATGTTGAACTTTCCTCTACTGTAACAGTGGCTGACTGAATGCAAGAAAGAAAGTTACATTAGCAAGGAGACTACCAAATAGTACCTATAGGAAACCACTTCTTATAACCTTATGAATAATTACGAATCATTCTCAGATTGTGTTTGCTTGTGTGACCTGCTTGATAAAAGAGTTCAGAGATTGAAGACATGGTCCAGAATGAACAGTAGAGACCCTTTACTTAGATTACACAGAATCAAACTTATTTAAATTATCTAGAGAGGGTACAATTTCTGGGGAAATTGTGTGCTTGCGGTCGCTGCAGCTAGGGGCATTTTCTTTTCTATATCACCTCCAAACCTATTAATTAAACTTATATCAAACGTCCAAACATTTTGATAAAGGCAAGAGTTTTCATAAGTTTACTTACATTTTTAAACTGATAGTATGTCTGTATATTTAAAATAAATATGTATGCATACATACTGTCGAAGATTGTATCGATTACAAAACATACAACATACATTTGTTGCTGCCTATTTACTCCACAATGGGTGAGTGTAGAAGGGTTCTCTAATGTTCCTTAGGTAGGCTAATGGTGATGTGGGAGACTCACATAGAGACTCAAAACTAAGAAAAAAGGACAATCCTGTGAAATGTTCTTCCTAAACTATATGACTTAATATTCATTTTGCATTTCATTAATAATGAAACCCCTTTGAAACAAGCTGATTCAAACATAACAAGTATATAACAAGTTTGATGGAAATACCGTTTGACGAGTTTCCAATTGAACTGTGGTCTAGAAATACTTGAAGATGCTGTAAAGCAAATTCCATGATTTGCTTCTCAGTACATTATATACGTGTGAAATGAGTTTCTGAAACATGCAAAGCGGGAAAACTTTGTCGCACTGAAATGTGGAGTTAGACCGTTGAACAGTTTCTCTCCCGTTTTCAGCTCAGGTTTTGTATAGGCGACACACACACACACGGATTTTGTGAAGGTGTGAATAATGTTTTATTAATATTTTATATAATAAAGTATGATAAATTACGTATTATATATATAATATAATACCCCCCCCCCCCCCCACACACACACACACAGCCTGGAAACATAGCCAGCTACATAACATGTTAATCACCCTGGCCTGTGGTGTGGCGTCTCTGCAGCTGTCTTTTTGCAGTTTGACCTAGTTAGCTATCTCCCAGAAGAAACTGAACTGATGTTCTACTGTAGGTAGTCGCGCGCAGGTTTGTGACGTTAGTGACTGTGGCTAGCTAGTTAGCTTCACTTTTGCCACAAAAACATTTGCCTAAACAAAACATTATGCCTAAACCGTGCAACGGAACCTTCCAGCTGATACAAGCAATTCTTTCGGGAACAAGACGCACGTTTTGACACCAACATAGTTTATGTAGTGCAAAAATTGAGGGAACAGTTAGGGTGGGAAAATAATTAATAATTATTAAATACATATATATGAGAGAGAATATAGGTTGTGCCATGCCAAAGGCAAGCACAACCAATGACAACTCAGAGTATTCAGGAGATATACAACTTTGAGACTGTAAAGGTAGTATTTACATTTACATTTACATTTAGTCATTTAACAGAGGCTCTTATCCAGAGCGACTTACAGTAAGTACAGGGACATTCCCCCGAGGCAAGTTGGGTGAAGTGCCTTGCCCAAGGACACAACGTCAGTTGGCATGACCGGGAATCGAACTGGCAACCTTCGGATTACTAGCCCGACTCCCTCACCGCTCAGCCAACTGACTCCCTGCAAAAAGTATAAGTATTGAGCAGCAACCAGCTGCGAAGTGAAGGAGAATTAGTGCAGGCTAGGGATTCTTAGGGCCAAATTATACTTCTCCGACTCCGTTACGGACAGACGGACGGAGTCGGACGGATTGATTGAATTTATAGTACTCCGAAGGCTGTGGCGGTGAAAAAATTCACCGCCAGAAGAGTAGGTGGCGCAACGTTTTTTTTAAGTCGTCATCGAGTGTTTATTTACCTAGGATATCGAGAAGTCGGAGCAAATGTACAAATTAGCCGTTTCATCAATTAAATACGCCCCTGACGCAAGCGGTTCTTAATACGGACCAATCACAGCCAAGGGGTATCCGTAAAATGACGGACGGACAGACGGAGAGTGAGGAAAATCAGGAGGTGCACTAAAGCTCTCCGAGGGGCTCGGAGAGGGCACGGAGAGGGAATTCCTAGTCGGAGAGGGCGTTCCCTGTGTCCGTCTCCGTAAAAACAGAGAAGTATAAATCGGCCTTTAGAAACTCGTCTTTTACAACTGATATTTCTGTATATTTTATATAAAAATGCATAGGGCCTACTTATTTAAAAACATCTTTTTTTTGCTGCGCATTTAGCCTACAACTCAAAATACGAGTGAAGTGTAGAATGAAATATGATGTCTTATTTCCCCTGCAAGAGGCAGCCTCATAGCTGAATCAAAACAAATAAATTTGGCAGACCGGTGTAAAAATGGACCTAATCTCTATGACTTAAACGTCCTTTTAAGTGTTCCCTTCTCGTGATATTTTCAGGCATTTAGCCTACTCATATTGCATTCATTCATTAATAAAGAACCCCCTTTGAAGATTATTCTACGACGTTACCGGCAGTAGAAGATGGAATCGCGATTCAAACAGTACCATCTGCTAACTGAAAATATGCCCCCAAAAACGTAAATAAGCTTGACATTTATTTAGTGGAAAATCGCCTTAATAATATCAGCTTATATTGTACATTACACATCACATTTGTGTGTCATATCACAAAGTAAAATGAGTAAATATTTATCACCCTGGCCTCTTTGCTTGTGGCGTTTCTGCAGCTGCCTTGCAGTAAAGCTATAGTTAGCCTAGCTATCCCCCAAGTTAACAGATGCGAAACGAATGTTCTGCCAAAGGTAGTCACGCGTGTTTTCGTGACGTTAGTGACGTTAGTGACGTCAGTGACTGTGGCTAGCAAATTAGCCACCGTTAGCTTCACTTTTCACCACAAAAACGCAATTTCTACTTAAACCATGCAACGGAACGTAAATAAAAATACAACCAACGCAATCGCTACCAAGACGAACCTTTTGACACCGCCGTTGTGTATGTAGTCCAAATATTGACTGATCCTTAGGGGGGCGAAAATAAATAAATAATAAATAAATATATATGTGAGAGAACAAATGTTGTGCCCTTGCCGAAGGCAAAGCACACCCAATAATATATATGTGAGAGATCAAAGGTTGTGCCCTTGCCGAAGGCAAAGCACACCCAATAAATATATATGTGAGAGAACAAAGGTTGTGCCCTTGCCGAAGGCAAAGCACACCCAATTACACATGTAAACGGAGTAATCGTGTGGCATAAACCGACAATTGCTAGTAATCGGGTTTCTCATGGTCAAGTAAACGCACTCAGTGGCGTAGTAGAATAAAACAGTTCCATTAGCAATAGTAGTAAAAGAGATATAAGCGGCACCTGCAGAGTCACCTCTTGTAAATTGTATTAGGTTGAAGTACTATCAAACTCTGTCTTGTGACTCCACTAATCAGCTAACACCCTCTCACCCTCCATGACTGACCCAACTAAATGTCTAAACTCTTTTTCTCCCCTGTCTGAGGCAGAGATCTCTGACCTCATTCTCTCTCATCGCCCCACCTCCTGTCCCCTTGATCCTATACCCTCCCCTCTCTTTCAAACCATCTCCCCCTCCATCATAACTTTTCTTCTCCATGTCCTAAACTCCTCTCTCACCTCTGGCACCTTCCCCTCTGCCTTCAAACAGGCTAGAGTTACCCCTCTACTCAAAAAACCCTCCCTTAACCCTGCCGTTCTCCAGAACTACAGACCGGTATCACTGTTACCCTTCCTTTCAAAAACTATTGAACGTGCTGTATCTAACCAACTGTCTAACTTTCTCTCTCAGAACAACCTGCTTGACCCCAACCAATCGGGCTTCAAGACTGGCCACTCCACAGAGACTGCCCTCCTTTCAGTCACCACTGCCCTCCAGTCTGCCAGAGCGGCTTCCAGGTCATCCGTTATCATTCTGCTGGACCTTTCTGCAGCGTTTGATACGGTTAACCACCAGATCCTGCTCGCCAGACTTTCTGAGATGGGCATCACTGGCACTGCACTCCAGTGGATCTCATCCTACCTGTCGGGAAGATCCTACCAGGTTTCCTGGGGAGGCAAACTGTCGGGCCCTCGCCAGCTCTCCACTGGTGTCCCACAGGGCTCCGTCCTTGGACCCCTCCTCTTCTCTCTGTACACCACCTCACTTGGACCAATCATCACCTCCCATGGCTTCTCCTACCACTGCTACGCTGACGACACGCAGCTGTACCTGTCGTTCCCCCCGACCGATCCGGGGATCTCAGCTAGGATTGAGGCCTGCCTCACAGACATCTCCGCCTGGATGACCGAGCACCACCTCCAGCTGAACCTCGCCAAAACAGAACTTCTCATCATCCCGGCTAAACCCTCCATCTCCCACGATCTCTCAATCACCCTGGGATCTGCGACGGTGACCCCTTCATCCTCTGCCAGGAACAATGGGGTTACCATGGACGACGAGCTCTCCCTCACGGCCCACATTGCTGCGGTCTCCCGGTCGTGTAGATTCACCCTCTACAACATCCGGAAGATCAGGAGATACCTGTCTGAGCACTCCACCCAGCTGCTAGTCCAAGCACTCGTCCTCTCCAAGTTGGACTATTGCAACTCTCTGCTCGCTGGTCTCCCAGCATGTGCAACCCGCCCTCTTCAGAGGATTCAGAACGCGGCGGCCCGCCTGGTCTACAATCTACCCAGACGCTCCCATGTTACCCCGCTCCTCATCTCTCTCCACTGGCTACCTATCATGGCCCGTATCAGATTCAAGACCCTGGTATTGACCTTCCGAGCAGTGAACGGGACTGCACCCGTCTACATCAAGTCTCTCCTGCAGCCTTACACCCCCACCCGCCACCTACGGTCTTCTTCAGACAACCGCCTGGTGGTCCCACCGCTCAAGACCGCCCGGTCCCAACACAAGCTCTTCTCCTGTCTGGCCCCCCAGTGGTGGAATCAACTCCCCACCTCCATCAGAGACACTGACTGTCTCTCCACCTTCAAGAAAAGGCTCAAGACGCACTTGTTCCGGGAGTACAACGGTACTTAGGAACGGTTCGCTTGACCCGATGTTAGTTTCCTCAAGGATCACAATGACTCTTGCTTAGAGACTTGTTGCTCTTGTGGTTAGTGGTAACTGATTTAAATTTTTGGTTCTCGCTGTGATATATTGTTTTATTACTGTTGCTTGCTTTTTTCCACAGGTACACTTGCACTTATAGCTGTTCATGTTGTTTGGTTGTGACTTGTTTAACTACATGCTCTTATGGTTCTTCCCTTTGGCACTTACTTTGGTTGTTCACAATGTGTGCTTCATGTTTTGGCTACTCGCGATGTTTTTTGGCTATCTTGTTGTTATGATCAGTGACCTATGCACTTTGTAAAGCTCTCTCTTGGAAGTCGCTTTGGATAAAAGTGTCTGCTAAATGAATAAATGTAAATGTAAATGTAACACCAATCACCTGCGTGAGAGACTGAGTGGTGCGTGTCTGTCGTTGCCACGGTGATGGTGCAGCTATGATTGCTGACGCGCTGAGGGCAGAGAATAACAGAAATGTAGCTAGAATCCACACCTCAAACAAGTTAACCTAGACGCAAAAGTATACGTCCAATCCAAAATATAAGGATATTTTCCGAGACCCAAGACTCTGCCGAAACCAGAGATGTCCTTTATATGTCTGTGCGGTCAGAAATACGACTCTACCGGCAGTTTCAAAATCTTGTTCTTTTTGCTTTCTCTGACGATTTTGTCACCAGATTTGCATTGGTCTCTATGGGGCGAGAGTTGGACTTTGTCTCGCTTTCGTGGGGCTCTGAACAAATGTGTACGTCTGTTGGATTCAACAGACAACTGTCTACGACCAGCACAAAATTAGCTATCTATTGATCCAAAAATGAAGCATGAAGAGCGAAAATTATGGTAATGCTGGCAAACTATAAATATATTTTCAACGACATCCGAAGCTGCCCTCCACTCTAAGCTTTTCAGTCTGCACTCTAAAGGTTTCACGTACACACCCATGTAAATCTCAGAAACGGCTTGAAAAAGTCATGAAACATAATCAGTGATATTGAAAAAAGTTGAATAGATATCAAAAAGCTGAATTGTTTAAAAATAGTTTAGGGTTTTGTCAACATTTTAAAGTTTAAATGGTGGCTCTAGCTGAAAGATTGAGGAAGAAGAAGGATTTGGAAGTTGAAGAAGTTTAAAGAAGTTTGAGAGGATTTGAAACAAAACTCCATTGGAAACCCATGTTAAAAATACTATGAATATTGATTTATATTAATTCAAGCATAAGAGGTACAAAGCTGAAAAGTCATAGCACCCATGGCCTGAAACTGCTGAATTTCTTGATAGCTGAACGGTTTTAATAGCTGAAGATTTGAAGGCGCTGAAAGGTGTCTTGGAAGAAATAGAAGAAGTTGAATAAAGATTCAAAGAACAATACTTGGAATGCTGAAGCAGCATTCCAACAATAAGTTGAATAAAGATTCAAAGAACAATACTTGGAATGCTGAAGCAGCATTCCAACAATAAAGAGAAACTGGAAGCTATGTTGTCAGGGGCTTTATGCCCCTGGTAGGGTCACCCAAGGCAAACAGGTTCCAGGCGAAGGACCAGACAAAGCGTGGCTCAAAAACCTACCATGAAGAAAACAAACAATGGTTCTCAGTTGCCCTTGCCCGGAAGCGGGTCACCGCCCCCCCCCCCCCCCCCTGGAGCCAGGCCCGGGGGTGGGACTCGATGGCGAGCGCCTGGTGGCCGGGCCTTTTCCCATGGGGCCCGGTCGGGCACAGCCTGAAGAGACAACGTGGGACCCCCTTCCAGTGGGCTCACCATCCGCAGGAGGGGTCATGGGGGTCGGGTGCAGTGTGAGACGGGCGGCTGTCGAAGGCGTGGGCCTTGGCGGTCTGATCCTCGGCTGCAGAAGCTAGCTCTAGAGACGTGGAACGTCACCTCGCTGGCGGGAAAGGAGCCGGAGCTGGTGCGCGAGGTAGAGAAGTTCTGGCTAGATATAGTCGGCCTCGCCTCAACGCACAGCATCGGCTCCGGAACCAGTCTCCTTGAGAGGGGCTGGACTCTCTTCCACTCTGGAGTTGCCCTCGGTGAGAGGCGTCGAGCTGGGGTGGGAATACTTGTTTCCCCTCGGTTCGGTGCCTGTACGTTGGGGTTCACCCCGGTGGACGAGAGGGTAGCCTCCCTCCGCCTTCAGGTGGGGGGACGGGTCCTCACTGTTATTTGTGCTTACGCACCAAACGGCAGCGCAGAGTATCCACCCTTTTTGGAGTCTCTGGGAGGGGTGCTGGAAAGCGCTCCTCCCGGAGATGCCCTCGTCCTCCTGGGGGACTTCGATGCTCATGTGGGCAATGACAGTGAGACTTGGAGGGGCGTGATTGGGAGGAACGGCCCCCCAAACGTAATGTGAGGGTCTGCTGGGAACGGCTGGCGTAATCCCCTGTCAGAATGAGCTTCAACTCCCACCTCCGGGAGAGCTTTGATCATGTCTCGGGGGAGGCCGGGGACATTGAGTCCGAATGGGCCATGTTCCGGGCCTCCATTGTTGAGGCGGCTGACCGGAGCTGCGGACGCAAGGCGGTCGGTGCATGGCGCGGCGGTAACCCTCGGGCCCGGTGGTGGACGCCGGAGGTGATGGAAGCCGTCAAGCTGAATGAGGCCTATCGGACTTTGTTGGCCGGTAGGACTCCAGAGGCAGCTGATGTGGACCGGCAGGCCAAGCGGAATGCGGCTTTGGCGGTCGCGGAGGCAAGAACCCGGGCGTGGGAGGAGTTCGGCGAGGCCATGGAGAATGACTTCCGAACTGGACCACCATCTGGCGACTCAGGAAGGGGAAGCAGTGCACTGTCAACGCTGTATATGGTGGGGATGGTGCGCTGCTGACCTCGATGGGAGATGTCCTGGATCGGTGGAAGGAATATTTTGAAGACCTCCTTAATCCCACCAACACGTGTTCCGACGTGGAGGCAGAGTCTGGGGACATTGGGGGGGGCCCTTCTATCTCTGGGGCTGAGATCGCCGAGGTGGTTGAAAAGCTCTGCGGTGGCAGGGCTCCTGGGGTGGATGAGGTCCACCCGGAGTTCCTTAAGGCTCTGGATGTTGTAGGGCTGTCTTGGTTGACACGACATCGCGTGGACATCGGGGACAGTGCCTCTGGACTGGCAGATGGTGGTTCCCCTCTTTAAAAAGATTGACTGGAGGGTGTGCTCCAACTTTAGGGGGATCACACTACTCAGCCTCCCTGGGAAAGTCTATTCAGGGGTTCTGGAGAGGAGGGTCCGTCGGATTGTCGAACCTCGGATTCAGGAGGAGCAATGCGGTTTTCGTCCTGGCCGTGGAACTGTGGACCAGCTCTATACCCTCGGCAGGGTTCTGGAGGGTGCATGGGAGTTCGGCCAACCAGTCTACACATGTTTTGTGGATTTGTAAAAGGCGTTCGACCGTGTCCCTCGGGGGCTCATGTGGGGGGTGCTCCGGGAGTACGGGGTACCGGACTCCCATATCGGGGATGTTCTGTCCCTGTACGACCGGTGCCAGAGTTTGGTCCGCATTGCCGGTAGTAAGTCGAACTTATTCCCGGTGAGGGTTGGACTCCGCTAGGGCTGCCCTTTGTCACCGATTCTGTTCATAACTTATATGGACAGAATTTCTAGGCGCAGCCAGGGCGTTGAGGGGGTCCGGTTTGGTGACCTCATGATCGGGTCGCTGCTTTTTGCAGATGATGTGGTCCTGTGGCTTCATCGGGCCGTGACCTTCAGCTCTCACTGGAGCGGTTCGCAACCGAATGCGAAGCGGCTGGGATGGGAATCAGCACCTCCAAATCTGAGGCCATGGTTATTGACTGGAAAAGGGTGGAGTGCAATCTCCGGGTCGGGGAGAAGATCTTGTCCCAAGCGGAGGAGTTCAAGTATCTCGGGGTGAGGGAAGGATGGAGCGTGAGATCGACAGGCAGATCGGTGCGGCGTCCGCAGTGATGCGGGCTCTGCATCGGTCCGTCGTGGTGAAGAAGGAGCTGAGTCGAAAGGCGAAGCTCTCTATTTTCCAGTCGATCTACGTTCCTACCCTCACCTATGGTCACGAACTGTGGGTAGTGACCGAAAGAACGAGATCGCGAATACAAGCGGCCAAAATGAGTTTTCTCCGCAGGGTGTCCGGCCTCTCCCTTAGAGATAGGGTGAGAAGCACGGTCATCCGGGAGGGGCTCAGAGTAGAACCGCTGCTCCTCCGTGTCGAGAGGGGCCAGTTGAGGTGGCTCGGGCATCTGATAAGGATGCCTCCTGGACGCCTCCCTGGTGAGGTGTTCTGGGCACGTCCCACTGGGAAGAGGCCCCGGGGAAGACCCAGGACACGCTGGAGGGACAGTCTCTCGGCTGGCCTGGGAACGCCTCGGGGTCCCCCAGGAAGAGCTGGTGGAAGTGGCCGGGGAGAGGGAAGTCTGGGCCTCCCTGCTTAGGTTGCTGCCCCCACGACCCGACCCCCAGATAAGCGGAAGATGATGGGATGGGATGGGAAAACAATAGTGATGCTTAACAGCATTCTCACAATAATATATATGTGAGAGAACAAAGGTTGTGCCCTTGCCGAAGACAAAGCACACCCAATGAAGAACCCTCCCTCCTCCTCTGCTGATCAAACAATACAACACTAAAGCAACGATCAGGGGTCAAACCTATTTTAAAACTAATTCAATTTGGGAAGTGCTTTGAAACATTTCCAATCCATGATGGAATTACAAAAACATTTTCTACCTTAAATTTTTCTTTCAAAGTTATCCAAAAAGGTATCACTTTGTGAGCAACTCAATTAGAATTTCAATTTCCTGCCAGGATATTGAAATCCATTAGAGCCAGTGGCCAATATTTAGAGCTTGTGCAAGAAAGGACACTTCACTTTGAGGACCAGGATCAATACCACAGCCACTTAGGCCTATGAAGATTGTACAGACAAGATAGGGACCATCTCCTTGGTCATACAGGTGAGGTGAGCTATCCGATTTTCTCAGACAAGCTCCTTCAGACATTTACATTTACATTTACATTTAGTCATTTAGCAGACGCTCTTATCCAGAGCGACTTACAGTAAGTACAGGGACATTCCCCCGAGGCAAGTAGGGTGAAGTGCCTTGCCCAAGGACACAACGTCAGTTGGCATGACCGGGAATCGAACTGGCAACCTTCGGATTACTAGTCCGACTCCCTCACCGCTCAGCCACCTGACTCCCATGACCAGACATGAGCAGCATGTCAAGAACAATTAACCAAAATCAGTTAAGAGGTGGTCTATTACGGCTTTGGTATAAAGTGACGGTGAACTACTGGAGGCAAATCGATGAACTGCTTCACACAGTGGAAAACCCTGCTGGTGCATGTGAGTGTGCACGTAAGAGTGCAGTGTGAGCCAGGGACCTTGCCTGCCATCTCTACAGAGAAGTCAGAGTGGGGTCAGTTATTACATAATTATGTGTGTGTGTGAGTGTGTGTTAGCTGAGCCCACAGAAAATAATTCGTCCAGACAGACACTGCTAACCTCACATTGAAAAAGCAATCCTTAAAGCACATCCCATGTCAAAATCAATCTCTTGGAAATGATCAGGATATTTCAGATGCATTTCCAGGATTGAAAAGGCTTGAGTAAACTTGTACGTTGGGACCAAAGTGGTTTGTGGAATTTCTGTGCTTCTGTGTTGATCTGTGATGATATCAGCTGTCAGCAGTCTGCGTGGGATACAGCTCTCTGCTTGCCAGCCTACTCACTGTTGTCATAGTCACAGATTTCTTTTCTGAGCACATACTCTTTGATAGGCTGAGCTCCGTGGTTTCTTTTACCTACGTTTAATCCATCTAGAGGGATATTTACTGCGGCCTAGCCTGCCCTGGCTCTGGACGAGGATCTTGCTGTCTCTTCAGAAACATTCAGTCAGAACTAAAACACAGGAGTTCACCTAAATTCTGGTTTTTATTTTTAAGTTTGATTTCCATAAAAAAAATAGATTCAGCATCAGATGTATATCTGCTAACCCATGACGTGACTGTAGGCTCTTTGCCTGCCCGCAAGCCTCCCTGCAAGCTTGTCTGCCTGCCTCTCTCTGTCTGTCTGTTTGCCTGCAAGTTTGTCTGACTTGTGGTGCTGCCACTCTTTAGTTTGAGCTCTGAAGTGTCACCAACCTTTTATCAGCAAGAAGCTCTAGAAACAAAAGACTACTTGACATGAGCATGTGCACAGTGCTGATAATTACAGATAAGTACTTATTTGAATAGCAAAGCCAGCCTAGCCTAGCATAGGGGTTAGTTTCAATGACGCATCAACTGGGTTAGCATTAGCCTAGTCTAGGAAAGAACCTAGCCTAGCATAGGGACTAGCTCCAATGAAGCATGAGGGTAACATTTGCTTTGCAAAATTCTAAGACAATCCTGCTGCTAGAGTTTATGATAAGTTAATTACGTTGAGCTTCTCCCGCCTATTGAGCATACACTTATGTACACCGACAGCCAGGTGTTTGCTGTGTGTTTGGAATATCAAACTAAGGTGCGATAAGCTCTTCAGTGTTGAACAGAGATTTTTCCAGCCCATCGCTTGCCTCCTGTTAAGAGCAATAATCCAAATGATTAATGAACTATCAGTACAATCTGATGATGCACATGCAAGTGCAGAAAAGTATACTGCAGTTATAAGCAAAAACATTTTCATTTCCAGTTAGTTGCAAAGTTCTCCATCTACATCGAGCAAACCATCACCTTGGTCAGCTAGGAGCTAACATCCTGCTGAACTGACATCGCAGAGAGGTGTTCTTAGGACAATTGAAGGAATATAATGGATATAACAAGTCCATATGCTGTTCCTCCTTTGAGGGAAAATACACGCAACTCCAAACAGTGTAAACAAGGCCAATTACAGTAGCTATGCTGCCCCCTCCAGAATTACCCTCACCCACCCTCTCTCCCTTTCTTTTCTCTCTCTCTCAAAGACCCTTTCTCTCTCTCTATCATACATATACACACATACACACCCAACTACTGTAAACACATACTCTCTTGCTCTCACTTCTTACTGGAGTTGACTGCTGTCCTACCTCCGAAATGCACCTTCTTCCTTGCCTTGGCAGGGTCATCCATCTGCCCTCTCTGTAAAGCTCTCTCCCCAAACGCAGTGTCTCGCTCCAAGCACACTCTCTGCCCCTCGGCCCGGCCAGCCCTCCTCACACCTGGTCTTCAGGCCACAGCCTCAACGCTAGCCACTTCGCAAAGTTGGGCCAGCCCCAAAACCACCAGGTACGAGCCCATCACCACAACCCTCTCCATAGAACACGGAACAACAAATCTAGAACATACGTAAGCTCTGCTCTTAGAGCTGTGAAATAGAGAGTGTGTGTGAGAGAGAGAAACAGAGTGAGAGAAAAAAAATACAAAAATGGAAAGGAAAAAAAATCTTGCCAAGGCCCACTCCTTAGCAACGGGGTTGGTACAGTGTGTAGAGCATGTTACCATGGAAATATATCAATCAGGAATGTACATGAGGGTTGCTCTGAAGGGTGAGAGAGAAGCTGCTACAGACTGTGGAGGATGGTTTAAAGCTGCTGGAATATGCTGCTCATGCTGTACATTCACTCAGATCTATTACTAGTACTGCACACTCAGTACAATATAATAGCAGCAAAAAAATATTCTATCTATACTGATGCAGCTAGCTGACGCTCTCTCTCTGGGAGGGGACTAGGGGCTCTCTCTCTCTGGGTGGGGGCTAGTATCGCTCTCTCTCTAGGAGGGAACTAGGGCATCTCTCTAGGAAGGGACTAGGGTATCTCTCTCTAGGAAGGGACTAAGGTATCTCTGGGAAGGGAACTAGGGCATCTCTCTCTAAGAAGAGACTAGGGTATCTCTCTAGGAGGGGACAAGGGTTTCTCTCTAGGAGGAGAGTAGTGTATTTCTCTAGGAGGGCACACTCTCTCTACACACAAGGCTAAACACAGAATAATTTTATTCAGAATAAAATCTTCAACTTTTCTGACATCTAGGTTGACAATTGAACGAGTTGGCTCAAAGAGCCTTGTAGGTGAACGATGGGAGCCGGCTTGCATATCAGAAGAGATGGATATATTTTTATTTTTAATTGAAGATATTAATTATTAATATATTTAAATTAACATAGTTAACTAATACAATTAAATAAAAAAACACAATAAGAACTAAAATATAATTGACCTAAATGCTCAAGCACATTCGTTCTGACTGTTGGCTCAGACTAACAGCCTCACTTTTTGTTTCTGTCAATCAGACACGCAGTCGACCAATAGCCGAAACCAAAGATGCATGAGGGAGGGTCACACTCACTAGCAGCAGCCGAGCCGAGAGGCCGAACTCTTGTTACTGAACATGCACTTTGTTTATATACATGAAAAAGTTATACTTTAAATGCAAATGTTTCATTGCATTCTTTTACATAACAAATCAATGCATTTAAAACATTGTGGTTAAGGTAGAGTATGATTTAATCTATTTAATCAGTACTGTTTTAACACCAACTAGAGAGGGTACCATTTCTGGGGAAATTGTGAGGTGTGCTTCATTTTCAATGGAGCAAGGCGAATCGCTTGCGTGGTGCATTGTGGGTAGCGACGCGACCGAGTTGAGAACTTTATGCAAATGAGGAGCGATTTTCGCTAGCGATGGCCAGTGTTTTCTTGTTTCTCGTAACGTAGCAACCATGGTGAACATTTCTAGCTTTCTAGGTTTCAAGGTGGAGGAGAAACTAATCATTTGTGTGGCTGCTTACCCAGTCCTGTACGATACATAGCTGTATTCGTACAGAGATGTTAATAAAAAACGATGCATGGCGCAAGGTTGCCGAAGTTGTTGGTGCTTGTACTTTCAAATTCAGTCTAGTCACATTACGTAACTTCGTTCTGTGGTAACTACAGTAGCTAGCTAGCCCGGCTGGAACTCCCTATCGTATCGACAGATTAGCAGACTTTTGAGTAATATAATAAAACGTTTTTTACACATGTCAACGTTTATGTCTATTAAACAGTTTTGTATTTTGTATACAAGTTGTATTTTGATCGATGTTGTGAGTACGTAAACCCAAGTCTGCACACTTGGCCATGATAACTACAACAGTGACTTTAGAGAACTACATTTTACATTAATCTGTTTGAAACGCACCCGAGCGTGGTGAACTGTGGGAAGGCGAGCGATGGCAAGCGATTCGCATCGCTGCAGTGGACACACACTGTAAGCCTAAACAACAGGGGTACATTTTTTTATCGTGATTCAGTCTGCTAGCGATTCAGATCGATTCACAAATGTATTGTTTTATTCTTAGATTGTTAGTTCTTAGAAATAGATAAACTTTTGTACTTTTACTTAATTTAATATCCGCATATGTTTATTGTTTGCACCTCCCTGCCACAGTAAATTCTGTGTTTGTATAAAATACATGGCGAATAAACCGTATTCTAATTCTGAGTCTGATATGTGAATCGATTTTTCAGAGAAAAATCGTGAATCGATTTTTAATTGAATCGTGACCCCAAGAATCGAATCGGGAGGTACCAAAAGATTCCTACCCCTATTAAACAAGTTTACTGGAAGCTATCATTGTCAGTAACAACAAAAGAAAAATGCGACCATTTGGTCGCAGTCTACAGCCCTGCCTGGAGAAGCCAGCTGTGGTCCGTTTTGCTCCTAGTTTCAGACTTCACCCCTGGTAAGTTGTACAGCGGAGCTAGCTAACTACTAGCTACCGCTATGTGGGTATTGCTGGAGCTAACCAGTCGAAGGGCGTACAAACATACAGGTTGTTGATATCACAGCCTGGAAACATAGCTAGCTACATGTTATCACCCTAGCCTTTGCCTGTGGCCTTTCTGCAGCTGTCTTGCCATTTTAGATATCAAGCTGTAAAACTAATGTTCTACAATAGATAATCGTGTGTGATTTGTGACGTTGTGATGTTAGTGATGGTGGTTAGCTAGTTAGCCACCGTTCTCCAATTTTTTTTTTTTACTTAAACCGTGCAACAGAACGTAAAATCCAATACAAGCATCGCAATTGTACAAGTTCTACACTCTACACTCTCAAATTCTACACTCCTATATATTTTGAGGTCGCACAGATACAATTTTGGGAGCATTTGCAACCAAAATGGTCGCAATTTCGGGCATCGTAAAGGAGACAAATCTAATATGAGTAAGTACTTTTTATTTGTCGAGTATATAAGACTTTGGCTTCTCCATGAGGTCATTTTATATAAAAAATGTATTTACACATTTAGCAGACGCTCTTATCCAGAGCGACTTACAGTAAATACAGGGACATTCCCCCGAGGCAAGCAGGGTGAAGTGCCTTGCCCAAGGATACAACATCAGTTTGCATGACCGGGAATCGAACTGGCAACCTTAGGATTACTAGCCTGATTCTCTCACCGCTCAGCCACCTGACTACCTATTTCTTGAATTTACTGAAAATGTGCCATATTGTCACATGTATGGTTATCAGGATAACAAATGATCTATCAGGATATGACATTTTGGTCATATTACACACCATTCTTCAGTGTAGTCATCTAGAAGAGTGCTCTCTCAGCAGCTTCGCCTGAATATCAGAGGCTTACTGTATCTTATGCATACTATGTTGTTATGAAATCATGTGTGCCCACTGCAATGAGACCAATGGATCAGTCCCAAGAGAACCAATTGACAGGAATATTAAATGCCTGCCAATTATTTTCATATACTTTGGTATTTGTACAGGTATATGTAATGGACCTCTGTAATTGGGCGAGGTCACCCTGACTGAGCGTCCTCCTGCTGCTACCAATCCCTGGGGCAAGAACCATGAACAACCAATAATTTCAATCTCAAGGAGGAGGAGGATGAGAACAAAGAGGAGAAGGAAGAGGAGGAGTAGAAACAGGAGGATGATGATGATGAGGAATAGAAACAGTCATGATGTCAATGATGATCCAAACTGCCTTGCACATGTCAGAGCCCTCCCAGTGAATTACAATGCTTATCCTCTCAAACACAGCTGCTCCAGTTAGCCTGTTAGTTCAGAAGTCATTCACACACTCCCTCCTGTACCCCCACCAACTCTCTAAAGGGGACCTGGATTATTAGAGTGAAATGATTAAGAGGTTGGTTTACCCTAAATACTGCTTCCGTCACCCCTAGCAATATTAGCCTGTGCCCTTGAGAACGTTGCCTACAGCAGCAGGACAGAGTTTACAGCCAAGGAAGCATTAGCAATATAGTAATCATTATAGTAGTGTGTTACACTACTGTAACGCACTTCTCATTGGGATCCCTAACAAGAGCCTGCAGAGATTGCAGTATGTTCAAAACAGTGCAGCAAGGATCCTGATGAGAGTGCGGAAATACGACCACATCACACCCATTCCCCATTCACTCCATTGGCTTCCCGTTTCTGCCAGGAGAATTCAAGGTCTGGAACGCCCTCCCCGACCATCTGAGGGCACCTCAAACCACTGAGACTTTAAAAAAAGGACTAAAACATTTCTTTTTAAGCAGATCTTATGAGTTTTAATTATCTAATTGTATTTTATATTGATGTTTTACCCTGTTTTATCATATTAACTGTAGCACTTTGAGATCTGTTTTCGGATGAAAGGTGCGTTATAAATACAATTTATTATTATTGTTATTATTATTCACTAGATTACTCCAAACATGCGATCCAAGTCTTAATGGAATGGATTTGACCATTCTGGTTAAAGGTGGATATGGACAGATACCATGGGCCTATATACAGCATATCAATCAAGGAGCCAGGGTAAACATCTCTCTACTTGAAACACTGACCAGGGTAGGAAAATCCTTTCGAATTAAAATAATTGATTAATCATGTATCACAGTATTTGACTTGAATCAGTATTGTCTCCAACACTCTATATGATGAATCATATAGAGGTTGAGATATGCACACATATTCTCTCCACCTACTGACATATCCTTCTATACTAGTGTACTTCAGAGACCTTTCTACTTGGCCTCTGGCCCGAGTTGAACGGTGTATGCTGATCACACCACAGATCCAAGGCACAGATCCACAGCACAGATCCACAGCACCACTGAACACTGGCTTCACTGAGGTGGAAGCATTTATTTGGACCAAAATAACTCTCAACAGAATGTTGCCCCCAGGAGTAAGGCTAGCGTGTGTAAGCCACACACACACTGTTACAGACACACACACACACACACTGTACAGCCGCACAGCATACAAGCACAAAAATGCACACACAGTGTGTCGTAAGACACACATAGGACACACATACACACCATACATACATACACACACACACACGTGACTAAATGGACAAGCAAGGACACTGAAATATCCACACATGCGTATGAAATCCCGCAGTAGAATACCAGTGAAGATTTACAAAAGAGAAGGCAGTTTGCTAGACAACACTTCAATCAGTCTAAATCTCCTCTGAAGCCTCTGTCACTGTGGCCTGTGTTTTGTGCAGGGCTGCTGTTGTGGATGGACAGATGTTCTTTACTAATCCCCAATCAACAGGGTGTCACACACACACACGACAGAAGCTGGGTTACATAAGATCATACATGTGCACACGACTGACACATACTAGACAGTGAACATACATCTTGTGTGATTGGGACAATGAATACAGTATCATGTATGTGTGTTTATGTATGTGTGTAAGAGATTGAGTGTGTCATGCCTGCATATGCATGTATGTTAGTATGTGCATGCATGGATGTGTGTGTATGCGTGTGCCTTCAATATGTGTGTATTTGCGTCCATGCATGGGTGTGTGTGCATATGCATGCATGTAAGTAAGCAAGTAAGTAAGACTTTATTTATATAGCACTTTTCATACAAGAATTGCAGCTCAAAGTGCTTTGCACAAGTTGTACACAAGTTGTGCATGCATGCGTGTGTGCGTGCATGTGTGTATATGTGTGTGCATGTCTACGCGTGTGCATGTATGTGTGTGGGAGAGTGTGCTTGTACGTGCATCTGTCCATGCAGTTGAGTGCTAATTGAATTAACAGCCTGCCATGGCCAGAAGGCTGTTCTCATATTCAGCTGCTCATCAGAGCACAAGGGAGGCAGGCACAGTGTCCAGCCTTGGACTGCTCTGTTTGGTTTAGCTCGGAGACGCTGTATTGCATGTTTATACACTGGTTAGCTGTTGTATGATCTGCAACTGTGAGTGTATGTTTTGCGAAAGTGTCTCTCTGTGTGTGTGTGATTGAGTGAGTAGCGAGTTAGTACGTGTGTGTGTGTGTCTGTGTGTGTATGTACGCATTTGTGTGTGTGGCCTTACATGGCCTCTCTTCTTGGGCCTGGGTAGGGATTTCCTCCACACACTCAGCAGGGAACCAGCCCACATTCCCTCTGGCACTGCCCTCCCAGAAACCCCCCTCTCCGATCGACAAAACTGGAGGGAGAGAAATAGGGAAGGGGGAGGATGTAAGGGAGGACAGAGTGAAGGATAGAGAGTGAGGGGGAGGAGATGGAATGACAAAAGGGATGGAGAATGAGAGACAGGGAGGGAAAAGGAAAGACAGAGAGATGGATATAGAATGACAGAAAGAGAAAGACAGAAAATGACAGAGAGAAAGAGGCAGAACAAAGGGTTATCATGCCATCTAGACAGCGCTCAGAGAGATTATTCTTTCCAGAAAATGTATGCGAAGGGTTCACCTTTGACCCGGTCATTCTTGTAGAGGTTGATCTCCCCCTCTGCCTGGGGCTGGTAGGGCCGCACCACCACATAGTGTCTGCCTGGAACAGCACTGTACAACTTCCTCTTCTGGGTCTGAGGATCCTGGCCTGCTAGAGCCTCACGACCCCTGTGAGGACTGAGGAGAGGAGAAAGGAAGAGGAGAGGGGAGAGGAAGACAGATGAGGAGAGGAGAGTAAAGAAGAAAAAAGGAGAGTAGAGGAAGAGAAAGAAAGTGAACTTCACACTTTTCTTTATATAATACAAACTGGTTTAGTCTACACTAGAGGATGAGTTTCCATGGTAGACAGTGAACGGTTGTGCAAGGGAGCCTCCTGCTGGCCAACAGTAGAACTGGTGGCCTTGACTATGACGTCATTACAGTGATGGGAAAAATTATTTGATGCCCTGCTGATTTTGTACGTTTGCCCACTGACAAAGAAAGGAGTAGTCTTTCATTTTAATCGTAGGCTTATTTGAACTGTGAGAGACAGAATAACAACAACAAAAATCCAGAAAAACGCGTGTCAGCATTTTTATTAATTGATTTGCATTTTAATTAGTGAAATGAGCTGAGATTAGTGTGTGTGCTCCTAATCAAATCAAATCAAATGTATTTGTATAGCCCTTTTTACACGCAAGCATGTCACAGAGGGCTTCACATATGCCTATAGAACTCCCTCCTAATCTCAGTTTGTTACCTGTATAAAGGACACCTGTCCACAGAAGCAATCAAAAAGATTCCAAACTCCCCATGACCAAGACCAAAGAGCTGTCCAAGGATGTCAGGGACAAGATTGTACACCTACAAAAGGCTGGAATGGGCTACAAGACCATCGCCAAGCAGCTTGGTGAGAAGGTGACAAAAGTTGGTGCGATTATTCGCAAATGGAAGAAACACAAAAGAACTGTCAATCTCCCTCGGTCTGGGCCTCCATGCAAGATCTCACCTTGTGGAGTTGCAATGATCATGAGAACGGTGAGGAATCAGCCCAGAACTACACGGGAGGATCTTGTCAATGATCTCAAGGCTACTAACCTACAAATCTCTGCATGGATTGGCACCACTGTACCTCTCCGGTCTCCTTGCACCCTATTGCCCCGCAAGGACACTTAGATCTCAAGATGCCGGCTATCTGGTGGTTCCCAAAATTAAGAAAAAAACAGCTGGAGGTAGGGCGTTCTCCTATAGAGCACCTCTTCTCTGGAACAAATTACCTGTCTCAATTAAGGAGTCTGATACTGTTTCGACATTTAAAATTAGGTTAAAAACGTTATTGTTTAGTCAATTCTACGACTGTTAAAGGTAAGTATGTTACTAGTTGGAGGCAACGGGGGACGGGTTGTTTCCATCCTTATTCTATAAGTATTACTTATTTTAGAGTTCTCTTCCCCTGGAACAGATTTCATGTTCCAAACGAGGGGGGCTGTCGCTGTCTTGGTGTGTGGGGTTGCATCAAATTCCCCTTTTTTGCTCTGTTAAATTGCTGCACCAGTCCACACTTGACCGGTGGGGATCTCATTCTATTATGACTGTAACTGTTAGCTGCTCCTGGCATTCTCTAATCCCTGCTCTCCTCTCTCTGTCCCCCCCCACACACATCCCTTGTGGTGTGGGGGGTTTGAGTTGTCAGCACCTGCCTGGTCGTCGGTCGGCCAACGCTGGACCTGGTCGCGAGTCTCCCGGTCCTGTCCTACATCTATAAAGTTGAACAATGGATTTTGGTGTTTCAAAACCCATCGACACTGTATGACTATGTTTAGCCTGTGTTCTGCTCCTCTCTCTCACCAACCGTCTCTGGAGGAGGGGATCCCTCTCTGAATTGCTCCTCCCAAGGTTTCTTCCATTTTATTCTCCTGTTGAGAGTTT
Source organism: Osmerus mordax (assembly GCF_038355195.1). Classification (NCBI taxonomy): domain Eukaryota; kingdom Metazoa; phylum Chordata; class Actinopteri; order Osmeriformes; family Osmeridae; genus Osmerus; species Osmerus mordax. The sequence goes on from NC_090053.1 coordinate 15,444,595, forward strand.
TTTGGGGAGTTTTTCCTTGTCTTCCTTGAGGGTTTAGGTTGGTTGAGGGGCAGTTATATGGGCGTATGTGAAGCCCTATGTGACATGCTTGCGTGTAAAAAGGGCTATACAAATAAATTTGATTTGATTTGAAGGCAGCTGGGACCATGGTCACCAAGAAAACAATTGATAACACACTATGCCGTAAAGGACTGAAATACTGCAGCGCCTGAAAGGTCCTCCTGCTCAAAAAAGGACATGTACAGGCCCGTCTGAAGTTTGTCAATGAACATCTGAATTATTCAGAGTAGAACTTGGTGAAAGTGTTGTGGTCAGATGAGACCAAAATCGAGCTCTTCAGCATCAACTCAACTCACTGAGTTTGGAGGAGGAGGAATGCTGCCTATGATCATTAGTAGACCATCCCCACCGTCAAACAAGGAGGTGGAAACATAATGCTTTGGGGGTGTTTTTCTGCTAAGGGGACAGGACAAGTTCACTGCATCAAAGGGACGAGGACGGGGCCATGTACCGTCAAATCTTGGGTGAGAAGCTCGTTCCCTCAGCCAGGGCATTGAAAATGGGTCAGGGATGGGTATTTCAGCATGACAATGACCAAAACACATGGCCAAGGCAACAAATGAGTGGCTCAAGAAGAAGCACATTAAGGTCCTGGAGTGGCCTAGCCAGTCTCCAGACCTTAATCCCATAGACAATCTGTGGAGGGAGCTGAAGGTTCGAGTTGCCAAACGTCAGCCTCAAAACCTTAATGACTTGGAGAAGATCTGCAAACAGGAGTGGGACAAAATCCCTCCTGAGATGTGAACAAACCTGGGGGGTATTCCAAGTAGCGGGTTTAGTGAAAACCTGAGTTGTTTAACCCTGAAAAGAGGCATACTCCGAGGTTTCCGTTCCAGAAAGAGAGGTAACAAAACCTTTTGGTAAGTTTCCATGGTAACTTACTCCGTGAAACTAACCTGTTTGCTAGCAGGTTTTCCATGCCAAACTCTGCATTTCTACCCATCCCCTCCCACTTTCTGAGCCTGATAGCGTTGGCAGATAGGCCCTATGGGATATCCTTTCCTGCTTCAGCCGACCGATCTCGAACAAAGTTTTATTCGCTTAGTTATACGCCGGGAGAGGATTTTAAGACTGCGATTCGATGTGCTTTAATTCCCTGATGAATACCTAAGTTAACGTTACCGTTTCCCGTCACAATCTGTAATTTATTTTAGCAACATTCTCAGCCCTTAGGCCTACATCGCTAATGTTACTCGCCGTGGACGTGCACTCAGAACTGACCAAAAGCTTTTTGGCACTGAAATAAAGACAAATAATTAGGGTTCCTCCGGTAGCAGGGAGCCTATTGTTTTTGTTAGTATTCCTATTATTATTATTTTTCCTCTTCTCCGCTAAATGGCTCAATAGCTCAAAAAGTCCTTGACCCGATTTTTTCCAATTTGGCCCAATGATACAACAGGTCACTCACTACTCCCAGACGGCTAGTGGCCCATGTACGCCCATAGGTGGCGCTATAAGCCACGCCCAAAGTATATGTGATTTCCCCAGCGCCACATTTCTCCAAAATGGCTGAAAATTGGTATACTTGCCTTATTTCTCATGGGGAACAAAAAAGCCTCAAGGACCCATAAGGTCCGCCATGATAGATTTTGCTGTACTGTCCCAATTTGGTACAACCTTCAAAACCCTTCTCCTCATGAACCATAGATCCAATCGACTTGAAATTTGAAATTGAATAAGGAATGCAATACAAAATGGCTGAAAGAAGTGTATTTATGTAAATGTACACATTGCCACAATATCTTTGTGTTAATAAATCAAATATAATTTAGACTGATAGTTTTTCAAACGTTAGTGCCAAGTTGACATCATTCTGAAGTACCATATGCAATTTCACCTTGATATGTCAATATATGATTGAATTCAATTGAATGGCTCCACAGCGCGCGCACACTCATCCTGCCCCTTGTCACACGAGCGAGCATGGCGATACACACACACATGCTTTCTGAAAATTGTGTGCTGACCAAGCCCCCACCCTCGGTTTTTAGCTCCTGTTTCATTTTGCTTCCAATCGCAGCTCGCCATTACGAATATAAATTATTTTTCGGTGGCCATTGTTATTTTCAACTGGAGTCGCCTGATAGCCGTGTTGGAGGCAGCCAAGTTTGGTAAGTCCTATTTTTACACATTTGAAGATAGAATTAATTATTGGGTTTGTGAAAGTACACTACTCTTGAATTATGGTGAAGGTTTGAGCACTTTTAGACCTAATGCTAGGTCGTGAGTTTGAAGTGACGGAAAACGGAACTCGAAAAGTAGCTAGCTTTTCCCCTTTGTGTTTATAATTAGTGAATCTTTTTGCATCTTGGCGAATTCTTCACCCAAAAGGTTGAGGAGGGCAGCCTTCCGGAGAAATGGCAATTCCCCACAGACCTGTAGGCTCCGAATTTTGATTTGGGTTGTGAAAGTCTTTGTAATTGGAGTGAGTTCGGACGCCAGGGAGACCGCATAGGCTTAGGCCGCAGCCATGTTTTGGTTGCATCATGTTCACCATTTTATTTACAGTTCGGTAAATTATACCCCCGAAAAGGGCAGGGCAGCCTCAAGAGATGTGGGAATTGTGCTTTTAGCCAGATGGTCCTATTATTTTTGTGATTTGTGAAAAACGCAATCCTGTTTCCTTCGTCATTTGCCTGAGAAAGCGACCTACGTTAGCCAGGCTAGTTTCACTCGGTCAGCCTATTTAAAGGTCTCTGGCAGTCAGAATCACTGATTACAGGCAAAGGTCGAGCTGGTCTTTGGGTAGATGTGTATGTTGACCAGTTTAGAGCTAAATACTCTTGCCAGAGCCTGGAATCGAACCCGTGTTTTGAGTGACTTTGCATGGGTCTCCATCAGGTCATCACATTTGGATTCAAGTTTTAGATCAAGTTTTAGATCTTGAGTCTGAAGTGACGGAATCGACCGAACTCGAAAAGGAGCTAGCTCTAGCTTTTTTCCTCTGTTTTTAATTAGTGAATCATTTTGCATCTCGGCGAATTGTTAATCAAAAAGGTCGAGGAGGGCAGCCTTTAGGAGAAAAAGCAATTCCCCACAGACCTGTCGGCTCAGAATTGATTTGGGGCGTGAAAGTCTTTGTAATAAGCCTATGCTCCAGGGAGACCGCATAGGCTTAGGCGGCAGCCATGTTTTGGTCGCGTCATGTTCATAAGTTCACCATTTTACAGTTAGGTCTACAAGAAAAAGGTCGAGGAGGGCAGCCTTTAGGAGATGTTGGAATTGTGCTTTTAGCCAGATGCTCCGATTATTTTTGTGATTTGTGGACTTGCAATTGGAGTGATACTGCGTCCCGGGGGTACATTGTTTTGACGTTAGCCTTAGTCAGACTCGGCTCGCCCACTTGCACTTAATTCTACTCCAAAAAGGTCAGGGAGGACTGCTTTTCGTAGACAAGGGCCTGCTAAAGATAACCAGTATATCTGATTTTTCAAGGCGAGCCTGTTTCATTCGTCATATGCCCTGAGAAAGCGACCTACGTTAGCTAGGCTAGTTTTGCCAATTTCAGTAAGTCAGGCTATTTAAATGTCTCCGACAGTCAGAATCACTGTTTACAGGCAAAGGTCGAGCTGGTCTTTTGTCAGATGTGTATATATTGACCAGTTTAGAGCTAAATACTCTTGCCAGAGCCTGGAATCGAACCTGTGTTTTGAGTGACTTTGCCTGGGTCTCCATCGGGTCAACACATTTGGGTTCAAGTAATGGCACTGCATTTCACAGTCAAAACTGTAGTGTATGTCAAGTGTAGATGGAAAAAGCTTCGTTTTTCACAACTGAACTGACATGGATCCTTTCTTCACTTTTACAGGTCTGGAGGGTCATGCAGAGTCCTGCTCAACAGAGTTCAATAGAGGATGCTGAGAGCAACAACAGAGAATGCTGAGAGCATCACAGACCCCTTGCTGGACTATCCCTTTCTAGCTGGACAACTTCATTCAGCTGGCCTGCCCTGCCTGCTTGCAGGCCCTGCTTGCCCCTGCCTGCCAGCCCTCCAGAGACAGTCACCCCACAGACACAGTAGCTCTGCAGACTGCTTTTTTGAGGACATTGATGAAAAAGGACAAACCAGCATTTTTTACTTTGATGAAGTCTAAATGTTTAATCCTTTCCATGTCCCAGTATGCCAAGCTGCTGACTTTGAGTGTCTTACGTGATGAAACCAGTTCAAGTGATAGACTTTTGACCTGAATCCAATGATTATTCATCTGAATAAAAACCACTCAAGAAAAGTACTGCTTCTTTATTCATAGTATTTATGTATATATAATTGCGCAGCTCCCCCTGTCAATGATCTAGCACCTCCTCAGCACCTATATTAAAGATTCTCTGGCGCCATCCCTGCCCAGGGTTGATTGTAACTGGTGTTGGAAAACATTCCAACATAATTTGTTGGATATGAAGCCCCCACCCTCCACTCCAGAGACAGTTGGTGACAGAGAGGTGCAGACATTAAGTTAAACATAGTCATGCGTGTTACGGCTCCCACTCCTGCCTGTAGGGTGTGTGTGTTTTGTTTGTGTGTTGTCTGTAGGTGTTCCTGTGACGGTGCTGGTGAGTGCGCGCCCCGACGTCGGGATCCGGACCTGAAGCGGCTGTGTCTAATCGGGCCTAGTTAGACACCCGTCATATATACAGAGGTGTCAAAAGTATTCACATTCATACTCAAGTAGAAGTATAGATACTATGGTTTAAAAATACTTCTGTAGAAGTTGAAGTATCAATTCAAGCTTTTTACTCAAGTAAAATTATAAAAGTACTAGTTACAAAACTACTTAAAGTATAAAAGTAGAAGTAGTAAGAGGAAAAATGACCACTAAGGACAAAAGCTTAGGCACAGGGGTCTATAATGCACGACCCCACCTCCCCCCAAAAAAACATTTTTCCAAAGGCCATAATGACTTGTTATATTGAAATGTTAATGTTGAAAAATGTGGGCTGCACCAGTTTATGCCCATTGAAAATGAACACATTTTAGTACAATGCAAATACATTAAAGAACCATATGTGTAGCCTATTACTAAGCATTAACATGTGTTTCATGGAGCGGAAGATATGACTATTTGCCTATACGTATTGTAATGCTGCAAAAAGTCAAACTTCAGAGGCATGTTATCAATAGCCTTTATTCAAATTGGACGGCGAGCCATTAGCTCGTTGTAGCTTACTTGGGTGTGCAGAGCTTGTAGCGCATTCGAAGTTGAGAGTTGTTTTTGCATCCAAACATTTCGAAAAATTCTTCGAGGTACGGACAGGGATGTAGAAGGGTTGGCTAATCTTCCTAGCTACAAACCTCCTTGCTGGTGCTTGGTTCGGACATTTTGCTCTAGTTCTCTTGAGTCTCTGCCACGGACATCTTTGTAGACTCCATACGTCTGCTATTTCCTTGCTGGAGTTTGATGTGATTTTGTGTCATGTGCAGGTGATGGATCACGTATAAACCAATAGGGTGTTGGAATGGTATATGTTTATACTTCTCATCCAACCACAATCAAATTCACTCTATCCGGATGGCGCGTTTTTTTGAACGATGACAAGCCGGAATGAAAACAAGCCGAACTGAAATTGGAGTAACAAGGCTATTTTTAAAATGTAAGGAGTAGAAAGTACAGATAACTGCGTGAAAATGTAAGGAGTAGAAGTAGAAAGTCGGCTGAAAAATAATTCCTTCAGTAAAGTATAGATACCCAAAATTTCGACTTAAGTAAGGTAACAAAGTATTTGTACTTCGTTACAAATACTTCGTTAGGAGAAGGGAGATAGTGTAAAGACCCATGGGTATACTCCTCAACACGTAGATAACCGATGTTATGTACAGTAGTTTGGGAGCGGTTCCACCTGCACCTTTTGTAACTTAGTGTAGTCAGGTTAGGAAATACTAGGTTAGTTAGTGGTTTTCCAACAGGGCCGTTTTCGGTCCTTAGCGTAGTGCACTTTGTTTGTCTCATCGGGAATCGCTCATAGTCCCTTCTCCGTGTCTTTATGTACTGGTACGTCCCTTGTCTAGTAGTCATTAGGAGCCAATGTGGCACCTATTGTTTTTGTTAGTTTTATTATTATTATTATTATGCATAGCGATTGGTGAAAAGTTTTGAAATTTGGCACACTAATTTGGAACGGTCTCCTGACTATTTATCACCAAGTTTCATGTCAATCCATGAAGCACTATAGCGCCACCAAGGTGTCAAAGTTGGAGGTGCGTTTACGCCCATAACTTTTGAACCATAAGACTGTTTTTCTTAATGAATTAATTTCCATGCAGACAAAAAGTTATCAAAACTTTTTGTCTGCAAAACATTTATTTATAGTCAAAAAGAAGCGGATTCATTGTGCTTTGTAAATATAAGGCTTCTACATCTAGCCAGCGCATTTTGTCTTAAAATGACATATTTACCAAACGCTTATCGTTACAAAACTCGGTGTACGTCTTTTGCGCAACGCCGTGAAGGTAATCGAAAGTTTCGGGGTAGCGCCACCGCCACCGCGCAAACATGGCAACTAGGAAGAAGCGTTCTAAAGTTTGGTTGTATTTCACACGACAAAATGACAACAACGGCACTTGTAACGCGTGTAAAAAGTGTATTTCGTCGAAGGGAGGAAATACTACAAATATGAAGAAGCATTTGAACACACAGCATGGAATGAAGTTACTGGAACGTCATGTGTTCGATGCATGCAGCAGCGCAGCTAACGTTCGCGCTTCACCTCTAACTATCTAAGGTAGAGCTAAACTGATCAAAAGTGATCACAACCACTTGTTACTGTGTGAAGCAATTTGCCTTTATTGTGTGTAGTCGATCTAGTTATCTTCTGTCCCGTCGTTTGAAGCGTACATTTTAGCTCTGGCATTCGTCTCCCATTAGTATTGATCTTATTGATCATTTCACGTTATCGGGGCGGCGTGTGTTATCAGCAAACGTTCGCGTGTCGCATTATTAAACTGAGCATATCGATTTTTAATCCATTATTAAACTTAGCATTTTAATTGTTTAACCTTTTAATAGTCCTGTTAAATGTGCCTGAAAACGCCTAAACAACATACCCTAACGGTGGCTAATTTGCTAGCCACAGTCACTGACGTTACTAACGTCACGAAAACACGCGTGACTACCTGTAGCAGAACATTCGTTTCGCATCTGTTAACTTGGGGGATAGCTAGGCTAACTATAGCTTTACTGCAAGGCAGCTGCAGAAACTCCACAAGCAAAGAGGCCAGGGTGATAACTATTTACTCATTTTACTTTGTGATGTGAAACACAATTATGAAATGTAATGTACAATATTAGCTGATATTATTAAGGAAGTAGGCCCACATCTACTTTCGGAAACGGTAGTCTACTATTTCACTGAAGCATTAGCATGACATTAGCCTCTGTTGCCCGGGCAACACATACCACAGTGGTCTATGATTGTTTTCAATCGTTAAAATAAACATTCCTCACAAATACATTTTTACAAGTAAACGATTTGTTGGTGAAATTATCATTACTTGTGGTTTCAAACCAGTGTTGCTCATTGCAACGCTGTAGCCTACGCGAGACACACGACAAAAACATCTAACTTACACAGCTGTTTATGAAGTCAAACGGCGACAGAACATGTTCGGCACTCCCCTTACTTAAATCAAAAGTCGTTCAATAGGTGAAACTATCTGACTACTAACCTGAACTTCATTGCCACAGCCTAAACTTTGTCAATCTGTTCATGAAAATAATTAATTTCAGCCTAAACCGTACAACGGAACGTTTAATCGAATTCAACCAACGCAATCGCTACCAAGACGAACACAGCAGTAGTCTAGTACTGTACTGTAGTAGTAGAATTTACCGGGGCAGCTTCTCCACACAGGGCTATATCGCATTTTGCGTTGTTACTGACAATGATCGCTACCAGTGAGCTTTTTATGAATGAGCGATTTTCCACTAAATAAATGTCAAGCTTATTTAAGTTTTTGGGGGCATATTTTCAGTTAGCAGATGGTACTGTTTGAATCGCGATTCTATCTTCTGCCGGTAACGTCGTAGAATAATCTTCAAAGGGGGTTCTTTATTAATGAATGAATGCAATATGAGTAGGCTAAATGCCAGAAAATATCACGAGAAGGGAAAACTTAAAAGGACGTTTAAGTCATAGAGATTAAATCAATTTTTACACCGGTCTGCCAAATGTATTCGTTTTGATTCAGCTATGAGGCTGCCTCTTGCAGGAGAAATGAGAAGACATCATATTTCATTCTACACTTCACTCGTATTTTGAGTTGTAAATGAGCAGCAAAAAAAAGATGCTTTTAAATCTATGTAATATTTATACATAATAAGTAGGCCCTATGCATTTTTATATAAAATATACAGGAATATCAGTTGTAAAAATGGCATTAAAATCCCTGTACAACCGACGCAAGCAAGCACACCCTACAATTTCCCCAGAAATTGTACCCTCTCTAGTTGGCTGTAGAGGGGAGAATCGATAAGAGAATTGATAAGGAATCGAATCGATAAGCAGGAATTTATAAGGAGTCGGAATCGTTAAAATCTTATCAATACGCATCCCTAGTCTCAACAGGGTGATAATATGCAACCTGGTCCCGACCCCAGTTATCTACCCTTTATATTAACGGGATCCGTGTCACTAACGGGAGAGTCAAAGGACGAGCAGACCATTCACATTTTGAGAGACACTGGTGCAGCCCAGTCGATAATCCTCTCAGAAGTCTTGCCTTGGTCGGTAGACTCCTCCTGTGGATCCAAGGTGCTGTTGTAAGGTATCGGGATGGAATACTCTGCTGTGCCCCTGCATAATGTGTACATATCGTCCACTTTGGTAAACGGACGGTTTAAAGAGGGTGTACAGGATTCCCTTCCAGTAAAAGGGATCTCCTTGGTTTTGGGAAATGATATTGCGGGTGGTCGAGTGATGCCTGTTATCGAAGTGTTGGATGTGCCCGAGGTGAGGTCAGGCCCTGATGCTATGCATTAGCAGTTTCCCGGTGTTTTTCCATCATGTGTAATGACGCGTGCCCAATCATGTCTAGATGAAGACCCCAGTGACTTATATGACACAGTGGTTGCGAACAGCCTTACAGAAGGGGGTAAGGATGTTGTTGGCGTCGCGGAACCTCCGTGTGCTGAGAGTCTCCCTCCTGACAAAGGTAGGGTAGCCGATAATCCTGAAGATTGTTTTAAACTGCCAACCGGTTGTTTAACACGTGTATTGTTTTGCACGCGCACAATTACTTACGACGCTTGAATGTCGACGAAAGTCTCGTGTTTGCCATGTGAACATGCTTAAACTATATCAGGAAAGAGAAGTGTCCCCTACATCAAGCACTGTCCCACCAACAGGACCCGCTGTTTTGGTGGCTCCTAAGGGAGTGTTGCTAACCTCTGTCCTTAGCACTAACGTTGACGAGGATGGATTGGTCATACAGAAGTATTTTGGGCTGCTCTCCCAGACTGACCACAGGCAAGCAAGCTCAAGCTTGTTCCCTATAGAACCATGGCTTGCAACGACTGCAAACAACTTACTCAGAGGATAGTCGAACTGGAGCTAAGAGTCAGAACCCTCTTAGATATCCGAAAGACCGAAGACTTTATAGATTCCATGCTACCTAGCCCGGAGGCTAAGCTACCGGCCAATGAGCCACCCTTGGAACCAGCTTTCTCTCCACCGGCCGGTGGACTGGATGAGTCATGGCCTGCTATCGTCACTCAACCAAAGAGGCCTAGCGCCGCTTCTACCTTCATCAGAGATGGGACTGGCACCAAGGATAAACAGCAAAAAAAGCGAAGCAGAAACTCTTCCCGCATCACCTCTCCTCCTGTCACACTCAGAAACAGATTCGAACGACTGGGAACTCTCTGTCCCTCGTGTGTGGAATCCAAGGCGAAGAGGCACAGGAGTGCTAGCCACGCAGCTGACAAACATGAAGGGCCCAGATCGCCGACACACCATGATGGTAGCTACTACACACATGCAAATCCAACACATCATCGTCTGCTGCGACCGGGAGTCCCCCATTTCACTCCAAGCCACTCTCGGACCACTGGGGTGCTGTTCAACCCACTATCAAGCCTAATCAGACAACAATACCACAGGATTATCAAGATCCAAGGTATGCTAAGACTACCCACAGCCCATCAACAGTTAGAGGAGCTAACGCTGCTAGCACTATAGAATCTACTACTAGCACTGACACAGTGGCTAACCTTGGTCTAGCACAAGGTCCTATCATTGCTAACCCAAATAAGTAAGTAAGTAAGTAAGTAAGACTTTATTTATATAGCACATTTCATACAAGAATTGTAGCTCAGGGTGCTTTACATAAAATCAATAAAAACAATAATACAAGTGATAAAAGTAATAATTAAAATAGCAAATTATAAAAACAATAATATAACTAATAAAAGTAGTAAAACCCTTCTGAGATAAAATTACTTAAATGCTTTGGTAAAAAGGTAGGTTTTAAGCTGTCTTTTAAAAATGTCTAGGGTATTTGCTTCCCTAATATTTATGGGTAATTTGTTCCATAGTTTTGGGGCGTAATTGACAAAGGCCGAATCACCAATCTTCTTATGACTGCTTCTGGTGACCTCTAATAGGCCTGCATTTGATGATCGCAGTGTTCTAGCTGGTGTGTAGTTTATAAGGGAGTTAGCAATGTAGCTAGGTCCTTGTCCGTGTAGAGCTTTGTATGTGAGGAAAAGGACCTTAAAGTTAATTCTGAAGGTAACGGGGAGCCAGTGTAAAGTGGCTAGGACAGGACTAATGTGTTCTCTCCTTTTAGTTTTGGTTAATAATCTAGCTGCAGAATTTTGAATGAGCTGTAGTCTTTCAGTGGTTTTCTTGGGAAGACCAGTGAAAAGTGCGTTACAGTAGTCCAGCCGGCTGGATATAAAAGCATGAATTAACTTCTCTGCATCATTTTGGTTTATGAATGGTCGTACCTTTGCTATATTCCTCAGGTGAAAGAAAGCTGTTTTGGTCACTTTATTAATGTGAGAGTTGAAATTCAAATCTGAGTCCAGGATTACACCGAGACTCGTCACCTCTGGTTTAAGATAGGGGGTTAAGCCTCCTAGATTCTTAGTAAGCATCTCTCTTTTGGATTTGGGGCCACATAGTAGGACTTCGGTTTTGTCTTCATTTAATTTAAGAAAGTTATCATTCATCCATTTGTTTATTGCCAACAGGCAGTTGGTAATGGAATTGATGGCTGATGCATCGTTGGGTTCAGTGGATATATATAGTTGTGTGTCATCCGCATAGCTATGGAAATCTATGTTATGTTCTCTGATTATGTCGCCGAGTGGTAACATATAAAGAGAAAAAAGTAATGGACCTAAGCAGCTAAATAAATAAGATGATAACTGGCTCCGCAGCTACTGATAAGGCAATCGTTAGAAATGCAAACACAACACCACATATGGCCACTATCTTGATTGGAGATGCCATGACAGCACATGTTCAACTGGCAAAGACAGAAAATATTTGTCCTAGCAACACATCTGTCGAGGAACTGTTGTCAGAGATACAAACAATCCTCAACAATAAACCAAACAACCCTAAGATTATCATCCACACTGGCTCGTTTGATATCCTAAACAAGAAAACTGGCACTGAGATACTCAAAAAACATTCTCAAACAGATATCAAGATGTATTCATCAGTGGACTGATTGCATGCTTTCGCAGAGGAAAACAAGCCTTCAGTCGACTACTATCTTTCAACACATGGTTGGCATCTGTCTGTCTGACACACAAACTGAGATTTATCGATAATTTCAATGTGTTCTGGAACTGTGCAGACCGTTTTCAAGCTGACGGACTCCACCCAAACCGTAGAGGATCTCGACTACTAACAGCAAACATCAGTCACGTGCTCCTGACCACAAATCAAGTTTCTCTCCCTATCCCTGTTGTGTCTAAGCTGGCTGACGCATCCCAAACAACCTCCCATGGAACAGAACATTCAAACAGCCTCCTGCAAGGACATGGGCCCTGCAAGAACACTGCGATCATCAAATGCAGGCCTATTAGAGGTCACCAGAAGCAGTCATAAGAAGATTGGTGATTCAGCCTTTGTCAATTACACCCCAAAACTATGGAACAAATTACCCATAGATATTAGGGAAGCAAACACGCTAGACATTTTTAAAAGACAGCTTAAAATCTTTTTACCGAAGCATTTAAGTAATTTTATCTCAGAAGGGTTTTACTACTTTTATTAGGTATATTATTGTTTTTATAATTTGCTATTAAAATTATTACTTTACTTTCACTTTTATTATTGTTTTTATTGATTTTATGTAAAGCACCTTGAGCTACAATTCTTGTATGAAATGTGCTATATAAATAAAGTCTTACTTACTTACGCAACGCCCCACAATAATGTTTTCGGTTGGACAATTCCCAACAGTTAAAGGCGCTACCGAGTCTGTTGACGCATTTGTAGGATGTTCATAGAAACGACGTCCTGAGGTTAGTTGGTGCCTATCCCTGTTTGTTTAGCGATGTTCCAACTCGCACCTCTGTGTTGACTCATGACATTAATGTGCAGGGTAAAACCCCTATCAAACAGCATGCGTACCGCGTGAACATGTTTAAGCGATCAGTCATGAGGACTGAGGTGGACTACTTGAAGAGAACTGGCCTTGCTGTGCCCAGCTCAAGTCCATGGAGCTCCCCTTGCTTGCTTGTCCCTAAACCTGACGGTACCCATCGCTTCTGTACGGATTACAGAAAAGTAAACGCAGTCACTCTGCCTGACTCATATCCTTTGCCCCGGTTAGATGACTACACTATTGGTTCTGCTGTTTGTAACCAAGCTTGATTTGTTAAAGGGAAACTGGCAAGTACCCCTTACCTCTCGTGCTTCGGAGATCTCAGCTTTTGTTACTCCTGATGATTTTCTGCAGTATACTGTGATGGCCTTCGGTATGTGCAATGCCCCTGCAACGTTTCAGAGACTGGTTAACACCGTCCTAACGGGCGTTCCGAATTGCTCAGCATATTTAGATGATCTGGTGGTGTTTTGGGTGACGTGGTGTGAACATGTGAAGTCGCTTACCAAGGTGTTTGAACGTTTAGCAGGTGCCAATCTGACCCTGAATTTGGCTAAGTGCAAGTTTGGGAAGGCAACGGTCACGTATCTCGGCAAACAGGTTGGCCGGGGAGAAGTACGTCCCGTAGCTGCTAAGGTCTCTGCTATTGCCGTGTTTCCTCCGCCTGTCACTAGGCGTGAGTTGCGCAGATTCTTGGGGATGGCTGGATACTATCGTGGTTTCTGCCGGAAATTCTCTTCTGTGGCTGCCCCTTTGACGGCTTTACTTAGTCCATCGTTTTGTGTGGTCCGATGTTTGTCAGGATGCGTTTACTACAATTAAATCTTTGTTGTGTAGTTCTCCTGTTTTGTCTGCCCCTGATTTTGATACCCCTTTCAAGCTGGAGGTGGACGCGAGCGCAGTGGGTGCTGGTGCCGTGTTGCTCCAGGAAGGTACTGACGGAATTGATCATCCCGTTTGCTATTTAATTGCTATTTAATTGACCATAACCCCCTTGTATTTTTACAACGCATGTAAAACAATAACCATCGTCTTATGCGCTGGTCAATGATGGTCCATGGTTTCAATCTGGAGATCCGTCACAAGAAAGGGTCAGAGAACGTGCTGAAGCCTTGTCACGTGTGTGATGTTACTCCGTGCGGTCATTGTTTTTTTTTGTGTTTTCTTTTGGTAAACCCAAACCTATGGGTTTGTGCTTTATGGGTGGGGGTGTTACGGCTCCCACTCCTGCCTGTAGGGTGTGTGTTTTGTTTGTGTGTCTTGTCTGTAGGTGTTCCTGTGACGGTGCTGGTGATGACGTCGGAGTGCGCGCCCCGACGTCGGGATTCGGACCTGAAGCGGCTGTGTCTAATCGGGCCTAGTTAGACACTGTCGTGATATATAAAATGTGTTCTGTTTGGCGTATGAGAGAGAGGGGCGAGTCGCGCTGGGCGGCTGTTTATTTGTCCAGATGTGTAAGAGGAGAAGGGAGATAGTGTAGAGACCCATGGGTATATTCCTCAACACGTAGATAACCGATGTTATGTACAGTAGTTTAGGAGCGGTTCCACCTGCACCTTTTGTAACTTAGAGTTTAGTTTAGGAAATACTAGGTTAGTTAATGGTTTTCCAAGAAGGCCGTTTTCGGTCCTTAGCGTAGTGCACTTTGTTTGTCTCATCGGGAATCGCTCATAGTCCCTTCTCCGTGTCTTTATGTACTGGTACGTCCCTTGTCTATTAGTTAAGGCTTATATATGCTTCTGCGTTTTTCGAAAAACGGACACATGGGAACGCCCTCTTCTCCGAGGAACGCCCTCTACGAGCTCTCCGTCAGCCCTCGGAGAGCCCCGGAGAGCTTGACGTGCACCTCCTGAATTTTCTAACTATTCGTCGTGAGCGACGGAGAGCTACGGAGACCCCCTTGGCTGTGATTGGTCAGTATTAAGAATCGCTTGCGTCAGGGGCGGGGTTGTCGGGATAAACAGGACGAACAGAATCCTTTGACCGCCATTGCTGTAAGTTTTCACAATTCATATTTCAGCTAAACAGTACATGTAAATCAGCATCTGAATTAAAATGTGACGAGAAATGGGCAGTGTAGTTGCTGAAAATGTGCGTATTTTATTGATGAAACGGCTAATTTGTAAATTTGCTCCGACTTCTCGATAACCTAGGTAAATAAACACTCCACGACGATTTACAAAAAACCGTTGCGCCACCTACTCTTCTGGCGGTGAATTGTTTTCAGCACCCACAGCCTACGGAGAACCATAAACGCAGTCTATCCGTCCGTATCCGTGCGCCCGCCCATCCGTAAACGGAGACGCAGAAGCATATTGCGGCCTTCATTGTTATTTGTCATTGTCTGTTCACTACGGCTTGCTGAGGCTTGCCGATACCTTTTTGCAGCTGTATTAATAAATGTACCTAATCCGTATGACCCCGCTGCATTGTTTGTGCCTGGCTACACCGTTGACAATCTCCGCTGGTACAGTACTAACAGTCAAACATTGTTACCTTTAACATCGTACGTAACAATGCGTTAAGAGTACAGTAAAAAATACAGATCCCCCCCTTTCTGAATAAAGTTCGACTGATCTGATTTGTTGATTTCTGTTGCTATGAAAACCAGTTTAGCCAAGCTAACTAACATTGTTTTTAGCTAGCTTGCATTACCATACAATAGCTAACAAAACATTTGTAAAAATAGCTTGCTAATCGAGCAGAACTTGTTAATGTAGGAGACTCAGAGACCTTACGCTGCGTTCACACTGCAGCGGAGCGGGCGGCGCGGGGCGTCGGCTTCCAATTAATTTTAAATGAAACCAGGCGTTGACGCTTGCGTAGGGCATTGTGGGAAGGCGAGCGGAGCGGAGCGTTGCAAGTTGGATTTTCTCAACTTTATGTAAATGAGGAGCGTTAAAACGCTAGCGTTGGCCAATCGGATTGGTTTCTTGTTTCTTGTAACGTAGCAACCGTTGGTCATGATAAACATTTCTAGGTTTCACAATTTCAAGATGGAGGAGAAACTTTTCGTATGTGTCTGCACACCCAGTTCTGTTCAGAACAAAGTTACTAATGTGACGAGCCTGAATTTAAAGATTACATTAAACTAATAATGCATGGTGCATGGTTGCCGATGTCGTCATTGTTCCTAGTGTGTTTTTATAGCCTACTTTTAAATTCAGTCTCGTCACTTTACGTGACTGTTCTGTGCCACTGCTAGCCCAGCCTACAAACGACTGGTTGAGTGACCGGTGGCGTAACATGTATTCTACTGTAATCTTGCACTAGTAAAATCTTGCACTTACATAAATGTTGTGTAAAAATTGTATTTTGATCGATATTGTGAGTACATGAACCCAAATCTGCACGCTTGGCCATGACTACAACAGTGACCTTAGAGAACTACAACTCTGTATTAACTTGTCTAACACGCCCCCAAGCGTGGTGTACTGTGGGAAGGCAAGCGATGCAGAGCGTTAAAAAACGCTGCAGTGTGAACGCAGCGTTAGCGCGTCACTAGCATCTCGTCATATCACGCAGTCGGAGCACAGCTAGATAATCAGCTGTCAGCGCTCTTGAGTACCCAGCATGCAGTGCGGCATGTCAAAAAACGCAAAGACTTGTGGAAAATAGTTCGGTTACAACAGCCATGCAAAGGATTTCAGTTGTTGTTCAGTTGTTCAGTTAGATGTTTGTAATGTTATTGTTTGTTAGTTAATATAATCTTGTTGGTTACCCTGAGTGTGCATGTCGTGTAGTTTAATGGGAAGAGAGTCGGCTAGTTTACTAGCAGAGGCTACACTCACCAGGAGCTGGAAGTGGGCTGTACCCTAGCCAGTTGCCTATGAGGCTATTCTTGAGATCTACTCAAGAAGAAAGTGAATATCCGTGGTTTTCAAGCCATCTTTGACAAAGTTTGAAAACAATGTTGCGGTTGATATGTGTTGATTGTGGGAGGTAATTTTTGGACTACATCCAAACCTCATGTGGCTGCTGCAACATTTCTGCTTTGGCATGACCTGCGCCGGGAGAGAGGGAAACAGCATGGATGGGGATAGTGTGCGGGCCGGGCAGATGTGTCTTTTATATCGGGTGAAATGGAATACAAAATGTCTGAAAGGGGGGTATTTATGTAAGTGTCCACATTGCCTCAATATCTTTGTGTATTTTGACTGATGGTTTTTCAAACCTTATTGGCTTCAAGATGACATCATTCTGATGTACCATGCGCAATTTTATCTTGAAATGTCAACTGTTTCTTAACCTTTGTCCCAAAGCTGACCAAAGCTCACACTCTGCCCTTTCTACTCATACAATCTCAACAGTTGGTGTGTAGCAGAGAGGATAAAGAGACTGACTTGTGCCCTTATGCTCATGAGTTCAAATCCCCATTCAGCCTATTGTTGTTGGCCAAACAGGAAGTAGTTTTGCTCTCTTGTTGTCCAACTCTCCATCTTCAACTGTGTACATGTTTATAATGTTTTGCCATTTTGCGGAGGAACCCGCATCGCTGCTTGCAGCTATATTTTTAATTGTATTTGGTGTTCTTCATTGCCTACAAATAGAAATCTAACAATGATTATGTTTATCGGCTATTGTTCCTACAATTTACATGATTCACCTGTGACCATGTCCTGTAACTGGTGTTTCAGCAAATCTAATTCAAGATTGTAGGGGGTCAATATTGACCAAACAACCAAAACGAATTCCCCTATGGTTTGAAGGAAGATGGGAAACTGAACAGTGTATTAACATTAACCAAATAATGCCAATACCTACCAATGGAATTACAGTTAGATAGATACTTTATTAATCCCGCGGGGAAATTCAGGTGTCTCTCACAGCTCTCATACCAACAACAACCACAGACAATATGTACAGACAACACGATACAATACAAACAGACAACACAACAAGGCCATGTACAGAGTAGATTAGATAAAAACGTAAAACGTAGGGTGCTGAGCTGCCCGCTACGGAGGCTGCTGGACTGTCCTGCTGGACACGGCGGAGGGGATGACCGACACCGCCCACGATGGCCAAGAGCTTGCCCCGCATCTGTATCTTCACAACAGTCACCGCCTTCCTGACCAGTCTCTCCAGCCTTAGTGTATCCCTTCCGCTTTGCTCCAGCTCTAGCAGTCCCTCGCCACGTCATGGCAACCAACTCAGTCATCCAAACAAACAATGCCGGTGTTGGACCGAATTCTCACTCCCCTGCAGAATCCCACTCCCCTACGCGTGAACGCGCACTGCCTTCCTAGCGTATTGCTAGTTGTAGTTTGACGAACCGAGGCGATTTTTACAAGCCTAGGTTGAGGAAACTGTCAGTAGGCTATTTAATTCATGTTTCATCAAAATAGAAGTTATGTTGTGCTGCACTTGAGAGCCTATGCGATTTGTATGTCGTGCTACTCGTAAAATCCGAATGATTGTCTCAAGAAAATAGACGTACTTTGTAGTTTGACGAACCAAGGCGATTTTTACAAGCCTATAGGTTCCCTCGTCTTAGGCTTTGAGGAAACTGTCAGTAGGCTATTTAATTCATGTTTCATCAAAATATAAGTTATGTTGTGCTGCACTTGAGAGCCTATACGATTTGTATGTCGTGATACTCGTAAAATCTGAATGATTGTCTCAAGAAAATAGACGTACTTTGGAGCTGCACAATATGCCAGTTAATTGTCATATAATTGTCTGGTAAATGAGTATAGCTACATTATTTAACAAATGTATGCTATATAAAAAGGTCCCTGCTCACAGGTCCCTGCTACCAGAATTCAACTTCTATTTCCCTCTGAGTAAACTACTTGCCACACAACTGTTTTGTGTTTACAATCATATCCATTTTATAGATCCTGCTTCCCACAGCCTAGTTTTTGTCTTCTAACTTGCAATGTACAGTGTTTGGTTTTAGTACCTGATAAGCCAAGCCTGGACCTTCCCTTTGTGAATGGCAAGTGAAAAACATCTAATAAATGATGACATTTTGATTGGTTCCATCACATTTATTTTAAACAAAAAACTATAATAATATATTAAACAAAAGAAGAAAAAAAAGAAGTGATAATTTAAATAAGAGTTTTAACAAGTCTGAGGCTTGATCATGAAAACAGGTCAGGGATGTTTACGGCAGGCAGCACAGACATATTCCTCTCAGTTGGATTTTAGCACAACAGTGATGGAACCTTCTGAGGCAGCTGTCACAGCCAACCTGAGATTTTGGATAAACATTAAGATTAATTTGTGGAATGATAATGAATGATCAAACATTAGGAATGGCATAAACTGTCACTGTCACCTATAATAACATTACCACTTATACAAAGAAATACTAATGCTTCATTATAAATGTGTCTAGTAGTGAAAAAAGTATTGTATTCAATACCAGTTGACAAGCTATTACCCAGTTAGTGTCGCCATCTAGATTGTCCACATCCCTGCATAGTTGGGGTGTGTCAGATCTTATAGTCCCAAAATATGAAGGGGGGAGGATTTCGGCAGGTATGAAAAACAGTGTTGCCAAAATCCTACTCCCCTTCTAACTTTTACATTTATGCAACTAGTATCAAATCTTTTCATGGCACACTCTACAGGGCATGAGGAGCCACCAAAATAATTTGGGGGGGTGTCAGATCTTTTAGTCCCAAGATATGAGGGGGGGAGGATTTCGGCAGGTATGAAAAACAGTTTTGCCAAAATCCTACTCCCCTTCTAACTTTTAAATTTATGCAACTAGTATCAGAAACCTTTTATGGTACACTCTACAGGGCATGAGGAGCCACCAAAATAATTTGGGGGGGTGTCAGACATTATAGTCCCAAGATATGGGGGGGGGGGGGGGGATTTCAGCAGGTAGGATGTTATCCACCATCATCCCTGTGTCCAAAAAGCCAAGACCAACAGGACATAATGACTACAGACCCGTTGCCCTTACCTCTGTGGTAATGAAGTATTTTGAGCGCCTGGTGCTGGCACACCTCAAATCCATCACAGACCCCCTCCTGGACCCCCTGCAGTTTGCCTACAGTTTGCCTACAGAGCCAACAGGTCTGTGGACGACGCAGTTAACATGGCCCTCCACTTCACCCTATAGCACCTGGACACCCCAGCATCCTACGCCAGGATCCTGTTTGTGGACTTCAGCTCTGCCTTCAACACCATCATCCCCGCCCTGCTTCAAGACAAGCTCTCCCAGCTGAACGTGCCTGATTCCACCTGCAGGTGGATCACAGACTTCCTGTCTGACAGGAAACAGTGTGTTAAGCTGGGAACACAGTAGCTAGTAGACACAGGGAGTCTCTGACTCCCGGTCCATCAGCACCAGATCTCCTCAGGGCTGCGTCCTTTCCCCTCTGCTCTTCTCCCTGTACACCAACAGATGCACTTCCAGTCATCCATCCGTCAAACTTGAAGTTGGCAGACGACACCACCCTCATTGGGCTCATCTCTGACCGGGACGAGTCTGATTACAGCTGGGAAGCTGACAACCAAGGAAGATTGTGAACACACTCTGTTTCAGCCACTCCCCTCCGGCAGAAGGCTGCGGTCCATCAGGACCAATACCACACGCCACAAAAACAGTTTCTTCCCATCCGCTGTTGGCCTCTTCAACAAGGTTAAGGGCTGACACTGACTTAAATGACTTTAATCACAATCTGCACAATGACACCTTGCCACATCGCAATTTGCACTATATTACACTATTTGTATCTTTTGTACCATTTGTATTTTTTGTATTTTTATATTGTAAATTATGGCTACTTTATATTTTATTCTAAATCCCCTTAGTATTAGCTAGACTTTGTACCTTTAGTATAGTTAGACCACATATTTAAGTTTTAAGGTTCCTATATGAATTAAAACCCTTTCTGATTCTGATGAAAAACAGTGTTGCCAAAATCCTACTTCCCCAGTAAATTAAAAAGAAATACTGAATTGCTGCATCATTAAATAGTTGATTAGAGTAGCAGTTGGTTTTTAGGATTGTTAAATTGGTGAGGTAGCGTGTGAGATAAAGAGAACTCATACACAGTAGCCTACTGCAATGCATAATCCGGATTCCTTGGTTATTGTGCTAGGCGACTTTAACAAAGGCAATCTCACTCAAGAACTCCCAAAATATAGACAATTCATCAAATGCCCTACCAGAGAAGGAAACACCTTGGATCACTGCTACTCTACAATCAGCAAAGCATACCATGCGGTCCCCCGAGCAGCACTGGGTCACTCTGACCACGCCATGGTCCACCTGATTCCTGCATACAGGCAGAAGCTAAAGCGCTGTAAGCCTGCTGTGAGGACATCAAAACAGTGGACCAGTGAAGCTATGGAGGATCTGCGGGCGTGCTTGGACTGCACTGACTGGGACATGTTCACGACTGCTACCAATAGTCTGGATGAGCTCACAGAGGCTGTGACATCATACATCAGCTTCTGTGAGGACTGCTGTATACCAACACGCACCAGGGTAAGCTACAACGACAAACCCTGGTTTACAGCTAAACTCAGAAGGTTGAGGTCAGAGAAAGAGGCCGCGTTTAGGAGTGGGGACAAAGACAGTTTCAAGGAGTCGAAGAACAGGTTTAGCAAGGCGGTGAGGGAGGCTAAACGACTGTACTCAGAGAGGCTAAAACACCAATTCTCTGCAAACGACTCTGCTTCTGTCTGGAGAGGGCTCAGGCAAATTACCAACTACAAGCCCAGAGCCCCCCACTCCACTAACGACTCCCGCCTGGCCAACGACCTGAATGAGTTTTACTGCAGATTTGAAAGACAATTGGACAGTCTTGAACTACCCCTTCCCACCCAGAAGGCCTCCCACCTCCCCCCCTCTACAGTGACGACTCTCTCCATTCAGGAGGGTGAAGTTAACAGACTTTTCAAGAGGCAGAATCCCCGCAAAGCAGCTGGGCCGGACTCTGTCTCTCCAGCCACCCTCAAGCACTGCGCTGACCAGCTGTCTCAGGTGTTTACCTACATCTTTAACACCTCCCTTGAGACATGCCATGTGCCAGCCTGTCTCAAGTCCTCCACCATCATCCCTGTGCCCAAAAAGCCAAGGCCAACAGGACATAATGACTACAGACCCGTCGCCCTGACCTCTGTGGTAATGAAGTCTTTCGAGCGCCTGGTGCTGGCACACCTGAAATCCATCACTGACCCTCTACTGGACCCCCTGCAGTTTGCCTACAGAGCCAACAGGTCTGTGGACGATGCAGTTAACATGGCCCTCCACTTCACCCTACAGCACCTGGACTCCCCAGCATCCTATGCCAGGATCCTGTTTGTGGACTTCAGCTCTGCCTTCAATACCATCATCCCCGCCCTGCTTCAGGACAAGCTCTCCCAGCTGAACGGCCTGATTCCACCTGCAGGTGGATCACAGATTTCCTGTCTGACAGGAAGCAGTGCGTTAAGCTGGGAACACAAGTCTCTGACTCCCGGTCCATCAGCACCGGATCACCTCAGGGCTGCGTCCTTTCTCCTCTGCTCTTCTCCCTGTACACCAACAATTGCACCTCCAGTCATCCGTCCGTCAAACTCCTGAAGTTTGCGGACGACACCACCCTTATTGGGCTCATCTCTGGTGGAGACGAGTCTGATTATAGGTGGGAAGCGGCCAACCTGGTGACCTGGTGCAGCCAGAACAACTTAGAGCTCAATGCTCTTAAGACAGTGGAGATGGTTGTGGACTTCAGGAGGAACACAGCCCCACTCACCCCCATCACCCTGTGTGACTCCCCAGTCAACACTGTGGAGTCCTTCCGCTTCCTGGGCACTATCCTCTCCCAGGACCTCAAGTGGGAACTGAACATCAGCTCCCTCATCAAGAAAGCACAACAGATGATGTACTTCCTTCGGCAGCTGAAGAAGTTCAACCTGCCAAAGACAATGATGGTGCACTTCTACTCAGCCATCATTGAGTCCATCCTCACCTCCTCCATCACCGTCTGGTACGCTGCTGCCACTGCCAAGGACAAGAGCAGACTGCAGCGTATCATCCGTACTGCTGAGAAGGTGATTGGCTGCAATCTGCCTACCCTTGAGGACCTGCACACCTCGAGGACCCTGAGGCGAGCGAGGAAGATTGTGGCCGATTCCTCCCACCCTGGACACTCCCTGTTTCAGTCACTCCCCTCCGGCAGAAGGCTGCGGTCTATCAGGACCAATACCTCACGCCACAAAAACAGTTTCTTCCCTTCCGCTGTTGGCCTCTTCAACAAGGCCAAGGGACCACACTGACTCAAAATGACTTCTTGCTTAAAACACTCTGCTTTTGCACTGCACCACAACATGGTATCTTGTACATTTGTATTTTTTGTAATATTTGTATTTTTGTATTTTTACAATTTTGTATTTTGTAATTTACGGCAACTTATATTTTATTGTATATTTAATTCTATTCTAATCCCACTTAGTACTGCTAGTTTATGTACCCTTAGTATAGTTAGTTCACACAAATTTTAGGTATATGTTTATTGTATGCACCTTCCTGCCAAAGCAAATTCCTTGTCTGTGCAAACTTTCATGGCGAATAAATCCCTTTCTGATTTCTGATTCTGATTACAAGGTGAAAATAATGGGGCATTAAGTTGTATTAAACATACATGAACACAGCTCTATTTGAACATTTCAGGGATATAGGGGGTGGAAGAAAATACATTTGCTATGTGCTTATGTTGATCACAATATCCATGTCCTTATCACCTGTTCATACAGCCAACTCCAGAATTACTGGCAACGCATTGGCAAATATAAGTGAACGATGTGTTGAAAAATTATAAAATTCTATACACAGTAATATTTAGGAATTTACCAGCAGTAAAATATTGTAGCCTATATAGATAAGGTGACACAAAGACAATATTTATTTAACCCTATTGCAAACCTGTAGGCTGAGCTGAAGATGAGTGCACAAGAGAGTAGGACCCTGGCGTATCTGGAGAGATTCTGTAAAGAGGATTTCTCTCTGATTCCTGACAAACCCTATTTGACTGTAAATCATGTAATATTTGTTTTCTCTATTCACTATCAACACTGTCCTATCCTCAGAGACTTAATTTTAAGTTGTTGTGTTATTTAAACATTCTCTCTAATCTGCAGATTGATAATAGGCTTCTTATAAAACCCACAACTCAGTTTAATTTTGTAACTCTGTTAGTGAAATGACAAACCCTTTCTCCATTAAGGAGTTAACAGTTTGCCCTGTAGCAGAACAGCAATCAGATGTTTTTCAATCCAAAGACATTATCCTACGTAATCAGTTGTGAAACGTCGCATTTGCACTACAATGCATTTCAGAATGCATTTTAGAAACAGTATAATAAAACTGAATTCCCTGAAATGTTCAAATAGAGCTGTGTTTATCTATGTTTAATACAACTAAATGCCCCATTATTTTCACCTTGTATGCATTGCAGTAGGCTAATGTGTATGAGTTCTCTTTATCTCGCACGATACATCACCAATTTAACAATCCTAAAAACCAACTGTTACTTGAATCAACTATCTAATGAGGCAGCAATTCAGTATTTCTTTTTAACTTACTGGGGGAGTAGGATTTTGACAACACTGTTCATCATACCTGCCGAAATCCTCCCCCCCCTCATATCTTGGGACTATTAGATATGACACCCCCCAAAATTATTTTGGTGGCTCCTCATGACCTGTAGAGTGTGCCATAAAAAGCTTTTGATACTAGTTGCATAAATGTAAAAGTTAGAAGGGGAGTAGGATTTTGGCAACACTGTTTTTCATACCTGCCGAAATCCTCCCACCCCCCCATATCTTGGAGCTATAAGATCTGACACACCCCAACTATGCGGGGATGTGGACAATCTGGATGGCGACACTAACTGGGTAATAGCTTGTCAACTGGTATTGAATACAATATTTTTTTCACTACTAGACACATTTATAATGAAGCATTAGTATTTCTTTGTATAAGTGGTAATGTTATTATAGGTGACAGTGACAGTTTATGCCATTCCTAATGTTTGATCATTCATTATCTTTCCACAAATTAATCTTAAAGTTCATCCAAAATCTCAGGTTGGCTGTGACAGCTGCCTCAGAAGGTTCCATCACTGTTGTGCTAAAATCCAACTGAGAGGAATATGTCTGTGCTGCCTGCCGTAAACATCCCTGACCCCTGGAACAGATTTCATGTTCCAAATGGGGGGGGCTGTCGCTGTCTTGGTGTGTGGGGTTGCATCAAATTCCCCTTTTTTGCTCAAATTGCTGCACCAGTCCACACTTGACCGGTGGGGATCTCATTCTATTATGACTGTAACTGTTATCTGCTCCTGGAATCCTCTAATCCCTGCTCTCCTCTCTCTGTCCCCCCACCACACACATCCCTTGTGGTGTGGGGGGTTTGAGTTGTCAGCACCTGCCTGGTCGTCGGTCAGCCAACGCTGGACCTGGTCGCGAGTCTCCCGGTCCTGTCCTACATCTATTAAGTTGAACAATGGATTTTGGTGTTTTAAAAACCCACCGACACTGTATGACTATGTTTAGCCTGTGTTCTGCTCCTCTCTCTCACCAACCGTCTCTGGAGGAGGGGATCCCTCTCTGAATTGCTCCTCCCAAGGTTTCTTCCATTTTTCTCCTGTTGAGAGTTTTTTGGGAGTTTTTCCTTGTCTTCCTTGAGGGTTTAGGTTGGTTGAGGGGCAGTTCTATGGGCATATGTGAAGCCCTCTGTGACATGCTTGCGTGTAAAAAGGGCTATACAAATAAATTTGATTTGATTTTTGATTTGATGACCTGTTTTCATGATCAAGCCTCAAACTTGTTAAAACTTTTATTTAAATGATCACTTTCTTTTTTTCTACCTTTTGTTAAATATATCATTATAGTTTTTTGTTTAGAATAAATGCGATGGAACCAATCAAAATGTCATCATTTATTAGATGTTTTTCACTAGCCATTCACAAAGGGAAGGTCCAGGCTTGGCTTATCAGGTACTAAAACCAAGCATTGTACATTGAAAGTTTGAAGACACAAACTAGGCTGTGGAAAGCAGGATCTATAAAATGGATATGATTGTAAACACAAAACAGTTGTGGCAAGTAGTTTACTGAGAGGGAAATAGAAGTTGAATTCTGGTATGAGGGACCTGTGAGCAGGGGCCTTTTTATATACATTTGTCAAATAATGTAGCTATACTCATGTACCAGACAATTATATTACAATTGGCATATAGTGCATTTAGTAAGTTTATAACACCAAGTACAACGTCATCACGAATCAGAAATGAATAGTTCTACTAAAAGTGATTCGTACAAATGAATACAAAGGATGCTCGCTTTTACCAGACAGTGACATAACAGCAACTACAACATAATTCACATATTACCCTCATTCCGATAATTGGACAGTGTAGCACAACATCGACATCAACATCGTTTTTCAAGTGCAGCTCCAAAGAAGGCTACGTCTAGTTTCTTGAGACAATCATTCGGATTTTACGAGTAGCACGACACACAAATCGTATAGGCTCTCAAGTGCAGCACAACATAACTTATATTTTGATGAAACATGAATTAAATAACCTACTGACAGTTTCCTCAAAGCCTAAGACGAGGGAACCTAGGCTTGTAAAAATCGCCTCGGTTCGTCAAACTACAACTAGCAATACGCTAGGAAGGCAGTGCGCGTTCACGCGTAGGGGAGTGGGATTCTGCGGGGGAGTGAGAATTCGGTCCAACACCTGTAGTGTCCGCTGCTCCGGTGTTGGACCGAATTCTCACTCCTCCGCCGTAGTTTGACGATCCGAGGCGATTTTTACAAGCCTAGGGTGGCGATTTTTACAAGCCCAGGTTCCCTCGTCTTAGGCTTTGAGGAAACTGTCATTAGGCTATTTAATTCATGTTTCATCAAAATATCTGTTATGTTGTGCTGCACTTTAGAGCCTATACGATTAGTATGTCGTGCTACTCGTAAAATCCGAATGATTGTCTCAAGAAAATAGACGTACTTTGGAGCTGCACTTGAAAAACGATGTTGATGTCGATGTTGTGCTACACTGTCCTATTATCGGAATGAGGGTAATATGTGAATTATGTTGTAGTTGCAACTGCTGTTGTCATTGTCTGGTAAAAGCGAGCATCGTTCTTTGTATTCATTTGTACGAATCACTTTTAGTAGAACTATTCACTTCTGATTCTTGATTACGTTGTACTTGCTGTTATAGGTATACTTACTAAATGCACTATATGCCAATTCATTGGCATATAATCGTCTGGTAAATGAGTATAGCTACATTATTTTACAAATGTAGGCTATATAAAAAGGCCCCTGCTCAGAGGTCCCTCCTACCAGAATTCTACTTCTCAGTAAACTACTTACATTTAGTCATTTAGCAGACGCTCTTATCCAGAGCGACTTACAGTAAGTTGCCACACAACTGTTTTGTGTTTACAATCATATCCATTTTATAGATGCTGCTTCCCACCGCCTAGTTTGTGTCTTCTAACTTGCAATGTACAGTGCTTGGTTTTAGTACCTGATAAGCCAAGCCTGGACCTTCCCTTTGTGAATGGCTAGTGAAAAACATCTAATAAATCATGACATTTTGATTGGTTCCATCACATTAATTTTAAACAAAAAACAATAATGATATATTTAACAAAAGGTAGAAAAAAAGAAAGAAAGTGATCATTTAAATAAGAGTTTTAACAAGTTTGAGGCTTGATCATGAAAACAGGTCAGGGATGTTTATGGCAGGCAGCATTTTGGGTAAACATTAAGATTAATTTGTGGAATGATAATGAATGATCAAACATTAGGAATGGCAAAAACTGTCACTGTCACCTATAATAACATTACCACTTATACAAAGAAATACCAATGCTTCATTATAAATGTGTCTAGTAGTGAAAAAAGTATTGTATTCAATACCAGTTGACAAGCTATTACCCAGTTAGTGTCGCCATCCAGATTGTCCACATCCCTGCATAGTTGGGGTGTGTCAGATCTTATAGCCCCAAGATATGGGGGGGGGGGGGATTTCGGCAGGTATGAAAAACTGTGTTGCCAAAATCCTACTCCCCTTCTAACTTTTACATTTATGCAACTAGTATCAAAAGCTTTGTATGGCACACTCTACAGGGCATGAGGAGCCACCAAAATAATTTGGGGGGGGTGTCAAATGTTATAATCCCAAGATATGAGGGAGGGAGGATTTCGGCAGGTATGAAAAACAGTGTTGCCAAAATCCTACTCCCCTTCTAACTTTTACATTTATGCAATTAGTATCAAAAGCTTTTCATGGCACACTCTACAGGGCATGAGGAGCCACCAAAATAATTTTGGGGTGTGTCAGATCTTACAGACAGTTTAACTTTTTATTACCAAACATATAACTCAATACCAATAGCCTAACACAACAGCAGCATCACAATGTAAAGGCCGAATTATACTTCTCCGACTCCGTTACGGACAGACGGATGGACGGAGTCGGACGGATTGGTTGAATTTATAGTACTCCGAAGGCTGTGGGTGCTGAAAACACTTCACTGCCAGAAGAGTAGGTGGCGCTGCACTGCGATGCTAGCTAGGTTATCGAAAAGTCGGAGCAAATTTACAAATTAGCCGTTTCATCAATAAAATACGCACATTTTCAGCAACTACACTCCCCATTTCTCACCACATTTTAATTCAGATGCTGATTTACATGTACTGTTTAGCTGAAATATGAATTGTAACAACTTACAGCAATGGCGGTCAAAGATTCTATTCGTCCTGTTTATCATGGCAACCCCGCTCCTGACGCAAGCGGTTCTTAATACGGACCAATCACAGCCAAGGGGTTTCCGTAAAATGACGGATAGTCAGGAAAATCAGGAGGTGCACGTAGAGCCCTCCGAGGGGCTCGGAGAGGGCACGGAGAGGGAATTTCTCGTCGGAGAGGGCGTTCCCTGTGTCCGTCTCAGTAAAAACGGAGAAGTATAAATCGGCCTTAACACCTATTCAGAGGTGGTGGTTCTCTGCTGTGTATCTGTGCCTAAACAGCTGGTTGAGGGTGGTTGATCAGGGCTTGGCAGGGACGGACTGGGAGTAAAAATAGGCCCTGGACTTTGATCCAGACCGGCCCACCAGAACCGGCCCCCGTATACGCCATCACAGCTGCGATGCCAATGCATCCACATTCTGTGTTTGATGTGATGCTAGTTACGGAGTTTCCAACGTAATGCGAGCGCGCAACACGCGCGAGCGAAAAATGTTGGCCTTTATTTGAGCGCAAAATGGTTTATGAGCTTCATGTAAAATAAACAGCCGTTTTTCAATTGCTAAAACCTTGTCTAGTGAAGGTGATGTATTTTGTCTCTTAATGCTTCAGCCCCCCCCTTCCGTTTCTTATCCTGGTTTTCCAAATTATAAACATTTAAAACTGAAAGCATTCAGCCAAGGTGCTCTCCACCTTTATTACTCATTTAAAAACTATTTGATAAATCGAATATAAAAGCATCATAGAATGTAAAGTAAAGTAACAGCTAGCTAGCTGGCGTCAGTTACTTGTTAACCCTAACCCTAATGCATAGATAATGTTTAACAGTAAAATCTCAATTTAGCTTGCACCACGTGCAAGCTAAATTTATAAGTTATAAGCATCATTTCGCAGTTTCTTTCTCTTTCTTATTTCTGCCCCTGACGTCTTTTTGAGGCCATTTTCGAAGGGGGGGGGGGCACCATCGTAACTTTTTTTGAGCAATTAAATATATCTCTTGTTCTGCCTGTTTTGTGATATACATGCCTAAAAGGTGCCTAATATTTATATACTCATATAATATCGGCATTATAATTATTAGTACTATGATGATTTTTGAGTTGGCAATTTTTTGGTGCCCCCTCAGGACTTGGTGCCCTACGCACAGCGCGTAGTGCGCGTTATGGGAGCGGCGGTACTGGGTTCACTGTATTTTCCATTTTACCCACCAAACTGTCGTTATTCAACTATGACAAGTTAAATCGGTTTTGCAATCAATTACCCCTTTAAATAAATAGCCTACTATTAAGCAATACATTATCCAGGCAGTAGGTTAGCCTAACTTTTTAACATGGTTTTTGTGTCGGGAAAATGGAGGATAGATGTATGGATTTAGGTTTGTTTTGCAATTGTAGGCAATTGTTAACAAATATGTAGCTATGATAATTAAACTCTGAAAATTTAGATTGAGATATAGGCCTATGCCTGATGCCTAAACATTTCACAAACTACCATATAGACATACCTTTAACGTAGGCTATGGTGTGTATCAAATCAGTGTTCATCATTGTTTATTGCATCAGGCAAAATGTTGTAGCCTATGTATTTAAGTTGATTTTCTATAAATGTAGCCTACATATTGAACTGATGAGAATAAGAAAATGAGAATGTCCGGGGTAAATTATCGTTTTCCCATTGGGTCAGTGTTACAGGAACGTCTGGTTAAGCAGGAACACGGTCTAAGCCTGACAATTAGCCTGACCCGGACCAGGCTAGTTTCGAAGCATAAGTTACCATAGTAACCTAGTTCGAACTACATTGAGCTAGCTTTATGGAACCGAATAAACTAGAAATGAGTCAGACTAACTGACATAAGTCTGGCTTATTCGGTAAACTCGCTTTATGGAACAAGCCTCTGTTCTTTATCCCACACACACACACAAAGACAGAGATCCTCTCCACAACACAATCATGGGCAGGACAACCAATCAGAGAAATTATCCACTCAGCTTTTTAAATCTTTCTGGCCAATGAGGAGAGAGCCCCACACGCCCCTGCTGTGGGGCCCCACAGCAGAGGTGAAGTAATTAGGCTGGCTATTCTAAGGTAGGGGAGGAGGCCCAAAATACTTTTCTGTGAGTAAGCAAAAAGCAGAAGTGAGAATAAGAATGTGTGGAGATTTCAACTGCTGAAGATATTGACTCTAGAATTCTCAAATCAGCTTGAATTTAATGTTCAGTTTTCCCCTTTCACTTTATAGAACATGGTGTAGGTTCCAGTCCCTAGACAGTAATTTCTAGTGCCCAGTCCTAGACAGTTTATCCCTAGTTTCAGATTGCCTAGTGAAACCTAAAATGGCCAGTCTAGCCCCCAAGCCCCAGTCCTGGACCAATATAACCCCCTGCCTGCATCCCCATAAAGCTGGTCTAGCCCAACCCTAGTTCCAGTCCCAGTCTAGCCCCTAGCCCAGCCCTAGAAAGCTGGGTTTAACCAAACATAACCTCAGTACCAATCTCAGTCTAACCGTAACCCTCACCCCAGTGCCAGTTCCAGAGAGTAGTTCAGCCCTTTGCTCCAGCTCCAGAAAGCTTGTTTTAACCCTCCCCCTCAACCCCCCCTCCCCCCTGATCAGGTACCCAGTGTGACACAGGCAGCCCAGCAGAGCAGTGGTATATGGGGCGTAGCTACACGTGCCCTGGGCTCTACAGAGACTCTGTCAAAGTCACAGCCAAAGGCATCTCTCAAGCTAAAGAGCTAGCACAGACCTATAGATCTGCTTCATGTGTCGACCTCTTCACATCAGCTAGTTATAATGTTGTTCAGTACACTGCTTTGCACAGTCTGTAGCAATAACTGTCGTTACACTGATGCTACCTAGCATTACAGTATCTCATTACATAGCATGGTCTTTATGCAACCTAGCCCTAGTAAGCTCAGATTCAGGAGTGCTGTCATATTCACAAAATTGTGATCCTAACGTTTGTAGTATAGCCTAATGGTTTTGTCTCTGCAGAGTCGATTATTGAAATTAGTTCAATTATTCGAAGCGCAACACTGTAAGCCAACAAAAAAGTTAAATAGTCTCAAAGTCGCGCAATAGAAATTGTGACCTTTCTACCGTAAATGGCAGCAGTTAAACCAATCATTGACCTTTTAGTCATGACTGCGGTTGCTAATCGTCATGGTGCAAGGGTGAAGAGCGCTGGGAAGGGTGACTGACAGCTGCTTCCTGCCTCTCTCACAGCCAAGCTGTCCTCTGTCACACACACTTGTTATCTAACACACACACAGTCACGCATACACACTGTCACAAACACACACACACTTTTTCTCACAGACATACTGTTCTTACTAGTTCATAAACACTATACAAACCCTGTCACAGACATTGTAAAAAAAACACATGAACTAGCTTATACAGGCATGTTTACCCCCTCTCTCACAAAAAACACACAAATGCACTTACAAACACACACCAGCTCCTACACACCATCTCAAACACACACTAGCTTACACATACCATCACAAACATGCATCAGCTCATACACACCGTCACAAACACACACCAGCTCTTACACAGGATTTGCTGGAATATGGGGGATGGTGAAATACTGCGGAGGCTGAGGATAGGAGAAGCCAGATGGAGGATGGGGGGAGGAGGTTGAAGAAGATAGGTGTAGACTGGGAATGGATGGAGGGAGGAAAGGGGGAGGATGGAGGGAGGAAAGGGGGAGGAGGATTTAGGGAATATGGGGGGAGGTAGGGAGGCTGGGCGAGGGTGGGAAGGATGGAGTATGGGGAGAGGATTGGGAGGTCAGAGAAGGTTGGGGAGGCTGAGAAGGCTTAATTGCAGGTAAATATGCCTCAATTTAGGCAAATGTGCCTCAATTTATGTAAGGCAATAGTTATTTCATACCTCCACCAGGCTAATCTACATAGCTGTGGGTAGGTCATCATGATACTGTGAGGTATCTTGAGGAATGGTCTATGATCTATATGGCTGTATGGCTAGGGAATCGTGCCAGGAACATGTGCAAGAGATGGTATGAGACACAAGAGATGCTTATGAACAGGATTAATAATATATAAAGTCATATCCTGATGTGATAAATAATCCAGAGACAGTGAGAGGCGGCTAGAAACTATGCGCTATAGCTAGATTTATATTATAATGATATTCAACAAGGCTAACTGACAATTATTGGTTTAGCCTAACTATAAACCCTGATTGTTGGTTAACAACAAACAAAAAGAACTATAAAGCAGGCCTCCAGGCCTAGACGAAGGTGATTACATAAAGGTTTTAAATTTGGAAAATGAGCAGGCGTGGGTAGAGGTATTTATGAAAGGGCACAAGAAAATAGGTCCCCCACATAAGAGCCCATGGTAGAGCAGGAGGAACCAGCAGGAGCAGGCTCCAGTTCTGTTCAGGATCTTTCTTTATCAACATCATTATATATACTGTATATACACATATGTGTGTGTATATATACTGTATATATACACATGAGAAAGAGAGAGAAATAATTTGAAATACTTGCGAGCAAATGAAAAGCAGGAGATTGACCTAGATCACATGACCAGCCTGTGCCTGGGAGACTGTGTGAGAAGATCCACCATCGAGCTCATACAGCACTTCCGCTATGGATATAGGTGAACAATACAGTAGACTTGTATTGAGCGTACATACAGACTGTCTGTCACAGACGGTCTCTCGGTTTGAATCATGTGATGGACATATCGTTTGTGTTGGCAGTTAAATGAGGAGATTTGCCTCTGTCCACAGAGATAACCGAGCTATCAACCAGCAATTACTGGATCCCATCCACAGAACACTCTACAGCTGTTAGCGCTTGGCTGGGTTGTCTCCAGTTAAAGCATATTATTTAATACACCACGGACAAGCTCATTGCTGAAAAAACATATGCACCATACGGCAATGGCCATAGCAACCACTCCCGTAACTAGGGACTGTGTCCCAATTTTTTTGCTGCTCTCTCCTTTGAGAGAGCCAGTTATACATGGAGCCAGAAGGGCTTAGGATGAGTATACCTCACCGGTGCACTGTTTGTAGAGAGGGCGAGCTAGGTAGCTAGCTGTCAGAGCAACAAGCCTGACGCAGGATGAACCCAGAAAAAGGCAAGGGCAGGGAAAGGCCAACTTTCAATAGGAACAGTCACATGATCCCTTCTGACATTTATAGAATCAATTTCGTTTAATTTTATTCCCTTTTTCGTTTTCGTTTAAGTGAGTAATTGGCATGGCCCACTTACTGTGCTAGAACCTGGTCTCACTAGACCACCGGGTGTTAGGTGAGGAAATTGCACAGTTGTTGGCTGAGACTGAGACATTGTTGGGGCAGACGGTGCTATCAGCACTGGTGCCACAAAATTCATATTCAGATGTAAACACGGAGTCAGAGGGACATTTGCCTAGCCCTCTTCAAACTCACACCTTCTCAAACTAACAAACAATGCATACACACACCTCCACAAACTACCAAACACTACACAAACACTTCCACAAACTACCAAACACTGCACACACCTTCTCAAACTTCCAAACACTACACACACACTTTCTCAAACTATCAAACAGTACACACATACACCTTCCTTCTACTGACTAAATGATAAACTGCAAATGTGGACTTTTCACAGAAACGCCTTTGTAAGCAGAGATTTGTTAAAACATTTGTTGACCGAGACCGTCGAAAAGTCCATATTTGGTTTCTCATATACTACAACAATACGTGGGAAAATCCCAAATCAAACACGACGAATCTAGAGCAGACCATGTTGTCAAGGTCAATCGCTACATCTCCAAGGCAACTGCTTGTTGCTAGGACCGTAAAAAAACGTTTGCAGACCTCTGTGAACTTTTAGAAGTCTGCAAAGTTTTTGCAGACTTCTGAGAACTTCTCTGGACCAATAAGAACAGCGTATTGGTCTAATTATAATAATAGTAAAACCTACATAGTTCCTCTTTGTTCCACTATGCAAGGTGAAGAGACCAGGAGGCCCAAGACATGCAGGTGTTTATTCTGTGCAAAGGGATGTCAGATCAAGTCTTGTACTCAAATAAATGAAGTATCCTGCAATGTGTAATCTTGTTTGAGATCTCAAAACCTCAAACTCAAAGGCTTTAGGTTTGCAGGCTCACACACATCCTGAGTTTGGCTCTAGGAATAGTGACTGTAGACAATAATATCTCCAAATACAAGACTTTGCAAACCACCCCCCCCCCCCCCCCCCCCAAAAAAAAAAACAATTATGGACAAAAATAGACTTGATGAAGCACTCAGTGAATGTGTTTGTTTGGTGTGATGAGTTAAGCCTGCATATGACGCTCAATGCGTACTTTCTGTTCCTCCATCTTGTTTTGGGCTACATTGCCACCACATAAGTCATGGCGTGCTCCATGCTACTCACCTGGGCTGGCGCTGAGGGGGGTGTCTCCGCCCCTCTTCCCCCAGACGCCCCAGGGAGGGGGAGCGGCTCCTGGGCGGAGGACGCCCGCCCTTGACCCCGCCAACAGTCTTGACAGTGCCGTTGGGGCTGCTCTGCATCTGGGGGGGTCTGCGAGGGGAGAGGCTGCGCAGGGGGGAGGCAGACGGGGAGGGTAGCGGAGAGCGGTCCGGAGGCAGCTTGAAGGAGTGGACGTTGAGGTTGTTGTCGCTGTTGGAGCGCAGCAGGACGCGGGGGGCCGCAAGGGAGCTGCGGGGGGGCTGCTGGCGAAGGGGCTGCTGGGACGGCGGCTCCCTGAAAGGCACTGAAGGGAGGGGGGGGGGGGGTTGCAGGATGGAGGGATGAGGAAGGGGAGCAGGAGTGAAGAGGTGGAAGAAGCAGGGAGATGGAGAAGAAGAGTGGAGAGAGAGAGACGGGGAAAAGATAACAAAGATGGAAGATGGGGGGTGCGGAGGGCAAAGGACGGAGAAAGGGGGGATGGAGAGGGGAGAAGAAGAGGAGGAGGGAGTATGTGTGAGGTAGGGGGGGTTGAGGGGGAGTGAGAGAGAATGGCAGAGAACAAAACAGGGCATGTGGAGGAGAGAGAGGATAGGAGGTTCAGACAGAGATAGGTATGAACACAGAGAGAGTATGTGGTAGAGTAGGTAGAAAAAGAAGGGTAAGAAGGAAAAATAAATTAGATCACATAGCAGGAGTAGTGCATTATTGTACATTATTATGATGTACTGACAACCTCAAATCTATCTCAGAAGTGTAACACACAGTACAGTATGTGATACTGGGGTCACCATCCTGCATCCGCCAGGACACTCCCTTCCCTTCCCTGCACCCCACCCTACATCAACCCTTCTGCTCCCCCCTCCTAGCCAGGGTTAATGGGTATGTCTCTGCTGCCTAGGTTACAGCAAGTCAGAGGAGAACACATGGTATCAGTATAAACAGAGTTAAACCCTGGATAGTAGGGTCATTCAGAGTGCTCACATGAGATAGTGGTGTACTCTTTTTTTATCTTGTCCTCCCCATGTCTCAACTCTCTCTGCCTCTTCCACCCAGTCCTTTGGCCTCTCCAGAGGTAACATCCGGATGGCCTATCACTAATAAGAAAGCTACAACACCACTGTAAGACAAAGAATGTTCCACCAGGGAGGGGACCACAACAAACACCACTGCTCTTAAAGACTTTTATTTCAAGTCTCATACAGAATTACTAATTCAACAATGATTAAAGTGCACACATCACTGCACAGATCGGTGACTTGTTTCAGTAGTTTCAAAGGGACACACACAGGCAAACAGTTTCTATTCCCCTGAGACTCTTTGATGCTAATTATGAAAAGCTGGAACAGTCAACATTTGCATAAAGGCAAAGAGAGTTACAGTATTGGCTGTAATTAACTGTAACAGAACAAAAAATTCATTGAATTGTGTTTCGGTAACTTTGTTGGCATCACTCTGATAACTTGTGAATCCCACTGATTCACATTAAACATGCTTTACATTTTGATCAGTAAATTGCCTTTGTTTTGAGGAAACACAATCATTGTATAGTAGAATAAACCTGAGTGACTGATGAGAAACAAGCACCAAACCATTACGTTTCTGTCTCGTCAGAAAGTTTATATCAGCCCACACAAAAACAAAAACCTTGTAAATCTATCCTGCCCTACAGTACAGTAAGTGTCTTACCTTCTTTCTTCAAGGCATTTAAAAAAGACTTCATATTGACCCCGTGACTCCTTATTGCTTAACGGTTCATTTTCAAACTAGGCAGGCTTGAAAACAGGGCTGGAAAAGCACTCTGGAGAGCGAAGTAGATCCGAGTTTGGTATAGAGAGAGCAGAGCAGCGTTATGCATGCAGAGTGACAGGAAGAGAAGCTGGCGAGCCGGGGAACCACGCCACATGATTCCTCATATCACCGGGAGGATGGCAGCTTTCCGCGCTGCTCCGCACACACACATCCTCTCTCTCTTTTCACTCACTCTCTCTCTTTCTCGTTTTATTTCTTGCTCAGCACTCTTTCAATTTCCTTCACTGTAGGCTCTCTCTCTCTCTCTCTGCTCTCTACTACTCTCGCTCTGCTTTTTTTCTCCTTGTTTTCCTCTCTCCCATATTCCACAGAAAAGCCCTTTGACACGAGGCACACACTATCATAGAGCAAACTGCGCGGGGGGGATTAAATGAGAGAGAGAAAGAAAGAGAGAGGGAAAAGAGAGAGAGGGAGGGAGAGATCGGGAGAATGAACACAACACATCATTTCTTGAGTGGGAGCAAGAATGTGTCACTTGTGTTCCTCTCAAAATGATAACCTCTGCTTCATCCCCCACCCATATAATTACCCTCAACAACTCTGCTAGTCACTCTGATTTCAATTCAGACTTGATTGCCTAAACACTGATTTTAGAATCTCTGTGGATGTCAGGCAACATGATGGATTTGTGGGTGCCAAACATTACTAACTGGGAAAAATACAGAAGTATTTTATTAAATACAGCCTAAATTAAACATGCATAAATAATTTTTTCTGTAGGAACGCAGGAAAGCGGCATGCTTAACCCCTCACTTCCCAAGGAACAGCTGTATCGGAAACAAACCCTTTTGTGTTGCTAGGCAACCTCAGCAAAGAAGTCTAAATTTGTCACTGCAAGTTGTTTTTGGTTGTGAAATGATCTGACGCCCAGTGTGTGTGTGTGTGCGCGCGTGTAAGCGTGTTTCGGTAGATGAACGTGCTTGTGAGGACATTTCTAATCTTCAAAGGAATGTGGGAGAATTCCTGGAGAACGAGAGTGTTTGGGAAAATGACACCGACTACCCAGTCCTAAAGGAAGGGATTTAGCATTTTAATTGGCTAAAGAGTCACCTTGATCTAGAGCTTTTTCATGTTTGTCCTATTTTAAAACCCTTCGTTGATCAATCACCGACCAATGATGTCACAACTAATAATGTAGCAGGAGTATTACTAGCGGTCTATGTATAATTTGTTATACTGTTGGTACTACTGTAGGGCAATGGTAATGTGTTACAGTGTCAGATGGCTGAGCGGTGAGGGAGTCGGGCTAGTAATTTGAAGGTTGCCAGTTCGATTCCCAGCCATGCCAAATGATGTTGTGTCCTTGGGCAAGGCACTTCACTCTACTTGGTTCGGGGGGAATGTCCCTGTACTTACTGTAAGTCGCTCTGGATAAGAGTGTCTGCTAAATGACTAAAAATAAAAAATAAAAATAACAGTGTAGGTCTATGGTAATATTAATACAACATTATAGAAGGTATACATGTAATATCATGGAATTTTTAAGCTTTACTTGAAATCAGTGAAACTGAATGCATTGAGATGCATTGAGAGCTTTGAGTGCTAAGGGAAGGGGGTGGGGGTCCCCCTGGAATACCATTCTTATAGAATGCATCTACAGCAGACAGCCTCACTGACAAATGCCTGCGATCTTTAATGGGTAAAATACCAGCTGGAGCATCAAGATACTCATTAAAACCAAAATGCACGATCGTTCAGGAAATAACAGATATCAGCAGATCAGGATAGATCAATTGAACAGTGCACAGGATGTCAGACAGGTCTCTTTGTGCTTTGATACAAGGGATAAAACATTCAACATTTGAATGGTGACACAAAATGCATTTCTTCATACAATGCAGCACTACAGAGAGGCCTCTCATGAACTGACATTCTCCCCTAACGACTATGGTAGAAACTAGTTGAGGACCATTTTATGAGGACCCCCCCCCCCCCCCCCCCCCCCCACCGCCCCTCCTTCATACATACACAGCTTCGGAATCCCCACCGAGCACCAACCAAGTCACAGATCCCGTAAGCCAATTATCTCATGGATCTGGGAACCATGGCAACGACAGGGAGTCTATGCCACATACAAGGCCTAGATTTACATAGTTGACTTCTATACAGTAACAGACATATAGCCTACACACAAGCCTACAGTACGTATCTATCCAGCAGCCTTATGAGCTTTGTGATGTGATGTAACAGTGGATATGGTGTGATGTAACAGTGGAGACGGTGGTTGGCTAGGCTCCTGTATTCACCATGTCTGACACTGGCAGACATGTCACCCTGACATTGTCCTGTCACTGTCACCCTAAGACCACCTGGATGTCTTCTTGGTCTAATGGCAGCCACTTTAGCAAAGCTAGTGAGAAATCTGGGTTTGATGCCTTATAGGAACAAAACTCTACTTTGCTACTGCTGTGTTCTACATACTTACAAGGGTCAGTTTAGCGGATTAGGTAACATTCTGAATTCCTGTGACCAAATGGTGGATCTCAGGCAATATTCTGTATCTCTGGATGTTTAGAGAGCCCTCCAGTAGCAGTTTTGCATTGCTAGTTCTACTGGAAACAGCAGCCATGGCAACCCAGTGGGCATGCTGTGTAGGTAACCATGTGTACAGTAGAACTTGTCTGCCTGTTGGCAGAGCACACAGCAGACATGCAGCTGACATGGGCTTGAATCCTAGCCCACCAGGCACCTTGGTGACACTACGCCATGAGTTCAAGAAGTCAGATGAGGGGGCCTGTGGGGGATTGGGCAGTTGGGTGGGGGATGTGGGTTGGGGGTGGGGAGGACAGAACAGCTGGATAGATGTGATGAGTGGGAAAGATGACAAGGGAGATTTAAATACTCCAGCATTTCTCTGCCTTGAGGCTGCCTTGTACAGTACAGGAAGAAATATGGATTCAGATAAGATATGTAGTGAAGCCCAGCTGCTTTCTACAGAGCTTAACTGGAAACTAACAACGCTCAGAGTTGAAGTATGCATGAGACCTGAAAATATGGCTGGGCAAAGTCACATATGTGTAAGTGCATGCACGTGAGTTCACCTGAGAACCAGAATTTAATCATGTGTGTGAAGGTGGGCTTCCATTTGTGTGCGGAAATGTGTGTGTCTTTATCTCCATCGCTCTGCTACTATACAGTGTATGTAGGTCAGCTCCACTGTGTGTTGCTCCTGCTAAGAGTGGATTCAGATGTAGGGTTGGAGAGGGAGGAGAACTGACAGCAGAGAGGAGTAGACACGGGTATGCTGTCAGTAGACCAGGGGGGTATTCCAGGTAGCGGGTTTAACAAACCGTGACACTAAGCCTGAACTCTGAGTTGATCTACTCTAAAATGGGTAACTCCGACTTTTCGGTTCCAGAAAATTTTAATTTGTTAAGTCAACTCGGAGTAGCCTACGTCAACTCTGAGTTATGCAAGGGCATGAGAACTATTAAAAGCCAACATCAATGGAGCTCCGATACTAGGATCCACCATGGCACCCGGCGACAAAAAACGTTGCCCTACTTCACCACACTTCAGATATAAGTTTTATTTCATGTTGATGGTCAATCTAAGCACATATTCCGGAAAAAAGCAACACGGCTGTAGCAGCGTATACAATTGGCGTGGGAGACAATTGCTGCCGAGTCAATGCATACATTTGAATGCAATAGCCAGTCCATACATTGAACATTTAGCCTTTCAATTGGTGCCTATTTTAACTTGTAGTAGCAGTTACCTCCAACAGAATGCTTTTCATCACAGGATGATGATGATGATTAAGATGACGAAAAGACACTGCCGCAGAAATGTATGGAGAGAATTATGTATGGTAGCTACTGGTAGTTCACTCCCCATGTACTTTTATTTACAGGCTTGTGTGGAATTGTCAGTTACACTGACATCATGACAATAATGAATATAAAAAACGATTTGCACATTCTGATCCTGTTGAACAGAGCATAGATGCTGTATACAGTGAGATGTTCATTTAATGGCAGGTGAATTCTGCATGTGGAAATGTGGAATTGTATGTAATCTCATGTATGCCCAGTTACAAGTAAATGAGTTGTACAAACTGAACCTCATGAATAAAGTTATGATCAGTGACCAATGCACTTTTGTAAAGCTCTCTTGTGGAAGACGCTTTGGATAAAAGCGTCTGCTAAATGCATAAATGTAAATGAAAAGTGCCAAAAACTGAACAAGAGATGGTGTGGGCCTACTTAGGGTAGAAGAATAAAGGCTAAACTTGAAAAATATTTACTGGAACACCAGTTACAGGGGGGTGCATGGTCACAGGTGATGTTGATTGTAGGAACAATAGCCTATATGAATACTAATTGTTGAATTTGCAGAATTTCTATTTTGACCAAGAGACGGCATACTTAGGGCAGAAGAATAAAGGCTGATCTTGTAAGGCTATCAACCTGCCCCCACCTCTCATATAGTAAAATCTGGAGTTACTGGATGGAGTCTCAACTTGATGGCTCTCACACATCATTGTGTAAGTTACTGTAGCATTTCTAGTCATATGTCGATAACTAAGGTTCAAGATTGTGGTGTGACTAGTAGTTCTTGGGTATAAAAGGAATTGTGAAGCATTGTTCTGTGGATTCTTGATCTCCTGAGACCTTCTCCTCAGCTCTGGCTTGTCCTACTCCTTCTTCCCCACCTCTTGCTTTCTATCTGGTTTACAATAATCATGGTAGAGTAGGTAGGAATCCTGTTAAATTTGCCTGTAAACGCCTAAACAGCATACCCAAAGTAAATTGAAAGCTGTTCTTGAACCATTTGGAGTACATTTGGAGCATGTAAATGGTCTCTTTTGAAAGTAGATACTCTGAAGTTATTTCCCCTGTTGTCAGGACCCCTGTCAGTCCTACTGGTGTTGAGTAATAGAAGCTTGAACACAAGGAAAGTGAAAGTTTCTATTTCCGCCTATATTTTGTTTTGAAAACAGAGGCCTGAAGAGGCCTAGAGGTGGTAGGTATTACCTGGGCCCCGTTCGTCGTAAGGGTTGAAGCTAAGTTAATCAATTGTCCCTTTAGCCCGTTAACATTAGCGAGATGAGTGAGAACAGCAAATATCGGTTCGTCAACGGCTGATCCGCATCCAAATCATGTGGTTAATTTCAATCAGGCTAAACTTATCAGGGAAATTGCACGTGCACGTCCTACTTCAAAAGGCAGGAAAGGTCGATCACCAAAACCGTGATTTTCTAACGGTATGATGGCGGAAAAGACGAAAGAGAGAGCGGTGATCGGCTATTCTCGCCATCCGAGCAAACTATTATAATGAGTCTCTAGACAATAAGCATATAATCATGGCTAAGTCAAACACCGCCACCGCTGCCAGAGCAAAACAAGCAGCTTGGGAAACAATTGCCGATTATGGCAAGCCGTTTTATCATTTAACCAAGCTAAATGCGAAAGTTTTGGGGAAATGTATAGGCTCATCTTAAGTGCCTCATTACCCCAATCAATCAGATCACATTTCTTTAAATTTGCCTGCTGGTATAGACTTAATGGAAATTAATAATCGAATGAGATCTTGCTAGCGAAAATAATGATCTCAACTCTTTCAGAATAAGTAGGCTAGATAAAAACAAGGCCAACGAGTATCTAATTGATACGAATTCATAGACAATTATGAGGATATATGTAGGCTACTGCGCTTATATCATGTACTATATATGTGTATATGCATGTAGGCCTATGTGTAAATCCCTCTTTGATTTCATTGACTGG
This sequence comes from Osmerus mordax, assembly GCF_038355195.1. Classification (NCBI taxonomy): domain Eukaryota; kingdom Metazoa; phylum Chordata; class Actinopteri; order Osmeriformes; family Osmeridae; genus Osmerus; species Osmerus mordax. Next base: position 15,486,913 of record NC_090053.1, read on the forward strand.
GACATGGCCAGGGAATATGAATTGATTCATCAGCTGGTTAAGCGCCAAGTACACTTTTCTTACAGCAACGCATGCTGCGGCTTTGCCAATGTTTTCTGCATCGCCTATACTGTATAAAAATGTAGCCTATAGCCTACCTGACGCAAAAAACCTCAAGGCTATGCAGTCTGAAGAACAGTTAAAGTTTCAAGTAGCTTTATTGTCAATTTCTTCACATGTCAAGACATAAAAAGGAATCGATATGACGTTTCCCACTCTCCCACAGTGAAACATATAAAAAGCACAGGCACAACAGATAAGACAAGACATTTCGTAAAACATATTCACATACAGCAGCATAACCTCATAATAAAGCATAAAGCTTGCTGCGGCGTGTGATATTTGCAATGTACGGCCCGAGAATATGGCATGAAATTAGTGCCAGGAGAGCGAGCTCTGTAAAAAGGATTTGTAACTTGCAAAAAAGATTTGTGTCTCTGTAGAAAATGATTTGTGTACTTGCAAAAAAAAAGTTTTGTGTCTCCGTAGAAGAAGGCAAGATTTGTGTACTTGCATAAAAGATTTGTAACTTGCAAAAAAGATTTGTGTACTTGTAAAAAAAAGTTTTGTGTCTCCGTAGAAGAAAAAGATTTGTGTACTTGTGAAAAAAAGTTTTGTGTCTCCGTAGAAGAAAAAGATTTGTGTACTTGTAAAAAAAAGTTTTGTGTCTCCGTAGAAGAAGGCGGGAACAATGCTCCCAAAACCATCTAAGCCAATCAAATATAGCCATTTCTGTGTCTAGTATCATTGGACATTTTCGTCTGTCTATCACACAAAGAACGTCAGCGAATAAGAACAAAACTAGAGTGCTGATGATTTCAATGACGAGTCATTTGGTAAGTAGTTCAAAATATCCATGGGCATGTACCTTTAATGCAACATTTAAAGATTATTCGGTTAGCACACTCTTAACAGTATAAATTAATGGATAAGAGTCGTAGTAAGTTAAATAGTTTTTTAATGTAAATATGTATACGGATATTTAATTAGAGGACCAGTCATTAAACCTAGCATTAGTTGGACAATGTGCAGCTAAATTGCAGCCGGTAAGCATCATACCAAGCGTTCACAACTTTACATGTTTTTTAATGTTGGTGTATTCGCCATGCTAAACTAAACATGAGCTGGACACACTGGATAGATCTCAAATGTTGGCTGGGAAAGTTAAGCGCATAAATTAAAAATATATGGATCTTTCACTCTAGAGTGTATTATTTACTGCCAGCTTTCATTTCGAATGAAAACCACTAACTATATTGAGTGATTTCGTGGCAGTTCGCTGCCATTTAGCTGCACATTGTCCAACTAAGGCTAGGTTTAATGACTGGTCGTCTAATTAAATATCCGAATACATATATACATTAAAAAACTATTCAACTTACTACGACTCTTATCCATTAATTTATACTGTTAAGAGTGTGCTAACCGAATAATCTTTAAATGTTGCATTAAAGATACATGCCCATGGCTGCATGCCCGGGAGTCAGGTGGCTGAGCGGTGAGGGAATCGGGCTAGTAATCCAAAGGTTGCCAGTTCGATTCCCGGTCATGCCAACTGACGTTGTGTCCTTGGGCAAGACACTTCACCCTACTTGCTTCGGGGGAATGTCCCTGTACTTACTGTAAGTCGCTCTGGATAAGAGCGTCTGCTAAATGACTAAATGTAAATGGATATTTTGAACTACTTACCAAATGACTCGCCATTGAAATCATCAGCGTTCTAGTTTTATTCTTATTCGCTGACGTTCTTTGTGTGATAGACAGACGAAAATGTCCAATGATACTAGACACAGAAATGGCTATATTTGATTGGCTTAGATGGTTTTGGGAGCATTGTTCCCGCCTTCTTCTATGGAGACACAAAACTTTTTTTTACAAGTACACAAATCTTTTTCTTCTACGGAGACACAAAACTTTTTTTACAAGTACACAAATCTTTTTCTTCTACGGAGACACAAAACTTTTTTTTACAAGTACAAGAATCATTTTCTTCTACGGAGACACAACTTTTTTTTACAAGTACACAAATCTTTTTCTTCTACGGAGACACAAAACTTTTTTTTACAAGTACACGAATCTTGCCTTCTTCTACGGAGACACAAAACTTTTTTTGCAAGTACACAAATCTGTTTTGCAAGGACACAAATCTTGCCTTCTTCTACGGAGACACAAAACTTTTTTTGCAAGTACACGAATCATTTTCTACAGAGACACAAATCTTTTTTGCAAGTTACAAATCGTTTTTACAGAGCTCGCTCTCCTGGCACTAATTTCACGCCATACGAGAAGGTCTTGCAAATAAATGAGTCCTTGTCGGCTGAATCGATATCGCTCAAACAAGAACTCATCCGTGTGAAATAAAGGATCTTGGCAATCGCGAAGAACTCTATTGGTATGGAAAGCTAATCGAACTAGAATATAGCTCCTTGGTCAACTGGGTCTCTCAAAAAGGGAGCTGCCATGTTATTTTCCGGGGGTGTGGCAAGCTTATCCAGCTACACTTACGTTAGCCTGCTCTGGAGCAGGTTAGTGCTAATTGATGTTACTATGGTGATTTATCGAAAGTTGCTTCCACGAACCAAAAAGAGGGGCGTTTTTTATCTTAACCTGAAAATTAGCTCGCTAAACTGCTTAGCGAGCTACGACGAATACCCCCCTGGAAGACAGAATTGGACCACAGCTTGAAGCCTAACCCAATAGGGGTTATGCGCAACATTCTTCCGGGTTCTACAAAACAGATGTAACTACTTCCGGCCGTCCGCTACTGAGGTAAACACAGCGTAGTAATGGCCACCTTCGGTGTTTACAGGAGCTACCCTTAAATACAATTTCCGATGTACACCGTATTGCCAAACGGACGTCCAGAGCCCCGAGTACTCTGTTAGACAAGGTATTTAAGTTTTACGCCTCCTCATTTATTCATAATTATAAAGGTATGTAATATATGTAGCTTTTGCTAATGGCATCGGATATAGCGATAGTGTTAGCCTATAGACTTGTATGCTATCAGTAGTTTAGTCTTTTATTTTTGCTCGCAGACGATTAAAACAGTCAAACGAAGACTGCATTTTAGCGATGGGGCTATAGTACCAAAAGTCTAATTACTACGATGTCCTGTGTGTTTATGCTGGTCAACCGTTATGTAATCCATCTGACTGTAGGTCTAATGTGTCGACTGTAGGTATTATGTAGACTGCAGTTCTGGCAGGTGTTTCAGATTTCTAAAATATTGTTAGAATAATGATAAAAGTACTGAATGGATGAATGCTGTATTTTCTTGTCCACCAGTTTCAAACAAAGACAGGTTGACCGGTACTATCAGTGTCAGAGCAGCTTGTCACAGGTCCATGCAGAAGAATAAAAAACCACACAGCTTGAGAGTAGGCTAATGTTTAGGGATGGGTTTGGGTATTCTGTTCAATTTTGCAGTCTGTTCCAGTTCAATGACTGCAGCATAGCATGCGTTCATCATGCGTACATTACAACTGCTTTCATTTGACCATGAGCATGTTCTCGACTATGTAAACATTCTTCTGAGACACTTGATGAATGGCTATAATCTACCTGTTAGTGGAGAAGTAAGGTAATTGGGGCAAAGTTGATTGACAGTAAATCTTTCTATTGCAACATATTTGGTATGGTATACCTCACCTCGTATTGTAATAGACTTGTAGGAAACCCCTTGTCAACAAACTTACCCCAGCAACTTTACTAGGCCAATTCTTAATTCTTAATACAGCAGTATCTAGTAGCAAAATTCACTTCAAAAACACTTCAGAGGATACATCAGTATCAATGTTTGTCTAATTGTCTCTTTGTGTATTTTACACAGATAGTGCTATGTGATTCAGAACCTTTCGTCATGACCTCCAGTCAGTGTTTGTGCAAAGCTGGCACAGCAGTGTGTAATGACACTGCTGCACTGCTCTTTCAGACAGCTCATTACTCAGAGCTCAATATCCAGGTTGTCCCCCCCTGTTCATGCCTGCACAGAAACTGAACAACAATAGCACAAGCCCAGAACTACAGTAAGGGTTGAGGCAAATGTACTGTATATGTATGTAAGAGTTAGGCTATGTATGCAGCAATAAAAATGGTAAATTGCCAAAAGAAAGTATTGTGATCTAAGGTCAGAAGAATTTTGAGGTGCAGCGTAATATAGTGGAGACTCAGTTTATTTTCAGAGCGGTAAATGGGACTGCACCCGACTACATCAAGTCTCTCCTCCAGCCTTACACCCCCACCCACCAACTACGGTCTTCTTCTGACAACCATCTGGTGGTCCCACCGCTCAAGAGTGCCCGGTCCCAACACAAGCTCTTCTCCTGTCTGGCCCCCCAATGGTGGAATCAATTCCCCACCTCCATCAGAGACACTGACTGTCTCCCCACGTTCAAGAAAAGGCTCAAGACGCACTTGTTACGGTACTTAGGAATGATTGGCTGGACCTGATGTTAGTTTCCTCCAGGATCACAATGACTCTTATTGAGAGACTTGTTGCTTAGTTGTAACTGACTTAAAGTTATTGTACTCGCTGTGAATTATATTATTGTTGCTTGCTTTTTATACAGGTACACTCTTGCACTTCTGAAGTTCATGTTGTTTAATTGTAACTTGTCTAAACATGCTCTTATGGTTCTTCCCTTTGGGACTTATTTGGTTTTTCACAATGTATGCTTCATGTTTTGGCTATCCGCAATGTTTGTATCTCGTTGTTATGATCAGTGACCTATGCACTTTTGTAAAGCTCTCTCTTGGAAGTCGCTTTGGATAAAAGTGTCTGCTAAATGCATAAATGTAACTATCCCTCCAACGTCAACAGCTGCGAAGACTATGGAGCTGCAACAGCGCCATAGTCTTCGGGTCTTTTACCTAATGATGGAGTGGAAAGGGGGAAGTGAACGTATGGACCAAAAGACTGGGGGTGGCATGTTTTGGATGGGAGATTTATGCCAATAATGACAATCAGGTCATTGGCAGAAGGATGATCGGATGAAGATTGGGCCGATGTATTTGTCATATGAATGGTGTTTCTGCCTATTCAAATTAGAGCATATTCAGTAAGTGTGGAGCTCATGTGCATATTCAAATTAATTTCAAAAGAAACTTGTAATACAAACAAAGTTACTTTTCATGTATACTTTTACTATGTTAAGTTTTATTGTGGTAGGAGTAAAGGAAAAAATTAAGCCTATTTGGGTGTATTTTGGGCATATTCGATTCGTGTATAGCTCATTTGCATATTAACATTCATTTTTAAAGAACTTGTAATACAATTTTTTTTTACTTGTCATGGGTAGTTTCAGTGTGTAAAGTTTCATTTTGATAGGAGTAAAGGAAAAAAAATAGCCCCATTGGGGTGTAATGTTGCCTGGCCTTATTGGCACACATCTCGGATTGATGAGAATTTAACATATTTTCTCAACTAGGATTTCTTAGGACTTTTAGTATGTTGTTCACCTCATAGAAATGATCTAAGCTGCAAAAAAATAAATACATTTAGTCTGTCGTAAAACGCTACTTTGCCTGGACTAATAGTAACAAAGTTACATACTAGCTAGTTATAACAGTTACACCGAAAAGACACAATATGACAACGAAGTCCAAGTGGACTCAAAGAACGCAGTGTTCGGCAATCAACTGCAACAACTATCAATGTGACAGTATTTATGCCTTTCATCGCTTTCCCAAAGACCCTGACAGGTCAATTTTGTCGGTAGCGTAATCTTATGCACCTGCTAACTTTAACGTTTTTTTTGTCTAGTAGTAGGCTAGTAAACTTAATTCCTTCTAGGAACTGCAGGTCCTAGCCATAGAAACCAGAATAATGATTTATATGGATATGTAAATTAAAATGAGCTTCTTAAATTAATTTGCTGAATTCATATATTTCATTGATAACTTATTTGTGTATGTACTGTAGGCTAACGTTGTAATGTGTGGAGCTAGCGTTAGGTTACCTCCTGGGAAACGGTCTAACGTTAGGCTATTATAACGTTATATAAACTCATCACTTTATTCTTACCTGTCACACTTAGCCTAATGTAGAGAGTAATATAATTTATAAAATGCTTGAACTTCTCTGTCAATATAAGTTCTTTGCATCACCTAGCGCTGCAGATATGTACAGAAGTGAGAAGCGGAAACGATTACATCTGTTTTCCGGTTCGAATGCTGGGCGCTCCGCATAACCCCTATTAGGGTCAATAATAATTTGCAGTCGCAGAAAAAGATTTGCAGTCGCAGAAAACGATTAGCAGGAGCAGAAAACGATTTTCAGAAGCAGAAAAAGATTTGCAGTCGCAGAAAATGATTTGCAGGATGCAAATCTTTTTCTGCGACTGCAAATTATTATCGACCCTAATTTGACTCCATATCAATGGGGCATGGAAGCTCCTATTGGGTCAATCGAAAGGGCAGAGTGTAGCGGCCATTTTAAGACTATCCACTCGTAAGTACTCGAACCACATCTCCTCCTATGAGTGAGAGACTGAAATAAAAATAATTGGCGAAAAGAAGAATGAAGCAACAAGATCGTGGCTATGTGTGGATATAATTCATTGTTTGGACAACTACTCGACATGGTTAGATACTTTGGACCTTTGGAAATGTAAGCAGATGAGGTTTTGATGGGTTGTTTGCATACCTGAACCATTCCGAAGTAATGGTAGGTAAGTACAACTTTTTCCTCTGGCTTTGTTGATATTGTAACAACCACGACTATGGTCGTATGAATGAGTCAAGGCGACTTGGATGTACACAGTTAAGGCCAAATTATACTACTCCGAGTCCGTTACGGAAAGACAGACGAACTGAGTCGGACGGATTCGTTGAATGTATTGTACTCCGAGGGCTGTGGGTGCTGAAAACAATTTCAACGTTTTTTTGTAAGTCGTCGAGTGTTTATTTACCTAGGTTATCGAGAAGTCGGAGCAAATTGACAAATTAGCCGTTTCATCAATAAAATACGCACATTTTCAGCAACTACACTGCCCATTTCTCGTCACATTTGAATTCAGATGCTGATTTATATGTACTTTTAAGCTGATATGAATTGTAAAAACTTACAGCAATGGCGGTCAAAGGATTCTGTTCGTCCTGTTTATCACGGCAACCCCGCCCCCGCCCCTGACGCAAGCGGTTCTTAATACCGACCAATCACAGCCAAGGGGTATCCGTGAAATGACGGACGGATAGTCAGGAGAATCAGGAGGTGCACGTAGAGCTCTCCGTGGGGCTCGGAGAGGGCGTGGGAGAGGGCGTTCCACGTCGGAGAGGGCGTTCCCTGTGTCCGTGTCCGTGAAAACGGAGTAGTATAAATCGGCCTTTATACTTGTTTATTTACCAGGGCTGTTGTATAACTGGGCTGTTGTTCTGGCCACAGCCCACACCGCTAAATCATCACGCTAGCAACAGAAACTCATACTGTCTTTCCACTTCTCAAGCCAAAACAGAGAGAGAGATATCATTCCACTTCTCAAGCCAAAACAGAGAGAGAGATATCAAGACAGTAGCTCTTACGTATAACTTCCCAAACCCCGCGAGATTACCCAACATCTCCCCAACATTACTGTCTGCCCTGAACTCTGAATGCATTAAAACAATAAAGCAATAACTATAACACAGGGTCGTTACAATATATTGGTCACCAGACAAAGACGTTGAACTAGACCCCGAGATACTTGAACTAGACCCAGAGATACTTGAACTAGACCCCGACATACTTGAACTAGATCCCGAGATACTTGAGTTCAAGTATCTCGGGGTCTTGTTCACGAGTGAGGGAAGAATGGAGCAGGAGATCGACTGGCGTATCGGTGCGGCGTCCGCAGTGATGCAGGCTCTGCATCGGTCCGTCGTGGTGAAGAAGTAGCTGAGTCGAAAGGGGAAGCTCTCTATTTACCAGTCAATCTACGTTCCTACCCTCACCTATGGTCACGAACTGTGGGTAGTGACCGAAAGAACGAGATCGCGAATACAAGCGGCCGAAATGAGTTTTCTCCGCAGGGTGTCCGGGCTCTCCCTTAGAGATAGGGTGAGAAGCTCGGTCACCCGGGAGGGGCTCAGAGTAGAACCGCTGCTCCTCCGTGTCGAGAGGGGCCAGTTGAGGTGGCTCGGGCATCTGATAAGGATGCCTCCTGGACGCCTCCCTGGTGAAGTGTTCTGGGAACGTCCCACTGGGAAGAGGCCCCGGGGGAAGACCCAGGACACGCTGGAGGGACTATGTCTCTCGGCTGGCCTGGGAACGCCTCGGGGTCCCCCAGGAAGAGCTGGTGGAAGTGGCCGGGGAGATGGAAGTCTGGGCCTCCCTGCTTAGGTTGCTGCCCCCGCGACCCGTCCCCCAGAAAAGCGGCAGATGATGGATGGATGGACAGACAAAGACGTTGACTGTACTGTTGCAACTTGATCTTGAAATGGTTTATTTCAATGGAAGCACAAGAATCGTAGCTTTCCAATGATGTACAACATGTGTAGCAAAATATATTTGTTAACATTTAGTGGGTAGTAACTGGGGCAGGAGGGGGCAGCGTTTCGGGCACGCGGGCGGGCCCGGACCGAAATCAGGTTTGATTTCATTCATTTGCAATATGATTAAATAATTATTTTATTAAACCTTACTTTGACCATTCTTGCTCTGATTTAACCCATAGAGTCAAATAATAAATTCCATTGGTATTGGCATACACTGCTCAGTTTCCCATTTTCGATCAAACCATAGGGGAATTAGTTTCGGTTGTTTGGACAATTTTGATACTCTACAATCTTGAAATATATTTGCTGAAACACCAGTTACAGGACGGCACATGGTCACAGGTGAATCATGTCAATTGTAGGATAGCCGCTAAAAATGCTCATTGTTGGATTTATATTTGTAGGCAATGAAGAAGCCCAAATACAATTTCAAGTACAGAGCGTACAATTTCTGGGGAAGTTGTAGGCTGTGCTTGCTTGCATCAGTTGCAGATGGGTCCGTTTATTATGAAACAAGCTGAACCCCCTTTGAAAAAGCTATTTTAACAACGTTGTCCCCGGAAGTATTTTTCAGTTTGCTGGAAGCGATCATTGTCATTAACAAAGCCAAAAGCGGTTTCCGTCTAGAACCCTGCGTGGGGAACATAGACTTACATATTAAAGATCCTATAAAGTAAATTCCATGTTTTGCTTCTAAGTACATTATATACATGTGAAATTAGTTCCTGAAAGCATGTGCAAAGCGCTAAAACTTTGTCGCACTGAAATGTGGAGTTAGACTGAAGAACAGTTTCTCTTCAGATCAGGTTTTAATGGGCGGAGCCAAAAAACTACCTGTCTACGTCATTTCGACCTATCTACGTCAGATCACTGAATGGCTCCTCCTGCTGTACTGTTATTGTAGCTTACATCAGCTAGCTAGCTAACTTCAGGATGTCTCCCACCATCCGCAACTGCATCTTCCCTGATGCAAGAACTCCAGCTGCGCTGCAACGCCATTTAAGTTCCTATTGATAATGAAAGGAAATATAGGTGGATAGATTTTGTGAAGAGCCACACTCATGGAAAGCTTCGGATAAACTCCAACAGCCGCCTCTGCACTGACCATTTCACGGCGGACAGTTTTAACATGGACCAGAGACAGACGGGGTTCACCAACACACGGCTTCTCTTGCAGCGCGGAGCCGTACCGAGCATCGACCCCCCCCCCCCCCCCCCCCCCGGCCGTTCATCCTCCGGTCGCACCTGGACCATCCACCGCTGCCAGCAGTTCATCACTCAGTTCTGTGTGCTTGTTATAATTGATGGAATGCTGCTTCAGCATTCCATGTATTGTTCTTTGAATCTTTATTCAACTTCTTCATATTCTTCTTCTTATTATTCTATTTCTTCCGTGGCACGTTTCAGCGCCTTCAAATCTCCAGCTATTAAAACCGTTCAGCTATCAAAAAATTCAGCAGTTTCAGGCCATTCCTGCTATGACTTTTCAGCTTTGTACCTCTTATGCTTGAATTAATATAAATCAATATTCATAATATTTTTAACATGGTTTTCCAATGGAGTTTACTTTCAAATCCTCACAAACTTCTTAAAACTTCTTCAACTTCCAAATCCTTCTTCTTCCTCAATCTTTCAGCTAGAGCCACCATTCAAACTTTAAAATGTTGACAAAACCCTAAACTATTTTTAAATAATTCAGCTTTTTGATATCTATTCAACCTTTTTCAATATCACTGATCATGTTTCATGACTTTTTCAAGCCGTTTCTGAGATTTACATGGGTGTGTACGTGAAACCCTAGAGTGCAGACTGAAACGCTTAAAGTGGAGGGGAGCTTCGGATGTTGTTGAAAAAATATTTCTAGTTTGCCAGCATTGCCACAATTTTCGCTCTTCATGCTTCATTTTTGGATCAATAGATAGCTAATTTTGTGCTGGTTGTAGACAGTTGTCTGTTGAATCCAACAGATGTACACATTTGTTCAGAGCCCCACGAAAGCGAGACAAAGTCCAACTCTCGCCCAATAGAGACCAATGCAAATCTGGTGACAAAATCGTCAGAGAAAGCCAAAAGAACAAGATTTTGAAACTGCCGGTAGAGTCGTATTTCTGACCGCACAGACATATAAAGGACATCTCTGGTTTCGAGTCTTGGGTCTCGGAAAATATCCTTATTTTTTGGATTGGACATATAGTTTTGCGTCTAGGTTAACTTGTTTGAGGTGTGGATCCAGGGCACGAGCACAAAAGTTCACATTGGCCGATAGCCGAATTACCTGGAGCTGAAAGAAATGGCTTGAGTTGCCTGCCCTATTGTAGCAAGTTTAGCAAATGGTTGTCACACATACATGAAATGTTGTTAATATAGTTTATTCCCGTTATTTTAAAATAGATTTGATTTTCCGTAAAAACGTTCATGACATGATGGCAAATATTATATTATGTTAAGCGTGAGCATAGATTGTTGACATGTCTATCTGGAGCAAAGACGAAGATTAATAGTACATTAACTGATAACCACAATAGGAAATGATATATTTAAATAATATTAGTCAATTTCAAGTACAGAGCGTACAATTTCTGGGGAAGTTGTAGGCTGTGCTTGCTTGCATCAGTTGCAGATGGGTCCGTTTATTATGAAACAAGCTGAACCCCCTTTGAAAAAGCTATTTTAACAACGTTGTCCCCGGAAGTATTTTTCAGTTTGCTGGAAGCGATCATTGTCATTAACAAAGCCAAAAGCGGTTTCCGTCTAGAACCCTGCGTGGGGAACATAGACTTACATATTAAAGATCCTATAAAGTAAATTCCATGTTTTGCTTCTAAGTACATTATATACATGTGAAATTAGTTCCTGAAAGCATGTGCAAAGCGCTAAAACTTTGTCGCACTGAAATGTGGAGTTAGACTGAAGAACAGTTTCTCTTCAGATCAGGTTTTAATGGGCGGAGCCAAAAAACTACCTGTCTACGTCATTTCGACCTATCTACGTCAGATCACTGAATGGCTCCTCCTGCTGTACTGTTATTGTAGCTTACATCAGCTAGCTAGCTAACTTCAGGATGTCTCCCACCATCCGCAACTGCATCTTCCCTGATGCAAGAACTCCAGCTGCGCTGCAACGCCATTTAAGTTCCTATTGATAATGAAAGGAAATATAGGTGGATAGATTTTGTGAAGAGCCACACTCATGGAAAGCTTCGGATAAACTCCAACAGCCGCCTCTGCACTGACCATTTCACGGCGGACAGTTTTAACATGGACCAGAGACAGACGGGGTTCACCAACACACGGCTTCTCTTGCAGCGCGGAGCCGTACCGAGCATCGACCCCCCCCCCCCCCCCCCCCCGGCCGTTCATCCTCCGGTCGCACCTGGACCATCCACCGCTGCCAGCAGTTCATCACTCAGTTCTGTGTGCTTGTTATAATTGATGGAATGCTGCTTCAGCATTCCATGTATTGTTCTTTGAATCTTTATTCAACTTCTTCATATTCTTCTTATTATTATTCTATTTCTTCCGTGGCACGTTTCAGCGCCTTCAAATCTCCAGCTATTAAAACCGTTCAGCTATCAAAAAATTCAGCAGTTTCAGGCCATTCCTGCTATGACTTTTCAGCTTTGTACCTCTTATGCTTGAATTAATATAAATCAATATTCATAATATTTTTAACATGGTTTTCCAATGGAGTTTACTTTCAAATCCTCACAAACTTCTTAAAACTTCTTCAACTTCCAAATCCTTCTTCTTCCTCAATCTTTCAGCTAGAGCCACCATTCAAACTTTAAAATGTTGACAAAACCCTAAACTATTTTTAAATAATTCAGCTTTTTGATATCTATTCAACCTTTTTCAATATCACTGATCATGTTTCATGACTTTTTCAAGCCGTTTCTGAGATTTACATGGGTGTGTACGTGAAACCCTAGAGTGCAGACTGAAACGCTTAAAGTGGAGGGGAGCTTCGGATGTTGTTGAAAAAATATTTCTAGTTTGCCAGCATTGCCACAATTTTCGCTCTTCATGCTTCATTTTTGGATCAATAGATAGCTAATTTTGTGCTGGTTGTAGACAGTTGTCTGTTGAATCCAACAGATGTACACATTTGTTCAGAGCCCCACGAAAGCGAGACAAAGTCCAACTCTCGCCCAATAGAGACCAATGCAAATCTGGTGACAAAATCGTCAGAGAAAGCCAAAAGAACAAGATTTTGAAACTGCCGGTAGAGTCGTATTTCTGACCGCACAGACATATAAAGGACATCTCTGGTTTCGAGTCTTGGGTCTCGGAAAATATCCTTATTTTTTGGATTGGACATATAGTTTTGCGTCTAGGTTAACTTGTTTGAGGTGTGGATCCTAGATAAATTTCTGTTATTCTCTGCCCTCAGCGCGTTAGCAATCATAGCTGCACCATCACCGTAGCAACGACAGACACGCACCACTCAGTCTCTCACACAGGTGATTTGTATTAGTTGATTATAGGCTGTAAGGTGAACCCTTTTATCATTTCAACCCGCTCCACAGTCTGGCATCTACACAATCTTTAGCTCATAAAAAAGAACGAGTCCTGCTAAGCTACCAAAAAAAAGTTTGTCGCTGAAATTCCAGTCGATTGTCGATGCGTCTATCTATACGGTTCGACACGTGATCCTTCTACACCAATAAGGTAGCTGCTTTTTGTCAACACGGATGGATATGGTTGTCAAATAGAGGATGGGACCTTGCACGTTTGTTTCCTCTATGTTTATTTTGCCGTGGCGGCCCGCCACGACTAAATTTCTGCCACCATGGTATCAGAAATAGGGCTGTACAACATTTTTGGACGTCTATGTGATTGTTAGAGTGCATGTCGGAGAATAGCATGTCACGCTTCACACCGCAGTTGAGATTGTGCGTCTTTGAGAAGTCGTATAGCTAACTTGTCAGTTAATTTAAGCCTGTTATTGTATTAGTCTATATTCTTGCTAATTTAAATTAAGATAACTGGTGATCTTCGTTGTTTGTATTATTCCCCTGCTAGCTAAATTGCACGTCTGTTGATTCGATAGCGATTGTATTTTCGGTGCAACTATGCAGAAGTAGTTTTAATTAATAAATAGTGGGTTTATTGTTATTATTTGCTACAGAATGCTTAGCCTATCAAGCTCAAATGAAGCAGACAGTGTACATGCTTTCGAGTACCTTAATCGATAGGTTAGGCTACTGACCAACGTCAATTATTAATACGTCAATTAATAATTGGCAGCATTTATGCCATTTAGAACACTTTATGAGTGGAAGGTCTCTAAGTAGCCTAACCTTATTGCTTTAGGGGAAATAGTACGAAAATATGTGCAATATTACATTAGTTATTAAACTAGGCTATTACATTAACCTTATGTCGTTGTTGTAACATTCATTCATTCTTCCACAAATGAAAACACTGATCAACCATAAAAACAATCGTAATGAAAAATATGAAATATGATATATAAAACTGTACAAAACAGAATAAGGAATAACAGATTAAGGACACTCAGTCCTCACTGTCAGTGTCAGGACAGTTATCTTCCAGTTCCTCAGTTTCTTTTGTGTTGGCACAATTACAACAACGACATAAGTCTGTGCAACACAGTCCTGCAGAAAAACATGAACATCTGCCTGTCTCACACGCACTTTTGCAGCCGCAGTGTATCACATGCAAAACACTGTCAGGGGCCGAATTTCTGTTACGTGCAAGGTCCAATCCTCTATTTGCCAAACATATCCATCCATGTTGACAAAAAGCAGCTACCTTATTGGTGTAGAATGATCACGTGTGGAACCGTGCCACCAAAATTATTATGTTCTGAAGAAACTAGTTCTGCATAAAACATAGACGCAACGATAATCGACTGGAATTTCAGCGACAAACTTTTTTTTGGTAGCTTAGCACGACTCGTTCTTTTTTATGAGCTAAAGATTGTGTAGATGCCAGACTGTGGAGCAAGAATCATTTTCTAAAAGACTTTTTGTGGTTCACCTTGTGGTCTATTAGTGGAGTCACAAGACAGAGCTATTCAGTCAACTCGTCTCATTAAAAGACTAAGAGCACTATAATTTCAGCTACTAAAACAAATATACTACTTCTACAGTTTAACAGTTCAGCTTTCAGCTTCTCCCACATTGTAGGCTATTTAAGCTCTTTGTTAGATGATGCAGTTCAGCTTCCACACTGCCTCTTGAAATTCTACTATTTCACAACGTTCAAACTTATTCTCCCGCATTGTATTTAAGCACTTAGCTTTGTTAGATGATGCAGTTTAGCTTCCACACTGCCTCTTTTGTGTGACTCACACAGTCAATTTTTACTCCTGTGTTACAGCTCAGGGGAACATTTCATTTATATGCATCTGTATGTTTCACTCATTGAACAAATCAATTCTAATTCTATACTGTTTTGTTCGGCTTGACGTAGCGTCCATTATCTCGGTCGTAGGTAGCTTACTTGAGTGAGGTGGCGCCTTCCAGCGAGGGGGCCGAACTTCAGCTCCTTCAGGCGACACGCCCCCCAAGTCTCGAACAGAGAAGACTGCTGATTTTCTTACGATTTCTAAGCCTAATTTAACATACTTGTCGGTGTTTTTTTTTCATTCTAATTTGGATGGGTAGTTAATAACACATTATTCTGTGGTGTGGTGAACTTGAAACTCGTTTTAATTCCACTTTACAGGATCTTTAATAGACACAGCTAGACTTATCTTCCAAGATGGCGTCCCCATTAGTTTCTATAAAAAGTGCTCAGTGGCGCAGTGAGGCAAGCGAGAGCACGAAATGGACCGCGCCAGAGCCTGTTTAAGGAGAGCCTGGCCACTCCCTATTAAGCCCCACTGTACCGAATTTTGTCGCAGTTCCACCAGAGTTCCACTGGGAGTGATCGCGGTCGAGTGCAAAATGAATGGGAGTATATGGAGCTAAACGGCTAAATTGGTCTCTTTCACCTGATTGTCGTTCAGAAATCTCAGATTTGATTGTAGTTTTTGCATGTTCAACATGGATTACACGTCGAAAGTTGAATGAACGAGTACTTATGTCTTTTCGATTTCTTACATGGTAAGTCGTTGTTGCCCATAACAAGCTAGCATTCTGCAAACGAATGCTGATTGGTTAGTGAAGGACTGACTACGACCAGAGATCCTGCTTGATGGCATCCGAAGCAAAACCAGAACAGAGCATTAGCAACAACTTTAGCAAACCAAAACTCTTTCTAGTATGTGTTTTGACAGAGAGAGCCTTCCCTGTCAGCTGTGTTGTCGATGGCTCGAGAGAAAAATGGAAGTGACCAGAGCTTGCCGTGAAGCAGTATCTCTGGCCGTACAATGTGTATGACGTCAATGACATTTTAAAAGGCTTTTTAGAACAGAAAGGTGAATTTAAAAAAATCTAACACCCAGCAGTTTGTAAAAAGAATTTGCCTCCCCTTTTAGAATTCAGAATTCTAATTACTAGACAAAACATAATATCCTGAGAAAAGTGGATTTTGAGGGGTATAGCTCCATAGACCTCCATTCATTCTGCACTCGGCCGTTAGCGCCCTTATATGGAACTAGAGTGGAACTGCAACCGGTTCAGAACCCGGAAGTTTCCCGAGAGTGGCAGTTCCAGACCAAGCCCCCACCCCCTCGGCTTGAAGCAACGGCCCTGGTGGATATAGGTGGTATTGCATTTTGTGTTTGACTTCCGACTCTTCCGGTCGTTTTTATTCTATTAACTCCAGTCAACATTTACAAAACTATCTCCCCCAATAATTTTTGTTCGATTCTCGAACCTGGCTCATACTACTAGCTTTTTCATAGAATAATTTTTTTTGTTGTTGTTGCTTAGTTTGAAACCAATCTGAAATGGGTAAACTAGCACCCCATTTATTTGATTATGTCAATAAAAGTTGCCTGCAAATGTGCTCGCGGATACTAACAGGGCACGAGCACAAAAGTTCACATTGGCCGATAGCCGAATTACCTGGAGCTGAAAGAAATGGCTTGAGTTGCCTGCCCTATTGTAGCAAGTTTAGCAAACGGTTGTCACACATACATGAAATGTTGTTAATATAGTTTATTCCCGTTATTTTAAAATAGATTTGATTTTCCGTAAAAACGTTCATGACATGATGGCAAATATTATATTATGTTAAGCGTGAGCATAGATTGTTGACATGTCTATCTGGAGCAAAGACGAAGATTAATAGTACATTAACTGATAACCACAATAGGAAATGATATATTTAAATAATATTAGTCTTGCCTTCAGAAGCTTTTGTTAAACAGACTCATTATTCTGTTTTTGATCGTGTCAAAGCCAGACTGCTTTTGTGGGACAATGAAGGTCCTCAGTGACTATGTTTCACCCCCACTTATATCTGATGGAAACGTCTTGTATATAGTTCTGTTAATATGCCCCTTTCAAAGGCACGTTCAATAAAGTAGATTATATTTTAGACACACTTCTCAATTTATTACATTATTGTTAGATCACGTTATATCCATTAATAGGCGTTTGGGTTAGGGTTAACCCTACAAAACCAATTGGTTTTGTAGGTTGAACATATAAAACCCAAGCCACATTTCTACACTGATGTTAAATTGAAGGCAGTGTGATTTTCGTGGCATTTCGTTTGAATATAAAGTTGACAGTAAGCTATGGTAAGTCTGCATTATGGAAGATTTCTGTTACAAAAATAACTATTAAGCTTTCTTTGCCTGGCGAGAACAACGACAGAGCTAAGTGTTCATGTTAAGTTTATTTAATCCGATACAATGCGTTGGAAATCATACTCAAATCACGAAGAAAAAAAACTACATATGTGATGAGTTCCATCTAGAATAGCCCTATATTTAGCCCTATAGCCTATTTCTAAAAAACAAGTGAAAGGATTACTATACAATGACAGCATACATTTCCGTAAAGTTTGCATCATGTCTCTGATTCTTATCGGACTTGTACCCCATTCTGCCACTGCAATGCCTTAGCTCACACGCTCGCAACCATATAAATCTATGCTCGCGACTGTTTGTCGCAAAGTATGACGTGTACAGCTAGTTGCAAGCGTGCACAAGGTCTCGGAGCTAGGGAAAAAAAGAGCCACTGTTTAAAGCTAGACCGGAAGAGTCGGAAGTGGAAAGATTGCGCGGTCCAGTCTCGTACTCTCGCTTGCCTCACTGCGCCACTGAGCACTTTTCATAGAAATGAATGGGGACGCCATCTTGGAAGACAAAGGTTGCTTCCTCTAGTTATATTAACTCTATGTTCCAGACCCCCACCCCTCGCCCCTCGGATTGAAGCAACGGCCCCGGTGGATGTAGGTGGTATTGCATTTCCGATTTGCTACCTGACTTGTCTGGTCGTTTTATTCTATTAACTCCAGTCAACATATCTAAAACTATCTCCCCAAAAAAATGTTGTTCGATTCTCGAACCTGGCTCATACTACTAGCTTTTTCATTTAAGAATTCTTCCTGATTTTTGCTAAGTTTGAAACCAATCCCAAATGGGTAAACTAGCACCCCACTTATTTACTTACGTCAAGAAAAGTTGCCTGGAAACGTGCTCGCGGATACGAACAGGGGATGAGCACAACAAAAGGGAACTTTTGGAATTTACCTGAGCTGAATGAGAACAAGGAGAAAGGACTTGATAATCTACAGTTGCCTGCCTTTATTGTAGCAAGTTTTACAAATGGTTGCACACATACATGACGGTTGTTTGTTGAGTTTATTTACGTTATTTTAAAGCTGATTTAACCATTTTGTAATGAACGCTATTATCATGGCATGACAAACGTAATTATAGCCTAATATAATTAGTTATAATATCGTGGCATGTTACGGCATCATTATAGATTGTTGACATGTTATTCTGGAGCAAAGACGAAGATGTATAAATCATGCCTGATAACCACAATATTGTTATGGTCGTTATAACGAATATATATATATATATATATTCTTAGAACTTTATGTCAGTTAACACCACAACGATGGCATTAACAATAAGCTAGTAATAGTAAGCAACACTCATCATCATTATAATATTAACATATGTAGGCTTAATTTAGCTTGCTTTGCCGAGCTAGAACAACGACGGAGCCAGATATTCAAGTTTACAGTTTCTTTAATCCAACTTTAAAACTTAAGTTCTTTAAAACTTGAAAAAAACACGAAAGAAAAAGAGCAACGTATAGGCCTTGCATGTATAATACTACAGTACTAATAGTAGGGCTGGGCGATATGGGTAAAAAATTATCACGATAGATATTTATATTTCCATTCGATAACGATAATTAAAATGATAGACCACAGATCCGTAGTAGTAGCAAAATAAGTCTCTTCCTCAACTTTTTCCCTACACTCGGCATAAAGTTTAAGCAGCGCGGTGTGAGAGAAATATTTGTGGCCAGGGAGCACGTACCTGGGGTCAAGTAACTAAAGCTTTTTAAAAACTTGCTTTTTATCAATAGCCTACCTTGGCCCAAACTCACACTTTCTGCATGTTCCAATGAGTGATTTTGCTTCAGGTGGTAAAAAAGGTTTTGCACCGAACATTGCTCCGCTCTTTGTCGGATTTCAAAAAGCCAAACCACTTCCAAATAACTGAAGAAGACGAACCCTTTTAAAAAATAATTTCTTCATTGGAAGTTGCTCCCTCGCCATGGCTATAGCTGCCACTGTTTTCGGCAATAAGACTCATTTTCCGCGGTTAACATTAGCTACTCCACTTGAGGTGAAGACGGCCGCCCGCTTCCCGTTCACACTAGTGATGTGTCGTTCGTGAACGATTCGTTCATTTTGAACAAATCCTTACAAGGACTCGGGAGTAACGAGTCCTCTCAAAGAGTGATTCGTTCATTTTCTCGTGGCCGCGCATCGGGACTGTTGCATAGGCTCATCCAAGTAAACAGAAATGATTCGTTCATTTTCCGACTCGGTCTTCGGGTACGAGTCTTTGGATCATTTTTCACATGACCTGCATAGGCTCTGTAGTGGTAGCTAGAGGAAACGCTAGAGGGAACGATTCGTTCATTTCCCGACTCGGTCTTTCTACGAGTCTTTGGATCATTTTTCACGTGACCTGCATAGGCTCTGTAGTGGCAGCTAGAGGAAACGAACGATTTGTTCATTTCCAGACTCGGTCTTTCTACGAGTTTTTGGATCATTTTTTCACGTGACCCGCATTGTATTTTTTAGTAGAGGAAACAGTTTCCTCATTCCCTTTCGTGTGACCGCTGTTTTAGTAAGACGTGAATGATATTCGCTCAAGTACTATACTGACTGGTTTTGTTATTTTCACTTTACATTTACACTTAGTTTCGTGCAGTGTAATTGTTTGCCGTGATAATTAAATGCTAGTGTGATAATAAATGACCAAATCATACAAACTGTCATGATACATTATTTTAATGCAGGAATTACTTTTAAAATAGTATCTGCTGGTGCACAAGTCATGCACTAACCTACATGAGAATATGATACGTGTTTGCAGTGGACGGATAGCCCTCCCCCCCCCCCCCCCCCACACCTGAAATGAACGAATGACTCGAAAAAAGATTTGTTCATTTTACTGAACGAGATTCAAAGAACCGAATCAGTAAAATGATCCGAACTTCCCATCACTAGCTCTCACGTAGCAAACCAATCAGTTTTTACAGCAACCTACATTCAAATCTCACCATCTGGCTGTCTTCACAATAGTCATATCATTGCCCTCCTTCTGTTTTTTGGTGTAGAGTTGACCAACTATAAAATTACGAAAATACTAGACTATGACGCTTGCATGGCTTCCGCCTAGGCAGTCTCACGGGCAACCCACACTCGTTCAAATTACATTTACATTTAGTCATTTAGCAGACGCTCTTATCCAGAGCGACTTACAGTAAGTACAGGGACATTCCCCCGAGGCAAGTAGGGTGAAGTGCCTTGCCCAAGGACACAACGTCAGTTTGCATGACCGGGAATCGAACTGGCAACCTTCGGATTACTAGCCCGATTCCCTCACCGCTCAGCCACCTGACTCCCATATTACAAAGACTTTCACGACCTAAATCAAAAATCCGAGATGGCAGTTCCACTCGAAATTGCTTTCTCAACGGAGCCCAATGGTTGGTAATTTTGGGAGTTGGCATTTTTCACTCATAGTCCAAGCTCCAACTTGCGTGCTAGAACGTCTCTATCACGTTGTATCCATGCGTCGTTGCTAACATGTGCTGATGTAGTGACGTAGGCTAGCACTGAGTACCCTTCGTTGACAGAAGGCACTTTTTGGCACAAAAACCCAATTTCTACTTAAACCATGCAACGGAACGTAAATAAAAATACAAGCAACTCAATCGCTACCAAGATGAAACCTTTGACAACTAGGTTGTCTATGTAGTCCAAATATTGACTGAGGCTTAGGGGGGCAAAAATAAATAATAATAAATATATATGTGAGAGAACAAAGGTTGTGCCCTTGCCGAAGGCAAAGCACACCCAATAATAATAAGAAAAGATAGAAACACTTAAGTGGCTTCGCCGCTTCGCGGCTTGGCCACCAATAATAAGAAAAGGTAGAAACACTTAAGTGGCTTCGCCGCGGCTGGATGGAACCCAAGTTTGGTGACAATCGGACAAATGGTTGCTGAGATATGCTCTCACGTCTTGTTTGGCAGCTTTGCCGCTGCCTTTGATTGGGTCTACCGAACAAACGGTTTTGAAAATTAAAAATCCATCTGATACCTTTTGTGAAGCTGGGTCTGAAGATCATCTGTGCCAAATTTGGTAAACACTGTACAAAATGTGTGGCTTGCAAAAGGTTTTTACACTTTTACATGAAATCCAAAATGGCAGCCGCCTCCTTTGATCGGCTCTACCGAACAAACGGTTTTGAAAATGGAAAATCCATCCAATAGCTTTGTGGAGCTTGGTCTGAAGATCATCTGTGCCAAATTTGGGGCATGCAAAAGGTTTTTACACTTCTCCATGAAATCCAAGATGGCGGCCACGTCAATTCGGTTGTTATGAAATATCATCGATGGTCAGGCTTGGGATCTCACAAGACATGAAGAGACAAAGAAATTACTTTATTAAGGTAAAAACTGCAACAGTTATAAGCCAAAACACGTTTATGCTTCTGGCCACGCCCCCTTTTAGTCACATGACACCATTTTTGGAGGACATCCTCAGAATAAGGTTCTGAGTAGGCGTACCAACTTTGGTGTCACTGCCTCAAAGAACTGCTGAGATATGACTTCACTTCCTGTTTGGCGGCTTTTCTGCTGAATTTGATTGGCTGTACCGGACAAACAGTTGTGAGGATCAAAATTATTTTCGATAACATTTGTGAGGCTTGGTCTGAAGAGCATATCTGGTAATTCTGAAGAAGATTTGACAAAAATTGTAGGAGGAGTAGTTTTTCAAAGCTTTTTGATAAAACCGGAAATAGCGGAAAATCTATATAACCGGAAATTGACGCCATGGTGTGTGTTGAACTCGGCTTGATCCAAGGAATCCAACAGTACCTCATTTTTGACAATCGGAGATGCGGTTCAAAAGTTACTTGTGTAAATGCAACTACAACTTTGACCTGTTGGTGGCGCTAGAGTGCAACATTATTTTCATGAACAGATTGACAAAGTTTAGGCTGTGGCAATGAAGTTCAGGTTAGTAGTTAGACTTTTGATTTAAGTAAGGGGAGTGCCGAACATGTTCTGTCGCCGTTTGACTTTCTAAAAAACTGTCTAGATGTTTTTGTAGTGTCTCGCGTAAGCTACAGCGTTGCAGTGAGCAACACTGGTTTGAAACCACAGGTAATGATAATTTCACCCACAAATCGTTTACTTGTAATGTCATAATAAATCCTACAACGAAAATGTATTTGTGAGGAATGTTTATTTTAACGATTGAAAACAGATGCATCATAGACCACTGTAGTATGTGTTGCCCGGGCAACAGAGGCTAATGTTGTGATGCTAATACTTCAGTGAAATAGTAGACTACTGTTTCCGAAAGTAGATGTACTTCCTTAATAATATCAGCTTATATTGTACATTACACATCACAATTGTGTGTCATATCACAAAGTAAAATTAGTAAATAGTTTTCACCCTGGCCTCTTTGCTTGAGGCGTTTCTGCAGCTGCCTTGCAGTAAAGCAGTTAGCTTAGCTATCTCCCAGAAGTTAACAAGCTGCTAAACTAATGTTCTGCTAAAGGTAGTCACGCGAGTTTTCGTGACGTTAGTGACGTAAGTAGCGTCATTGACTGTGGCTAGCAAGTTAGCCACCGTTAGCTTCACTTTTCGCCACAAAAACTTAATTTCTACTTAAACCGTGCAACGGAACGTAAATCCCAATAGAAGCAACTCAATCGAAACTTTTGACACCTAGGTTGTCTATGTAGGCCAAATATTGACTGAGTTTTAGGGGGGCAAAAAGAATAATAATAATAATATATATGTGAGAGAACAAAGGTTGTGCCCTTGCCGAAGGCAAAGCAAAGGTTGGGACAAAGGTTAAGAAACAGTTGACATTTCAAGGTGAAATTTCAAGGTGAAATTGCATGAAATTGTGCATGGCATTTCAGAATGATGTCATCCTGTTTAGCTAAACAGATAATCAAAATTATGACAGGCCAAAAGATAATGGCTGGATTCCAACCTACTACCTTATACTTTACAGCTCACCATCCCAGCCCATTGAGCTATTGTCAGTGTTGAATATTGTCATGTTCAGTTACTGTATAAAAAAGTAAGCTGTTTCTCCTGTGGTAAGCGTTGTTAGATTCAGCCAACGTTGAAACTTCTCTAATTCAATCGTATTTTGACATACCAAGGTGCAATTGTTTGTGGTACTGTAGTGGAAATTTGGAATACAGTTATAATGTGTGTGTTTTATATATGAGGAATGTGTTTTAAGGGAAGTCTAAAGTTGGTTGAGAAGCTTGATACAATGAATGTTGAATCAACTCCATTTGGTAGAGATGCCATTTGCAGTTTATGACACCTGGGGAGGATGAATTGTATTGTTATTGTGATCTGAGGGAGCAGTTTCAGATAGATGAACTGATCAAGCTGCTCTGACCCTTCCTGTTGCGTGGGTGGTGTTAATTAAATACTTGTTTGAAGATGTCCACACAAAGGACAGTTGACCATTTGACTGGTGAACTCCTGTGGCTTTAGTATCTACTGGTTTGGGGAGAGATGCCACATCAAAGAACTGTGGGACACTTGGTATGGAGTCAAACTGTCACTGAGCAGTGCTGACCAATCACAGAGACCGCCATATTGATGGATTGACCATCAGAAAAACCATTTGTTCTAAGTTTATATAAGGCAGGGTTTTAGGGTTGTTCTTCATCACTCTTGCGAACGATCTGTGGCTAGCACCCCCTTCGTTATGACTGATCACAAAGTACTTTGTTAATTCTTAATTTGTACAAGCTAAATAAATTTATTGAAACCGCCATCTCTTGACTATTCAAATCTACACAGTGCCACTAGAGTTTTTCCACAACAGGTACTTCATAATGATGTCATCCTGTTGAACTGAACAGATAATCAAAATTATGACAGGCCAAAAGACTATGGCTGGATTCCAACCTACGACCTTATACTTTACAGGTCACCATCCCAACCCATTGAGCTATTCTCAGTGTTGAATATTGTCATGTTCAGTTACTGTATAAAAAAGTAAGCTGTTTCTCCTATGGTAAGCGTTGCTAGATTCGGCCAAAGTTGAAACTGCTTGTACATTTCCTATAAAAACGGGACAACGGGATGACCGGGTTGCTGCTGTAAAGAATAACTTACTCATAGTTTTTTTTAAAGGTTGTTTGGAGTGCCATAACTTGTCATGGAAGGGAATTTCAAATCATGCCTAGCATCAGTGGGAATGTGTCCTGGCTTAGGTTACTGAAATGAATTTGTGCAACAGGCAAGTGATCCACCTGAACAATCCATTTACTTCATTAGAGATAACCATTAGAGTTATCTCTACCATGCGTAGACTACAAGTAGCTAGCTACTGTGGTGAACCTGGCTTTTTTTGTAGTGGTTTACACAGTCTCGCTAAACAGATGAGCGGAGTGTTGTGATGGGCTCAAATAAACACGCATTGCTATGTTTTACAGCCGGAGGATTGATCGGAAGACTAGAAACCGTTTTGTCAGAATAAAAAATAAAAACTATGCCTCTGACTGCTTTTGAACCTACAACCCTTTGCTTACCAGCACAACATCTCAGCCAATTGAGCAATTCCCAGACATGGATTACACAAAGTTCAGTAACTGGATAATTAAAAAAAGCTGTTTCTTCAATGGCGAGCTTTGTCAGATTTGGTCCAAGTTCAAACAGCTGTAATTCAGTCATATTTTGACATATCAAGGTGAAACTTTGCATGGTACTTCAGGGGCGTGTCACCTTAAAGCCAATTAGGTTTGAACCATCCTTCAAAAATACATTTGATTTAGTGACACTAACATATTGAGGCAATGTGGACATTTACATAAATACACCCCTTTCAGCCATTTTGTATTTGATTCAATTGTCGTACGTAACGTTTTTAATACGTAAATGATACATATCTTTACCAAATTTCAAGTCAATTAGAGCTTTGGTTCAAGAGAAGAGGAATTTTGAAGGTTTTTTCATAAATTTGAAAATTTATGACCAGGGACTTTTTGAGATATTGGGGCGCAAGGAGAAGAAAAATGATAAGAATAAGAATACTACCAAAAACAATAGGTTCCCTCCTACTGGAGGAACCCTAATAATAATACTACCAAAAACAATAGGTTCCCTCCTACTGGAGGAACCCTAATAATACTAACAAAAACAATAGGTTCCCTCCTACCGGAGGAACCCTAATAAATAATTAATAATAATTAATAATACATTATTAATAATTATTAATATAATAATAAATAATAATAAAACGAACAAAAACAATAGGGTTTCCTCCTACCGCAGGAAAATAACGGAAATAAACTACAAACAAACCGTCACGTATGTGTGCAACCATTTGTAAATCTTGCTACAATAAAGACAGGCAACTATAGATTATCAAGTCCTTTCTCCTTGTTTTCATTCAGCTCAGGTAAATCAGCGATTTGCTGATGTTCCCTTTTGTGCTCGTCCCCTGTTCGTTTCTGCGAGCACATTTCCAGGCAACTTTTCGTGACGTAAGCAAATAAATGGGATGCTAGTTTACCCATTTCGGATTGGTTTCAAACTTAGCAAAAATCAGGAAAATTATTATTTGAAAAAGCTATTAGTATGAGCCAGGTTCGAGAATCGAACAAATATTATTGGGGGAGATAGTTTTAGATATGTTGACTGGAGTTAATAGAATAAAAACGACTGGATGAGTCAGGTAGCAAATCGGAAATGCAATACCACCTACATCCACCGGGGCCGTTGCCTCAAGCCGAGTGGCAAGGGGTGGGGGTCTGGTGGAGAAGCTGAATTGTGCTACGAGCAAGCTAGCCTAGCTGCTGTTGCTAGCCAAACTTCAAAGGGGAATGTTTGAATGCACCGGAAATGAAAAAATGAATAAAGTTTAGGCTGTGGCATTGAAGACAGCGACGCACCACACAAGCTTGAGTTTAAATACATTATTTAATGTGACATTACTTACTGTACATACAAGTCTTGATTTGCTTAAATGTATAATGCTGCTAGTACACCACGGCTAGGGTTGCCACCTTCAATACTGAAAAATAAGGGACGCCTGACACACTGGGGGCCACACCCCTCGGGGCCACAATGACCACAGGCCGGTGATGTGCCAGTGGTGGTAAATCACAATTTAAAACATGTTTTTATAAAAATATTGTAAGGCAGAGTTTCTGGGTACATGTACAGCGTGTGTCTCTGTAAGGTCAAGAGGTCAGACAGCAAGGCTCCCTCTGAGCAGAATATAGCATGCAGTCCAGACAGTGGGGAGACAGTGAGGAAAATCATGTACAAATAAGGCTTATGTGATTAACGACCACTTCACCTGCTGAACGTTCTAGTGTATCAGTGTACTGACCACTGAAGACCCGTTAAGGAAGCGATTCTGTGCATTCTATGTTTGAACATGTCCAGATACTGTATTTAAGCACTCTTGTAAGAGAGAGTCTTCACTCATGCTAGCCACTCTGTTGTGGATTGGTTGCATGATCCGACGTCGAGCTAATAAAACCGAGTCAACCCTTTTTATAATTGTCATGACTCCTTCCGGCCTGCCTTCTCCAGAATTTACATCTTATCAAATATTAAGATTGACACATGGACATTATAAAAATATATCTGCTATTGAAATCTGTGTGAACAGATGCACTCAGTCTCTCTCTATCACAACTCAAATGGTCATATCGTCATAGCTGAATACACAGATATGACGATAATAAACATAGGCCAACAAAGTTTGACAGTGCAACCACAAAAAATAAGCTTTTGAAGGAACTTGTGAGAACCATATTTTATTAACGTAGCCTCCTAAACCGTGCAACAGAATGTAAATAAAAATACAAGCAATGAAATCGCTAACAAGACGAACCTTTTGACACCGGCGTTGTCTATGTAGTCCAAATATTGAGGGATCCTTAGGGGTGGGCAAAATAAAGAATAAATATATATGTGAGAGAACAATGGTTGTGCTCGCCGAAGGCTTGAGCACACCTAATTATTTGTCTTTATTTCAGTGCCAAAAAGCATTTGGTCGGTTCTGAGTGCACGTCCACGGTGTGTTACATTAGCGATGTAAGGGCTGAGAATGTTGCTAAAATAAATTACAGATTGTGACGGGAAGCGGTAACGTTAACTTAGGTATTCATCAAGGAATTACAGTTTTTCTCAATTGCTTTGGCTCAATTCTTGAAACAGAAATGACATTCTCAAAGCTCTAAGTGCATTTGACAAAATAGCCTATATGGTTCAGCACAAATACATAGATCACCTTCAAAAGGTCATATCTCACCCAAAACAGTTAACTCATGCTTCAAAACCAAATCATTTTCTCATATAAATAGTCAGTGCCCCCAAAATGAAAAGTTCCTTCTCGATTGATTTGGCCCATCTCTCGAGAAAAAAGTGGACATTCTCAAAGCTTTAAATACATTTGCCAAAATAACCTAGATGGTTCAGCAAAACACCATGGCACACCTGCAAAGGGTCATCTTTCTCCTAAAACAGACAACTCATCAGTCAAAACTAAATCCTTTTCTCATACAAATAGTCAGTGACCCCAAAATGAAAAGTCCCTTTGGCATTGTGTAAACACTGCAGGTCAAAATGATTAGATGTTTTGTCAGTATGGCAGTGGACCTTAAAAATATCCCTCATGTGCACTGTGTTACAGTTACTGTAGTAGATGTTTTCTTTCCAGAATACTATGTGTCTTCAATCTACCCAGACGCTCCCATGTTACCCCGCTCCTCATCTCCCTCCACTGGCTTCCCATCACGGCCCGTATCAGATTCAAGACCCTGGTACTGACCTTCCGAGTGGTGAATGGGACTGCACCCGACAACATCAAGTCTCTCCTCCAGCCTTACACCCCCACCCACCACCTACGGTCTTCTTCTGACAACCGTCTGGTGGTCCCACCTCTCAAGAGTGCCCGCTCCCAACCCAAGCTCTTCTCCTGTCTGGCCGCCCAATGGTGGAATCACCTCCCCACCTCCACCTTCAAGAACTATGTTTCTTCCCATTGGCACTTATTTGCTTTTCACAATGTATGCTTCATGTTTTGGCTACCCACAATGTTTTTGGGGCTACCTCATTGTTTATGATCATTGACCTTATGCACTTTTGTAAAGTTCTCTCTTGGAAGTCGCTTTGGATAAAAGCGTCTGCTAAATGAATAAATTTAAAATGTAAATGTGTATCTAACAGAAAAAACATGACAGTAATTCAAAGTAGCCTACAAGGTTTCACATCACATACTGCACTCACACTGCTTTGGAAATTGTTACTGTAATTGCCATACATTGTGGTTACTGTAACATGAAATGTGTACAGCACAATATAATGTCATACAATAAGCACATCAAAACATAACATAACATAACATTATGTATAACCTACACTACCAACACATACAGTAAGAAAGTAAAGCAAAGCTGGAGTTTCACTAGTTGTCGTCCTCACTTTCCTGCTCATCCTCACGCTCCTGTCTGTCTGGCCACAGATTTCATCGACATCACATCTGATGTTCTCCCTTGCGATGCAACAGGAGAAGAATCATTGTGCATGCCGCAACCATCCCCTACACTGATCTGCTGTGACATGATCACAAGCAGCATCCATTGCCTGGAGCAGGGACCTCTGGTTTTGAGCCCAATGCTCATAGACCCTCCACCTACATGCAGAAAAAAACTCCTCGATAGGATTGAGGAATGGGGAGTAAGGTGATGAGCACCATAAGCATTCTTGGATGGGCAGTGAACCTTGATGAGTGGGCCACGGTGGAAGCTTACATTGTCCCACACAATGACAAATGTAAGCAAGTGAGGCCCTACCAAACCGCTCTCATGTAGAGGGATAAGATCGGAGTGCAGGTGGTCCAAGAACACCAGGTGCTTCTGGGTATTGTATGGGCCAAGACTGGGAATGTGGGTGACTACACCATTCTCTGAAATGGCAGCACACATGGTGATGTTGCCCCCGAGCTGGCCTGGGACAAGCTCTATATATTTGATGGAAGCATTTATACTCCTGGATAGCTCCTGTCAGCTAACTAAACTTACTGTGTGATTGGTGATCGGATGTGTCCCCTTGTTTAGTAAAGTTCTAGTTGCACCTGACAATGACTGTAACCAGTTGATCCAAGAGATCCATATTACAGTATATACCATGATGTTTTTCATGGTATTATGTGCCTGAAAGATTTTGACAGTGGAGTGAACTATTGTGCAGGTGATGATGTACACAAGGAAATTATGCCAATATGTTTTGCAGCGAATAACCACTTGACTGAGAAGCAACAGTCAGTTTAGACCAGCAAGATATATTCAATTGGTAATTGGCCTAACTGAAGGCAATTGTACTTAACCATTTCAAAGATGTGCTAAATCATTTGAAATGTGTGCAAACTGTAGGCAATTGCACTTGTCATTTACGAGGATGTGCTAATACAATTGCAATTTGATTAAAGGAATGAAAAATTCCAATCGTTTGTGAACAACTGCCCAGTGGTTTGGAGGTTTGCACGTGTTGTTTTGAGAATGTCATTTCTGTTTCGTGAAATGAGCCAAAGCAATGGGGAAAAACTGTAAAGCACATTGAATCGCAGTCTTAAAATCCTCTCCCAGCGTATAACTAAGCGAATTAAATTTTGTTCGAGATCAGTCGGCTGAACCAGGAAAGGATATCCCCTGTCTGCCAAAGCTATTAGGCTCAGACAGTAGGAGGGGATAGGTAGAAACGCAGAGTTTGTCATAGAAAACATAGCAAGCAGGTTAGGTTCACAGAGTAAGTTACCATGGACACTGACCCAAAGTTTTCGTTACCTCTCTTTCTGGAACGGAAAACAGGGAGTATGCCACTTTTCAGGGTTAACCAACCAAAAGTTTTCGCTAAACCCGCTACCTGGAATACCCCCCAGGAGGAAGCACATCATGTTTCCATCACACAGGGAACAGCAGGGCTAGTTGAACCACAGAAGACACTTGTGATCCACACTCTATACGTCATTCACAAAACACCACTCTTCTCACTGTTCTTGAGTAGTACTCACATACCCCATTCAGTACAGCTCACAATCTATGAACGATTTTGGACAACCATAAGAGCCCAGCTCTTCACTATGACAAATACACACAGAGTTTGTAAACAAGCAGGTTTAGTGTTCAGTATCTTACCAGTATCAATCCCTTTGTAGTTCTTGATGAACTCTGCCAGTTCAAAGTTCCCTGCAACAATGGCCACCTGAAACAGAAGTTTGTTACATGAGAAAAAGTATAATCTTAAATATAATATTTGTCTGAGGAGGTTCCTGCCAGTTAAGCAATGTCTGGATACCTGTATGTACCCTGTACTTTAGACCCCAAGGTGGCTTTAAAGCCCTAAGAATAAACATAAAAACATCTCAGCGGACTGTAGTGGGTGAAGTAAAGGAGAGGAGACACACAGGATGAGTCAACTATAGCCAGCCAGCCATAACTAGTGGTTCACCTGTAGACCCCTTTACAGTACATAAGGTAAGCCAACTAGACAGATAGGTATGCTAAGTAGACAGGTATGCTACTGGAGCTGTGAGAGATGAATAGACTCTCTCTAAAGATATCTAAATTAAATATGAACAACTGAATAAACTCTTAGATATGTCAATATTGTAATATTAAAGAGCTCATGAGTTTTAGCAGAACTTGAAAGACATTTTAAATCTTTACATTTAGTCATTTAGCAGATGCTCCTATCCAGAGCAACTTACAGTAAGTACAGGGACATTCTCCCCGAGGCAAGTAGGGTGAAGTCCCTTACCCAAGTACACAACATTTTGCACGGAATCGAACCGGCAACCTTCCGCTTAGCCATCTGACCCTGATTTTTGCATCTATGCATCTTTTTCCAGATGTGTACCGCTGTCTACTGAAGCGTTGTGAGTCAGGGATCTTTACTGGTGTACTGTAGAGACAGGCAGCATGGTCAGGGCCATCCACTACTGGAACCATGGCTCATGTCAAGTCATTGAGAAGAGCAGGGGACAGTTATGTTTCAGTTAAGACAACCAGGGGCTTCATTTAAAATGCATCAACAGAATAGAAAGAACAGTTGACTTTCATAAATTAAATTACAAATTAATCTCTTGAATCGAGTTCAAAGATGTTTGCCCCTGTTCCCTGTCCTCTGGCTCTCAACAAAGATATCAAATGGAGGTATAGAGATGGAGGGATGGATGGAGGTATGGAGGGATGAAAAGAACAAGAAGTGATTGTTCAGTTGAAAACTAGGTCAGGAAGAATGGGAAAAGAACACTGTTCCAGTTTTCAGAACGCGGCTCAAAATGCCAACGAGCCAGCCAATCAGTCAGCCAGTCAGTCATTCAGTCAGCCAGTCAGTCATTCAGTCAGTCAGCCATGCAGTGAGTCAGTCAGTCAGTGAGTCAGCCAGTCAGTTAGTAAGCCAGCCAGTCAGAAAGCTATGAAATCAGCTAGCTTGCCAGCAAACTAGGCATCCAGCCAGCCAACATCCAGTATATAAACCAGTCAGTCAAACTCCCAGCCATCCTGTCGTTCATTAATTCAGTCAGTCAGTCAGGCAGGCCGTCACTCTACTTCTGACATGACATGCTGACTCTAATGTAAACAGCCCAGCCTCTTCTAAGTGAGTTTGGTTTAGGTTGGGTGCAAATTGGACTAAGAAAATACAAGACTAAGTACAAGAATTTGTAGTTTGAACATAAGAACTAGAATCTGGAGGTATTACATGAAAATGAGTGAGAATCAGAGTTAGCCTGTGAGGGCCCATCTGGTCCAACAGACTTCAATCTGTCCATTATCAGCAGCAAGTGAGGAAGCCTAATACATGGGGAGGTGGGAGGGGGGGCTTTCACTCTGCATATGTGGGAAACACAGTTGGCGTCATAAAAACCAGGCAGACACATGAGACAGAAATGGCAAAATGGCTCTGTAAGAAGTTGGTAAATCGAAGAAGAAAGCCTGAAGGACCCAAGATAGACTTTGAAGCAATTGGTTCTCTTCTCAATTTGGCCCTCAACCCCCATGAAGCATCACACACAGAAATGACAGTTCTGGTTTCATCAACAGCTGCAGTGCTTCCCTGAGATGTTAAGAGTGGTCGAGTGAGCACTGACACATGCACGTGCTGTAAATAAAAAACGAAAACATGAGTAATTATTCCGGAGCCTTCTTCCTGTTCACAGAGGGTTATATAAAAGGCTTCCTTATGGGGAGCAGAAGTGACTCATCTACTGTTTAAGTCACAAATTACCTAAATAAATTTATCGTGTTTTATCTCATCCCATTCTACTCTCCCCTTAAAAAGCAGCCACTTCATAAAATGGAGGTTTAATGACCCTGACTCTTACTAGATACAGTAAACAGACTGTGTATGGATAGAGTACACAAGGGCTGTGTTCTCTCGGTTCCCAACGTTATCTTGGACCCTAGAGAAGAAAGGAGGTGGAGATTAAATACCTGAAACGGTGTCTGGCCTCTGTGGTTCTGATCCTCCTTACTGGCCCCTCCAACAAGCAGGACCCTGGCACAGTGTTCCTGGATGGGGAGGGAGGGAGGGAGGGAGGGAGGGAAAAGAGGGAAAGATTGTGAGGAAGAGAGAGTGACAAGGGATGGAAAGATAACAAAAGATACAACAAAAAAGATTATGACAAGAACGACCATTTTCACCTAACAAACAAAACTCTCTCTTTGTCACTTCTCTCTTTGCCCTTTCTCTAATCTCAGCTGCAACCACAAAATCCACCCATGCGCCATGTTCAACATCACTCAATCAATTAAGAAGCAGTTAATTGTGATGTGGTGTAGCTCACCGTGTGTGATGCCTCTCTCCCAGGCCTCTCGTCAGTAAGGCAAAAGCCCGGCTAACCTGTGTGTACC
Organism: Osmerus mordax; assembly: GCF_038355195.1. Lineage (NCBI taxonomy): Eukaryota > Metazoa > Chordata > Actinopteri > Osmeriformes > Osmeridae > Osmerus > Osmerus mordax. The sequence continues at coordinate 15,519,970 of NC_090053.1, forward strand.
TGGCTGGAGCTGACTATGTGCCGTGGAGAGCTAAGCTAAGCCTGGGCTCACTGAGCAACAGAGCCTGCACACAGCAATGAGCCACTACAGCTCTACAGCCCACTTCAGCCTGCTGGATTCAGCGACCCACCCACGGAGATCTGCACTACAAACAGACACACACACACACACATACACACACGCGTGCGCTTGTACTCTGACACACATGGTTGCACGCGCAAATATACAGAAAGGCTAGCAAATGCACATTAATGCATGCTTGCATGAAATCCACACACACTAGCTGAAGCTCATCCTCCTATAGCTTGCTCTCAGTGGAATGCTGTGCTCCTTAGATGAACAATAATATTCATGTATTGACTGCATTCGATAATCATTCATTGTTAGAGGTTAAACAGGTATTAATCCACTCGTTCTACAACAAAACCAGGATGGAGCCCTACAGGAATTCTGTTAATCATACAGGTTGTTAATCATCATCAAAACTACTTTCATGACTTCACTGTAAAAATTCCCAGTTTATGTAAAGACAGCCCAGCAACTGTCACACAACACCTAATTATTGTGAAGGAGAGCACACTCACTCAGGCACGCACACAATTTCCCTCCCTCCCACACAGACACACATGCACACATAGTGTATGTGTATATGCACCTTCACACACCTGCACACACACCCCCCACCCCCACGGACACACACCTGCACACACAGAAGGTTGAGCCCAGCGTGTAGTGAAAGGCTTAATGATCTGTGCCATATCTCCAGGGAGAGGAGATTGAACAGTGGTGGTGTTACTGTCTGCTCCCACTGCATTCTCCATCTGGTTGCAGTGTGTGTGTGCATGCGTGTGTGTGTGCATGGTGTGGTGTGGTCTGTCTGTATGTATGCTCGTGCGTTTCAAATATTGATCATGTTATCAGGGTTCAGGGAAACCCTCAGGTATACAAAGTGTTTCCAGATAAGAGGTGAATACTGTATGAACAGACACTGGTTTGTAAACCAATCCCAGTCTAAACATTACTACTATACTGTAGGGACACCACAGGGACTGTGGTCTCACCACAGAAACAGAACCTGAGGGGTGACCTGATTGGGGGCCTCCTGGTCTTCAGCACCATAGACTACACCTACACAATTATATAATCTGAGCAACCATGGATACCAACACCAATGGTGGATCCTGAGAGTTTAAATAATTCCTAATGGTGGACAGTTTGAAGCCTTGTTAACTCCAAGGGAGACTCTTTAACAACTGTCTACTGAAGCTTGATAATGCTAGACCAAGGGCCCTATTTTAACGATCTTAAACGCAAGTATCAAAAGGCAAAGCGCACGTAACTTTGTGGGCGGGACTCTGGCACTGTTGCTATTATACCGGCGGGATAAATGACTTTGCGTCTGCCGCAAATCTAAAATGGATTGGTATAAAGTAGCTACATTACTAATGGGTGTGGTTTGGGCGTAACATGCAATAAACCAATCAGAGCGTCATCTCACATTCCCTTTAAGAGCAGGCGCACTTGTTCCATGGCGGATTGCTATTATAACGGCGGATTTGCCAGGCGCAAGCCAGGTGCGGTTCACAGCCGAGGAGACCAACGTTTTCGTTAGGGCCGTAAAAGATAGAGAAGGGACATTGTCTGGGAAAGGCAAAGAAGTTTTCTCATTGCACTAAGTTGCCCACTCATGCTGCTAATTCAAATTCTTAGTCTTATTTTTATATATTTTTTTAATTGTTAGGCTATGTTTTGTAATTGTTTAGTTCTTTAGAATTAGTTTAACCATTGTACTTTTTTACTTAATTTAAGACCTGTATATGTTTATTGTTTGCACCTTCCTGCCACAGTAAATTCCGTGTTTGTGGAACATACATGGCGAATAAACCGAATTCTGATTCTGATTGTGATGGGAGAAGAACCCCACCCAAATTAGCTTCGGTTAAACAGGTGTGGGAGGAAATTGCTCATGAAAATCTTTTTAATCATTGACATGAAAGAAATGTAACACAGCCATACAATAAATCAAAACAATTTCGCAGGAAGAAGACCCTGGCCTTGCCAACAGTGCGCACGGGCCAAGCATGCACCCTTAGAATAGCATCTGAATAACGCGCCATTGACTTTAGACTACGCTTTTCCTGGTCTGTGGTGGAATTTTTTTCTGAAACTGCAAAATAGCACCAGGGAACGTTTGCGCCAGAACACGCCTCCTTTTTTCGCTGAACCGCCCCTGGGAGCGCAAGGTCATTCCCTAATTTACCGACGTGCGTCTGTGGAGGGAAAAGTCTGCTTTGCGTCGGGTGCAATCTTGGAATGATACTTGCGTCGTTTCTCAACGACGCAAGTACGCATTCAGATTACTTGAATTATAGATAATGCACAATGCCCGTGATAAACTTGGTGGCCCACACACAAATTCCAGGAATTATAGATAGGGCATAGTGCCCGCAATGATGTCGGTGACACACCGACATCATTAATCTGGAATTATAGAAACAGTGTGCACTGTCAGTGATGCAGCTGGTGATGACATTTCTTCTCAGTGGGTTTGGTAACTATATTTCTCAGATCACAATTGAAATTCTTTGTCATCTCTGAAGTATATTCTAGTCACTTATGCACGTCATAAAAGCAATTTCTCATTATTTTAAACTAAATAGGCCCCTATCAATGCTCTGGTACATTCATGCAAATGATTATGTAGCCTAACACCAAATCAACAGACAACATTATAATCACCAGCATGCATCATGGACATGAGTACTATTCCTACCACTGTAGCCTCCGTGGTCGATTTCTTAAGGCAAGAGTATTTTCTGTATCGCATTCTCATAAATATGACACTAAATGCATACAAACATTGTTCCTGTCGCTGTATCCATGCCTTAAGAAACCGACCACGGAGGCTAAAGTGGTAGGAATAGTACTCATGTCCATGATTCATGTTGATTTGGTGTTGAGTTTTGTGCACATAGGGTCGCAATGTGCAGGTCCTTTTTACGTCAGTAACAAGTTACAAGCTACATTGATTTATGTAACAAAATTCACTGATCTGTACTGATTGTATCCACTTTATATTGTTGTTATGTTAGCAAGCCAGCATTTCATCCATAAAGGGAACGCTTTGAAAGCAGCTGCAAACTAATTGTTCAAATGCTGCTTCAGCATTCCAACTGTTGTTCTTCGAATCTTTATTCAACTTCTTCCATTTCTTCCATCGCACCTTCCAGCTCCTTCAAACTTTCAGCTAAAATTCAGGGGTTTCCAGCTTATACTTTTCAGCTATCTACCTCTTATGCTGGAATTAATATAAATCAATATTCATAATATTTTTTCAATTGTTTTTTTTCTTCCAAATCCTCTTAAACTTTTTCAACTTTCATATCCTTCTTCTTCCAATTAATATTTCAGCTACAGCCACCATTTAAACTTTAAAATGTTGACAAAACCCTAAACTATTTAAAAGAAAAATCTGCTTTTTGATATCTATTCAACTTTTTTCAATATCACTGATTATGTTTCATGACTTTTTCAAGCCGTTTCTGAGATTTACATGGGTGTGTACGTGAAACCCTAGAGTGCAGACTGAAACGCTTAGAGTGGAGGGCAGCTTCGGATGTCCTTGAAAAAATATTTCTAGTTTGCCAGCATTTCCACAATTTTCGCTCTTCATGCTTCATTTTTGGATCAATAGATTGCTAATTTTGTGCTGGTCGTAGACAGTTGTCTGTTGAATCCAACAGACGTACAGATTTGTTCAGAGCCCCACGAAAGCGAGACAAAGTCCAACTCTCGCCCCATAGAGACCAATGCAAATCTGGTGACAAAATCGTCAGAGAAAGCAAAAAGAACAAGATTTTGAAACTGCCGGTAGATTCGTGTTTCTGACCGCACAGAAATATAAAGGACATCGCTGGTTTCGGCAGAGTCTTGGGTCTCGGAAAATATCCTTATTTTTTGGATTGGACGTATAGTTTTGCGTCTAGGTTAACTTGTTTGAGGTGTGGATTCTAGCTACATTTCTGTTATTCTCTGCCCTCAGCGCGTTAGCAATCATAGCTGCACCATCACCGTGGCAACGACAGACACGCACCACTCAGTCTCACGCAGGTGATCGGTATTAGCAGATTAGTGGAGTCACAAGACAGAGTTTGATAGTATTTCAACCCAATACAATTTACAAGAGGTGACTCTGCAGGTGCTGCTAATATCTCTTTTACTACTATTGCTAATGGAACTGTTTTATTCTACTACGCCACTGAGTGCGTTTACTTGACCATGAGAAACCCGATTACTAGCAATTGTCGGTTTATGCCATAGGATTACTCCGTTTACATGTGTAATTGGGTGTGCTTTGCCTTCGGCAAGGGCACAACCTTTGTTCTCTCACATATATATTATTATTATTTTTATTATTCTTTTTGCCCCCCTAAAACTCAGTCAATATTTGGCCTACATAGACAACGTAGGTGTCAAAAGTTTCGTCTTGGTAGCGATTGAGTTGCTTCTATTGGAATTTACGTTCCGTTGCATGGTTTAGGCTTAAGTTAAGTTTTTGTGGCGAAAAGTGAAGCTAACGGTGGCTAATTTGCTAGCCACAGTCACTGACGTTACTAACGTCACTGCGTCACTAACGTCACGAAAACACGCGTGACTACCTTTGGCAGAACATTCGTTTTGCATCTGTTAACTTGGGGGATAGCTAGGCTAACTATAGCTTTACTGCAAGGCAGCTGCAGAAACGCCACAAGAAAAGAGGCCAGGGTGATAACTATTTACTCATTTTACTTTGTGATATGACACACAATTGTGATGTGTAATGTACAATATAAGCTGATATTATTAAGGAAGTACATCTACTTTCGGAAACAGTAGTCTACTATTTCACTGAAGTATTAGCATCATGACATTAGCCTGTGTTTCCCGGGCAACACATACTACAGTGGTCTATGATGCATCTGTTTTCAATCTTTAAAATAAACATTCCTCACAAATACATTTTCGTTGTAGGATTTATTATGACATTAGATTACAAGTAAACGATTTGTGGGTGAAATTATCATTACCTGTGGTTTCATTCCAGTGTATCATTGCAACGCTGTAGCCTACGCTAGACACTACAAAAACATCTACACAGCTGTTTAGGAAGTGTTTTTATGAATGAGCGATTTTCCACTAAATAAATATCAAGCTTATTTAAGTTTTGGGGGGCATATTTTCAATTAGCAGATGGTACTGTTTGAATCGCGATTCCATCTTCTATTGCAGGGTAACGTCGTAGAATAATCTTCAAAGGGGGTTCTTTATTAATGAATGAATGCAATGAGTAGGCTAAATGCCTGAAAATATCATGAGAAGGGAAAAAACTTATGACGTTTAAGTCATAGAGATTAGGTCAGTTTTTACACCGGTCTGCCAAATTTATTCGTTTTGATTCAACGATGAGGCTGCCTCTTGCAGGGGAAATGAGAAGACATCTATTTCATTCTACACTTCACTCGTATTTTCAGTTGTAAACGAGCAGCACAAAAAAATGCTTTTAAATCTATTTGATCTTTATAAATAATAAGTATGCATTTTTATATAAAATATACAGAAATATCAGTTGTAAAAATGTCATTCAAAAACGGACCCCTGTGCAACCGACGCAAGCAAGCACACCCTACAATTTCCCCAGAAATTGTACCCTCTCTAGTTAGTTATGCGATTACTCAATAACAGGGATGGAAAAAAACAATTTTGTCCACCGGCCACTGTGGCTGGTGGATTTCAAAATCTACCAGCCACTCAATGTTTTTACCAGCCACTTTCTTGTTTTTAACCGACAATGTGTAACTGCATGTGAACATTAGTACTACAAGATCTACAATACTTAAGCAGTTTATTGTTGGAATGCTGCTTCAGCTTTCCAAGTATTGTTCTTTGAATCTTTATTCAACTTCTTCATATTAATATTATTCTATTTCTTCCGCGACACCTTTCAGCGTCTTCAAATCTTCAGCTATTAAAACCGTTCAGCTATCAAAAAATTCAGCAGTTGCAGGCTATGACTGCTATAGCTTTTCAGCTTTGTACCTCTTATGCTTGAATTAATATAAATCAATATTCATAATATTTTTAACATGGTTTTCCAATAGTTTTTTTTCAAATCCTCTCAATCCTCTTAAACTTCTTAAACTTTCAAATCCTTCTTCTTCCTCAATCTTCCTCAATCAGCTACAGCCACCATTTAAACTTTTAAATGTTGACAAAACCCTAAACTATTTTTTTTTAATCAGCTTTTTGATATCTATTCAACTTTTTTTAATATCACTGATTATGTTTCATTAGTTTTTCAAACCGTTTCTGAGATTTACATGGGTGTGTATGTGAGAGCCTAGAGTGCTGACTGAAACAGGGGAGCTTCAAAATCAGTTTCAAAAAGTGTTCACGAAAGCGAGACAAAGTCCAACTCTTGCTCCATAGAGACCAATGCAAATCTGGTGACACATTTCTCAGAGAAAGCAGAAGTTACACGTTTTTGAAACTGCCGGTAGAGTCGTATTTCTGACCGCACAGACATATAAAGGATATCTCTGGTGTCTGCAAAGTCTTGGGTCTCGGAAAATATCCTTATTTTTTGGATTGGACGTATAGTTTTGCGTCTAGGTCAACTTGTTTGAGGTGTGGATTCTAGCTACATTTCTGTTATTCTCTCTTATAATCGAGCTAGCGCGATGGCTCTCCATAACTAAAAACGTTTCGACTTCTTTTCCACAATCGACCAAATTGGCCAAACAAGGTATGAACATTGAGCTTAAAGTGTACATAATCTAGCTAGATCGTTTTTATTTTAGCAAGTTTCACAGAAATCTGCAAAAATCGAGGCTCAAGACTGTCATAGCTGACCGTCACGAACAGCCAAACCGGGGCTGGGGTGGGGTACAGTAAGTGTTTGCTGCAGCTGGCGTTAATCCTACGAACAAACGCTTCGTAACTGGAAAGTTTTTATTTTTAATTGACGATATTGAACACAGATGTTAAGTAAATTGTCTTTACTCTAAATATCTTCTCCGTTTTCAATTTGAAGCAGTAAATCTAACACAGTAGCAATTCTCCCACGACATCCGCTCGCTCTGCTTTGACTAACAAATATGTTCTCAGTCCACCATACATTAGACGAGCTAATTTTCGAGCACTTTCGATACAAGATACAGGCCATGTTAGAGTTAATATATATATATATATATATAATTGTGTGGGCAATGTAGAACAGCAGACAGATTTGAAATATGATCTTATGTTATGGCCATTCTAGTGACACTACGACTGTCATCATACGGCGAAACCAGGTCACATAGCTAGCTATGTTTTTCCAGACATAATATTCGTTACCTAGCTACAAACAAATGCTTCGTAACTGAGGAATATTAACTTTTTATTGGCGATATTGACAACAGAGGTTAAGGAACTTGTCTTTAATCAAAATATGGTCTCCGTTTTCAATTTGAAGCAGTAGATATGGCTTACTGTAGAAAGTCTCCCATTGCATCCTCTCTCTAGCTTAGCTTCGGCTACAGATGGACGACAATCACGATGCATGCATTATTCACGCCTACGCTGTTAGGCGTAGATGATCCGCTGGTTAGATGTAGCATGATCTTATTTACTACCCACAATAGTTCAACTTTTTTTGCAGCAGCATTTTAATCAGTTAGCTCCAGGTCCTCTCTAAAATACATTTCAGACCTTTTGAAACCTGAGCAAATGACTTTCTACTATATTTTCAAATTCTTCTGAACTATTTCTCTTTTTGCATTGTTCTTCTCTTTTCTGTAGTTTTATGCCTTCGTCCAGCTCCTGCCCCTTTCAAAAATAACTTTTGGGCGCTTTGAAGCTTCACCTTATAACTTTCTACTAAATTTTCACTATTTTCAGCTTTTTTAGCATGGTCAGCTATCCCCATTCAGGTTTTCAGAATTCTCACTGCTGTTTCGCAGGAACAGCCTTTTCTAGTTTTTATTCTTTTCCCACCCCTAAGGATCAATCAATAATTGCGCTACATAGACAACGCCAGTGTCAAAAGGTTCGTGTTGTTTGCGATTGTGTTGCTTGCATTTTTATTCAAGTTCCGTTGCACGGTTTAAGTTGAAATTACGTTTTTGTGGCCAAAAGTGCCTTTTGTCGCCAAAGGGTATCAGTGCAAGCCTAACGTCACAACGTCAGCACACGTTAGCAACTACGCATAACTACGACGTGCATAGATGTAGTAAGACTGTTGCGCACAGTAGGCTACTGGCAGCATCATACATTTAAGTAATTCAAGACTTGCATGTACAGTAAGTAGTTTCACATTAAATAATGTATTTAAACTGAAGCTTGTGTGGTGTGTCGCTGTCTTCAATGCCACAGCCTAAACTTGATGTCAAAAGAAACGTTTTTCATTTCCGGCGCATTCAAACAATCCCCTTAAGTTTGGCTAGCAACAGCAGCTAGGCTAGCTTAGCACAATTTACCAAGGTCAACTTCTCCACCGTGCAGGGCTCTAGTCTAAGATCAAATGGTCGTATTTGGCATTGTTACTGACAATGATCGCTTCCAGCAAACTTCTTTAGAATTATGCATTTCCCCCTAAATAAATGTCAAGCTTATTTACGTTTTTTGGGGGCATATTTTCAGTTAGCAGATGGTACTGTTTCAATCGCTATTCTATCTAATACTGCCGGTGACAACGTTGTTACTTAGAATAGCTTGTTTCAAGGGGGTTCAGCTTGTTTCAAATGTGTTTCTTAATGAATGAATGCAATGTGAGTGGGCTAAATGCTTGAAAATATCACTACTGTAGAAGGGAAAAACTTAAGGTGATGTTTAAGTCATATCGGTTAGGTTCATTCTACATAACATTTAGTCATTTAGCAGACGCCCGTATCCAGAGTGACTTACAGTAAGTACAGGGACATGCTACACTTCACTTTTTGTATTTTGAATTTACATGAGCAGCAACAAATGTAGGCTATGCTTTTAAATCTATGCAATCTTCATAAATAATAAGTAGGCATTTTTATATAAAATATACAGAATTATCAGTTGTAAAAATTACAGTTAATAAACGGACCCCGCAACCGATGCAAGCAAGCACACCCTACAATTTCCCCAGAAATTGTAGGGTGTCTCTAGTCTAACTGTGTTATACTAGCCTTTGAGTACAATTTTATTTGAATATCAAATTAATATAACTATATTGAACTTAGACTACATTAAACCTAACTTAGATTATTGTAAATAAAGTAATTACTCAACTAAAGGCAAGTTTAGATTGAAACCAAAATAGGGTAATTTAAGTAAAATGTCAGAGTTTGACCACATCCTTGAGTGACAAAGAGAGTGCAGGTGAAGACGCGCAGAAGCACTGCACAGACATGCAACCACAAGCTGCTGAAGGCACAAGAAATGATAACCACACGTACTCACAAGAGCCACAAAGAAGCCAAAGAGTCCCTAAGTTAACGGAAAGGGGCCAAGAACTGCACGATGAGCAAGTAAAAAGATTTGCACACTGTTTCAGTGTGAGCTACGAGAAGTGGAAGGCTATTACTAAAGACGCCAAACAAATGCTGAGTGGACAATGCTCAAACAACCTGCTGCGTGACCACATCACTAAGTTAAGCAATGCCTCAGATAATCTGAACGTTGTTTATGAAGATTTAAGGCACATCGACATTCCCGACCAAGACACACGTCGCAGAGTAGACACCTGTGAAGCAGTAACAAGAACAATCATCCAGACTGCAAGGGCTCTTCTAGACACGAGAGGATGAAGAACAAAGGGTGAAAGCAAGAGTCTGTAAGTAAATATGCAGCCTCAGACAAGTTAAACGTCAACTCTCACAGCACCAAGTCTTCTGCTCATTCTCGAGCTAACTCAAAAAGAACATCCCGTTCAAGCCAGTCTTCTGCAAGACAAGATGCTGCTGCTGAAGATGCTGCCAATGAAGCCACTTTAAAGGTACTGCTAGAGCAAGAACGTCATATCGAAGAACTTGAAAGACTCAAAGCTGAAGCCGCCCATTTACGAGCCAAACAAGAGGCTGAAAATGCAGAGAGACAAAGGGCGCTGGAAGCCGAGCGCAGACAACTAGAATGATTAGAGACAATTATGAAGCTAAAGGCTGCTAAGGCGCGACAGCAAGTATATGATCGAAGTGAATACTCAGACGAAGAAATATTTTAGCTGCTCCATTAAAGTGTCCCTTTGAAGGAGAATGAGGAAGTCAATCATGAAAGTAGCCTATTGCAGCATCCCTCCCCACCTCAAGCTGTGACACATCCAAGACAAGAAGACCATACTGCAGCTCTTGTTAGGGCATTCGCAGAGTCCATCAGTGCGAGTCATCTTCCTGTACCTGAACCAACAACATTCAACGGCGACCCACTCAGATTCAATGACTGGAAAGACTCCTTCCAGACACTTATTGACAGGAAAAACATACCAGCCGAAGAAAGAATATACTATCTGCGAAGGTATGTGGCTGGACCAGCCAAAAAGGCCATTGAAAGCTACTTCCTGCTAGGCACAGTCAGCCTATCGTGCAGCGTGGACCATCCTAGAAGAGATACGGCAATCCATCGTCAAGGCCTTCAGAGATAAGCTCGATGCATGGCCCAAGATAAGCTCCAAGGGGAGTGTGGAACTTCAATAACTCACTGACTTCCTTCGCAGCTGTGAGGCAGCCATGTCTCAGATCAGCGGTCTTGAAGTACTCAACGACTGCAAGAAGAACCAGAAAATGTAAGGCAACATCCAATAGAGTTTTACAGAATGTTAAAGACACTCATACATCCAGTCATTCCAGTGTGGGTGTCAGCCACAAGTGAGCCAGATCATGAAGTTCTTGTATATGCACTCCTCGATACACAGTGACACAACCTTCATTCTGGAAGAAACGGCAAAGACTCTCCACACAAGGAACGAACCAGTTCAGCTAAAGCTCTCTACAATGGCTTCAAGAAACACTGCCGGAAACTGACTGGACTTCAAGTGAGAGGATTCTACTCAGACAAAATAATTCCTCTGCCAGTGACCTACTCAAGAGAATTCATCCCTGCAAACAGAAATCATATTCCCACACCAGAGACTGCAAAGGCATGGCCTCATCTTGAACATATTGCAGATGAGATTGCTCATCAGCAAAGCTGTGACGTGGGCCTGCTAATCGGCTACAACTGTCCTCAAGCTCTTGTCCAAAGGCAAGTAGTGCCTGGTAAAGAAAATCAGCCCTTTGCACACAGGACAGACCTGGGCTGGAGCGTGGTCGGCTATGGCAACCCATGTCTCGACTTTTGAGATTAAATCGGAGTAAGTCACCAGGTCATCGTGAAGAAGTGATGCCGGGTCTCCAGTCCCCTTCAAACCTCAAAAGTGAAGTGCACTTTGTCTGTAGAACAAGGGTAAAGGAGGTAGTCTTACCTGCAGACATCACCAAGGTGCTGGAATCTGACTTTGTTGAAAGGTCTTTAGGTCAACTCGGGGCGCTATTCGACCCCCTATCAAGCAACAAACAATACCACAGGATTATCAAGATCCAAGGTATGCTAAGACTACCCACAGCCCATCAACACTTAGAGGAGCTAACACTGCTAGCACTATAGAATCTACTGCTAGCACTAACGCAGTGTCTAACCTTGGTCTAGCACAAGGTCCTATCATTGCTAACCCAAATAAGATAAGAACTGGCCCCGCAGCTACTGATAAGGCAAATGTTAGAAATGCAAACACAACAGCACATATGGCCACTATCTTGATTGGAGATGCCATGACAGCACATGTTAAACTGGCAAAGACAGAAAATATTTGTCTTAGCAACACATCTGTCGAGGAACTGTCCTCAGAGGTACAAACAATCCTCAACAATAAACCAAACAACCCTAAGATTATCATCCACACTGGCTCGTTTGATATCCTACACAAGAAAACTGGCACTGAGATACTTAAAAAACATTTCACCCAGCTACTGAACACACTTAACAGATATCAAGATGTATTCATCAGTGGACCGATTGCATGCTTTCGCAGAGGAAAAGAAGCCTTCAGTCGACTACTATCTTTCAACACATGGTTGGCATCTGTCTGTCTGACACACAAACTGAGATTTATCGATAACTTCAATGTGTTCTGGAACTGTGCAGACCGTTTTCAAGCTGACGGACTCCACCCAAACCGTAGAGGATCTCGACTACTAACAGCAAACATCAATCACGTGCTCCTGACCACAAATCAAGCCTCTCTCCCTATCCCTGTTGTGTCTAAGCTGACAGACGCATCCCACACAACCTCCCATGGAACAGAACAGTCAAACAGCCTCCTGCAAGGACATGGGCCCTGCACAGATCTGCACCCCCCGGATGAATTCCCTTGTGATGGAACAGCTCAGTGACAGAGACTTTCCCAAAGAAAAGCTACGCTAGGACAGCCACCATGCTATTTCATTGGACATTCCGGTCATCATCACAAACAGAAAATGGCATGGTAAAACTATGGAACAAATTACCCATAAATATTAGGGAAGCAAACACTCTAGACATTTTTAAAAGACAGCTTAAAACCTACCTTTTTTACCGAAGCATTTAAGTAATTTGATCTCAAAAGGGTTTTCCTACTTTTAAAGTTGTTTTCTCTCTTGAACAAAGATCTAATTGGGATTTTTATTTTTGTTTGAATGTTTATCACTTGTATTATTGTTTTTATTGATTTTATGTAAAGCACCTTGAGCTACAATTCTTGTATGAAATGTGCTATATAAATAAAGTCTTACTTACTTACTTACTTACTTAATTAGGGGGTCAAACCCCCCCGTAATCCTCACACTGATCTTATCACTATTCCCTCTTGCAGGGGAAATGAGAAGACAACCGTTTCATTCTACACTTCACTTTTTGTATTTTGAATTTTAAATGAGCAGCAACAAATGTATGCTTTTAAATCTATGCAATCTTCATAAATAATAAGTAGCCATTTTTATATAAAATATACAGAAATATCAGTTGTAAAAATTACAGTTAATAAACGGACCCATCTGCAACCGACGCAAGCACGCCCTACAATTTCCCCAGAAATTGTACCCTCTCTAGTTTCCTGTTACAATTGCAGCAACACTCTGATTGGATATTTGAGTTCTACTTGAGTTATTAGAAGGTGTCATTGAAAGATGACTGGAGTAGCCTATGCATGTGTGTGTCTGCGTGCGTGTGTGTGTGGCTCACTTGTCGGTAGAGTGCACAGATGTGCAGGGCTGTGTTTCCAGAAACGTTTTGAATACTCATGTCTGCTCCGTAGGACAGCAGATGTTCCAAGTGCTTTATGTGTCCATACCTACAGGCCTGGGACAACAGACAGACACACAATACCATTTACTCATATCCAAGCATAAAACGCTGTAATGATGTGTTCAGATCACTAGGTGTCACACTGCCCTCTGAGGACATTTAACAAGATGTTTCTTCACTTCAAATGCTTTAGACCAGCTTGCTTATACACAAAGGCAAACAATTAAACCCTTACTCTGGATGAATATCATATTTTTAAAAGATCTTGAAACCAAAAATATTTTAAAAGCATTGGTTTTGTATTTTATTTACACGCTGTGAGACACTTAAGGCCAGCATGATAGTTTAAAGTTAACTTGTATTTCTTCACTAAGAATAATTTATAAACACTAGTGGGTCTGTAAAACCACTTCACCTGTGAAACGTGCCAAACTTGTAATAAAAAGAATGTATGGTAGGTAGGTACAGTAGGCAGGTACTGTATTGATTCTCAAGGGGAAATTGTGGCATAGCAGCTGGCAAGAAGTCACCAATTGGTTACCAATACCAATTACCGATACAAAATCTGTGTAAAAAAAAAAATATATATAATATAAACTCCTCAAAAAAAGTTCGGAAACGTTATTTCGGTCGATTATTCCTCCCCTTCAATAATACCAATTGGTATTTTATTTTGTTGGAAAGCCTGATTAGTCACCTTTACAACGGGGTACAACTTGTAAGGTAAGTAAATTATTTTGCCAAAATCCCCTGCAATATTCTTCTGTTGGTATTCACTCTCGTTTTGAGTTGCTTGGTGGATTGGATGAACTCTCCCACAGTAATAAGGAAAAAACAACACATATTGGCCATTTTTACACTTTATTCATTTTACACTGTCAGGGACCTCAGTAGCGTGTGGAAGATCCATACGCAGCCACAACAGCTTGGCACCTCCTCCTCATGCTTGTCACCAGCCTGGTCACACACTGCTGTGGTATGGCATCCCATTCCTCAACCAGGAATTGTCACAAGTCAGACAACATGTCTGCGTTGGTCACTGGCACGTACAGGACGCGCAAGCTGATCCCACTTGAAGCTCAAAATGAGAGTGAATACCAACAGAAGAATATTGCAGGGGATTTTGGCACAATTTTTGGGGCCGCTAGCCACACGGTTAGCTGTGTTTCTCATTCCACGAATGCACAATCCTTACAATTTTTCTACCTCATTGTAAAGGTGACTAATCAGGCTTTCCAACGATATAAAATACAATACCAATTGGTATTATTGAAGGGGAGGAATAATCGACCGAAATAACGTTTCCGAACTTTTTTTGAGGAGTTTATGTAAAAATATATATTTGTAAATAACTATAAGTTAGACACAGAGGCGCCACCTGGTGTATCTCATGCCAGCCGTTCTCATCATGGCAGCCCAGCATGGCATGGGCTCGGAGCAGCAGCTCACAGCAGGCTGGGTCTCCCCCTACCAGCACCGTATGGTATAGAGACGTCAGGCTCTGGCTGTCCTTATAGTTCGGCGAGGAGCCCAGGTCCAGCAGAGCCTGCAGGGGGCGAAAGAGAGGCTTAGAGCGGATGGTCAGCATTACAGGAGGTTCATCACGGAGCAAAAAATGAGGCTCTCACTGGTATTTGTGAATATACCGTATTTTTCGGAAAATACGGCGCATTTTCTATAAGCCGCACCCCACCAGAATGGGAGCTTTGTGTTTGTACTGGAATATATGCCGCACTTGATACGGGAACAATGATACCAAGCAATGCATGAGTATAGGCGATCTTACAGCATGCCGTTGTGTAACACACTTAGAAAACAAAAGTAAGTAAGTGTGTAATTGTGAGTTCTAAATATTTCCGACGGCCCCCAAAGCGCAAGTTATTTTACCGAAACAGTAGCTAGCTAGCTTTAGTTAGCTTCCGGGCTAAGTTAGCTAGCATAATACTCGTAGCAATGCTACTACCATGCTAGTGTTACGGTAGTCTTATAAACATCTCTTCATAGTTACTGTTTACTCATTAATACACTGTTGAGATTGTATAACACTTTCTTTCTCAATAATTTATTAATTAATACCAGGTATGTAGCTTGCTGGTGAGTGAAATTAAATCAGAAACATAATGCATAATACCCAGTCCCCCCAGGATTTTATTTAGGGCTAAAATTCCCGATTTCGCGGGAGCTTTTCCAAAAAGTTGCAATGAAAGTTGCAGTGTTTTTTAGGTGTTTGTTGTGATGAAATTGCGGGAGCAAGTGAGGGTTGTGATAAAAAGTTGCGAATTTCCCTCTTTGTAATTTTAATTGAGTTCATCAAAGAATAAAACCATTGAGAAATGGTCCCCTAAATAACCTTACCAACATGCCAATTTTCATCATATCCCATTATTAATCCTTATCCAACCAGGATTTACATTCGCATGCATTGAAAGGAGGAATTTCTCTTTTTTTAACAAAAAAGTCTCTTATCGGTCTGCAATACCGCTCTCGGCCTCTACGCAACTTGGCGCTCTCACGCTTGCCAGGCATAGACAGTAGAAGAAAGCACACGCAGCAATTGACTGGTTGGGCAACCCTGGATACAAGACTGTTAACGGTGTGTTTATCTGGCACCTTATTTAACGAAATTAAAAAGTGTGAAAGAGTTCACAGACACCAGAATGAACGCGTTCACAGTATCGTTCATCAGGCAGTAATACAGTACGTTCAGTTTACGTTCACCAAAATGATCAACGAGTTCATGAACTTTCGTTCAATGAACGCGTTCAGGCGCAACACTGGATTTAACCCCTACTGGAGAGAGTTGTGGGAGACGACGATGACTGGTCAAAGTTGCGGGAAAAATTGCGGTGATTGGTTAAAATTGCAACGTTGCGCTGAATTCGCGGGGAATCGTTGAATTCGCGTGAATTGGTGTTATCGCAACATCGCGAATTCCTGGAGGGTCTGAATACCAATCACCAGGCGAGTGTAGAAGACGTTAGAGAGGAGGTAAACAGGAGGTAGAGATGAGGTAGAGGAGGTAAACAGGAGGTAGAGAGAAGGTAGAGAAAAGATAGAGGAAGTAGACAGAAGGTAGAAGAGGTAGAGGAGGTAGAGAAGATAGAGAGATGGTACAGGTAGAGAAGAAAGGAGGTAGAGAAGGTACAGGGACTGTTGTGAAGGACCTTGAGAGTGGCCTGGTTCTTGGCCCGGACAGCCTTGTGGAGGGCCGTCATGCCGTCCTGGGCCCTGAAGTCCAGGTGTGCTCCTCCATTCTTCAGTGCCACGATCATGGGCACTACACTGTCCAGGTGGGACGCAAAGGTCAGGGGTGTCTCTATGGAAAGACACACAAAAAGGTCAAACGTACAGTTAGGCATTTTAATATTTTCATGTATCTGTTTTGTAATTTGATGTATCTGGCTGCTACAGTATGACCTCTATCCTTCCGGAAAATAAAGTCAACTCTACCTTTCTATCTACTTCACTTAAAAAATGCAATGATTATTTTACAGAGATCAAACCGCCCCGTCTTACATCTCATGAGATGAAAGTCACAAAATGACTTCCATTCAAGTCCCACTGAGAGGGTGAAACAGTTCTGATTTTCCTCAGGATTACGAGTGGTGTCAAAAGAAGCTAAAACTCCCCTTCAGTAAAGTAAGTATAATACCATAATTAATTTGATACAGACAACAGAGCACTCTGCCATCAACACCCTGCCACTACCAGTAGGAGACTGAGTATTGACTCCTGAGTGTGTGTGTGTGTGTGTGTGTGTGAGAGTGTAAAAGAGAGAGAAACTGATGTTTGTGTCTGTGAGAGAAAAGGAGAGATCGAGAGCGAAAGAGACGTACCACCAGTATCTGGGTCGTGATAGTTGGGGTCCAGTCCTCTTTCCAGCATCTTCTCCACCTTATCCAGCTGAAGGTGCTGGATGTGGTCCATAAACTTCTTTAGATTGGCCTGGAGGAGGAGGAGGAGGAGGAGGAGGGGGAGGAGGGGGGGGGAGGGGGGGGAGGGGGAGGGGGAGGTCCCATAAAAGAGAAGTAAAGAGCAGATCAGATGAGGGAAGAGGACATTACCGTTTCAGCACCTGTGGCCCAGCACCTCTGTACCAGAGAGGAGGCAGATTCATAAGAGAACAATCTTCTGCTAGCTAATCACATGGAGGGAAAGATAAGACGTTGTAATTGAGCCCTTATCTATCAAATGGGTTAGATCTACAGTAGGGCTCTGAGCTTGATTTAGATGTCAGGGAAGGGGATATGAAGATGTATGAGAGAAAAAGAGGGATGGGTGGGGTGTGTGGAGGGTTGGAGGTATGTGGGTGTGAAGGGTAAAGAAAGCAAATGGAGAGGACAAAATAAGAGTAGAGAATGGAAGAGGGAGGAGGAAAGGAGAAATTAAGTGGAGAGGAGAGGAGAGAAGCTTAAGATGATGGGAGGAGGAAGGAAAGGAGGATGAGGGAAGGAGAGATTGATGAGATGAGGGTGAAGGGAATGAGAGGAGGATGGGAGGAGAGAAGAAGAGGAGGATGAGAGAGGATAAAGGGAATGAAAGCACGATGGGAGGAGGGAAGGGGAGGAGGATGAGAGGAGGGTGAAGGGAATGAGAGGAGGATGGGATGAGGGAAGGAGAGAAGGATGAGACGAGGCTAGAGGGAATGAGGAAATGGGAGGAGGGAAGGATGGTCACCCAGGTCTGTGCTCTCTGCTCCTTCTCCTGGCTCTTCCAGGGACAGGGCGGTCCATGTGCCGTTTCCAGGCCAGGTATAAATATCTACAGTAGGAGAGCAGGTCCCAGAGAGGGAGGCTGGCCTGCTGCCTTCAGGCAGAGCCCAGCATTAGGAGAGGACCACACACACAAACAAGCAAGCACACGTGCACACTTGTGTGATGTGTATACATACACATGCACGCACATCTACATTTCAACATCCAGGATTCACACACTTATGCATACACGGTAACACACAGGCTTTAGTGTGTGCACATAGACACCCACACACAGAGTGGACCCAGCATATAAGCCTTGGAGAGCAGCAGGGAAGCAGATCAATGAGGTTCTGGAAGTGTGAATAATTTAGTGTGATGTCCTTTTTGATACAGGGATACTTTGATGGGAATTCTCCTGGAAACTAGTTTTCCTGTCAGTCTACACTCAGTATGTGCCTGCTGAACAGCACAGTGACATCCACAGCTAACGGACATAAACAGTATTGTCTTGAAATTGTGGCTTAACAAGACGTCTCTATGATCACTCTAATCCAGACAGACATTTAGAAAGCATTACTTAAACTTTAAGCACAACTGATCACAGACTAACAGATGCTGGATGCAAACTAGTGTGTGTATGTGTTTTACCTGTGTGTGTCTCACCTGTGTATGAATTTTGGCGATCTGTTTCTCGTTGACGTTGGGTTGCTGGTAGACTCTGCTCTTGTAGCGGAACTGAAAATAGAAGGACAACGATTGTGGATATACAGGATATATACACACACACGCACACACAGGTAATACTATTGCAACTACAGACAGCAGAAGTAGCGTGGGCCTTCAACATGTCCTTCCATCATCCTCTTCATCTTCTAGACCTCTTCCACAGTCAACCATTTTTGTGAAAGTGATGTAACAAGACTACTTGATCCTGAAGACAAGGTGTTGAGTGGTACCAATGTACACCATGAGCCTTAACACAGTAGCTCTCAGGCAGCCAACCAATCCCTCAGCCAGTAATTACTGCAGCCTCCCTTTAATGTAGCACCACAACTACCATGGGACTACACACAGAGAATGTTCACAGCAAGAGCTAAGATGGCCATGAGGGACTATTCTGTATGCTGGCTCATCAGTATACAATACACAGATGCATGCACACATGCACACACACATACACACTGCTTTGAAAAAGAGTTGTTTCAGGGCTGTGTATCCTTTGATGAGGTTTTAGACGTCCTTGCTGGTGCCTCAGGTCCAGGTCTCTGATAATGATTAGAATAAGGTCTTCCAGGGGCGAGGAGGAAGTGGAAGTTTGTCTTGTGGAAACCAGATGGTTTGGGGCTCAGCTGGATCTCATCTCAGGCCAGCCCTTATGGAGCCGAGAACATATGATGAAACTGCCTTCAATCTTAAAATAATGGCACATCTCTCCTTCACCTCCTCCTCTCCTTCACCTCCACCTCTCCTTCCTGTAGAATGCTGCCTTCTGATCTGTAGCTAACCTTGGAGTGTCCATGAAATCAGGATGGCTTCACAAGGCTAACTTGTGGGACACGCAAACGTCTGTCTGAATAAACTATAAAAGTTTGCGCACGCATGCGCAAAGACAGACTGCAGCAAACATGGCAACTAGGAAGAAGCGTTCTAAAGTTTGGTTGTATTTCACACGACAAAATGACAACAACGCCACTTGTAACGCGTGTAAAAAGTCTATTTCGTCGAAGGGAGGAAATACTACAAATATGAAGAAGCATTTGAACACTCAGCATGGAATGAAGTTACTGGAACGTCATGTGTTCGATGCATGGAGCAGCGCAGCTAACGTTTGCGCTTCATCTCAAACTATCTAAGGTAGAGCTAAACTGCTCAAAAGTGATCACAACCACTTGTTACTGTGTGAAGCAATTTCCCTTTATTGTGTGTAGTCGATCTAGTTATCTTCTGTCCCGTCGTTTGAAGCATACATTTTAGCTCCGGCATTCGTCTCCCATTAGTATTGATCTTATTGATCATTTCACGTTATCGGGGCGGCGTGTGTTATCAGCAAACGTTCGTGTGTCGCATTATTAAACTGAGCATATCGATTTTTAATCCATTATTAAACTTAGCATTTTAATTGTTTAACCTTTTAATAGTCCTGTTAAATGTGCCTGAAAACGCCTAAACAACATACCCAAAGTACATTGAAAGCTGTTGTTGAACCATTTGGAGTACATGCATGTAAATGGTCTCTCTGAAAGGTGACACTGAAGTTATTTCCCCTGTTGTTAGGACCCCTGTAAGTCCCACTGGTGTTGAGTAATAGAAGCTTGAACACAAGGAAACTGAAAGTTTCTATCTCCGACTAGATTTTGTTTTGAAAACAGAGGCCTGAAGAGGCCTAGAGGTGGTAGGTATTAGCTCATTTCAGAGCCAGTCAAAGCCAGTTTGAGAAATTCGTTTAGAAGGAGTGTGTGTGTGTGTGGGAGGGTGCAGGACGCACAGACCTAGTTGGCTGTAGAGGGGAACATCGATAAGAGAATCGATAAGGAATCGAATCGATAAGCAGGAATTGATAAGGAGTCGGAATTGTTAAAATCTTATCAATCCGCATCCCTAGTTAGGGTGGAAGGTAAGGGTAAGGGTGGGTTCAGGCAGGGGTACCTGCAGGGTGGGGGTTAGGGTGGGTTCAGGGTGGAGGTTAGGGTGGGTTTAGGGTGGGATACCTCCAGGGTGGGGACTCCCTTGCAGGTGGGGGTGGGGTAGCTCCTCAGCAGCCTCTCCTCATCCAGGAAGCCGCTCTGGCGTCCCTCCACGGCCGGCTGGAACAGACCATAATTCAGCACGTCTCTCAGCGGCTGGGTCAGACAGCACAGGATCTGCTGCTTAGCAACCCACACCGTGGTGTCTGGATCAAACCTCAGACATGTCTGCTCCGAGACAGGGACCGGAAGGAAGAGAGAGAGAAGGAGAGCGAACAGAGAAGAGAGGAGAGAGTGAAAAGAGGAGATAGAAGAGAGGAGCCATGTAGAGAGATTGAGGGAAGATAGATCCATTTTAAAAAGAGGGAGAGAGAAAAAGAGAAATAGAGCAGAGAGCAGTAGAGATAAGAAATAGAGAGAATGAGAGAAAGATAAAGAAGAAAGTGAGAAACTGAAAAAAGGCAGTACTGTTTGTTTTTTTCTCAAAGCTGTTTCTTCTTACAAGATATGTAAAAGGTGTTGTGAGAACAGTGCAAGCTGAAACTGGTCTTGAACCGGGAATGAAACAACTTAAGCAAGATTATAAGACATTGTCTCAGACAGCATGTGACCATGTGCAGTGTACAGTGTGTTTCTGAACCTCACACACCTCTGCTCCAGAATAGGACAGAGAGATGCATACACTGATCCCTATTTGTTGGCAGGTTGGAGAGAACAGATGGGCCTGTGCAAACAATAGCTTACTTCTGTGTTGCCAGGGTGTGTGTGTGTGGATGCATTTGCTATGTGTGTGCGTGTGTGTGTGTGCGTGTGTGTGTGTGTGTGTGTGTGGATGAATGTGTGTACATGGGTGTGTTTGTGTGTGGTGTGTGAGATAGTGAATAAATAGCTTTTGTTTACAGTCAAAAGGACTGGGGGTGCTCAGTGTAACCCAGTATGAAAATGTGTATTAATGATATTCTGTTACAGTAATTACCTATCCTTTCTCTGACAGAGGCTAAACAAATATTGACATTTCCATATTCATGAGCACACTGGCAGGGATGCTGATTATTGGTGAAAAAGAGAAAACAATAACCTGAATTAGTTCAATCAATTAGTTGGTTTCCAGCATAGCATTGTGCTTGTTATTCAGAGAATAATTTAATGTATGAATGGCTTTGTATGACTGGGTATGTTATCCTCTGATAAGATACAGACACATTTAAACACAATTACAAGAAAATATATTTAGTGACTGTCCTTATGGAACTGTGATTGGCTGGCTGAAAAGCAACCATCCTTCAGCCATGTGACTGTTTCCTCCATGTCATCCATTATGCATCTCTGAGTCTGCTGGATGTATGCTGGGGCTATGGCAGCCATCCCTACATCCCCACCCATGGCCTCGTTATCGAAGCGCTTCTACTGTACCCTTCAAGTGCCAATCTGTACCATCAATATTTCAAAAAGTTGACATCAGTATACATGTGTAGTAGGCGTAAGCCAACATACAGGAATCCATAATTTTTTTTATAAAACCCTCATCAACCCCATCATGCTGAAAAACAGCATCTCTGATGGCGACGTCGCTGTTGATGGTGTGGTGGGGTGCAGTCTGTATCTAGGTCATGGAAGCCAGTCTCTAGAGAGTAACCATCAGCAACATCACTCATCCTCACCTCCCCCCCATCGTCCAGGGAGCGTGTGTGACGGCGGTGGTTCGAGAATGCTGAGGCCAGACCAAGACAAAGACTTGTTCTGGACCCCTCCCTTTCAAACTCACCTCTGTACCTCAGGACAAAAACTGTTATTGGGCTGTATCTGTGTTTGTACTGTCTCTACAGTGTTACTGTTCTGTATCTGAATTGTTATTGTACTGCATGTAAAACATTTAGCACCTGTAGTGTTGAACAAAACCCTATCAGGTCAAACTGCATTTTGAACAGAGTTCACCATATGGAACCACAGTTCCACTTGAAACCCATATGAGTTATAGCAGTAACTTTCAAGGGTTACCCCACTAGGAAAAAGGTATACTCAAGCCTCTTCGTCCTGGACATGTACAGTAGCTGTAGCCTAGCCCAGCCTGGGCGGTACTCACAGACTGCTGCAGGTCAGGGATGACCACACAGATGGCCAGGGTGTCCTGGGGTATCCTGCCAAGCCTATCTGCTCTCCTGCTGGGCCTCTCCACACGGGCCTCGTCCTTGGAGCTGTCTGACTCGGACCCTCCAGAACCCTCCGACAGACTCTGGGCCATCTCTTCCTCACTGGACGTGGGGCTCCGAGGCATGTCTTCTGGACGCTCTACTGGGGGGAGGGGGTATGTGAGATAGGAGGGTAAGAGGAAGGGATGGGATGGGAGAGGATAAGTGGGGAAGGAACAGATGAAGAGGAGGAAAGGGGGAGAGGGAGAGAAGAGAGATGTGGGAAGGGATGGGGAGAGGAATGAGGAGGGAGAGTAAAAAGTAGGAGGGAGGGAAGGAGTAGGAGGGGAGGAGTTGAGACATGGAGGTGTAATGTAAGAGGGCAGGAGGTAGAATAAAGGAAGCAAGGAGGGAAGAAGGGATTAGGGAAGGAAGGGAGAAGGGAAGGAGAGGTTGAAAAGGGAGAGAGAAGTGGAGGGTGAAGAATGAGAGAGAGACAGAAAGAGAGAGAAAGTGTTGCAGAGAGGCTTGTTCAGCTTTAACTCCAAATAATGCATACTCCATGAAACACACACTTCCATTCCTACACACACACACATGGACATATACTTTCACACAAATACACACTTGTAGACTTTGCTATTGTTGCCCTAGTTTGGAACTCTGGTGACACACTTTCACAGACTACCATCTTTAAATCAGACATGCACTGCTTTCCAAATTCCATACTGATGGCGGTTGAAAGAAAATACAAAATGATATGTTTCCCCCAGTATGACTCATTAATGCTTTTCAAATCAGACTGAATGGTTTAGCAAGCTCAAACCGTGGCATTTTAAATCGTCATGTGAAACGCATATTACAGATTACTGTAATAAATCAGTGTCTTGCATACAGTGTAAAAAATGAGGATAGATGAAAAAAAGGAGGTAAGAGAACTAGGAGCTCACCTCTTTTAGCGCGTACTTGTTTTTTTCAGGCAGACAAGAAACTGACAGGTTGCTTAAAATCTACTGCCATGAGTATGTCATCAGTGCAAAACTGGCCTCAGAAGAGCTTGACAGTGACGAGAGGAGTGATCCATCCTGCGACACAACAACCACCACAAGAACAAGAAAGCTGCATTAGAGCTGTAATAACATCTGTAACCCTGCAGCCACACAGGTGAAATAAGATTTTAGGTGGAATAATTTGATGAACACCTTTACAGAAAATCTGCCCCAAATTGAAAAGCTGCATTGCATCATCAGATGTTATTAGGCTGAGCATTCTTGTTCAGGGTTGTAAAACCCTGTTCCTGGACAGCTAACCTCCTGTAGGTTTCCAACCCTGTTCCCTCCTACCCTAGTTGTAACTAACTCGATTCAGCTTATCAACCAGTTCCTTATTAGAATCAGAGTGTAGCTCTCCATGAATGGGGCTGTAGTGTCCTGTTCTAGGTAAAGACAGAGAGGGATCAGAGGCCTTGAGAAACACCAGTGTTTTGCCACCACATACTGTAGATCAAATTCACTACGGAGCCTCTATCAAGTGGGGACAGGGCAATAGCCATTGATCAGTCGATGTTGGGAGTAAAAATAAACTTTTTTTTAGCAAACAAACCAAAAATATCAGCCGTGTCACAAACACCCCCACTGATTGAGCTGCCTCCCAGCTGGGTGCCTGTGTCCTTATGGCTGCTCTGATTGGTCCATCCTGCAAACCGACCCTGAGCCGCCACTCCTGAGAGAGTGGAAGGCCACAACCCTAAATTATTTGATCAAAAGTGCTAATCCACCAGGAGATGGACCGCTCTCCACACCCGCACACCTCCAAGCCCCTTGTCCCCCTCCTCCCCCAGAGCCGAGCATACAGACATCCTTCCTAAGAGCTGTCTGGGCCACTTCCTGCAGACCATGAGTCTCCTGGACCAGACAGACTAAGGCCTGGGAAACAGCAGCTGTTGTTGGCTATAGGCCAAAATCAATTACAGGCTGGGGAGCTCTTACAGGGTGTTACATCAAACCCCACAAGACAGGGATGTTCCATCCAGTCTGGGAATCAAAGCAGGGAGTTAAGGCTGGGAGTCCAACCCTGCTCACCTCAGCACAGTCCAGTGCAGTCCAGCAACATCCAGTCCAGTCCAGCAACATCCAGTCCAGTGCAGCCATATCCAGTCATTTCCAGTCCAGCAACATCCAGTCCTGTCCAGTTCAGCAATATCCAGTCCAGCAACATCCAGTCCTGTCCAGTCAAGCTATATCCAGACCAGTCCAGAAACATCCAGTCCAGCAATACCCAGTCCAGTAACATCCAGTCCTGTCCAGTCCATTGCAGCCACATCCAGTCCTGTCCAGTCCAGCAAATATCCATTCCAGTCCAGTACAGCAATATCCAGTCCATTTACTCAGAACGTTTATTGAAAGCCCAAAGGAAGGGATCAGGTGGCTGATGTAATGAGTTTAGTCACGCAACACAGGACATAACTCCAATATCACGTCTCTGTCAATATGACCATAACAGGGACCATAAACTCTTCATCTCCCAAGGTGACTGCTGCCTGCAGCCAGATACTGTATGTCCTGAAGCAAACAACCTTTTACAAGTTTTGTGTACAGCAACTTTCAGAGAAGTGGGCTGAGAT
Source organism: Osmerus mordax (assembly GCF_038355195.1). Classification (NCBI taxonomy): domain Eukaryota; kingdom Metazoa; phylum Chordata; class Actinopteri; order Osmeriformes; family Osmeridae; genus Osmerus; species Osmerus mordax. Next base: position 15,545,405 of record NC_090053.1, read on the forward strand.
GCAAAGAGCCCTAATGCTGGAAGGTAATACTGCAGTAGGAGTATCCCAGGTGACTAGGACCAGAACCAGGACTAGGAACAGGAACAGGATTGTTACCCAGCCAGGCTGCAGAGAGGCTAGGGTTACTGACCAGGTTCTCTTTCCCCTCCATTGTCTGGCTCTTCCTCTACCTCCCCTCTGCCCTCTTCTTTCCCTACTTCTCTCTCTATATACCTCTCCCTGTGGCCATCTCTACCTCCCCCGCACCCTTCTTTCCCTACCCCTCTCTATACCTCTCCCAGTGGGCATCTCTTTCGCAGCCAGCCAAGCCCGGTACAGAGTGTGACAGTCTCAGCTCTGTCTCTGTGTCCCGGTAGGACTCATTAACCCTACAGCTAGTTCTGGCTGAGCCCTCCATACTCCTCACCTCAGGGTCACCACCCAGGCCCACCACCATGGAGCCTCTCTTCTAGGCTAATGTACGGACTCCCACCTCCCTCGTTTCCCTCCATCCCTGGATCCCCACCCCCATCCCAAAGAAGCAGAACACCTTGAGTCCAGATGGTGAGAGATATTGTCTGAACGCAGTGGCGGCTGGGAAGCCCCCGCAAGGCGGGGGGCCCCCACGCCCTAAGGGCCCCGCCCTGCATATCTAAAAACAGACTAGGCCTATATAAAAAAAATATATATATATAAAACAAGGAAAACACTTTGAGGGCGCTCATTGAGAGCCCCAAGTTTCAACTGCCAGGTAAAGGAATTCCGTAATGTAGGCAAAGTAACAGATCTTCATCCACTTCCATGGGCTAAATAGTAAAAAAAAAAATAGTAAAAATCCCCTGAATCTGGTACCAATGGCTTTTGCGTATCTTACTTGCCTTTTGCGCCATTACGCCTATTGAACGCGCACATTTCGAAAATGGTAATCATTACGTTCTGCTAGATGACGGTAGAGACATGAGTAAAAGAAAATATGCAAGCAGTGATCAAGATCACAGCAATAAACTGTTGTCTGAACAAGCTCGAGCAAAACACCCGAAGATTACACACCGAAGATTACACACCAGCCAGAGAGAAAGCTATCAACATCTCCACAGATGAAACACTACCGCAGCCGCAGGTAGCTAGCAGCAACACGTCTTCACCAGCAACCAACAATAACTATACTTGCTTAGCCTACTTATTGGCAAGAATAAATGTTTACCTTTCCTCCATTGATTATGTGTTATTTCATAGTGGTGATGCTATCCTTGGTGCTGAACTATCAGAAGGCTAGTGCTGTCTTTGGTTTTGAACAATGACAAATGGGTGGCGGCCTGCGGAAACCCTTCACATCGTGAACATTTGGGTGTTTCTGGGTATTATACATATTTTGAAAGTACAAAATCTCCTGAATACAAATCTGCTCCAACCTTTACATAGCCCTCCAGATCATTCCTGCTTCAACAGATGCTACAGGATCCACAGAGTAAAGAAAGAACAGGGCCTACACAGTTGTTTTGAAAAAAACTGAATGGAATAGAGCTTAGGATGAGTGCTGGGAATGGAATAGAGCTTAGGATGAGTGCTGGGGTTATAGCTCTTGTAACATACAGTAACACACAGTGCGGCTCTCCCATGCTGAAGAGATAAAGGTTCATTCAAATACACAAAACAACAATGGAATTTATTCAAAATTAAATATCCCTTTAACCAGTACAGTATCATTACTGCTGTTGCTAGTTGGTACACAGCACCTCGGAGCTGAGAGGAGAAGTCTGCTTCTTGTACAAACCGATACAGACATGATAACCTGAGGGCAGAGGCGTTGTCATGGAGAACATCCTGTACTCCTTAGTGCTAACGCTGTAGTCAGCCTGATCTAGGCCAGAGACCGTTCCTCCAGAGTGTTCATGGCCGGTCCCCAGAGAGCAGCCCGCTCCTACGAGGGACAACATCACTCACTATCTCCCTGAAAGACTGCAATCTTGGATTCCAGTTTGGCCTGTCTTCTGAGTCTGGACAACTTAAAAGCCTCAGCGGTAGCCCTGCTTCCACTGCCAATCTTGCTACAGGAAATAGGGCAGCCATCGTTGGGCAGGGAGTTAGACCAGTTAGACCAGCTACTTACTGCCGAGACAGAATCAGAACCAGTAGCCTAGTCAGCCTGGACCAGGAGCTTGTGGATAACACTGAGGAGTGAAAAGATCTGGGTGCTGTCAGATGAAGGACTACCCAAAGTCCTGGCTGGTTCACTGTCCACTGTCTGTTACAGTGAAGCTTTGGATGGCCAATATTTCAAACATTATTAATGTTAGCAGACAAGCTAAGAAACTGATACTGTACAGAAAATAAAACCATAAGATTCACATGATTGCTGTATGAACATACATGCATTATGCATTCTTAAGTACTGTAACTCAGAGCAGGAGCTTTATCTTTTCCCCAGAGACAAGTTAGAGAATCACATTTAGGCCTATCTCCTTTTCTGTCATTCATCTCCACAGAACCACCAGCAGTTTGTTAGCATTACCTAATCACCCTGCAGCCTCCCATTGGCTGAGGCAATATTCCACCCACCCCAGGTAGTTGCTGTGAGAGAACACCGTCTCTGTCAAATGTCTGTAAAGACTCCATTTGAATCATTACGTAAGAGATGAATGAAGAGCAATTTTAGGACTCAAATCAATATTTAGACTGAATCACAGACCTAGGGAAAGACGCATCCAAGGACAAATGACTAGTCACTTCATGTGGATATAGAAGTAATTCATTCTTCATAGACTTCGCTGTCGGGGAATTGTTGCAAGGAAAGCAAGCAAGCATCCCAAGAGAAAAGCAGAGGAGAGAAAAGATACAACATTTCCTGTACTGTGGGTGTGTGTAAGTGTGTGTGTGTTAAGACCATCTGGAGATCAGATCCTGCATGCTGACTGCTCTCTGTGTGTGAACTAGTGGTGGGCTGTTATCGGCGTTAACGCGCGTTAACGCACTGCGACTCTTAAGGCCGATTTATACTTCTCCGTTTTTACGGAGACGGACACAGGGAACGCCCTCTCCGACGAGGAATTCCCTCTCCGTGCCCTCTCCGAGCCCCTCGGAGAGCTCTACGTGCACCTCCTGATTTTCCTGACTATCCGTCTGTCCGTCCGTCATTTTACGGATACCCCTTGGCTGTGATTGGTCCGTATTAAGAACCGCTTGCATCAGGGGCGGGGTTGCCATGATAAACAGAACGAACAGAATCCTTTGACCGCCATTGCTGTAAGTTTTTACAATTCATATTTCAGCTAAACAGTACATGTAAATCAGCATCTGAATTAAAATGTGACGAGAAATGGGCAGTGTAGTTGCTGAAAATGTGCGTATTTTATTGATGAGACTTCTCGATAACCTAGGTAAATAAACACTCGACGACGACTTACAAAAAACCGTTGCGCCACCTACTCTTCTGGCGGGGAATTGTTTTCAGCACCCACAGCCTTCGGAGTACTATAAATTCAACCAATCCGTCCGACTCCGCCCGTCCGTCTGTCCGTAACGGAGTCGGAGAAGTATAATTCGGCCTTTAAGGCCGAAATATGCTTAGTCTGCTTAATCTTCTTTTGCTTAATCTTCTTTTTCTATGGCTCTGGCAGCCACCAGTGTCGCACCGCCGCACCGTCTGTGGTTCTGTATGGGCTGTGGAAATAATTTACAAAAATTATAGCACGCAATATATTGAAAACAAGTTAAAAATTTTGAATTATGAACTATCAACTGAACTAGTTCATGTAGAAAGTGAACTTTCCCAACACTGCCCATACATCTAACCACGAGACCAAAGTGATTTCATACACAATCTGCCGAAGATTTGTGGGCTTTCTCAGGTCTTGCTACCCGTCACATTGGCATCAAGTCCTTAAACTATATACCTCCTACTAGTTACTTTACTATGTGTGCTGTTTACCTCCTACTAGTTACTTTACTGTATACCTCCCACTAGATACTGTAGTACATTGACACCCTTCTGCCATCCTTGCTGAACTGCAGGGTCTGAACTCTGTGGCTGTATCGTGTATGATGCCTCCCCCTCCTGCAATCCCATTTCCAGCTGATCCTCCACACCCTGGTTCTGGGGATGTGTTTGGATGCATTATGCATGGGGGCATGTGGAACGGTTCATTAATGCATTTAAATATTGATATGGCTCTGTTCGTTAGCTGGGCTGCTCTACTGTCCTATGAGAAGCCTGGCAGGACATTAACTACAGTTTAACCCTGGAAGTCTGGGCACATTGTACAAAAGTACTTAAGTTTAGTAATTTCTTGATTTTCTTTTAGGATTATTAAAGTGATTTGAAAATGGAAGCCGAGCTACTCTACCCTTTTGTAGAAAATGTCTTCAAATTAATAGGAGGCGCAGAGGCACGGAGAGAAGCACAGGGACACAGGTAGAATGTGTTCATTAGCATGGACACGGCAAAGAACATTCAGCAGACCGGGAGGCTGACCTTCTGCCAAGTATCTGAGGATGAAACTACCAGGTCTGCCTGGAGATGACAAGCACATCACCTGGCCTGCGGAGGTCAGAGGCCGTTGTTACATGCAGGCGCTGGTCACCACAGCATTCGTACAGCTTGTAGGATTTACTCCAGATAAAAAATGTCAATGTTAGAAATCCTGTCCTCATCCTCCGTTGCTATGGAACCCCCTAGCCCGTACCCCCACGGGATCCCACAGTCCATCTCTCCCTTCCTCCCTGTATTTCACTTCCTCCCTTTCTATCTCTCTCCTCTCCTTCTTTCTTTCTTCCTCCCTCTCTCCATTCCTCTATCTCTTTCCTCACTCCTCTCTTTCCCTCTCTCCACTTTCCCTCCCTCCCTCTTCTCTCCCTCTTTTTCTCATTACCTCTCTCTCCTATCTTTCCTCTCTTTATCCTCTCTTCTTACCTCCCCTCTCTCCCTCCCTTATACTCTTCCTCTCTTTTCTTTTTCACCAATCTCCACTCTCCTTCTCTCTCTGCTACTATGTATCTCTTTCTCCTCTCTTTAACTCCCCCATCACTCTTTATCTCTCTCCCCTTTTCTTCTCTCTCTCTCTACACATCTGCATACCTCTTTCTCTCTGCCTTTCCCTCCGTACCCTTCTCTACCAGAATAGGGGGGGGGGGGAGAGAGAGAGAGGGATCTCAGAGAAGAGGAGCAGGAAAAAAACAGCAAGTGAGCATAATAGTGCATTCTTGAACAGTGCTGTCCTGAAGCCTCAGTGAGGAAACAAAGCCATATGAGATGCTGTGGAGCTCCTGGTAGACTGAGAGGTCTACAGGGAATAATACACTGCTGAACACATCTGTGGGCTTTCTTAACAAGTAACACCTTACAGTGTGCTTACACATTAAGTAACATGATGAAGTGTACTAATTAGCTCCACTTTTCTCAGGTCTTAATGTACTGAGATAAATATGTATTAGCATAAAACCACGTTAGGTTTGGGTGTTAGGTTTGTACTTGGTTTTATTTATATAGTTTACTTACGGGTTTGGTTTTCAGGTAACAACCTGACAGCAATTAGCCTACATATTGTAGAAGGCTGAGAAGAGCCGTGTACAAAGAGTGCTCTGGTTCTAACTGATTTTAGTATCGACAGCCGAAGACCCCAGCCAACGCTGTGGCGTAAATGTGTCAGCGAAGGATGGGGACATAGAGGTTTTCCAACCCCCCCCTCCTACTCACAAACACATACATCTCCATCCACCTCTCACCAATAGTGGCAATGGCAGCCAAGGATTCAGCTAGACTGTTCATCAGCCAGAGAGAGTGAGGCAGCCGCCCGGTCAGGCTAGGCAGATTTATAGAGCTGGCCTAGACACGGCACCGTGGGCAGCACACGGAAACCTTCTGATACCGAGACAGTTGTGTGAATCACAGGTACCATGTTGTAAACCGTGAGGAGATAGTATGGACAGCGGCTGTTGGCTGCCAGGAGTTATAAAGGAAGCTCTCAGTATATCAGTGGGTTGCTAGATACATGAATACATGATGTATTTTCATCCAGGTCTGACTGGTTGCTGAAAGATGGCTTAATAGCCTTTTTATCAGAAAATAGCAGAAGACCGAATGATTCACTGACAACTTGATGCAACTGCAACGAACTTTGATCGTACCAGTGCTAACACGTGGGTCAGTGTGCGAATTACGGGGGGGTTTGACCCCCCTAATTAAGAATTGGATCCTGTTGAGGTAAAAACAACAGGTCTAGGAGGTCGATAGATTTATATATCGTATTTACCTGTAATCGTCAATATTACAATATATGTATTCAATAACAGGTTGGCGATACACAGAAATGTTGACTTTATGGCAGGGCAATATCACACACATAAACACAGCGCGCGACTTACAAGTGTGCAATACAGAAGCTGGTTGAATCTCCTCAGTGTAGGTACCACGTAGTGAGAAAGTGCAAGAAAGGTAATTTAGCTATCTTATACCAAAACAATTACTAATATAATTTAGATCTATAATATCTTTGTCAGGATTGTATTTGTAATGGAAATTATCTACAGAATATTCACAAGAATGTTAATGATAGAAGCACGCGCCTGCGCTGTACTGGGTTCCCTTTACGCCCTGGAGAAGAAGTTGACCCCCCGATTGTCCTTGTATAATTCGCACACTGACGTGGGTCATCATGGTTTTATAATGAGACTTATTATTGCTTAGGAATTATGGTAATTTTAGGTAATTAAGTTATCATCAGCCTAATGGGACATTATTTGATCCTTTAGGCCACCTTGCTTTCTGCTGATTAGGTAGCGTTCCTTTCCATAGAATACGGTAAATTAATGGTCTGATAGCATCACACAGATTTTTTTTTTTTACTTTTTTTTTTCTTTCAAGTTTAGTGCGCGTTTTCTAGTGATGGGCATTCTGGCTCTTTTTCGTGAGCCGGCTCGTATGGCTCAGCTCACCAAAAAGAGCCGGCTCTTTTGGCTCCCGAACGGCTCTTTAAAAAATACATGTTTTAACTATGAATTTGACTATGATGGGTGTGAAAACAATTTGAATTAAATTATGAAATGAAATCATACTCGACCGTAACCAAATATATTTACAAATGCATTGATTTGTCATGGCTCTCCTCTGAGTTTTGACTACTCTCTGACTGTGTGTGAGTTGGCTCGGCCCTTCCTCATGCAGGATTGACAGGAACAGAATGTGAGGATGATCGTGTGCGCCTTTAAGCCTACAAGTATTTTTTTGTTGTTCTTTGAATTAGTCAATTATTTTAAATACAATTAAAATTCATTATTTCATGATCAATTCGTTTTTATAGGCTGTATTAATCTATTAAAAATAGAGTCGGCTCTTCAGATATGCGAGCCAGCTCCCGACGTTCACCTTCAAGAGCCGGCTCTTAGAGCCGGATCGTTCACGAACGACCCATCACTAGCGTTTTCATCTTAAGCATGATCTCAATTGTATTTGTCTTGATTTTTCAAGTTAAATGCAGGTGATTCTTTCATTTCTGCTCAATCAACTTTTCTCATTAGGCATATTTTATCAGGAAATGTAGGTCATCAGACCCCTTATCATTCTGCAAATGAGTACTGGACTTTGGCTAGATTCGTTTTACAACGAAACAAACCACAAAAAACTGTGTAGCGAAATTAACAATAGCAGAGCTTACCTTGATTCATGGGAGGTACTGTCCGTACGGCGCTTCTCTACTTATGTACCTGCGCTTGAGGATGAGGGGAAACTAGCGAACGTGTCTGTTCGGTACTTCTCAGAAGGCATCAACAGATATCACGGGTAGTTTTCCGTTTTCAACCAGCACTGGGGTATCGTATGCTGCGGTGCGGTGGAGAAAAGTGTGTCCAGCGATTTATCTCGGGGGTATCAGAGGGGTAAAATGAGGTTTGAGACCTGGCGTTGGAGCAGCGAGCCTCGCACAGTGGAGGGAGGAGGGGTTTAGAATGTAGGTGCAATTAAACCACTCACTGTAATTCTTACCGAAGCTAATCCCGCAAAGAAAGAGCAATCAACCAAAATACAGACTCTCCAAATATATAATTTCTGCACGAGAATATGACTGCTCGATAATATTTGTTGTGTAAACTGCCTCTTTAAAAGCTCTATGTAGTCTTCAATGACAAGCACCAGGAATTATACTTGATGAGGAAATGTCTCACTTGATTTATCATCCTTTGTTTGGAGTGCAGTCAGTAGCAGTGTTTCTAACCCATGGAGGGGCTGTATCCAGAATTTACCTCTGGTCAAGGACCCTGGGGAGAAGTTGTCATCATCACATCTGCTCGCCCCTGGTCTGAACTCACTGTCCCCCTGTGATTGGTGGTGGAGCAGGAAGTGGGAAGGAAGCCAGGGGATGAGAGGCCATTACTCACTCTGGCCTCCCAGATGCTTCACCACCTTCATTTGTCTTTGACTCCACATCCTGTAACTGGCCCTGCACAGCTCAGCTGAGCATGCCTGAACTGGGTCAGACAGACAAGGCAGGCAGACCAGGCAGACCAGGCAGGCAGGCAGGCAGACCAGGCAGGCAGGCAGGCAGGCAATACAGTAGTTTACAGACAGGCAGTACTTAAACTATTTAGTACATTCAATATACAATATATTTAGGATTAATCCCTTAGGGGCAATTCCTGGAAGCAGGCATAGTAAATAACACAAATCAAAACCATTCGAAATGCAATTTCCCTATGAGCCCACTAGATTGATTGAATTCTTTCATTTTTAGGAAATGAAAACTTTTGAAAACTTAGTGAGATGCACATCACTCAGAGACAGACAGGAGCGGTTGCTCTGTAACATCTGGGCAGATGTTGTAGATAGCCCATTGCTGTTGAAGAACAACTTCACATCCCATTTTAACAATCAGGGGACGGTAAGACACAGTGGGGTCCTTGGGACAATGGCCCTGCCACACATCCATCCTCGCCAGATTATCATCAGATGAAGGGATATTGTCTGTTCCAGACAGGGCTAGCCTCTGCGCGAAACTGTAGTAGCAGGACACACACACACAGGACACACAAACACACGACACACATACACATACACACTCACGTACACTCACAAATACACACAGGCCAGAAGTGTATGGTTATGCTGTTCTAGTTTGTGTTGGCCTGTTTCATTGCTGCTGAGGGAGACACAAGACCCTGTGTTGTTCTGTGCATCTGACAATAAAAGACTTGAACTTGAACACAAGCCCTCTAGTCTGTGGATGTCTAGCAGACCTGACTCACCACTGGGTGCAGGGCTCAGAACAAACTGAGTCTCCCATCTCTGGTGACACTTTGAACACCTGCTACAGACTATATGGTGGTACCCATGCATCTTCAGGCACACAAGTGCAGATCATTTTAGAGAACACATTACCTCCATGAAAAGCCAAACGTCTGTCTCCAAGTGGAAAAAGATCTTAATTACAATGAGGGAGTTTCCATGTGGGGCACACATATATGAAGACTGTGGGAGTTACTACTGTGAGGGTTTTCTCTCAAACTTGCATGAGCTCTTTCAATGTAAACCACTGGATCTGTCTCACACACAGATCCAGAGAAAGTCAAAACCACCCAAAAAAACACACAACCCCAGAGTCAAAAGGCAGATGTCATTTATTTAGCAACATATCCAAACTAGAAAGTCTTTGAAGTGTTTGGGGACATTAGGATCGCACATGGGGCTCAGTGGTTTGGAGGAACAAGAAATAGGTAAGCCTAAGGGGAGCATGGTATTGGATGGGGTTGGGGGTTTAGAGGAAGACAGAGGGTAAGTAGAAAGAAAAGAAAGAGATTGGGTAAAGAGCAAAGGGAGGTGTGGGGGACTTTAGAAGCACTTTCGGTGGACGATTGAGGGTCCGGCCTCCTCGTACTCATCTTTGCTGATCCACATGGCCTGGAAGGTGGACAAAGAGGCAAGGATGGAGCCTCCGATCCAGACTGAGTACTTACGCTCAGGGGGGGCGATCATCTGGAGAGGGGAATAGGAAGAAGAGAGAGGGAGGAAAGGGGGAGAGGAGAGAGATACAGTCAGAGATATGACAGACTATGATGCGTTATCCACTGTATGTACCTGACCGTGGGCTACGCTGCTGTGGTGGTACTGTGTTCTTAGTTTCATGTTCCTGGTCCTGTTATTTTACAGCATGCATCAGGATGTGTAAGACTGTTTGTGGGACTCTGTGTGTGTGTTTTCGGTTGTGTATTGAATGATATAAGATTCCACTGTGGTAGAATGTGTTGTATTGGTAAAAGAAGGCAAGGCTCGAGGACTGTTCAGGTGGTGCATTCTGGAGGATAGATTTTTTTGTGGTGTGTTTGGGGGTGGGGTTTGAGAGCAATTCAGCTGCTGTATTGTGGGAAATTGATTTCAGTTTTTGTGCATTTGTGTAGCTGATAGTGGATATATTGGTTTGTGGTGTGGGTGAGGGTTGGGGGGGGGAGTGATGCAGTGTTAGGGACTCCTGTTTTGTGCTGTGTTTGATTAATGTGGTTTCTGAGACATTCAGTTTGGCCTAAGGGAGATCAGAAGGGGTCGGTATGTAGGAGACTAGTGTTTCTGAAATAGAAATATATATTTTGTAATTGTATCTATTCTATCCATTGTCAAATGTATGTGTGTATGTCTGTGGGTGACCGCATGTGTTTGGTGTGTGCATATATGTATGACTGTGAGCGACAAAGAGAGAGAAACAATGACATTATGTGTGTGCGTGAGACAGAAAGAGAGTTCTCATGATCTTTAGTGTGTATGTGTTGGTCCACACCTTGATTTTCATGGTGGATGGTGCAAGGGCTGTGATCTCCTTCTGCATGCGGTCACCGATACCAGGGTACATGGTGGTACCACCTGACAGGACGTTGTTGGCATACAGATCCTTACGGATGTCAATGTCACATTTCATGATGCCGTTGTAGGTGGTCTCATGGATGCCAGCAGACTCCATTCCTGAAGAGACAACAGTCATTAGACTCACATTGGAACCACGCAACATCTCTCTCATCACAGACGGAAGGTCAGGAACCCAACACTGGAACTGCTCAACACTTTCCTCAATACAGACAGGAAACAAAATGCATCATTACATACACTGTAAAAAAACAGGAACAATCTGGCAGCTGGGACGCCAGATTAAACCCATTAAATGACAGTAAAAAAATATTAACATGAATTAACCGTATTTTTTATTTTATTTTCCTGTACCAAATTTACAAGATATATCTGTAATATTACATTACAGGCTGTTCTTTGCCGGTAAATATGTAGGGGTCAGGTGGCTGAGTGGTTAGGGAATGGGGCTAGTAATCAGAAGGTTGCTGGTTCGATTCCTGCACATGTCAAAGACATTGTGTCCTTGGGCAAGGCACTTCACCCTACTTGCCTCGGTGAGAATGTCCCTGTACTTACTGTAAGTCGCTCTATTTTTTTACAGTGCACAATTATGTCCTGGTTCTCCACAACCCTGCGTGATGGAGCCTACAGTCTTTCCCATCCCCACATTTGCATTGACCTACATTCTAATTTAGATTCTCTCTGAACTGCACGTTTAAAGTTTCCACCATTTAGGCAGGGCCAGGGAGACTATTCAATATTCCGCTTTTGCACATTCGGTTGAAAAAGTACAGTTGAGTGAATGTTTCATGAGTTGATTGGAGGGTGGTCTTTAGGATATGAGAGTGCGCATCAGGAGCAGAGACGCTGTGAGAGAAGGGCTTGGACGGCTCGTGATAGATGGAATGAAGAAGTATCAGCAGCGCGGTGCTTTTATGAAAAACGACACCCTTCATAAATTATTTATGCGGTCGGACTGTGTGTGCTGCTGTCATTTCCAGAGATTAAAATAACACTGAGATCCCATCATAAATTCTGCCGCGCAAAACCTCCCAAATTGAATGTGATATAATCTAAAACGGTTCAATAGGCCATGCCGTTTGTTTGCCGTTACACGTTTGTTGCTGCTCATTTACAGTGAAGTGTAGAGAGAAGTGTATAATTAAACAGTTCTCTTCTCATTTTGGTGATAGGCTATGTGGCATCCTCACATATTTTAAACAGTTGCACCAAAACGACTGTTATGACTTAAATTAAAACTTCCCCTCAAGTTTTTTTTTCAAATTGCTTTTCATTAATATGGAACCCCCTTGGAAACAAGCTGATTCTAGTTGTCACTGGCAGTATATTCGATTGCTCTACAGGATTTATGATCATCACTTGATTGCCCTCTCGTGGTTAATTGCTTGAATAATCTATCAGTCCCACCACAATACTAGCTCAACAGCGCAAATACAGGGAAAACAAAACTGACTAGCATAAGTATTAGGTAACTGGTTGGTAGCTAGTGCTGGAGCTGGCTAACACAATTCTGTACTTTGGAGAACTGGATTATCTGCTACAGAAGACCACATCCGCAGGCATAATGTACCAGTATAAGGGAGTCAGATGGCTGAGTGGTTAGGGAATCGGGCTAGTAATCAGAAGGTTGCTAGTTCGATTCCCGGCTATGCCAACCAAATGATGTTGTATCCTCGGGCAAGGCACTTCACCCTACTTGCCTCGGGGAGAAAGTCCCTGTACTTACTGTAAATCGCTCTGGATAAGAGCGTCTGCTAAATGTAAATGTACCATTTTCCTCACCTGGAGAAGCCGGCTGTGCTCCGTTTTGCTCCTAGATTCAGACCTGACCCCCGGACCGGTAAGTAAGCTATACAGCTGAGGTAACTATTAGACTTCCGCTGTGTGGGAACTGCAGGAGCAAACCAGTCGAATGGCGTAAATTCAGGTTGTTGATATGACAGCTTGGAAAAAAAAGCTATGTTACCACCCTGGCCGTCTCCCAGAAGTTAACAACCTACTAAACGGGCATTTTTGATAGTGCAAAAAAATTGAGGGACGAATTACGGTGGGAAAATAATAATAATAATAAAAAAAGATCGGCCTATATGAGAGAGAATATAGGCCTTGCCAAATGCACACACAACCAATTAATTATGAACTTTACACACGATGAACTGTATGCAAATCCATTTTACATCAGTTCATTGCAATTACTACATTACTTGTCTCAGGGTATGGTATGGTGGTTGTGTTTGAGACTGACCGATGAAGGAAGGCTGGAAGAGGGTCTCGGGGCAACGGAACCTCTCGTTACCGATGGTGATGACTTGACCGTCGGGAAGCTCGTAGCTCTTCTCCAGGGAGGATGAGGAGGCGGCGGTGGCCATCTCATTCTCAAAGTCCAGAGCCACGTAGCACAGCTTCTCCTTGATGTCACGCACGATCTCACGCTCGGCTGTAGGGTGGACACAAGCAAATATGAAAACGTTTCCATCACTCAATGAATGTATGCTGTTACACTACGTGGCCAACCGAGGGCGCTGTTAGTACATGCAATAATCATAGGACTATGGTGAATCAAATGAAACTACAACTACCCAACTTTAAAGCCTTTTAAACAACACTGTTAAACTAAATTATGAAAAATGAATTATTGACATTTGTTTTTAGATTTTTGTATACCAGTGGTGACGAAGGAGTATCCTCTCTCAGTGAGAATCTTCATGAGGTAGTCAGTCAGGTCTCTGCCAGCCAAGTCCAGTCTCATGATGGCGTGGGGCAGGGCATAGCCCTCGTACACTGGCACGTTGTGGGTCACACCATCACCAGCATCCAGCACAATACCTGGCAGCAGTCATAGCATCCACAGGTCAGAGTCTCTGAGACGTTGAAGTCAATCTAATCTGAGTGGTGAGGCAGCAGCATGTGTAGATCCAAACACACATGCATACACACACATACTCACAAACACACCAACACACCCAAACACACACAGCAGTCTGTCTGAGAGCCCTTAAGGCTGACAGATGTTCACTTATTTGTAGATTATGTGCTGCGTCTGCTTGTTGGTTTAGGGCCCCAGATTTACAGGCAAATAAAGTGAATGTGTTGTAGCAGTGTGGTAGAGTGGCAGTGTAGCAGTCATGTCTGTGGGCTCACCAGTGGTACGACCAGAGGCGTAGAGGGACAGTACTGCCTGGATGGCCACGTACATGGCTGGAACGTTGAAGGTCTCAAACATGATCTGAAGAGGAAGGAGAGGAAAGTCATAACAGATTATTTGTCTGAAGAAAAGGCATCAAGAATGCACATGTGTTTTGACAGGTGTGTGTGTCTGTATGTGGTTAGTTTACATTTACATTTAGTCATTTAGCAGACGCTCTTATCCAGAGCGACTTACAGTAAGTACAGGGACATTCCCCCCGAAGCAACTAGGGTGAAGTGCCTTGCCCAAGGACACAACGTCAATTGACATGGCCGGGAATCGAACTGGCAACCTTCAGATTACTAGCCCGACTAGTTGTGTGGGGTTGTATCTGTGTGTGTGTGTGTGTGTGTGTGTGTGTGTGTGTGTGTGTGTGTGTGAATGGACAGGTGTGTATGTATGAATATGTGTGTGAGTGTGTGTGGACCTGGGTCATCTTCTCCCTGTTAGCCTTGGGGTTGAGGGGGGCCTCTGTGAGCAGGGTGGGGTGCTCCTCAGGGGCCACGCGGAGCTCGTTATAGAAGGTGTGGTGCCAGATCTACAGAGAGACAGGTGGTGGGGGTTAGACAGGTATGTTGACACAGAGACAGGTCTACTGACAGAGGTCAACTGACAAAGAGGTCAAAACAAACAGATAGATAGATAGATAGATAGATAGAGACAGACAGACAGACAGAAACAAACAGAAAGACAGGCAGGCAGGACAAACAAAAATATTCAAGCATCCTCATCTTTAATCTGTACAGATGAGGCTATATTTCTTATTGTTCATGAGACCAGATAACCCTTCCATCAGAACTGCTTGTCTCCTTGCAGTCCTCAGGTCTGTGGTCTATGCCCAAGCCTCACCTTCTCCATGTCGTCCCAGTTAGTGATGATGCCGTGCTCAATGGGGTACTTCAGAGTCAGGATACCTCTCTTGCTCTGGGCCTCGTCTCCTACGTAGCTGTCCTTCTGACCCATACCCACCATGACACCCTGGGGGAGGGGGGGGGGGTGCACAGAGGTGGTCAGGAACAGGGCCATCGTATAGAGGTTCAAGAAGAGGGATTTGCAAGGTCACCTGTTCACAAGGCCCGCCATAACTACTGACACCCCTGGTGACTCTAAAAATATACATATACCTCACACATACCTAACACATACCTCATACATACCTCTCAAAGCAGGTGTTCTATGCACCTATACTGTGCATTACAAGGATTAGCAAGCACATTCCCATAACGGCATTCTCACAGCACATAGCACAGGCATCCAAAATGACCTTTCAAGTGAAGTGTTGATGACTGTGACTTAGAAGAAGACAGAGATGACAGAAACATCTGTTTGTTTAGTGTGTGTTTGTGTGTGTAGACATTGTGTGTGTGTGTGTGTGGAGGTGTGGATTTTAAGTGTGTGTGTGTGTGTATGTGTGGATTTCAAGTGTGCAAATTATGTATGTGTGTGTGAGCATTACCTGGTGACGGGGACGGCCAACAATGGAAGGGAACACGGCTCTGGGGGCATCATCTCCGGCGAAGCCCGCCTTCACCAGGCCGGAGCCATTATCACACACCAAGGCTGTGGTCTCCTCCTCATCACACATGTCTGCTTAGCTAGCTGTTGACCTGTAGCATAACAACACACACCAGAGGAGTGTTCACACGGGGCGAAGTGTTGCACAGTGTTTCATGACATAATCTTTAACTATATCAGAAACAATTCTTCATCTGTAGACAAGCTTGAAGCATCTGTTGTACTGACATACATTTTCTTACAATGGTGTTAATCATGACAGGACACTCAGCTTCTGAACAGACCCTGGGATGTATTCAGAAGGCAGAAACTCACGGTTCACCTGATATAGAAACAGGCTGAATAGATCAGACATTACCCTGGCTCTGTGATGTGAAATAGGAGTATGTCTGGTCTAGGTCTTGTGTTTCTATCTGAATGGCCTGTGGAGTGCTACTGTTAGCCCCAGGTGTTGCTCATAACTCAGGGTGTCAGAGACATTGAGAACACCACGTGTCCTGTCTGGGAAACCTGACACTGCCCTGCACTCTCAGACACTTTGATCCCTCTTTTTGCTTGCTGTACGATGCTAAGTCACACTTGATAAGAGGTCAGACAAACATGTTTCAACAGTTAAGGTAGTCTTTATAATCCTTGTAGACAGTGGGCATTACCTAGAACAAAACACACCTTTATTGACTTTATTCATCACATAGATTGAAATGATTTACATATAGCCTACATTTTATACATTAAGGGGAGGCTTTTATCCAAATGACATTCAAATAGTTAATATAGAAAGTACAGCAGAAAATCAAAGTTCAAAAGTGTATAGTTCTTACTGTATGTCAGTGGTCAGAGTCAAGGAACGGTCTACCAGGCACAGTGCAAAGTAACCACATCTCAGGTATCAAGCATGGTGCAGCAATAATATCTCAACTACAGGCATATTATAATCTCAATTACAATATTTCATAGTACAGCAGCATGTATAGTGCAACATCAACCAGTGTTGTTTGAGAAACAATGTAAGATATATAGGTACAACAGGTTAACTGATGTTCTGATAAGACACGGCCTTGGTTCTAGTCCGACATGGGTCAGTTACTATTTGAATAAACGCCCAGAGTTTGGGTGCCCTTGATTTTTCTTTCTTGGTTTAATCAACCAATGGATCAGTCCTTTAGGAGCCAAATGTGAGACACATCAAATACACTGTATTAAACAAACACCTTTCAAGTGCCAGATCTGTATAACTGAGCCAGATGTGGTTGAAGTACATACAGATGTTCCTCAGCGCTAACTACAATACTGTTCGAACTGTGCACTTCTGGTCCTAATTATTATATTATTATACTGTCATATTATTGTCTGCTGAATGTACTATGTGCACTAGTTGTATGTAGCTTTGGATGAAAGCATCTGCTAAATTAATCAAATGGAAGTTTAAAAAATGCAGTAGCTGCATGATAATTAGACTTACCCTGAGGTTCCGGAGAGGTAATGAGGAAGGGAAGCTCCCTGGAGAGACAAAGACAGAGAACAAGAGAGTGGCTGGCTTCACCTGCTCTCTGTATTTAAATAGGGGGAGCAAGGACCCATGGCCTCACATACCTCCCCAAGCCAACTCCTTTTTAGGAGACATTGTCCCTCCTGACGGGCCAATGTGGTGCCTACAGGTAGGTTGTCCTCTGTGAGAATAAGGAGCCTGGATGCATGCCCGCTCAGCCTGTCCATCACGCACACTTAATTAAATATTAGAAGGAAATTCATAGCCGGAGGATCCACTTTGGAGTATTGATTTGGATAGGTGAAATGAATTGAATACCCACCTAGCAGTCAATTATAATAGAGTATTCAACTTAGTCATGGTGTGATAAGATCATTTATTGTTGTGGAGTGTAAAAGAAGGGTGAGTGTGTGTTCAGTGCTGGAGGTATGTTGGTTGGTGACTATAAATAAGCCGACTGAGGGTGCATCTGTCATAATGGAGCCGGGAACGTTTGTCAACCCTACCACATAACCTTCTCAACATACCATCAAAGGAAGTTTCGAGGCGTCCTGGGGTGTGGATAGGGACTGACATAAAGACATATAAAGACAAAGTCTATTCTGCCAATAGAAAGACAAGGCCCTCCTCGCTGCCCAGTGCCAACAGCAGGTCAGAGGAGACAAGTAAACTACGCCCCCCATTCGCTGTAATGCCCTGTCATTGGACCGTGGCCCAGTGTCTTTCTTCAGTTGGCACAAGACAGCAGCGCTGTGGCGGGCTATGTTCAGAAAGCTTGCTGATGGTAGTTAACCAGCCTGATAGGCCTGCTGATGCCACAGTTGTTAACTTGCCTGTTAGGCCTACTGATGCCACAGTAGTTAACCTGCCTGTTAAGCCCACTGAAAAGCTTTGATGGGACTGTCTGAACCAGAAGCTGTTTTTTCCCTCTTTACTGATAAAAATGTGCATGAGTGGTGAAGAGGGATGAGTGGTGAAGAGGGATGAGTGGTGAAGAGAATGAGTGGTGAAGAGGGATGACTGTTGAAGAGGATGAGTGGTGAAGAGGGATGACTGTTGAAGAGGATGAGTGGTGAGATAACCCACGAAGGACCATGCCTTCTCATTCTTGTTTCTTCCAAATCTATCAACTCAGCCCCTTTTACACAAGCCATTCAAGGTGGGAATGTGGCATCTTCATGCCATCTCGCAGTTCTGTATAAAAAGTTCAAACACAGAATGGGGGGTCATTGTTGTACCGGCATTAACCGGCAACCTTATGTGGGTTAGGGTTATGGTGAGGAATGTTGTGTATAGGTAAATCAAATATCAATATCTTTATGCACATTTTACTCCTGCTTTGTTTTAAACAGTTGTCATTCAGGTCCAGCCAGTAGTTTCTATTACTCAGTGTGAGTGCTCATCAGGGTTGTAGTAAACTAGGATGACATGCTATGTGTCATGAGGTGAGGGTGGAGGGTTAGCGTTAGGTTGGGGGTAGGGTTCTATAGAGGACAGAGGAAGCCCCCTGTCTGTTCTTAAAATTTATTTTTTTGCCCTATTATTACCCTTTTATTACCCCTAGTGTCAACAGTGGAGGTGTGGAGGTCATGAGTGCAACAGTGAAGACACCAGGGTACCTAGTTATTTCAGCACATGGGTGATCCTCTTATGTCCACCCTACTGCAGGCCGCTGGCCCTGGACCTTTATCAGCTGGACCACATCCAGGACTGGCACCCAACAACAACAGCACACAAACAAACACACACTGTTAAACCGATACATACAGAGTAGCACATGCACACACACACACACACAGACACAATACACTGTCAGATACCCACAACACAGATTCACATGCTTACACAGGCACACAAATACACAAACACAAAGACACAGAGGCCCACACACACCTACACACTCACATACACACATACATACATAGTCACAAACCCAGACAAACACACACACACACCGTTTCCCCTCCGCACCTCAACCACACCCCTGAGCCCCTCACAATTAAATAGGCATGACCATGGTGGCCCCTAATAATTAATGATAAATGAAACAAGAGCTGTGTATTGTTCCATTAAAGATCCACTTCCTGGAACCTTGGTTGCTATGCTGGTCATGTGACCAGCCTGCCTGTGTCAATGCCACCCCTTGTCATAGTGAGCATTCTTAGACACTGAAAATAGCACCAGCTTCCCCAGATCCTTGCTCAGATATATACACAGATGGTCTCTACTCTATGTGACACAGGACAGAAACCATTAGATCCTGACAGAGTGAAACCTTGAATTAAATACACAGGTTCAGTATGAGGGGGCAGCTTCACAAAATACAGCTCTGAGCTTTGGTACAGCATGTTTTTCATTCTAACTCCTCATTATTCTGTTGCTAGAATACATAAAAGAAGCACACCCTTTTAGGAACAGATCCCACTTATTTGTCTACCTAAATGAAATAATGAGATCATGTGTTTTTCCTGGCTTCAGAATGGCGAGACTGCAGGGATATCTTGGGGTTGGTATGGCCTTCTGAATCTGTCACAGCAGGAATGGTCAGAATGCTGCAGTACAACAGACAGTTATACCTCCACAATGTCACAGAGACCCTGTTTGTCAATCAACATGGCATCTGTCACTGAGCAATGTGGTTTAAATACATACCTCCACTGGAAGGTGTATATAAAAAGTGCCTTTTGAAATGTTTGACCTTTTTCTCAATTGTACTCAAACATACATTTGAAACTACAAAGTTGAAAATGAATCAATCTGTATCTGACATCAATTTATCTAATTTATTTAAATAGATTCAGTGTATCTCACAGTGCTGTTGTTGGGGCATGTATAGCTCTTGTTATGTAACCACTATAGACAGAGATGGACAGAGAACCCCCGAGGACGCCTCTTATTGGCTAAGAAGCCCCCTATGTCTCTTATTGGCTAAGCCCCGAAGTTGGGTGACCTCTGACCTCTACCCCTCAGTCAGACCAGGAACTACCTATGGAAAGGTAACAATGTTGTGAAAACTGTTTCGATAAGTAAATTGTCATATGATATATAGTAGATCATAGTTTTTTTTGCAATTCCAAAAAAACAAAACCAATACGTTCATTAAACGTGCCTGTGTCAGCAGTAGTCATATTAATCCTTTGTACACACTATTTACCACCCCATATAGTCTGCTAACTAAAAAGGGGCCTGCTCTTAATGCTGCTTAATGTCAAAGATCACACAGGTACAATCCCATTATGTGATTATCCAGAGGGCTCAACACACACAAGCCAGGGCTGGACCTAAAAATACTTTTCACCACACGTCCCCCAGGAGTATGTCACTACGGAGCACATAGTAAGAATTTCATAATTTGTACTGTACATTCCCAATGAAGTAGAATACAGTACTAACAATGTCACTGTCCTGGCGTGGCAGGTATTGCTGGAAGATAGATCCAAACAACTCTGACAGATCCGACATAGATAGATCCAACACAATCTACCGTAGCCTATTTCTTCGATTAAACGCTTCCCTCAAGTAAACGCTGCCCTCGAATAAACGGTGCACCAAAAATGAACATTGGGTAATAAACACCGCCCTCGAATAAACGCTGAACCAAAAAAATCAGAAAATTGTTATTTAATTGGTTAAATTAAACACAGTATTTATTACACAAGTAAATCACAAGTGTACAATATAGCGAAGTAGCTGACTTTGCCACTCGCGAATTCCCCTTTCATCAACCCCAAGTTAGCGTGCTACAGATCTGTTGCTGCTGGTTAGTGCTTTCTAAACATGCTGCAAATAGGAAACGGGCTGCAAATATAGAAAACACGCTGCAAAAAGGAAAGCACATAAACACCGAAAACAAATGCAATAAAAAAAACATGTATTTGGTTGTGTTGTGTGTATTTGCAGCGCGTTTCTATATTTGAAGCGCGTTTATGTATTTGGTTGTATTGTGTGTATTTGCAGCGCGTTTGCTGAATGCTGCCCATGTGTTGTCAAATGAATGAAGATGTTTTCTTAATTTTATTGTGTTTTTTCTATTTGCATGTGTTTTCTTAAGTTGCAGGGCGTTTGCACGTCGGCCACCGTATGCTTCAAATTTCTACACAATGTAGACACACGCGTGGCTTCAATTTTAACTAGGCTTTGTGTTTGACCTCCTTGTCTATTCTTTGTTTGTCTGACTCTCTTACAAATTAAACGCCGCCCTCGAATACACGCCGCCCTCGAATAAACGCCGCAACAAAAATTAACATTGTGTAATAAACGCTACGCCGTTTAATCAAAGAAATACGGTAGTTTTCACTTTTCCAAGAACACTGTGGGAAAATAAATGTATACATGAGCACATTTTTATATTAGGTCTTCAAATTGTGGATCAGTGTAAATCTGACATTTAGTTTCTGATGGCAGGGACACTAGTAGCCTGACGTTGTCATACTCATAATTCTAGTCAGAATATGAGTCTGATACTGCTCCGTTGGGCTGTGAGTATGGGGTGTGTTTCAACCGAACCCGGAAAATTCACTCAATTTGATAGACCTACAACCAATCGGAGCAACGTAGTATGTTGTTTGTTGAAAACGAATTCAACCCAAGCGCTCTTTGGTGATGTGGTTGATTACGTTACTGTTGATCATCTGTCCACCATCGTATAAAGCCTGCCCTGACAATTTGATTGGTCCGAACAGCTCTTGTTCGGACATAGTTTTTCCCCAACCGAGGGACCCCAGACCTAGCCTGGTCCTAACCAGACCCTCCTACATTTCTTTTGTACAGAGGGTCTGGGATTGCTCCATTGACAAGCGTTAACTTCCTTGAAGGCGGGTACTCTGTTGAAGTTTAAAACTATTGGATCTGCCCAGAGCCACTCTGATCTGCCATAACCAATCGCTAGTGTTCGCCTTAGTACAGAAGCAAAATCCAAATTGAGCGGAAGTACGTAGGAGGGCAGAGCCAGGCTACCCCAGACCCAACTTCCCGAACAAATTTTTTTGTGGGCGGGCTAAGTTTGGCTGGCACCCAGGCTAGGACACTAGTGTTTTGAACTGTTAATCAATTCAAGAAATGTTCTTCTCGCTTTCAAACTTTACTAGACAGAAATAGTATGAAACTGCTTAGAAATAGTCAGGTTTAATATTCACACATGGTGGATAGCAGTTTGTTGATAGAGCATTTGTATCCAATCTTCTGTCCAAAGATTTCAGTTTGTTTCTTCAACCCTCCTATCCACTCATCCTAACCAGATAAACAGTGCAAGTGAAACATGTGGTTAAATGAGGTATTACATTGAGGATATATTAGCATAAAACAGTGCATTTATTGACTAGTTATTGGTTGTGATAATTATATAGAGATATCCTATTGAAAAACTCATCTGAATGAAATGTTTTTCCTTTAAAAAGTTTAGCATTGGGCATTGGTAGGTCCTTAAACAGAACAAAAAGTTTGGAACGGAATTGATTAGGCACCGTATGATCCATATGTCGAGCTAGCAGCTCTGTTCCAGACTTGCTTACTTCTCAGAACACAGCTGACAACTCCTGCTAACAACGCAAGAGTTTCACAAGTCTACACAATGTCTGTAGACATTTCTGTCCTGTCATCCCAGAATCTATCCACAGCCACTTCAGAGGAAGTGAATTTCTCACTGGGCTAGGATATGGGTGTTGTTCAACTTTAATAAAGCGACCACTTAAACTTTCCAGTGTACTCTAATGCGCTGGTAAAGTGAGCATTTCAAGAGGCTTCAGTCATCAAGTTAGTAAAAATGCTATTGCTCATTAGATGTCACATCACAACGGAATGAAGCAAATTTAGGGATGAGATAGGTTACCATTGTTCCCACTGCTCCTGTTGCACCTTTCCTATTTAAGAAATGTCCTTTTAAGTTATTGGTTACTGAATTTGTTTTTACTGTAAATTTCAAATGAACTAAATTAGGTGCATCAAGCACGAAATTTCAAGCTCCAAATGTTTATGGAAAAAATATGAATATAGTGATTTGCCATTTCTTGCTAAACAATGGAGAACTTGAATGTGAATATTTAAATGAAATATGTGCAACATGCCAAATGTACCTTGTTTGATTTCAAAAGTTGATGACAAAGTGACAATGAGATGTGAGAATAATGATCAATGTTTTCACTTCACAACAAGCTAGATCACTGTGTGACTGTTACACAGCATAATTTAGTTACACACTGAAGGTCATCAATGTATATTCAGCACCATCAATCGCCCATTTCTGAGTAGTTGATGCTGATGTTCAGTGTACAGTAGTTCACCTGCTACAGCAGGTAGGCAGGGTTTACATGCCTGGTATACCGAAGCCTTATCTGTGTGATCTATAAACATGGCTGCGGCCAGTCTTCACCCTGAGCGTACGTCCTTAGCTGAACCACAACGTCTTTCTGTCAGGCAGCAAGTCTTGTTCTTGTGTAATATATTGGATTAAAGCCAAACCAAAGATTTAGCTCCGCTTTTCCTTGACTGGGAGCCATGTTGGAATGACTGTGACATCAGCTTTTCAGAACTTATGATGAGAACACCATTGGTACAGAACAGGTCAACCAGCACGTGTAAAATTGTGATGTGTTGAAGAAAGACTTGGATGCGGCAGAAATCTCCACCCAGCATTGTTCTTCAGTGTTCTCTAGTTCTACCAGTCTGTCTAGTTATGGCACAGGGAACCTCATAATGTCCTTCTCCAGTGTTCTTTGAACCATCCACTGGCATTCACGTCCAGTTTGAGGATATTCATGATCCACTCATTTCTCTGAGCTCCCTCCATGAACTCTGACAGAGAGATCTGACCTGATGAAAGAGGAGCAATCTCAACATCTACATCAACATCTACATCAACATATATATCTACATCAACATCTACATGAACTGGAGTTGAATATAACTAAAGAGAGAAAAATAATTGTTTGAGAGCCAGTCACCCTTTTCCAGTCTCTAGCTAACATCCCATCATCCTAAACTACACAGGGGTGGAGTTTAAGACCATGCAGCTCCATAGAAAGACCATGATCTGTTCCTGTATTTAGCCCTCCTTTAAACCGTGGAACAAATTACCTTTGCACCAAGCAGACCTCAATTTAATGTCTAAGCTTGAATAGTTCTTGTTTTCTAATATAATAGACTGCTTAGACCTAGGGCAGAATGTTTCACCTGTGTTTACCTACAATAAGCTGTCATACTTTTATATGCCAATACATATGTTTATTTAAATATAGGGCCTACTGTATGCTGTTTGTGTCATAAGAATGTAGTCAGGAGGCTTTTCCTTATGTACTCAGTTATATACTCTGTAAACTATCGCCCAAATATCACTCATCAACACAACTTTGTTTTTTTGGTTGGATAGTCCATCTGTGGACAATCTGTAGATTCTATATAGGCCTAGATGTTCTACAAACTAACCCTAACACTGTCCAGATAGTGTTACCTGGATTTGTATGTGTAGTAATAGCCTCAGTAATAAGTAATGTCATTATGAATAAGTAATATACTGATGAATGTAAGTAAACCACCAGAACATTTACCATCTTGGTTTTCATCCACAAGTTCAAAGAGTTTGTCGCAAACTTCGTTTGGTGTCATACCAGTGTTGTTCTGGTTTATTTTATAAATGATCTGGAAAGACATAAAGTAAAACACATTATCACAGTAGACTAACACTCCCAATGACATTTACAACTTTTTTTGCTCTGTACCTTGACGATGTGCTTGACCTCTTGTCGGTCCAGTTTGCCATTGCCATCCCTGTCATAGACTTTAAAAGACCACTTTAATCTATCCTCGAGTTTCCCCCGTAGCACAAGGTGAACTGCTGCCACAAACTCCATAAAATCGATCACATTATCCTGAAAACAAAGAGGTATTGTATTATCAAGCAGTAGCCTGCCCATGTAGGTACTCAATTGATTTTGCGATGTTTTAGGATATGCTGATAGATATGCCAAAACTGAAATCAGATTAAAAATACGCTTTTTCGCGTAGGCCTACCCTGTTTGTATCAAAAGACCGGAATATCAATTCCATGTATAAACTCTCCTCCACTGACGAACTTGGGACTCCAAAAAGACTCCTGAATTCATGCAGGTGTAGAGCTCCACTCGGGCATTTATTCATGAAAGCTGTATAAAGACCCTGTATCTCTGCCAGTTCAACCTCTTCATCCGCCGTGCTTTGATTTTGTCCCATGGTAGCATCCGAATTTCAGAGCTAGAAATTACTGCAATTTTTTACGATAAGAATCGGGGCAGTATCCAGTTTGCATTGGCACCGTATTGCAGCACCATCTCACCTTTCACACAATACTGAACTAACCTAATCCGCTTGAGTTAAACTCCAGGTGAATTAGCTAATTTGTCAAGGACCGAGACGTTATTTATAGACATCTTCAATTTAAAACTCGTCCTTAAAAAACCTCAAGCTCACAGAATCCAAGAAAACCTTTGGGCACCTTTGAAGACAACACTAGGCTAAACGAAAAATTATACTTAGCCTAATTAATATTTTAATTCGGATTAATTGGATTTGGTTACATATAGGCTACATAGGATTAGTTATATGGTTATAGAATATCACAGTTTTTATTCTAAATATGATAACATGTACTTATATGATAGCCTTTATTTTTCATTAACATAGGCTAATTAAACACGTTAAAAGTTAAGAGAGAAATAAAGAAAGTAAAAGAGAGATGGAGAGACTTCGAGAGAGATAGAGAAAGAAAGAGAAAGTGAGACAGATATCCATATCCTTGTGAGTTGAGGACCATTAGTGTCCTAGTTCATTATCCTGTTAAATAATTGGCATCTTTCAGCTACTCTTGCTGCCAACACTGCGATGTCATACTGTGCCCAGGCCGAGGCAGAGGGGGTTAAAGCGCAGGAGTTTAAAGGTGACTTTGTTGTTCGTTTCTTTAAAGCGTTAATTTTTCTAGATCAAAGCATAGCTGATCAGTTCGGAAACATACGTTTCTAAGGTTATTAAGGTTATTGTCTAAAGAATGTATAATACATTACAACACATATTCTAGAACTGTAATCACCAGCTGCATATCAGGCACGGCACTAACTATGATCCCAGTTATTAATATGTGTGGCATTTTAATCACTGAATGCATCACAGGCACTGTGCACGAGTGAATATAACAACAGGATTTATGAAGGAGGCATGTCTTAAAGTTATGTATTGTGCTTATTAAAGTTATGCATTGTGCTTATTAAAGTTATGAAACTTAGAAGTGTGCTCAAGCTTAAACATTGGGTCTCACACTGAGTGTGGGAAGCAGGCTGTTCTTTGTGTCTCTATCTTTTCATTTTCAGAAACAACCTTGAATCTGGGTGGAGATGGCACCCGAGCAGGTGGGACGCGGAGGCAAGAACAACTCCCTGATGCACGAGAGAACAAGCTCAACCTTCTTTTCATCTTTCTGTTTTAATTGCACTGTATATTATATGCTGGGGCATGGAAAGATAGCCAGTTGGACTTCGTGAACCAACCCAAACTCTGTTGCGGGTAGGGAAACGTAGACAACCCCAGAGCTCTGTACTTGTTGATTTCCAACTGCTGCATTAAAGCTGATATTATCGGACCTCTGCGACTCCAGACCACTCTTTCTAGAACACATATTTGTGTCATAGAATACCATCATTACATATTGGAATAGACACAAAGAATTAGAATCCTTCAACTGGTGACCCCGACGCTGAAAAGAGGGAGTCCAGAGGGTTCCGGCCCGACCGACGGATCGGGGGAGAGACCCATACACCGGTGCGAGGAGACAGACGTAATCGTCAGAGGCCTCAACGTAAAAAAAAGTAAGCAGACACCTGTTAATTCAAAGTACTGCTATTCGGAACTGAGAACCAAATTTAGACGATTACTATGTTTCATCGTAATTCAAACCAACAGTGGTGGGAAATCAACCGTTTTTGTGTTTTGTCCTTGTCCAAGGGGAGGTTAGAGTCCTCTCCAGGGGTTAGAGTCCCTAAACTCGTGGTCTTGTCCAAGGGGAGGTTAGAGTCCTCTCCAGGGGTTAGAGTCCCTAAATTCGTTGTCCTTGTCCAAGGGGAGGTTAGAGTCCTCTCCAGGGGTTAGAGTCCCTAAACTTGTTGTCCTTGTCCAAGGGGAGGTTAGAGTCCTCTCCAGGGGTTAGAGTCCCTAAATTCGTTGTCTTGTCCAAGGGGAGGTTAGAGTCCTCTCCAGGGGTTAGAGTCCCTAAACTCGTTGTCTTGTCCAAGGGGAGGTTAGAGTCCTCTCCAGGGGTTAGAGTCCCTAAACTCGTTGTCCTTGTCCAAGGGGAGGTTAGAGTCCTCTCCAGGGGTTAGAGTCCCTAAACTCGTTGTCTTGTCCAAGGGGAGGTTAGAGTCCTCTCCAGGGGTTAGAGTCCCTAAACTCGTTGTCTTGTCCAAGGGGAGGTTAGAGTCCTCTCCAGGGGTTAGAGTCCCTAAATTCGTTGTCCTTGTCCAAGGGGAGGTTAGAGTCCTCTCCAGGGGTTAGAGTCCCTAAATTCGTTGTCCTTGTCCAAGGGGAGGTTAGAGTCCTCTCCAGGGGTTAGAGTCCCTAAATTCGTTGTCCTTGTCCAAGGGGAGGTTAGAGTCCTCTCCAGGGGTTAGAGTCCCTAAACTCGTTGTCTTGTCCAAGGGGAGGTTAGAGTCCTCTCCAGGGGTTAGAGTCCCTAAATTAGTTGTCTTGTCCAAGGGGAGGTTAGAGTCCTCTCCAGGGGTTAGAGTCCCTAAACTCGTTGTCTTGTCCAAGGGGAGGTTAGAGTCCTCTCCAGGGGTTAGAGTCCCTAAACTCGTTGTCCTTGTCCAAGGGGAGGTTAGAGTCCTCTCCAGGGGTTAGAGTCCCTAAATTCGTTGTCTTGTCCAAGGGGAGGTTAGAGTCCTCTCCAGGGGTTAGAGTCCCTAAACTTGTTGTCTTGTCCAAGGGGAGGTTAGAGTCCTCTCCAGGGGTTAGAGTCCCTAAACTCGTTGTCTTTGTCCAGAGGGAGGTTAGAGTCCTCTCCAAGGGTTAGAATCCCTGAACACTGTCTATTTGTGTGGAGTCAGATTGAGTTTAATAAAAATAGAGAGGAGTGTGGTGTGTTTTTTCCTTTGACCAAGAAGTTAAAGAAATCCCGAGGAGAGTTGGAGAAAGGTGGGGGCTAAAAGAGTCAGTTACGTCGAGATCTTACAAAGTTGATCCCAGAGGGTATACCCCTGGTTTATAAATTGGTTCTAATACAATTGGAAGAGTTATACTAGAGCAAAATTAAGTGAATAGACGGTAAACGCTAAACAGCTGTGTTGGTCAAAGAATGGTTTGAGGAAATGTATGTGAAAAATTATGAGGAAGCAATTGGAAAGTTACATAAAGGATTGGTTTAGAGAGGATCATGGAAGGTTATGAAATAAAACAAGAACGTTTTGTGGATGTGAAGAGATGATTGGTTTAAACACTGATGTTTTGAAGAGGAAACTATGAATATACTTTGAAGGTATATGGGATAACATTTTAAGTCAAAATAGTAAAATCTAGGGTTTTTAAGAGTTTTGATAAAGGTATTAGATATAATTTGGTTAAAATGAGAAATGAGAAAGAGAAAATAACTAAATGTACTTTTATTTGGAGTTTAATTGTAATTTGGTTTTAAGTTTTATTTGAGACAGTTAGGCTGTGATAATGTTGTATTATGAAGAGGGTTATTATAACATTCAGTTCTGAAATAATTTGGGAAGACTCATCAAGTCTGATAAATTGTGGTTATAATGGTTTGAGCTAATTGGCTCGTTTTGAACTGCAGCAAAACGAGTCATGAAGTTCTACCTATCTGACCTTTATAGAAAATATAGTTGGGAAAAATGTTTGGTTAATAGCTACATTAAGCACATTATTTGGTTTATATTTCATTTAAGAAGCATACGGATTCTGGTTTGGCATAATGAAAATTGCTTTGATCATATCTTTGATAAAAAGAGCTGTGATTTGGTAAAATAGAGAATCTAAAACAATATTGGTCTTAAACTTAACTGTTTTAAAAGACAGAAAAGGTTTTTTGGAGTGAAAGAAATTAGACTAACAGTTGATTTTCTAAAGAAGGGAACAAAGAAACAGATTGTCATTTCTAGGCATGACTAATAGGAGTTGACTATCAAATGATGATGTATGGTCTTATTAGATGCTGTTACATGTGTTTGCTCAACAATAAGAAAACTGAAGGGTCAATACAGCCTGGTAATTATAGATACAGTATGTTTACTATGTGAATTGAAGTCTTTCCCAGTCCTATACCAGATGCATAACACCATTTGAATTGATTTATTGGAGATCATATGTAATACCACAACTTAAACCTTTCACATAGCATGATGAAGAGGCGAATCAAATGGTTAACCAATTTTATAAAAAATGCTAACTAGAAAAGATGTCTTCTGCTAAATTCTGTTCCAGGTGAAGCAGTAAACCAAAGAGTGGAGGAGTCAAACGAGGAGATTGGGTATTGATTAAAGTTATCAATGAAAGGAGGGATCTTATGAAAACTTTAAAATATCCTGTCTAATTTCTGGTTTTTCTATTTGTTTCGAATTTATTTTATTTTATTACAATTCTAAAAGCTTGGCTGAAGTTGTATGTATGTGGTGAAGGGGGCCTGTGAGCATGTCCAGGTCTGCCGTGGATACATGGATGTCGAATGTCCACTCTGTGGAGTGACGGTGGGTTTTCCCCTATAACATCATTAGGGTTTTCCGACTGTGTCCAGTGTGTCCTCACCACTTGGCCATAACGCTGCATAGTCTCATCATTATTGTTGATTTGTATGCCAACATTGTGTAATCAGTAATGGGATATTTTTTAATTTGTGTTTGTTGTCACACCCTAAAAGGGTGTGAAAGGAGGGATTTATTTGAACTTTAAAGATATCCACTTTAAATCCTTAAATGGGTTCTTGATTTCAATATCTGTGTTTAATCATTGGTGTTCGACTGTTCGCATCTCATTTGACTCAGTTACTGCTTGATCATGGATCATGGGAGATAAGGTGATGCTGGGACTGTAACTCTTTTCTGCTTCAGGACGAGTCAGACCGGCGGGTCTGACTACCTAACCCCTGTTCTAAGGCCCCATTCCCCTGGAGACCCTGTCCCCCCCCCCTTCTCACTGAATGATCTACCCCTTCCCCTTGGAGACCCTGCCCCTATGCCCCATCAGACCTAGGAGT
The DNA here is from genome assembly GCF_038355195.1 of Osmerus mordax. Classification (NCBI taxonomy): domain Eukaryota; kingdom Metazoa; phylum Chordata; class Actinopteri; order Osmeriformes; family Osmeridae; genus Osmerus; species Osmerus mordax. The sequence goes on from NC_090053.1 coordinate 15,575,625, forward strand.
GGTCTGCCCCCCCCCTTCCCCTTGAAGACCCTGCCCCACCTGCCCCAATACATCATCCGATGTTCGGAGAAGCCTGTTGTAGATTTATGGACAGGACCATTCAAGGTCATCGAGAGAACCTTGCACGCCCTAAGGGTGCTGGGGAAAGGAAGTACGTGGTACCACTGGAGCATGTGTTGTGCTGCTCCAGAATCCAGTTGTACGTTGCAGGAGTTGGTGGAGAAGGGCCAGTGAACCTTTTGCTATTGCTACGAATGTGAGAGTCCGGAAAAGAGGGTTACGACTAGGCCAAGAGTGATACTGCTTGACCACACTAGAATTGTACTGGACTAAGAAGGTTTCCGCTATTTTACTTAAGAGTGTGCTATATCAATATCAACATGACTGTATCAGGTCCCTGTGTAACAGGATCATTGTCTCGGCTGAGGATAACCCGACGAAGGGGTTCCAAATGCCGTTGCTGGGGCTGGCTGACCAGGACGAGGAGGCGGTGGTTGGTCCGGGCTATGTTGATTGATCTCTGGTGTTTTCAGAGATCAAAAGAGGGATTAAAGAATGTATAATACATTACAACACATATTCTAGAACTGTAATCACCAGCTGCATATCAGACACGGCACTAACTATGATCCCAGTTATTAATATGTGTGGCATTTTAATCACTGAATGCATCACGGGCACTGTGCACGAGTGAATATAACAACAGGATTTATGAAGGAGGCATGTCTTAAAGTTATGTATTGTGCTTATTAAAGTTATGCATTGTGCTTATTAAAGTTATGAAACTTAGAAGTGTGCTTAGGCTTAAACATTGGGTCTCACACTGAGTGTGGGAAGCAGGCTGTTCTTTGTGTCTCTATCTTTTCATTTTCAGAAACAACCTTGAATCTGGGTGGAGATGGCACCCGAGCAGGTGGGACGCGGAGGCAAGAACAACTCCCTGATGCACGAGAGAACAAGCTCAACCCTCTTTTCATCTTTCTGTTTTAATTACACTGTATATTATATGCTGGGGCAGGGAAAGATAGCCAGTTGGACTTCGTGAACCAACCCAAACTCTGTTGCGGGTAGGAAAACGTAGACAACCCCAGAGCTCTGTACTTGTTGATTTCCAACTGCTGCATTAAAGCTGATATTATCGGACCTCTGCGACTCCAGACCACTCTTTCTAGAACACATATTTGTGTCATAGAATACCATCATTACATATTGGAATAGACACAAAGAATTAGAATCCTTCATGTCTCACTAGGGGAAACATTTACTGCATCAGGGTAACAGAAAATAAAACAATAGTAACGACAGTTTTCTCGTTTCTACCAGACAGACTTTAAAACTCTCCATAAAAGCGCATTCCCAGTAATAAGCACGTAGCTACACACTGAGATAAAACCGAAACGTTTAAGTAACATTCACCTGATTAAATAGATCATGTTAAATAGCTGATGTCTAAAAATCTCCATAGTTGGATATATCAGATTGACTTTGATGACTCGGAATGGGGCTACCCCCTTGTGGCCAAGATTAATAACTGCAAACAATGGTGGTTTTCAACAAACAAAACATCCTAAACGTCATTTCCGCTTACATTTTGACAGCAAAACACTGCAAAATACGTCCAATACAAGACATATTCAGTGTTATGTGGTATTTTTACCAGCTTCTGCTTACACATTCAAAGTTTTGTAGCATCGTGGACGTGTGGAACGTATTTTTGAATTTAGGAATAGAGAACGCAGCAATTTTAGGGCTTAGACGATGAAGGTGAGTTGGGGGGTCGGTAATGGATCGTGTTTTGTGTTTTTCGCTGTCTGACGCGTTAGCTAGCTAGTTAGTACTAGTCTGTTGTCACTGACTTGGAAAGTATCGGCCTCTATTTTGTGGAATCTTAATTCAAGATACGTTTTTAGACTGTGAATGCACTGGTGTCATCATCATCACAACATTTGCTCCGAGTTACTCATCATTTATCAATTTACGACGAGCTAACTCTGATCTTTCCTTCCACGAATTACTAACTACTAGTAACCTCTGCTCACAGCCACAACAAATAATTACAGATCATGATGCTGCCTAGTTTAAATTGTTTACATATCTGAGGAAACCTGACACGTTGTCACTTAGGTATCGTTCCTGCTGTCTTTTGTAGGGTGTCAGTGTGGTGATATGATTATTATTTTTGCCTTGCGTCAACAACTGCAGATTATAAAAATCTTCTCAAACACAGCAAACTGCAGATCAATTGACCATAACAAACATTTGTTCCAACTGTGTCTTCAAACTTTAATCCCCATATCCTTTGACCATACTCACATTATAACAGCATTGTGTCACAGTAGGTAATTAGGCCATGATGTGTTGCCACTGTAAAACAACCCAACTATTAGAATCTAATGCAAACTGAGAAAATAGCATTACATTCTCTCTTTTTTGCAGGTTCCCAACACAGAGAACGAGGTGGTTGAAGAAGCTTGCTCCTCCGAGGTGGACTCCAACCAGGAGGAGATTCCACCATACCTCCGTGAGGAGCCCCCAGAGGGTGAGAACAGCTGCAGTCAAACTCTGTGAGAGGTGGAGGGGAGAAAGGCACTAGTAGCATGGGAAACATTCAAGTACAATTTTTGTACCTGTTGGGTCCCACCCCCCTCCTAAATGTAAACACTGACCCATCAATACTTTGTACCTCTGTCCATCCTCCATCCATGACCCTCTGTCCAGAGACAACTGAGCTCGTATTCTCTTCCCTCTCAATCTTTTTCATTGGTTTTGATAGCTGCATGCAGTATTGCTTGATAGAATACACATGAGCCTGAATTTTTGTGTTATTGACACAAAATGAGTCACCAGTGCAAGTCATACAGTGTATGCCAATGCTTCTGTCAAATGACACACACGACAGTCTGTGTTACGTGAGTAAAAGCCTGGGCCCAGACAGCATGGAGAGATAAAGTGTCTGAAGGTGCAGTGTGGTCTTGTAGCCTACAGAGGGACATGTAACACCAGTGTTTTCTTGTTAGTTCATGTTTATGAAACAGGCTCTCAGATAGTGCTGTGGCAGAGGGCAGTGTAGCCTGTATCAGGACAGTGATTGGTTGGAACCAACTACCTTAACGAGCTAAACATGTAACTAACCTGATTTAGCTTGTCAGCCAGTTAATTATTAGAATCAGGTGTATTGAATTGTAGTTGGAGCAAAGGCTTACTGGATGGTTCTGTAGCTCTCCAGGAGCAGGCTTGGAGGCCACTGACCCAGGCGTAGTAGTATTTATAAATACAAGTTTGGTCATAAAACACTGTCAGGAATACAGCAATACTGTATAGAATCAGCCATAATTTGTTGGTACTCTGGGTTTGGGTCGTGCATTTAACATACGTTTTATTTAGACGATCACACACCTGTCTCTGTTATTCGTAATAGTCACGAACAACTAGTCTCTAGAATTTTCCTCTCAACTCCTTTGGCCTGCATGAGCTGACCTCGTCCTGGTTATACGCTAGGCAAGCATGGAATCATTCGTTTAGATATGTCATTGCTGCTATTTATATTTATATTGTGTGTTAACTTTCTCTTCAAGTATTTTGTAACTGAACACAGAGTTACCTGAAAGCTTGAATTTCCATCATGGTTAATAAAAAGAACTGAATTGTTGGGTCCATTTGTCAAAGTGGCCTTGCACTAATGCAGGTAGCAGCAGCCAACCACCTCAAGATTGCAACTACTAGGCTGCAGAAAGGGAGCAGTAAAATAGGCTTTGGAGACAGTGAGGAGACATAAAAGAGAATATGAATATAAACGCCTTCTTCCTCTTGACAGGACTTTTTTTTAAAGGCCTACCTCTCTTTTACTACTCTCTTTTACTACAAAGACACTAGGTGATGCTCTTTCGGCATAAACAAATGCTATTTTTGGTCAAGGACTAGGAAATTACGGTAATTCATTTCACCTGTACAGTCGTGTGCCCGTCTTCAACCCTAAGTTGTTAGTGTTTTGTGGTGTTTAAAAACATGCTTTTATGTAGATTCTAGATTGTTTACCTCCCCTTGTAATTAACCAGACTGTAATTAACCACATTGTCCATCTCCATTGCATAAACCCATACACAAGCCAACCTCTTGACCTAGCTTGGACTTTATGTAATAAGATGTTGCTGTTTACTAGGCCTCATGACTGTGTAATATAGCAGTCAGACCACATCTTTACCTGTCAGAGAAGCTCAGGGCCAGATCATTCAGCTGAAACTGTTAAAGATCCTGTAAAGTAAATTCCATGTTTTGCTTCTAAGTACATTATATACATGTGAAATTAGTTCCTGAAAGCATGTGCAAAGCACAAAAACTTTGTCGGACTGAAATGTGGAGTTAGACCGAAGAACAGTTTCTCTTCCGTTTCAGATCAGGTTTTAATGGGCGGAGCCAAAAAATGCCCTATCTACGTCATTTCGCCCCATCTACGTCAGATCACTGAATGTCTCCTCCTGCTGTACTGTTATTGTAGCTTACATCAGCTAGCTAGCTAGCTTCTGTATCACTCCCACCACCCGCAACTGCATCTTCCCTCCAGAAGAACTCCAGATGCGCTGCAACGCCATTTAAGTTCCCTGTTGATAATGAAAGGAAAAATAGGTGGATAGATTTTGTGAAGAGCCACGCTCATGGAAAGCTTCGGATAAACTCCAACAGCCGCCTCTGCGCCAGTGACCATTTCACGGCGGACAGTTTTAACATGGACCAGAGACAGACGGGTTCACCAACGCACGGTTTCTCTTGCAGCGCGGAGCCGTACCGAGCATCGCCCCCCCGGCCGTTCATCCTCCGGTCGCACCTGGACCATCCACCGCCGCCTGCAGTTCATCACTCAGTTCTGTGTGCTTGTTATAATTATACTAGATAACTTTTCCAGAGGTATCTCTGCTATAATTAGTGCAAACCGCTAACTTGATATTAGCCTACTCTGTGTAAAATGATGGTATTTTGGTGAAATGGTAGCTAATGTGCTAAAAGTAGTTGGAGAGCTCACTGTCTGCTGTCTCTGCTGTAAATGTTTACTCTTGTGTTACAGCTCAGGGGAATATTTCATTTATATGCATCTGTATGTTTCACTCATTGAACAAATACATTGTAATTCTATACTGTTTTGTTCGGCTTGACATAGCGTCCATTAGGTTCATAGGTAGCTTACTTGAGAAGGCGGCGCCTTCCAGGGAGGGGGCCGAGCTTCAGCTCCATCAGGCGACACGCCCCCCCAGTCTCGAACAGAGAAGACTGCTGATTTTCTTACGATTTCAAAGCCTAATTTAACATACTTGTCTGTGTTTTTTTTTTTCATTCCAATTTGGATGGGTAGTTAATAACACATTATTCTGTGGTGTGGTGAACTTGAAACTCGTTTTTAATTCCACTTTACAAGATCTTTAAAACAGTTTGAATGCATGTCATCAAATGACCACCAGGGCATCTCTGAACACAGAGTTTCATCATTTCAGCTGAGATCAGCAGAACAGAGGATGGCTCATTCGTCCAAACTTCTTGTAAACGTGTTCCTGAAGGGTGCTGCAAAGAATACCATCTGTTATGAGTTATTAATAGGACAAAATGAAAGTTTTATCGACGTGTTTTTTCTCTCGTCTCCTGTCCTGTGTTGTGTTGCATGCTGGTCTCTCCATCATCGTGACAGATCCAGCACACACCAGTGCTGCTGTTTGATGCCGTGTGAAACTGTGATGGATGGACTGTCAGGCCGCAGGCAGCCCTGTGTGGTGTGTGTTTGTGTGTGTGTGTTGGTGTGGTGTCTTGTCTCTCCTGTGTTTCTGCTTGATGTCTTATGAGGACAGCCCTCCCCTTGCCAGCCCTTTGTTCCAGTCACTTGCATCATGGGAGTATTTCCATCCAGTCCCACCCCCTGTCATTATCACACACTAGTAAAGCCTAGATGATTTCAGTGATTACAATTATGGACAATCACAGTGTTGTCAGGGTAATGGTTGTCGTGATTAGCCTGGTGACCTTTACTGAATATTATTTAGCTTTCGTTCATTGCATGATTAGGATCTAAAGCGAAGTAAAATGAGAATGATGGGCCATACAGTGGGTGGCCAGGTTCTACTGTAATACAGTATGGTGGGTTTCCAGGTTCCACTGTAGTATAGAATTGTGGGTTGCCAGGTTCCAGTGTAATAGAATGGTGTGTTGCCAATTTCTACTTTATGCTGCCCATCAGACAGGTGTATTTATTGTACTTGAGGGCTGACTGAGACAATGTGATGTAGTCTCATAGCAGGGCTCCAGACTAACTTTTTTTTACTAGGAGCACAGTAGCCCCTGACTGAAAAATTTAGGAGGGCAAGCAGAACATTTATGGGCCCACCTTCAATCGACCTGCAATGCAATTATTAATGTAACTAGAGAGGGTACCATTTCTGTGGAAATTGTGGGGTGTGCTTGTGTCGGTTGCAGATGGGTCAGTTTTTTTACTGATATTTTTACAACTGATATACAGCGGCGCTAGCCTGGCTCTGCCCTCCTACGTACTTCCGCTCAATTTAGATTTTGCTTCGGTACTAGGTCTGGGATTTCGGTGTATTAGTCGGTTTTCAGAAACACATTTTTTGTAGGTCCAATCAGCGAACAGAGGGAGTGGCTGAGAATGATGACGTTGATGTTGTGCATTAGTTTGAGTTGTAATTCAGTAATGGCGGCGGAGAAAGATGCGAGCGAAGCTATTTGGTCTGTTGTGGCAACACTGCCGAATATCCATAAGTTAAAGCCGGAGCAAGAACAATACTTGCTGAGTTTTGTTGGTGTCCATGATGTTGTGACCCTCCTCCCCACGGGATTCGGGAAAAGTTTGATTTTCCAGCTACGGCAGCTAGCTCCGTTACAGTAGTGGTGAAGGAGTTGGCTAAGGCGAACGCTAGCGATTGGTTATGGCAGATCAGAGTGGCTCTGAGCAGATCCAATAGTTTTAAACTTAAACAGAGTACTCGCCTTCAAGGAAGTTAACGCTTGTCAATGGAGCAATCCCAGACCCTCTGTACAAATGAAATGTACGAGAGTCTGGTTAGGACCAGGCTACAGCGGCCTACCACACAAGCTTGAGTTTAAATACATTATTTAATGTGACATTACGTACTGTACATGCAAGTCTTAGCTTAAATGACTTAAATGTATGATGTGCTTGTCGATCAGTCCTCCTACGCCACGACACGATCGTTGCTGAGCAACAGCGCAAACACAGGCCATACAGTAGCAACGCTAGTGCTAAATAAGTATTTAGCTGCTCGGCTCCATGACGCCGGGTAAAGGCCGATATATGCTTCTGCTTTTTTAGAAAAACTGACACATGGGAACGCCCTCGTCTCCGTGGAACGCCCTCTATGAGCTCTCCGTCAGCCCTCGGAGAGCCCCGGAGAGCTCGACGTGCACCTCCTGAATTTTCTAACTATCCGTCGTAATTTCGGAGAGCGACGGAGAGCTACAGAGACCTCCTTGGCTGTGATTGGTCAGTATTAAGAACCGCTTGCGTCAGGGGCGGGGTTGCCGTGATAAACAGTACGAACAGAATCCTTTGACCGCCATTGCTGTAAGTTTTCACAATTCATATTTCAGCTAAACAGTACATGTAAATCAGCATCTGAATTAAAATGTGACGAGAAATGGGCAGAGTAGTTGCTGAAATGGCTAATTTGTAAATTTGCTCCGACTTCTCGATAACCTAGGTAAATAAACACTCCACGATGACTTACAAAAAAACGTTGCGCCACCTACTCTTCTGGCGGTGAATTGTTTTCAGCACCCACAGCCTACGGAGAACCATAAACGAAGTCTATCCGTCCGTATCCTTGCGTATCCGTGCGCCCGCCCATCCGTAAACGGAGACGCAGAAGCATATTTCGGCCTTAAGAAGGGCTCGTGAGACTGCTCACCAAATGAACGAAGGGGAACCCACTTGTCTGGCAGATTAAGACATGTTCGTACCTAGCGAAAAATAGCCTCAACTTTCCAAGGCTTTTAGCTAGGTTTATAGGTTGCTAGCGAAAAGTAGCCTCAACTTTCCTAGACTTTTTGCTACGGTACTAATGCTGAGGGCTCGCTGATATCGCTCTTACTAGAACCTGTGTGTCGTTGCTAACGTGTGCTGACGTTGTGCACACCTATTTGTAGGTCACACATGTGAAGTTACAATGCTCGCAATGTCTCAAAAACTGGTCGCAAAATGCGACCATTTGGTCGCAGTCTGCCAAGTTTCGTTTACACGTTTGATATTTACAGTGCTATGGAACAAAACCTAGTTTTTTCAACCCAGTTAAATCAGGACAAACCCAGAACTAGACCAATCCCTAAAAGGACCAAAGCAGTGTAGACCGACCGAGTCAGAACTGACCCATTCAGAACAGGACTTTTCTGTCAGGGGACAGAGAGGTACTATATCCTAAATGAATCCCACTATGAAACAAGCAGAAACACGCTGTTGTTTAGCATGGAAATCTGATGAACTACTTTCTTGGTTACAACAAATGGAATCTCCATGCCCTTACCTGCCACAGTACATTACTTACATTTACATTTATGCATTTAGCAGACACTTTTATCCAAAGCGACTTCCAAGCGAGAGCTTTACAAAAGTGCATAGGTCACTGATCATAACAACGAGATAGCGCTAAACATTGCGAGCAGCCAAAACATGAAGCATACATTGTGAAAAACCAAATAAGTGCCAAAGGGAAGAACCATAAGAGCATGCAGTTAAACAAGTTAATATTTCACAGCGAGTACAATAATTTAAATCTGTTACAACTAACCAACAAGAGCAACAAGTCTCTCAATAAGAGTCATTGTGATCCTGGAGGAAACTAACATCAGGTCCAGCCAAGCATTCCTAAGTGCTGTTGTACTCCTGGAACAAGTGCATCTTGAGCCTTTTCTTGAAGGTGGGGAGACAGTCAGTGTCCCTGATGGAGGTGGGGAGTTGATTCCACCATTGGGGGGCCAGACAGGAGAAGAGCTTGTGTTGGGACCGGGCGCTCTTGAGCAGTGGGACCACCAGACGGTTGTCAGCAGAAGACCGTAGGTGGCGGGTGGGGGTGTAAGGCTGGAGGAGAGACTTGATGTAGTCGGGTGCAGTCCCGTTCACCGCTCGGAAGGTCAGTACCTTGAGTCTTGAATCTGATACGGGCCATGATGGGAAGTGTTACGCGCACGCCTAGTGGCAGGGTGAGAGGGAGGTTGATATTCATTTCTCGGGAGTAACTTTTAAAGATAACACTTTAACCCTTCTCCTGATCTTCCGGATGTTGTAGAGGGTGAATCTACACGACTGAGAGACCGCAGCAATGTGGGCTGTGAGGAAGAGCTCGTCATCCATGGTCATCCCGAGGTTCCTGGCAGAGGATCTAGGGGTCACCGTCGCCGATCCCAGGGTGATTGAGAGATCGTGTGAGATGGAGGGTTTGGCTGGGATGATGAGGAGTTATGTTTTGGCGAGGTTCAGCTGGAGGTGGTGCTTGGTCATCCAGGCGGAGATGTCTGTGAGGTAGGCCTCAATCCTAGCTGAGATCCCCGGATCAGTCGGGGGGAACGACAGGTACAGCGGCGTGTCATCAGCATAGCAGTAGTAGGAGAAGCCATGGGAGGTGATGATTGGACCAAGCGAGGTGGTGTGCAGGGAGAAGAGGAGGGGTCCAAGGACGGAGCCCTGTGGGACCCCAGTGGAGAGCTGGCGGGGGCCTGACACTTTGCCTCCCCAGGAGGCCTGGTAGGATCTTCCCGACAGGTAGGATGAGATCCACTGAAGTGCAGTGCCAGTGATGCCCATCTCAGAAAGTCTGGCGAGCAGGATTTGATGGTTAACCGTATCAAATGCTGCAGAAAGGTCCAGCAAACTGGCAGACTGGAGGGCAGTGGTGACTGACAGGAGGGCAGTTTCTGTGGCGTGGCCAGTCTTGAAGCCCGATTGGTTGGGGTCAAGCAGGTTGTTCTGAGAGAGAAAGTTTGACAGTTGGTTAGATACAGCGTGTTCAATTGTTTTAGAAAAGAAGGGTAGCAGTGATACTGGTCTGTAGTTCTGGAGGACAGCTGGGTTAAGGGAGGGTTTTTTGAGTAGAGGGCTAACTCTGGCCTGTTTGAAGGCAGAGGGGAAAGTGCCGGAAGTAAGAGAGGAGTTAAGGACATGGAGAAGAAAAGTTATGATGGAGGGAGAGATGGTTTGAAAGAGAGGGGAGGCAACTGGATCAAGGGGACAGGAGGTGGGGCGATGAGAGAGAATGAGGTCAGAGACCTCTGCCTCGGACAGGGGAGAGAAAGAGTTTAGACATTTAGTTGGGTCAGTCATAGAGGGTGAGTAGGTAGGAAAGGTGGGTTCAGGGAACCGACTGCTAATGTCAGCAACTTTTTTCTCAAAGAAGGAGGAGAAGTCGTCTGCTGTCAGGGTGGAGGGGTGGGGGGGGGTGTGGAGAAGGTGGAGAAAAGTTTATGAGGGTTTGAGGCAGAGTTAATTTTGTTTAGGAAGTAGTGGGTTTTAGCATCAGTTATGCGGGCAGAGAAGGATTTGAGGAGGGAGTGATACTTATCAAGGTCCAGACCATCTTTAGACTTGCGCCATCTCCTCTCAGCTGCCCGAAGGATGGACCGTTCTTCACGAACAACATCCGTGAGCCAGGGGCAGGAGGGAGAAGATCGTGCAGGCCTGGTTGACAGGGGACAGAGAGTGTCCAGTGATGCAGTTAAAGTGGATAACAGGGTGTTGGTGGCAGTATCAGTGGGGTGGGACATGGATCGTCAATGGGAGGGAGGATGTTACAATGGAGGAGAAATGGGAGGGGGATAGGGAGCGGAGGTTGCGGCGGAAAGTTACGAGGGTAGGGGAGGTAGGAGGAGTTGGAGGGAGAGAGACAGAGAATTGGATGGAGTGATCAGAGATGTGTAGTGGGGTTACAGAGGTTAAGTCAGTGATACCGTTACATGTCAGGATGAGGTTGAGCTGTTTTCCTGCCTGGTGGGTCGCCGGTGTGTTCAGCAGCGTCAGGTCGAAGGAAGTCAGAAGAGACTTGAAGTTGACGGCCTGCGTTCCTTCGAGGTGGATGTTGAAGTCCCCAAGGACTATCAGTGGTGTTCCATCATCCGGGAGGAAGCTGAGGAGCATGTCCAGCTCCTCCACAAAGTCGACTAGCGGCCCTGGTGGGCGATACAGGACAACTAAAAATGCTTTGATAGGATCAGTTAGCATCACATAATGGTGTTCAAATGATTTGGCAGTAACAGAGAGTGGGGTGGATGTGTATTTAATATGAGGGGATAGAAGCAAACCTGTCCCACCACCTCACCCGGTTGAGCGGGGTGAGTGAGAGAACGAGTGGTTGACGGAGAGAGCAGCTGGAGTTGCAGTGTTCTCTGGGCGGATCCATGTCAGTGCAAGGGTGTGCAGAGAAGCATTGGATGCAAACGCCGGGATGAAGTCTGCCTTGTTCACAGCAGACCTATAGAAAGAGAGATGGCAGGTGGAGAAGATCTGGATAGGTGGCTGAGATTAGAAGTGGAACGTATACTTTGTGACATGTCTATGTCTGCGAGTGTTGTAATGAACGGGAATGCTGAAGAAACACATGCTAGCTATGAATATGTTCTAGGTGGAATAGAATACAAATAGGGTGATACTTATCAGAAGAGGTGATCCGCCTCGTAGGCCATCCTCTGTGGACTCCCACAGGTAGACTCCCTGTCTTTGTTTGACGAGTCTTCGTGCGCCGAGGCTGCCACTGCAGTGCTAGCCGCCTTAAATATGCTAACGCACAGTTGACGATGGCCCTAATTATGTAAACAAAGCCAGGGTCTCACTCGGCGGCAAGTACCCTGAAACTCGATCTCTAGCTAGCTACCTATTGACCAATTTAGCTGCTATACCCTTACCCTCTGTCCCTGAGACAAAGTTTTAGCTAAACACAAATGAATGAAACAAACTCTGCTTACTTACAGTCAAGATGGCAGTCACGAAGTACACTCAGTAAGACACTATTGGCTCTGAATCTGATTACAGAAGTCAGGGCTATTTAACCAAATTCTACAATGGCCCTAATTATGTAAACAAAGCCAGGGTCTCACTCGGCGGCAAGTACCCTGATACCTATTGACCAATTTAGCTGCTATACCCTTACCCTCTGTCCTTGAGACAAAGTTTTTGCTAAACACAAATGAATGAAACAAACTCTGGTTACTTACAGTCAACTTCATACAAACACTAATACACTTACACACAAATGCATACGTACACATACCTCTATGCACACACACCTCTGTGTTCACTCACACACATGCAAACCCTTTATGTCCACATGAACGCACCCTCCACTTAACCCTTGTGTTATCTTCGGGTCATTCTGACCCATTAGTCATTGTGACCCACCGTCGTATTGCGACAAATTTACCACATACAAAAACAAAGTGAAGCCTTTTCTTTTAACTGTTGGGCTGTCTCAGACCCCCCACATTGCAAAGAAAATTATTTTTATTTGTTTTTGTATTGGGTAAACACAACGATGGTTCGTTATGAACCTTTGGGTCATGTGACCCGAAGGCAGCACAAGGGTTAAGTCTACACACACACACACACAGTGCGGGCACACAAGACAATCCCATACACACATAAATACACACACCACTCAAAGCAAAGAGAGAATTAGATTTACCTCCATGGACTGTGTGATATTGTCAGACCCTGTGATTCTATGACAGAACATGCCTGGATGCCATCTGGAACTGTCTTCCCATCTCTGTCCCTCTCTCTCTCTCTCTCACCCTGTCTCCCTCTGTATCTTCCGGTAGGTCTCACTTTCCATTAGTTTCAGCTCAGTGCTTCCTAAGCTCACTGGAGATGTTTATCCAGCCATGAAATGCAGCGTCATGCTGTGAGTTTATACTGTGTCTGGTACAGGGGACCAGCCAGTCAGACCAGCCATTCAGACTAGCCAGATACACCAGCCTGATAGACTAGCAATATACACCAGCTTGTCGGACCAGCCTGCCACTTCCCAGAATGTTTTACCAAAGAGAAAAGAGGGATTAGCACTTGACTACATCAGCCTTGATCTTCTTCTGGTCCTTAGTCCAGGCTATGAGTGAACCTAGGGCAGATCCTCAGTGCTCAGATAGACAGTATGGTGAGGTTTTGTTTGTACACCACTACCAACATGATTATCCTGCATACTCTTTTGTAAGATTGCAGTGTGGAGTATTATTGGTATGTGTCATGGCTGGGGGTGATGGGAAGAGCCATGATGTGGCTGGTTATTATGTTGTGAAAGAGAGGAATGAGAGGTGAAGAAGGGAAGATGTTGGAAGTGTTGCTGACTATGTTAGCATCAGATGCTGACAGGCTGCACAGACAGGCTTTAGTGAAGACATCCAAGGGAATGGAGTTTTAAAATGTCCATGTTAAATCCACCTCAGGGACCCCTGTCAGCACACAGGACTAAGATGCCAGGAGGCATTTTAAACAAACAAGAAAAACAACGTTTGCTGTCTATTGAAGAAAGAGAGAGAGTGAAAGAGAGAAGATACGAACGTCTTCCTCTGATTTGTCAAATGCCAAGCATTTAGGCTTAAGATAAAGAGGAACGGCAAGCTGCTCCTGTAGTGGTTATTTTTCACATCCAATTATTTTCCCCTGCGGTGTGATTTCCTGTTATCATCTGGCCTGTATTCTATCAGAGAGGATAAACAATGCTGGAGAGATGACAGTATCACACATACCTGTCTCTCTCTCTCTCTCTCTCTCTCTCGCCCCCCCTTTCTCTGCCTCTGTCTCTCTTGCTCTCTTTCTATCTCTCTCTGTCTTACTTTTTTCTTGTGCTGTCTCTCTTAAGAACAATGAAAATCAGCAGGGATTCAGCTTGCCATCTGCACTGATATTTACACATTTTGACACCAACTTTTCCAGCTCTTCCCACCTCTCTCTATTCTTCAACACAAACTTTGGACTTACACTTAACACCAACAGTCCCACCCATATCATGCTGTACCTATTGACAGAAGGTTACACAGCATAGAAGAAGCCTGAATATTGAAGCAGTGAGATGATATTCATGACCTAGTCTCTCAAACCATGGCAGCGTGTTGAATGGGCCTGTCTGGTCCAGGGGGGCTGTTTCCCGGAGCCTCCAGAGAGCCTTTGTGTGCCCCAGGTGAGGACAAATTAAAGACATAAATCAAAGCTAGCTGGGGACAGTGCGAGCAGGGAGCTTAAAGGGGCGATACGGTTTGTGAAAGACAGCGTGAGGGATTAGCTGGGGCTAAGCCTAAAATGTGCACAAGTACGAGCACAGACAGGCATGCTGACACACATGCACATACAGACACATGCACTAGGCACACACGCATGCACACACATGCACACTTACATGCAGTCACACAGATATACAAACACTTGCATGTAGAAACGCACAGACACACACTCACAGACTCACACACACACACATAGAACAGACACACGTAAGCGTACGAACATTATCACCAACTTGTTAAAAACTCGCTCCAGGGTTCTATTCAGTCCGACTGGGAATCCTCAGTGTTTCTCAGCCATATGGCGGCGTCACAAGGACACAGTTGAGAGGAATGTCTTGGCTCTGAGCTCTGCTCTCGACTCAGAGCCAGCTCGGGGGACACAAGGCCAACACAACAAAACATGACTGTCTCTGTTGAATTATTGAAAATCAGTTTTCACCCCTTCCCTTCTCACCTGGCGTCTGATGAGCCCAGGTGTAGCGCCATGCATTATTCATGTACTTACCCTGGAAATAGAAGAGGTCTCTAAAATGGAGATTAGGTTGCATTGAAAGTTGTTTTTTGTTCAAGGTTTTTGACTGTGATCTGTGATGTTTGGTTCAGGTTATGCTGCTACTACTCTCTTGGTTACGACCAAAGGATAGCCTTACTTGCCATAGAACATTACTTTGATCACACAGACAAACATACAGACACACTCATGCGTACACACACACACTCACACAACACACGGATATCTACCTGTCCAAGAGTTATTCATACATCCTGTAATAAACAGTGTCATTGGTTGGTCTCTGCCTCCGGCTTTGAAGGCTGCCTTGGAAACAGCTCCATGCCTTCACATACACACTCACGCACTAGGGGTGGGAATCTTTTGGTACCTCACGATTCGATTCAAATCGATTCTTGGGGTCACGATTTGATTAAAAATCAATTCACGATTAAAATTTTCTATATATACATATATCAATAAATAAATAAAAACATAAAAAACGAACAAAAAAACCCCAGATTTTCTACATTTGTGAATCGATGTGAATCGCTAGAAGACTGAATCGCGATTCAAATGTGAATCGATTTTTTCCCCTATCACGGACCCACGATTGCACACACCCACATCACACAGTCCCACACACATACAGGACACACACACACAGCAGATGTAGTCACCCACAGTAGCACACTTACACACAACATACCCCAGCCACACACAGTAGCACTCACTTTAACTTTTGATGGAGACAGATGGCCTTCTGTCAGTGAAGCACAAACTCACGTTTATTTTCCTGCTGACTGTCAGGGACAGGCACTGGTGCACTGTAGACCATAGCTAATTATACATTTCCCTGAGCACTGGACAGGTTTTTTGTCGTGAATGTAGTTTGGGCAAGAAAGAGAATCCATAGATAGATAGATACAGCATCAGAACTACGTTACCAGTCTATGACTGTCCTCAGTATCTGCCTAGGGTTAGGTCACCCTTTCCTCCCCCTCCCCCTAAACCGCCCCAATCATCGGACTAAATGTTCATCTTTTATGGGGAGACTGACACAGAACTGTCTGACTCAATCCCATGACCCGCTTACAGGAGGAGAAAGCAAATGTTGTTCTTCCTCATAACATTAATGGGCTTTAAAAACAACAGCTGCAGTGACATGGGCTTCATGTCCCTCTGGATTAGCAAACTAGGCCATCCTCCCAATGACATACTCTCTACTTCCTGTCTGGATGATAGACCACGTTATCTATTTCCCCTCTGGATGATAGACCACATTCTCTATTTCCTGTCAGTGGATGATAAACCACCTTCTCTATTTCCTGTCTGTGGGTGATAGACCATCTTCTCTCTTTCCTGTCTGGATGATAGACTAGGTTCTCTATTTCCTGTCTAAATGATATATCACATTCTCTATTTCCTGTCTGGGTGATAGAGCTTGTTCTCTACTTCCTGTCTAGATGATAACACATGTTCTCTACTTCCTGTCTGGATGATAGAACATGTTCTCTACTTCCTGTCAATGGATGATAGACATGATAGAGCATGTTCTGCACTTCCTGTCTGGACATTCTCTCCTGTCTGTGGAAGGCCTATCTGTGGAGCACCATGATAGAATCAGAGCCTTAAAAAACAGTCCATTCATGGTGCTGTCCCATAGTCCTGTCAGTGAAAAGCTATTTTGATGCCTCCATGCTAGCTTTCAGCCTGACTAGACTACAGGTTCCAAAGGAAGCCTCTGCGCTTTTTATGTGAACAAACATTTATTCATGACGTCCTCTCTTGTCAACCTCTTGTCCCTATGGCTCTGGGTCCTTTGTGTTGGTGTACACCGCTCTGCTGCTGATAATAGCCTTCAACCCAGGGGCAGAGCAATAGTCTTAACTGTTTTTTCACTGACTGTCTGGCTACCTAGCTGGTTGTTTGTTTTGTTTGCTGCCTTTTTGTCAGCTTGCTGTTTGGGTAACTGGCTGACTGACTGTGACTGACTGTCTATCTAGCTGTTTGCCAGGCTGGCTGTTTCTGTGTTTGGCTGACTGTTTCTCTGGCTGGTAGTTTCTGACTCTGGCTGACTGTTTGTCTTGCTAAATGTGTGGCTGACTGGTTGGGAGATTTGCAACTTGCCTGGACTCCACATTTGATAAAATAGTATTTTACTACTGTGTTTATGTGACAGAGCTGTTGCTCCTTATCATCCAAGGGAATAGCAGCAGATTTCCCCTGTCTCGCTTGCTCAGTCTATGATCAATGGTGAAGCTTTCCATCCCAGCAGGATAGCTCCTGCTAGACAGGGAGCAGGTACACTACAGCTCTATATTCAAAGACTTAGGTGTCCTCTTCTCTCTGCTCCTCCTCTCCCCTTTCCTCTATCTTTACCTCTTCTCTCGTTTCCTCTCTTCCTCTGCTCCTCTTCTCTCCTTTCCTCTATCTGTGCCTCCCTTTTCCTTTCTCTAGTTATACCTCCTGTCTCCTCTCCTTTCTCTGTGCCTCTTTTCTTCTCTCCTCTCTCCCTCTGCGCCTCCTCCACTCAGACTGATTACTGCTCCTCAGGAGGAGTCTGCTGGGAGCTTGGGGGCTGTAATGTAGCATGGAGGAGAGAAAGAGTTAGCTGTTGTTTGTTTGGGAAGAATTCATCGTTTGGTGTCTGCTTTGCGCAGAATAATTTGCTTGGAGTTGTGGGAAAGGTGTGTGTGTGTGTGTGTGCTTGGTGGTGGAACCGGAGGGGCTAACAACTTGTTAGCGTGACTTTCTCCTTTCCAGGGTTGGGTCCCCAGACAGAGCCAGGTCTATCTCAACCTTTACGTCCGAGCTTTCACATGGCACTGAGCTGTGGGGCTGTCCCAGGACACTGACATTCTGTTCCTGACTGTGGAATCAATCCAGAGTGGTATTTCCTTTAGATGGAGTGACGGCGAGTTTCCTGTTTTCTACAGCCGTGCTTAGGGGATGATAACCAGGAAAAGAGGGGGATGATAAACAGGGGAATGGGGGTGAAAACCTGGGGGATGGGCGATAAGACTAGAGAGAGGGGGGTTAACCTGGGAGTAGGTGATAACCAGGAAGCGATTACCAGGGGATAGCCAGGGTGTGATAACTGGGGGGGGGGGGGGGGTATTGAGCCTTACCAATCACCTTTAACTCCAAGGTATTGGTGATGATCATAATGATGATGGTGACAATGATGGTTATTATGACAAAAATTATGGTAATGAAAATGCTAATAATGGCAATGATTACAATAATGGGAATAATGATGGTGACAGCGATGAAGGTGATAAGTACGATGATGATATAATTCTACGGAACTTGGAACATGCTGCTGTAGCTCTGCTCTGTGACAGGTATTGTCTAGCCCTTGTATAGCCCCGGCTTGAGAGATGTTGAAACACATCTCTTATAGTAGAGCAGGGTATTCAGGGCTCTAGTCGTCAGGGCCCAGTCGTCAGGGCTCCAATTTTCTGTGTGTCAGTCTTCTAGGCTCAAGTCTTCAGTGCTCCAGTCTTTAAGGTTCCAGTCTTCAGGGCCATAGTCTCTAGTCTTCAGGTGTCTACCTGTTAAAAGTCAGCCTGTCTAGCCCCATCAGCACTGCTCTCTGACCACAAGCTGCTGCCTGCTTATATTACAACTGACTTAGGGACCTGTGTGTCTACGTGTGTGCCTGCTTGTGTGCGTGTCTGTGTGTGCTTGTGTGTATGCATGCGTGCATGTGTCTGTTGGGGCGATCTGTCTATCTGTAGAGTGGAAAGTTTCCGTCAATCAGGGCTGGACTGGCCATCTGGCATACTGGGCCGATGCATTTTTGGGCCGAATCGCCAATAAAATGTAGGCTATAGGCTTCTTTTTTGGGGGGGGGGGGGGGCTGGCCCATAGAGAACTGACAGCGGCCCATTGGTTAATTTTCTTTATTGGCATTGGCCTGACCCAATCAAATCCAGGAACCCCCTTCCCCTGATTCATAATATTGCCTCCCGCAGGCCCTAAGACACGAGCTGTTGGCTAATGCGTATGCTGGTTTAGCATCGTTAAAGTTTAGCATCGCTAAAATGGAGAAACGACCACCAAAGTGCAAGGGAGGCACAGAAACGTTAAGAATAAATCTACAGGCGAACGCCACAAAAATGTGCAAAACGTTGTTTGGGGGGGGGCTTTATCTGCTTCAACATCAGCACCTGTAGAGGAAGGAGGAGAGGTAGCTGGCTCAGAGAGGCAGAAACATACTGAGAGGGTCAGGGAAGAAGCCGAGGAGCAGGAGAGTGACAGTGACAGGGCCATGGGAGCAAGTGAGGAAAAGATGGAAGAAAGAGTAGTTGACGACGTGGTAAGGAGTCTACAAATTAACAGGGACTCAGGAAGGGAGGGAGGCTGTGTGTGTGTTTCGGTATTGTATTTAGCAGACACTTTTGTCCAAAGCGACAAAATATGAATCTTACAATAATTACAACTAGAAAGTGCATGTCCTGCAAAAAATGCGTTGGAATGCTGAAAGCTGAAATTATTTTTTACAAATTGCTGAAAATACAGAAATGAGAAAATACAGACTGAAATGAATTTCAAAAATGTGTGAGTCACACAAAAGAGGCAGTGTGGAATCTGAACTGCATCATCTAACAATGCTAAGAGCTGAAATACAATGCAGGAGAAGCTGAAAGCTTAACTGTTAAACTGTAGAAGTAGTCAAAGAAGTAGAATATTTGTTTTAGTAGCTGAAATTATAGTTGGGATAGTAATAGCTGTAGCAGATACAGTAGTATCAGTGGCATAGTAGAACAAAACAGTTCCATTAGCAATAGTAGTAAAAGAGATATTAGCAGCATCTGCAGAATTAGTAGTTGCATAAGATATATCAGCAGGTGCAGTAGTTGTAGCAGCAGTGGTAGTAGTTGGTAGTTGTTAACCTAGAAAAAAATAAGGATATTTTCCGAGACCCAAGACTGCCGAAACCAGAGATGTCCTTTATATGTCTGTGCGTCAGAAATACGACTCTTCAAAATCTTGTTCTTTTTTGCTTTCTCTGACGAATTTGTCCCAAAATTTGCATTAGTCTCTATGGGGCTTGAGACAGACTTTGTCTCACTCTCTGGCTCCTCACGCAAAAAGTAAATAACTGTGGGTTTCCATACCCATATGAGTCCGACCAGCACAAGCACGGCATCGTTTTGATCCAAAATGAAGCTTGAAACGTTAATATTGTGGCCGTGAGGGCAAAAGTGCCATTTACAAAAAAAACGGTTTCGGACTCTGCTGTCACTCTGAATTTGCGCAACATTCCAATGCCTCACTCTAGCTCTCTACATAGAAACCCATGTAAATCTCAGAAACGGTTTGAAAAAGTCATGAAACATAATCAGTGATATTGAAAAAAGTTGAATAGATATCAAAAAGCTGAATTATTAAAAAATAGTTTAGGGTTTTGTCAACATTTTAAAGTTTAAATGGTGGCTCTAGCTGAAAGATTGAGGAAGAAGAAGGATTTGGAAGTTGAAGAAGTTTGAGAGGATTTGAAAGAAAACTCCATTGGAAACCCATGTTAAAAATATTATGAATATTGATTTATACTAATTCAAGCATAAGAGGTACAAAGCTGAAAAGTCATGGCACCCATGGCCTGAAACTGCTAAATTTTTTGATATCGGAACGGTTTTTAAAATCCTGTAAAGTGGACCCGGACACACCACAGAATGTGTTATTAACTACCCATCCAAATTCAAATGAAAAAATAACACCGACAAGTATGTTAAATTAGGCTTTGAAATCTTGAAAAAATCATCTGTCTTCTCTGCTTGAGGCTGGGGGGACGTGTCGCCTGAAGAAGCTGAAGCTCCGCCCCTCGCTGCCTAGTGCCTACCTCCGACCCAGATAATGGACGCTATGTCAAGCCGAAAAAAAACGTATAGAATTAGAATGTATTTGTTCAATGAGTGAAACATACAGATGCATATAAATGAAATGTTCCCCTGAGCTGTAACAGTAAAAATGGACACCAGAGACAGTGAGCTCTCCAACTAGGCTACTTCTAACACATTAGCTATTTCACCAAAATACCATCATTCTACACCGAGTAGCCTAATATCAATTTAGCGGTTTGCCCTAACTCATAGCAGAGATACCTCTGGAAAAGTTATCTAGTATAATTATAACAAGCACACAGAACTGAGTGATGAACTGCTGGCGGCGGTGGATGGTCCAGGTGCGACCGGAGGATGAACGGCCAGAGGGGCGATGCTCGGTACGGCTCCGCGCTGCAAGAGAAGCCGTGTGTTGGTGAACCCCGTCTGTCTCTGGTCCATGTTAAAACTGTCCGCCGTGAAATGGTCAGTGCAGAGGCGGCTGTTGGAGTTTATCCGTAGCTTTCCATGAGCGTGGCTCTTCACAAAATCTATCCATCTATTTTTCCTTTCATTATCAATAGGGAACTTAAATGGCGTTGCAGCGCAGATGGAGTTCTTGCATCCATGGAAGATGCAGTTGCGGGTGGTGGGAGACATCCTGAAGCTAGCTAGCTAGCTGATGTCGGCTATAATAACAGTACAGCAGGAGGAGCCATTCAGTGATCTGACGTAAATAGGGCGAAATGACGTAGACATTAAAACCTGATCTGAAAACGGAAGAGAAACTGTTCTTCGGTTTAACTCCACATTTCAGTGTGACAAAGTTTTAGCGCTTTGCACATGCTTTCAGGAACTAATTTCACACGTATATAATGTACTTAGAAGCAAAACATGGAATTTACTTTACAGGATCTTTAATAGCTGAAGATTTGAAGAAGCTGAAAGGTGTCATGGAAGAAATAAAATGCTGAAGCAGTATTCCAACAATAATATGAAGAAGTTGAATAAAGATTCAAATACTTGGAATGCTGAAGCAGCATTCCAACAATTAACAGTAAACAGTTTTAAAAGTTGCTAAGCCAATATTAAGCAAAATAGTAATAATAACAATACAATATCAAATATCAATATGTATATATATTTTTTATACCATAAATATACAAATCATAACTCTAAGAATTAATTAATTATTTAAGTGTAAGATCAACAGATAATAAGTCTTGAGACTCTTCTTGAAGGATCCAAAACTATCACATGAAGCAGAACACTAGGCAGCTCATATTATAGAATGCACGCATATTTTAAGGACTGTCTGCAGGGAATGTGTCTGACCAGTCACGGTGGGTGTGGGCTGCCTGGGCCAAAAATGCCAGGGACGATTTTTTGTCCCAGTCCAGCCCTTCCGTCAATGTTTTCAGAAGTTTGACCTTAAACTAAATTGCTTACCCTATGTTTAGTGTTCAGTTTTCTTTTGACTGGCTGACTGTGTGGGGATCCTGTTAAAAGTTTTATGCCTCATACATAAACTATGTGATTCACATTTACATTTAGTCATTTAGCAGACGCTCTTATCCAGAGCGACTTACAGTAAGTACAGGGACATTCCCCCGAGGCAAGTAGGGTGAAGTGCCTTGCCCAAGGACACAACGTCAGTTGGCATGACCGGAAATCGAACTGGCAACCTTCTAGAAAGTGCATGTCCTGCAAAAAATGCGTTGGAATGCTGAAAGCTGAAATTATTTTTTACAAATTGCTGAAAATACAGAAATGAGAAAATACAGACTGAAATGAATTTCAAAAATGTGTGAGTCACACAAAAGAGGCAGTGTGGAATCTGAACTGCATCATCTAACAATGCTAAGAGCTGAAATACAATGCAGGAGAAGCTGAAAGCTTAACTGTTAAACTGTAGAAGTAGTCAAAGAAGTAGAATATTTGTTTTAGTAGCTGAAATTATAGTTGGGATAGTAATAGCTGTAGCAGATACAGTAGTATCAGTGGCATAGTAGAACAAAACAGTTCCATTAGCAATAGTAGTAAAAGAGATATTAGCAGCATCTGCAGAATTAGTAGTTGCATAAGATATATCAGCAGGTGCAGTAGTTGTAGCAGCAGTGGTAGTAGTTGGTAGTTGTTAACCTAGAAAAAAATAAGGATATTTTCCGAGACCCAAGACTGCCGAAACCAGAGATGTCCTTTATATGTCTGTGCGTCAGAAATACGACTCTTCAAAATCTTGTTCTTTTTTGCTTTCTCTGACGAATTTGTCCCAAAATTTGCATTAGTCTCTATGGGGCTTGAGACAGACTTTGTCTCACTCTCTGGCTCCTCACGCAAAAAGTAAATAACTGTGGGTTTCCATACCCATATGAGTCCGACCAGCACAAGCACGGCATCGTTTTGATCCAAAATGAAGCTTGAAACGTTAATATTGTGGCCGTGAGGGCAAAAGTGCCATTTACAAAAAAAACGGTTTCGGACTCTGCTGTCACTCTGAATTTGCGCAACATTCCAATGCCTCACTCTAGCTCTCTACATAGAAACCCATGTAAATCTCAGAAACGGTTTGAAAAAGTCATGAAACATAATCAGTGATATTGAAAAAAGTTGAATAGATATCAAAAAGCTGAATTATTAAAAAATAGTTTAGGGTTTTGTCAACATTTTAAAGTTTAAATGGTGGCTCTAGCTGAAAGATTGAGGAAGAAGAAGGATTTGGAAGTTGAAGAAGTTTGAGAGGATTTGAAAGAAAACTCCATTGGAAACCCATGTTAAAAATATTATGAATATTGATTTATACTAATTCAAGCATAAGAGGTACAAAGCTGAAAAGTCATGGCACCCATGGCCTGAAACTGCTAAATTTTTTGATATCGGAACGGTTTTTAAAATCCTGTAAAGTGGACCCGGACACACCACAGAATGTGTTATTAACTACCCATCCAAATTCAAATGAAAAAATAACACCGACAAGTATGTTAAATTAGGCTTTGAAATCTTGAAAAAATCATCTGTCTTCTCTGCTTGAGGCTGGGGGGACGTGTCGCCTGAAGAAGCTGAAGCTCCGCCCCTCGCTGCCTAGTGCCTACCTCCGACCCAGATAATGGACGCTATGTCAAGCCGAAAAAAAACGTATAGAATTAGAATGTATTTGTTCAATGAGTGAAACATACAGATGCATATAAATGAAATGTTCCCCTGAGCTGTAACAGTAAAAATGGACACCAGAGACAGTGAGCTCTCCAACTAGGCTACTTCTAACACATTAGCTATTTCACCAAAATACCATCATTCTACACCGAGTAGCCTAATATCAATTTAGCGGTTTGCCCTAACTCATAGCAGAGATACCTCTGGAAAAGTTATCTAGTATAATTATAACAAGCACACAGAACTGAGTGATGAACTGCTGGCGGCGGTGGATGGTCCAGGTGCGACCGGAGGATGAACGGCCAGAGGGGCGATGCTCGGTACGGCTCCGCGCTGCAAGAGAAGCCGTGTGTTGGTGAACCCCGTCTGTCTCTGGTCCATGTTAAAACTGTCCGCCGTGAAATGGTCAGTGCAGAGGCGGCTGTTGGAGTTTATCCGTAGCTTTCCATGAGCGTGGCTCTTCACAAAATCTATCCATCTATTTTTCCTTTCATTATCAATAGGGAACTTAAATGGCGTTGCAGCGCAGATGGAGTTCTTGCATCCATGGAAGATGCAGTTGCGGGTGGTGGGAGACATCCTGAAGCTAGCTAGCTAGCTGATGTCGGCTATAATAACAGTACAGCAGGAGGAGCCATTCAGTGATCTGACGTAAATAGGGCGAAATGACGTAGACATTAAAACCTGATCTGAAAACGGAAGAGAAACTGTTCTTCGGTTTAACTCCACATTTCAGTGTGACAAAGTTTTAGCGCTTTGCACATGCTTTCAGGAACTAATTTCACACGTATATAATGTACTTAGAAGCAAAACATGGAATTTACTTTACAGGATCTTTAATAGCTGAAGATTTGAAGAAGCTGAAAGGTGTCATGGAAGAAATAAAATGCTGAAGCAGTATTCCAACAATAATATGAAGAAGTTGAATAAAGATTCAAATACTTGGAATGCTGAAGCAGCATTCCAACAATTAACAGTAAACAGTTTTAAAAGTTGCTAAGCCAATATTAAGCAAAATAGTAATAATAACAATACAATATCAAATATCAATATGTATATATATTTTTTATACCATAAATATACAAATCATAACTCTAAGAATTAATTAATTATTTAAGTGTAAGATCAACAGATAATAAGTCTTGAGACTCTTCTTGAAGGATCCAAAACTATCACATGAAGCAGAACACTAGGCAGCTCATATTATAGAATGCACGCATATTTTAAGGACTGTCTGCAGGGAATGTGTCTGACCAGTCACGGTGGGTGTGGGCTGCCTGGGCCAAAAATGCCAGGGACGATTTTTTGTCCCAGTCCAGCCCTTCCGTCAATGTTTTCAGAAGTTTGACCTTAAACTAAATTGCTTACCCTATGTTTAGTGTTCAGTTTTCTTTTGACTGGCTGACTGTGTGGGGATCCTGTTAAAAGTTTTATGCCTCATACATAAACTATGTGATTCACATTTACATTTAGTCATTTAGCAGACGCTCTTATCCAGAGCGACTTACAGTAAGTACAGGGACATTCCCCCGAGGCAAGTAGGGTGAAGTGCCTTGCCCAAGGACACAACGTCAGTTGGCATGACCGGAAATCGAACTGGCAACCTTCGGATTACTAGCCCGACTCCCTCACCGCTCAGCCAACTGACTCAGCTGATTCAGCAGTTGTGTTATGCCTTTAAGGTACAAAGAACCACAATAGGAGCCCGATTTTGCTTGTGCAAAAATAGGCGTACACATGTAAGGGGCAGTATTAAGATTAAGAGGTCATTGAGTTATGTGCGTACAGTATATTGCGAACGTGAAGTAGGATATACTGTTATTATTGAAAACTTTTAGGGGTGGATTTCCTCATCTGTCCTGGCTGTAATAGATCATATCCTGGATTTGTTCATTGTTCAAAATCATAAAGTTTGTATTCTAGCTAGTTAGAGAAGCACACAATAACTCCACTTAACCAGAGAGTGTTGAAGGGTGAGTGTATTGATGCTCAGAGTATGCACAGAAGAGGTAGAAATGCATAATTACCACCTGCCAGGTTTAAATGCTTGCAGCAAACTTTTAATTTCACTGCGGAGAAGACGGGGTGTTGAGGAGGAAAAGATCACGGAGACTCCAGTATCACCTTAACACGGCCTCGTCTGCTCTGAAGCCTCCGATAATTAAGACTGAGAGACATGGAGAGAGGGATAGAGAGATGGAGTGGGAGGGGGGGGGTGGAGATGGAGAGAGATGGCAGAGAGAGAGAAAGGGAGTGGGGGATAACTAGAAAGAAGGAGAGATAGGAGGAGAGAGAGAAAAGGGAACAAAGAGAGAGCGGGAGAAAGAGAGAGGGAATTGGAGAGAACGGCTAGCTCCTAAATGAGGCTGCAGAGACAGGTTCAGAGTGCACTGAAGGCTAGTGACAAAAGCAGTGTCGATGAAAGCGTGTGCATCCGTCACCATGCTAGTAAGTACTATTTATTATTACTGGGTGGTTTGATGGTAGAAAGGCTGAGCATTTTATCATTCAACCAGCCTCAGATTAAGGAGAACATTGTCTAGGAGATGGAGGTTTTTGTGATTTGCTGAATTTACAGTGCAGTAGTTACAAACAAAGTTCTCTCTAACTGTCAGTTATTCTCAAACTGGTATCAACGCTATGTCTAACGATGATTGGCCTGCCCTGCATCCTAGCCTAACCCAGTATAGCCTACTCCATCCTAGTCCTAGCCAAGCCCACCCCAGTCCAGCCTACTCAATCCTAGCCCACTCCCTGTGTGACTTGGCCTACACATTCATATGTTCCTCACCACTCAGTGTTTCCCATTATATTCGCGCTCCGACGGCATGTCATTTCTGTCTCTACATGGTCGGGCGACCATGTCTCTACATGGTCGTCGTCGTCCCCCCCCCCCCCCCCCAAGCTGTAAACCTAGGGTAAACACTGCCACTAGCCTTGTTTACTAACAGCTGGTAGTTCAACCCAGAGATATGGATTCACTCGGCTGTACAGCTGCTATCACTCCTCACCTCACCACATCTAACCTTCTCACCTCGATACACCACCTCACCACTCACAGTTAACACCCTCACCACCTCCACACCTCACCCCCTAACAGCTGACCTCACAACTAACCTCACCACCCCACAGCTGGCTCTTCAACACCGTCTTCGTCTTTCCCACATCAACAAAATATGAACGGTTTTAAATAGCACTATTGTTGTCAGAGTAGCGTTATTGACAGGCTGGCTTGTTTTTGTTATCACCGAGAAGACACTGGAGGCAGAGTAGCAGAGAGTCAGTCTGATGATTCATTAGCAGTCATTCACATGTGAACTGTCATGCTCGCTCAAACAAACTCAGCACTTCACTAAAGCATCAGAAACACCATCCACTACTATAAGTTAACCCCTCAAACATATTGAAAGAGAGACTCAGCTCCTCTGGAGTAAATGGTGATGACTCCAGATGACTGTAATCAGAGCCCAGGCCAGCGCAGGTCTGGACATTGCAGCCTGACATAAGAGGAGTGGGTCTCTGTTTTAAAGGTGATGAGGTTCTTGCAGAGGTGGAGTTGGTCACTCTGTTCGGAGATGATGTACTTACAGTGCAGGAGGTGGGGAACGAGGAACGGCGGTGATTTAGGAGTCTCCAGGGCTTGTTATCCTTCTATCCCATCATGCACCATGAGGGAGGGAAATGCTACCATCAGCAGCAGCTCCCTCAGAACTCATTACCCTCGTTAAAAACTCTCCTTTCCTCTCCTCTCCAGCTGCACTTCACCTCCACACAGGGCCCTCAACAGGTTCATTCTTTAATGTCTCTCAGTTTTATGAGAGTTATTTATTTCTGGCCATTATAGCTTCCCCAGACAGTAATATAAGCTACAGGCTGGGTGAAAACACAATGCTACTGTGCATCTCTGCTCTGAGGGAGTCTTGCTAATAAGGAGAATAGGATAAAGAGTGTTAAAGAGTGCCTAATGTCTGGTGAGTATGTGGCTCTGTTTGACTTAGTTTAGTTTAATGTAGTCTTTATGAATAGTTGTCTAATTGAAAGATTAGGCGTATTTATTAGAGTGTTCTCTGTTCGCTTGTTACTCTAGTATAGTATAGTTACTCTAGAATAGAGAGAACGTGCTGCCTCATAGTGACACCTCTGAACACACGCATACACACACAGTTCTCTTTGAGAAGGCTAGCTGGATCTGGGTTGCGCTAAAATGGCCCCAGACTGGAATGAGGCTGGGCTGGGCCAGGAGAGATGGGACAGAGGCAGAAGGGAGACAGAGACAGGGGGTTAGGCAGATCTGGGGAAGGAAGGATGTGTCTTCAAAGCGCCCTGTGCTCAACTTCCTGTCTCCAACAGGTGCACTCTGGGAAAGGAGCCAGCTGCTGATGAAGCTGCTGATGAACCTTTCCCACAGGGGAAAGGTTCCTCACCCCCCACTCCCTCCCTCCCCCCTCCTTTACCCCTCTTCCCACCTCCTCTGAAGCTCTGATGTTCAAAGGGAAGGAGGTAGACAAAAAGTAGATAAGGGGGATCAGTCTTTTCTTCTGGCAAGTTGTGTTTGTGTCTCCCTTCTTTCTGGACTTGTACTTAATCACAGATATGAACTAATACTCTATAGCACTAATAGTACACCAGCTGAACTCTACAGTCTGCTTGTCTTTCTCTGTTCCTCTCTGGGATTGATAGCGAGTTACTGTACCCTGAACTGTGGGAAATAGGACCCTAGGAGTTAGGACCCTGGGAATGGTGAGCAAAGCCATCTTCTGTATCTGGATTGATCTGAACACTAGCCCACTCCCTTCTGGAGGGCCAGAATGATGTAGCTAGGTGTGTGTGTGTGGGTGGTGCTGCTGCTGCTTTCAGTCTTTTGATGAAGGAAGCCCTAAATAGAAGCAGCACTAGCAGCGGGCCTGCCAGCATCCCAGCGTCGTGAGTAGAGAAAAGGAGCTGTTCTAACGTGCCTGAGAAGCTGCTCTACACTCAACCATCCTTCCAGGTTCTGCCCTGATCCTACAAGGGCTGCCAAAGTGGATTCCACACTTTAGTGGGTGTGTGTGTGTGTGTGCTAACAGCTAACAGCTAAACTGGATGGCCTTCACCTCTGTGTAGAAGGAATGACATAGACAGGTCGAGGGACATCTTCCTCTGCTCTCTCTCTCTCCCCCTCTCTCTTTCCCTCTCTCTCTCTGACACTTGGGGACAGAGGAAGAAATGAGGAGAGGGAGGGAGAGTTGGAAAACACATAAGGCTGCCACCTCCATGTTCATGCTGGATTGAGGGGGAAGGAGATATAACATGGCGCCACATCACGAAGGGACGTGACAGGGAATAGTTTATCATTTGGGCAGGGTTTAATAGATAGCTGTCTGCTATCTGTGAAGAGATAACATGGGGGGGGTGGGGGGGGGCATACTGAAATCCATGGACTAAATTCATCCAAAATATGATGATCCATTACACAGAGGATGAACATGACTTCAGTAAACGTTAAACACGTTTACTTTTACATTTAGTAATATAGCAGATGCTCTTATCCAGAGCAACTTACAGTTAGTACAGGGACAGTGGGTACCGTGCCTTGCCCAAGGACACAACGTCATCCTGCACAGCCCGGAATCGAACCGGCAACCTTCTGATTACTAGCCCGATTCCCTAACCGCTCAGCCACCTGACTCCCCATTTATTAGCATGGTGCACTTAGAAGAGAGATTGAACCAGTTCCAGTTCAATCACCTCTCTTTTCATCACGTACACTCTCTTCTCTACCCTTTTTTGTCTTGACCCCTCTTTCCCTCTCTCGCCTCTCTGTCTTACCCTCCTTCTCTTCTCTCCTTGTGCACCCTCTCTCTCTTCCGGTCTCTCTTTCAGTCTTCCCCTCTATCTCCTGTTCCTTGTTCCCTATCCTTTCCATCTCTACCTCTCTTTCATCCGGCCCCATTTATCGCTCTTCCGTGTTCTTTCTCCCCCTTGAGGTTTCATTTAAAAGCTTTATCACCCATATTTCTTTCCTATATGTGGAAGCCTATGAGTCATCCTGGCTGATGGCTGATCTAGTGCTGGGACTGAGTTGTAAACAACCAAACACATGTTGTTATTCACCACACAACACAGACTCTACAGAAACATTAACATTTTATATTTCCTTATTTACCTCTCTCAGTATTTCAAGGTTCCCAAGGAAAGTCATACGGTATTGTTGTTTTATTGCTTTGCAGACATAATATAACCATTCCTTTTTCTCTTTCTCGCCTATTCTCTTTGTTTCTTTCTCTATTCTTCATTTGTTCCCTCCTTCCTTTCATTTTCTTACTTTTTGTTTCTCCTTCTTTGTCCATCTCTCTCTCTCCCTCACTCCTCTCTATCTCTCTACCTCGCTCTTTCTCTCCCTCCCCCTCTTTTCCTCACAGACCTGGAGAAAGATCACCCTAAGACTGAAGCTGGCATTGTGTGGAGAGTGGGGGGTGGCCTCTTCAACATTACCAGGGGTGCGGTGGGTGCCACGCTAGGGGGTGTGGCCTGGGTGGGCTGTAAAAGCTTTGAACTCACGAAGACGGCGGTAACCAGTGTACCCGCTGCCGGGGTGGGCCTGGTCAAGGGCAGCGTCTCCGTGGTGACAGGCGGCGTCGGAGCAGTGGGATCAGCGGTGGCCAATAAAGTCACACCAAAGAAGAAAGACAAGTCTGATTAGACCCCACCCCCACCAAGACACCCTGCCCATTTCCTGTTTACTATGTGTTTGGATTGGTTTGCGTGTGGGAGACCTGGTTGCTAAGGACGAGCGGAGGAAGGGTTTTAGAGGATGGGATGGGTGGGGAGAGGGGGGTTATTAGGATGTGGGAGGTGACATGAATGTTTTAGCTCACTTCCGAGGTTGCCCTGACGTTGGAGTCTCATTTCTGATTGATGAGAAGTAGGGTGGGGGGAGTGGTTGGGAAAGATGTACAGGGAGAGGGAGGTGGGGAGGGAGAGGGGGGCAGGGAGGGTGGGCGGTCGGTCATATTTCTGGATAAGGACAATGTTCTGTTTGCTGTCTTGCACAAGACGGAGGAACAATTTGCACCAGATTCAGAAAGTAGGAGTGAGTATGTTGTAACGCTACATTTGAAATAGATAAACAAGGATTTGGCCTTAAAATCAGCACCAACACCCTTCTCAAACAAAACAATGATGTTTATCCAAGTTTTGTTTCCAGTTCCAATACACCATTAAAATCAGTGTGCTTGAAAGGATAGTTTTTTTTTTGTTATCAAGCTTCTACGACAACAAAACTACTTTACTTTTGATTGTTAGACATCAGTAAAATGAGAACACCAATGACCAGTTTTTATATGTGAATCGTGCTGATACAGTGTAATCAAGTATGTACCTTGTTTTGAGGCTTGCCTGCCACAGTGAGTCCTACAGTGAGTATAAGTGGAGCTCTTTTTCTACTACTTTGTATTATAGTGGAGGTGGGGATGGATCGTTTTCTTGCTTCATAAATCCATGGACAGCTTCATCCAGGGGGCATGATGAATAAGTCCTGTCTCGGCTCTTCTTTCTTTCCACGCCATGTTCAATTATCTAAGTTTGAGCTTGAGCTGTCCAAACAAACTTTTTTCCACCTCTAAGCAGTCACACCCACATAAACATCAGTAAAAAAAAATGTTTTCATGTTTATTTTCTTGCCATCTGTACTCCAGTGTATGTGCTTCTGGGGATTAACTAGGTACTGATACAGTAGTTTAGCCCGACATAGCCGGAGGTGAAGGGATAGCTATCATCTACACACACACATGTGTTTTCCACAACTCTTGTCCCATTCCATTTCATGTTTTGTTTACGACACATTGACAACAAATTATTGTCCATGGAAGTGAGTGTTATCTTACTGTAGACGTACTCATTTGGATTTAATTCGTTCGGTTGCATTTAACACTACACAATTGTCACTGTTTCCATTTTCAGTTGGAACATATAGCACACTCCAACTCTGCATCGTTTTTCTTTTGTTATTGTGTCGCATGCTTCAAGTTGTAGTTCTAAAGCATATAGTATCTACAATGCTAGCATTAGCAGCTTGTATTTCTGTTTCATTTTCAATGATTTCTGACCTCCCTCTGTGTGTTTTTATAGCTTTCCTCTGCACATTTTATTCAGCTACTGTAGTAAATATGTTTTGGACTCTGTTACTTCAAACTGGACTTTTAGACTTAGTAGATTTTGTCTATCATAGAACTATTTTTGCAAAACTGATGCTGTATTCTATATAAAGCTACTTGTATTTTACATTGGCCTTGTGTGTTTTATTTCACCCCTAGCCTGCTTATTTTGGTGATTGTATTTGATGACACACTAGCTATGCATAAAAACACTTCAATATAAAAATAAGAAAATAATGTATACATTGTACAAATTATTTATATATAATGTATATATAAATATATATATGATATCCAAACAGTATATGGTCTTGGTATGGAACTATAAGTGTCTGAACAACCTAAGCCATCCAGTAGCTCCAACAGTCATGGGAACGTGAATCTCTATGACCAGATTTGATTGGATGCCAGTATGTCTGACCAATAGGCCCAGAGGCAGAGGGAGGGGCAAACATCTTTTACTAGCCCTGCCTCTCAGCTGGGCAGCTTGTTGCCTCAGCACACAGGAGAGATGAGATACAGCGTGAGCCTTTCCATGCATGTCTGATTTGCCTGTGTGTACCTGTCTGTGTGTGCCAGTGTGTGTGTTTGTGTGCGCACCTGAGTGTGCTTGTGCATGTGTGTCAATTAACTGATTAGAAGGCATGACTGCAGCTGAAATCAACCGAAGAGCTGGATGGAAAATTCCATTATTTTCACACCTACGGAGAGCTTGAACACACCTGAACCAGGGCCCTGCTGGGCCATCTCCCACCTGCAGAACTGTCCCCTTGATGGCAGGAGGGAGTGAGTAGAAAAGACGATGGGTTGGGGGGATAGCAGGTCATAGCCGTGAAGGAAAGACACCAACTACTGCAGAGACAAGCAAGTGTCTCCAGATACTCCAGGAAACTATTCAACATCCAGGGTTTGATATTGTTTACTGCGCACAAACAAATCAACTCGCCCAGAGCAGTGATACAGTTTTAAATGGGGTTCAGCGTAGCAGCTTATTCACTGGCAGGAGCCGGGCAGTGTCGTTCTCACTGGGGCGGGAAGAGCTGGCAGGGACTACCTAACATATCTGTGATAAGAGACGTTTCTAGAACAACACAGAGAAAGAACCAAATCCTGCGGGTGTCTGCTTATCAGATTTACCATATGGGTGTGACGCATCTCTCCCTGGCAAATCAGTTGTTTTGGCGAGAAGGTGCCAGGAGGGAGGATTCAGAATGACGGATCCAGATTGAGTGAAATGCCTCATGATTACATTTGGTTTGTTTGACCAAGCCTCCTCAATCAGTTCCATCTTCAAGCTAAACCCTCCTCTTGAGTTTGTACTGAACACAAGCTGCTCTGAGTCTGGACCTGCTAGATCTGCTTTAGGGAGCCATGCCTGGCTGTGTGACTGACACGCCGTCACCATCTCACACACTAATTTGAGGAGACAGCTGGAGTAGAGGTCAGCTTTGTAGGGAATTTGCCTGAAACGCTTTCCCGTCTTCTCTCCTTTCACGCTTCTTTTCAACATGGCAGACACCACTGTGACATGCCCTTCCAGCCTAGCCAATCATCTGGTTAAAGACTGTGTTGTAACAACTCACCTGCTGCTTACAGCCTATATTATCTCCTGACCTGGTGCGAGGTTGAATATATCACATACTGTATTGATCCTAGGTCTAGCAGATAGCAGGACACTCTAACCTGGTCTAACCTTACCTCAGAGACTGTCACGTCAGCCTTGTTGTCCTGAGGTATCTGGCTGTCTGGATGTGACAGGGACCTGGATGTGAAGCTACTGAAGCACTGAGGTGGACAAAAACATTCACTTCTCTTTTATTGCACATAGTGTCCTATCATACATTTCAGTAGCTCAGTTATGAGATCTTCAACCTTTATTGGGTACAGTGAGTAAAGACGTTGTAGGTCAGTTGAACTGGATGTACAAATAATCAACATTCACGTTTGTCAATGCAACAGCCAGCATTCAGGAGATTTAAGTATGATGGTGCTTTTTTTCTCTTTTTGTTCATGTCACTTGAATTGAACACCTCATCTGCTTCACCACTAGATGCACACTGGTACACACTGAAAGTCCTAAACAGCGTTTGTCTGAATGGGTGTTGTGCTGATATGGACGTGGTTCAGTAGTATATTACCACTGGATCACCTTCAAGGTTCTGGAGGTTTAGTGCAAATATGAAAGAAGGAAATTAAGGCTACGATATAAATATATCAAAAATAGTTGTGCAGTAAAGTTTAATAAGGATACGATAAGTAAGACCTTTGCTACAAAAACGGTAGAAAAGTTTTCTCCTCAATAAGCGTGATGGACAGGTTCTTCAGCTCTTCGGAGGAGTTCACTGTCTTGTATCCCAACTCCTGCAGGGTGTGCTGACACACCGTCTGGGTGTAATCAACCATGTCATAAGGCAGCTTGAGCCTCCAGCTCTCCGCGTTGGCTGCAGAGTCCCTCACCGTACCGTACTTGTGCTTGGCCGACAGGTCGCTGCTCCCTCTTGTGTTGTTCTGGATCCAGTCAGCCACATTCTTGTCCATGGGCAAGCCCAGGAACTCGTAGATCTCCCTGGTCTTCTGCAGGGGGCTCCTAGCCAGGTCCTCGTACCTCACCAACATGTACCTCCCTCTGAGCCAGGCGGGCCTGCTCAGCCCCGTGGTGATAGAGCTCAGGAAGTCCTCACACATCATGCTGAGCTGGGTGAGGTCCAGGTTGTAGGGCCTGCGCCCAGTGGCCCTCCAGATGCGCCACAGGCGGTAGGTGTCCCTGAAGGTCTCGATGCGTGAGGCCAAGATCCCCCGGGGGTCCCTGACCAGCTGCACCACCTTCAGGTTAAGCCTGGGGTCCTCCACCAGCGCTCGCAAGTTGCTCACTTCTGGGACTCGCACCGTCTTTATTGCCACGTGGCGCCTCTCTCGGCACGCCTCGGCCGCCAGCGTCATGTTGAGGAAGGCACACTTCCTTACACACTCGCCCTCGTCCCCGTTTGCCTCGGCGGGGCCGTGTGCATCGCACACAGGAGGGGAGCACAGTGCCCGGCTGGCGCCCCGCCGGAACAGCTTATCAGTGCTGTGATTGGCCGGCTGGGGCTTGATGTAGCTCTCCAGGAAGTAGAGGTCGCAGTCATAGAGGCTGCGGAGGAGGTCGCGGCTGGCGCCCAGCATCACCCGGCGGTCCACGGTGTTGCGGCTGTGAGAAAGGCGTGGGATGAGGGCCGTCTGGACGTGGTAGAGGGGCTCAAACAGGTAGAACACGTCCTGGTGCTGGTTGAACAGCTGGCCCACGAAGGAAGAGCCACTGCGGGTGGTGGCCAGGATTAGGACGTGGGTCTTCCTGGAGGCGTTGTAGGAGAAGTTGGAGATCTCCTCACAGCCCCGGAGCTCACCGCCCTCTGCCTCCTGCCCCACGAGACCGAGCCCCAAGCCCAGGCCGCAGTTCACAGGGCTGGAGACTGGGCACAACTGGAAGGGCTTAGCGGTGAAGGTCCGTATGGCTGTGTACTGGATGGCTATAGAGGCTAGGGCCAGCAGAATCACGGCCTTCCAAGAACATTGCATGGCTGGATAACTTCATCTAGACGACGAGGGATGGGCAGATCCTGCATGGAGGACAGAGAGATTGAAAGAGAGAGAGATAGTGAATAGTGAGGAAGAGAGGAATTATAAGGATCCCTCATTACGTTGAGATTATTCATGCTTTAGGCTATACAAAAGAGACACAGGCAGATAACAGAGCAGCAAAGTGTTTACCACCAAAGACAAAAGCGTTGACCATTTCAAAGATGTATAAATCTACTATTTTATATCCTAATAATGAGGATTTCCTCTAAAAACAAGACAAGATTTCTCTAATTGTATTTCGGAATTCAAATATCTGTAAGTGTTGTTAAGCATAATATAGACTATGCCATTGGCTTGACAATTGTTCTTGTAATCATTCAAAATGTCATCTTAAAAAAGATATGCGTGACGTTTGACGATATAGCTTGTGATAGACATTGACAGATTTGCGATCAGATCAGAAAACTGTATCATATATATTGACCTGATATATTCAAACAAATCCATTCCAGGTTTGTCTTAAAAGCAATTATTTTCTAAGCCAAGTGACTTTCTTTATGTAGGCCTACGAATGAAATGGAATTAAACAAAAGCGCAAATTTCCCCATACATTTAGTTTGTTGATTTTTCCAAAGTATAGGCTACCGCTGGCCTAGGTAATATACAGTGAATCAGTCAAGTCAAGGCTATACATGTCCTGTTGTACTTCAAGTAAGTACTAAATATTTCCCAGCCAACACCATATAGGGCTGGCGAGGTGGCGGCACCTGTAGAAAAGCGTCCAGTAATGTCTCTCACGCAACGCCAAGTCTGGCACAGACTGATGTGACAGCGAACAATTGACGACAGCGCGCGCCGACATCTGATTTACCGCAGTGCAACAAAATACGGTCTCATTCGGGGATGATCAACCTGCTCAAATAAGACGTCAGGTCATATATCACGAAGCATTTTCGAATGGTTATTCATCTTGTAAACTTGAACACTCCGCCATTTCAGAGCTCATGTTAACACATTCAATGCAAAATGCAAAAAAAGGCTAACATTAAAGGCAGCCAACAAAGAACACTTTCTTACCTTATAAACGCATATTAGGCTAGTAAAATGCACATATGTTATGGATTGAAGTTAAAAATCCAAACGTTATTTCCATAGAAATCCGGTGTTTTCGGTCTAGACATCGTCGAAGGGCAGCTGCCCTGTCGTCCGCGACACATCTGAGCATTAAACGAGATGAAACGCTCGAACAACACCACACAAGCAAACAGAATCAATGCTCGTTTCCCGGGAAGGAAATCAACAAATCGCAACGCCAGAAATAAGTCGGGGGTCCAAGCGGACGTTCACAAACATAGTGAGGAGGCAGATCATAGCATCACACGCAGAGATCAGTTCTCTGCGAAGCGCGGAGTCTGTATATGACTTTGTGGTTCGTGTACGGACTGCCAGGGCTAGGCAGGCTGGTTTCGCTGTGTGAGGTGTGCCAACTGCCAAGCAGAGCCCTAACTGGACCACCCCACACTTCCCATCATATCCTTCTCTCCTCCTCCACATCCCTCCCTTCGTCCATCCCGCCCTCAGCTCCATACAGACGCTCACAGATGGCCAGGGAAGAGAAGACTACCGGAGTTCTGCATTGAATCTAGATGAATCAATGGTGATTTTGTTAAATATCCACTTTTCTTACAACCTACCATTCCTTTTAAATGAACAATCCCTCGTTCCCAAAACAATAAAACCTGATCACACTATTATATGATTATGAAAGCATAATGACAAACATGATTCTGTCTCTCTCATTAGAATGTGAAAGGATATATATATATATATCTATATATAGCCTTCAATAACTGCAGGAGAAGAGATGGCTTGTCCTTAGTAATGAGTCATGAAACTAACAGTATGATGTGCTATAGCCACAAGAGAAGAACCTGTCTGGCCGTGGCAGTATAACCCATTTTAGCGTTAGGAAAGGAACAGAAACACTCCCTTGTGCCAATGATTTCTGGAATAATGGCTGGTAGATAAGAGTTAGGCTACACTTGCATAACAAGCTTCAATCACGGTGAATGACTAAACCCTGCCTGCAAAACCATGTCTCATTTATTCACACTCGAACAGCTGACACCCCCACCCACTGCTCAATAAAGTTGAATAAAGATGCAAAGCCAAGCTTGTAACCTTGAGGTGAGCAGGGTTGTTAAGGGATTTCAGAGTCTCCCTGCTCATTTTGGAGATAGAGTGGCAAAACGGGTCATGACTTTAAAGAGTAAGTGCTTTTTTTGAGAAAAAAGCACTCAACAAAAAATAAATAAACAGGAAAAACTTGACATTAAATTAGTCAATTTTCTCTTATAACATTTTCTCTTGTTTTGCCCGTAATGAATCATTCAACAGAGCTTTTTAACTGGTAAAAACGTCAAAAGGTTTAATCTAGGAGCTCTGGTGACTGGACACCAGAGCACATACAACACTAACACTGTGACAGAGTATCTCTGAGGGAAGCTGTAGCCAAGCGCCTCTCTTGTAAAAACAAACTAGGACGTTATCCAACATTTGATTGTAAATTCATATCTCATATACCAACTATAAAAAGTGTGTACTACTTGTTTAAAGGCTGTCCAGATCATGCCTGCTTAAATTGCAATATCCTCAAATGGGCGCAACAATGGCTAATCTATGAGAACGCCGACAATCATATTTGCCGGTGTTGAATTTCAAAATGTTTTAAAATGGAGGCCATGGACAAGCGGAACAGTGTGTGCTATCTGTATGTATGGCTCTGGAGATATAACCTGTGTGATTCCTGTAGCATGTATGTCCCCCAGAGAGAATGAAGACAGCAGCTCAATCAGCCTCACAGAAGCAACACACTTGATTACTGCATTCTCATCAGTGGTCATGGTCTGATTGGGGAGAATTCAGGATGAACACCTCCCTTTAGGCTGAGTGCTCCAGACTAGTGACGAACACTACGATGACATTGATGATAATGATGATACTGGTGGCTAGAATGACAATAATGGGGATGCAGGATATATGGATGGCTGGATAGACAGACAGAGACAGATAGATACCATAGGTGGTTCACGGTGATGAGGATTAAAGATGGCCAACACATTGATGATGATCAAAACACTGATATTGATGATGAGGAGAATGCAGAAGACAATGATGGGAGGGGATATCGGGCAGCCCCCAGCTTCACTTCCTGGCCTGAGATTTTCTATGCTGAATAACAATGTGACACACAGAACCACATCACAAAAGGACTAACGGTGCTGTGTGGAGTCTAATTCAAGCCCCTTCCCCTAGCTCCTCATTTTGAAGCAATGGTCCCAATGGAGCTTGGTGGTATTGCTATTCCGTTTTGGCACCCAGCTGTTACGGTCATTTCATTCTACTGGTGCACAGTGCCCATGATAAAATTGGTGGCACACACACAAACACACATTTAGTCATTTAGCAGACGCTCTTATCCAGGGCGACTTACAGTAAGTACAGGGACATACACACAGCTTCCTGGAATTATAGATAGGGCACAGTGCCTGCTGGTGATGACAGTTCTTCTCAGTGGCTTTGGTACCTATATTTCTCAGATCACATTTGAAATTCTCTGATGTAGCCTACTTATTCAATCTTGTCTTTTCTAGTCACTTATGCACTATTCTAGTCACTTATGCACATTACAAACTAACAAACTAATAACTCTCTTCAGTGGGTACACAAGAAAATATCTGAAATGGCGAACAATGCATTATTTGGCGATTTAATAAATGTTTAATCTCTCTGTTCTATAAACTTCAGCTGCGTTGATGATTGTTTCAATAGGGGTTATGCGGAGCGCCCAGGAAACGAACCGGAAAACAGATGTAATAATTCCCGCTGCTGTGCTAACCCAACGGCAAACCCAGCTAGTTCACACAATCAACAATAACATTATTATTATTATGAGCAAAAATGTGAGCGAAGCTATTCGGTCCGTTGTGGCAACACTGCCGAATATCCAGAGCAAGAACAATCCTTGCTGAGTTTTGTTGGTGGCCATGATGTTGTGGCCCTCCTCCCCACGGGGTTCGGGAAAAGTTTGATTTTCCAGCTACGGCAGCTAGTTACAGTAGTGGTGAAGGAGTTGGCTAAGGCAAACGCTAGTGATTGGTTAT
This sequence comes from Osmerus mordax, assembly GCF_038355195.1. Taxonomy (NCBI): domain Eukaryota; kingdom Metazoa; phylum Chordata; class Actinopteri; order Osmeriformes; family Osmeridae; genus Osmerus; species Osmerus mordax. The sequence continues at coordinate 15,615,226 of NC_090053.1, forward strand.
GGCAGATCAGAGTGGCTCATGGCAGATCCAAATAATTTTTTACTTCAACAGAGTACCCGCCTTCAAGGAAGTTAACGCTTGTCAATGGAGCGATCCCAGACTCTCTGTACAAATGAAATATACGAGAGTCTGGTTAGGACCAGGCTAGCGGTTTATATCCCGATTGTACATTTTTCTTGTGGTCGTGAGGCTTATATTTCAATGCGGCTTATAGCACGCTTTTATAACAAAATAAAAATAGAAACCCTTTTTTCGCTAGCTATTATGCTAGCTAACTTAGCCCAGAAGCTAACTAAAAATAGCGAGCTACCGTTTCGGAAAAATAACTTACGCTTTGGGGACCGTCAGAAATATTTAGAAAAATAGTTTTGTTTTCTGTATCGCATTCTCATAAATAAGACACAACAACTGACCGAGGAAACTACATTTTTACAACATTGTCCCTGTCATATGCCCAACTATCCATGTCTCAAGAAAACCACAAGGAGGATAAAGTGGTAGGAATAGTGCCCATATCTGTGATGCAGCTGGTGATTATAATGTTGTAGCACATTTCCAAATGACATCAGTAAACACATTAATCTGTGAAACATAATTCACTGATCTATAGGCCTACGGAAAGTATCCACTTTATATTGTCAATGAAATCAATGACAATGAAAATCCTATCCCTGTTGTCTTTCTATAGGCTAAAACGTTGTAACTTTGTGTAGTCCAGAGCCAGTCTAGACAGCAACAATTGTAGTAACAATTGTGTGTATAATTCCAGCTACACCTACTGAAATAAACCTTTAAATATAGTATTTTTCTTAGTGAGCTAGCCAGTATTTCATCAGTAAAATAGTCTTGAATTTTCTGTATCGCACTGACATAAATAATTGTTTGCAGTGGGGGCAGGTCGACAACAACAATGTTCACTATATTTCGGAGCAGGTTAATGTAATAGTCTACTGCCTAATAGCTAATGTAATATTGCACATATTTTCGTCATATTTCCCCTAAAGCAATAATGATAGGCTACTTAAAGACAATCCCTTCCACTCATAAAGTACCGTATTTCTTCGATTAAACGCCGCACTCAAATAAACGGCGCCCTCGAATACATGCCGCACCAAAAATGAACATTGTGTAATAAACGCAGCCCTCGATTAAACGCCGCACCAAAAAAAGAAAACGGTTAGCTTATTTAATTGGTTAAATTAAAACAGTAGGCTTTTTATTACACAAGTAAATCACAAGTGTACTATAATTCCCTCGAAGCACTGGCAGATACAAGTGTGTTTCTTGCTACAGGTTTAATTGAAGCTTCTTCTCCAAATCCACCGTGAAAACTAAACCCACAGTAACGAGAAAATAAAGACCACATTAGCTTAATATGAACATACAATGACATGCGCAGCTGAGCGGTGGCTGAGCGGTGAGGGAGTCGGACTAGTAATCCGAAGGTTGCCAGTTCGATTCCCGGTCATGCCAACTGACGTTGTGTCCTTGGGCAAGGCGCTTCACCCTACTTGCCTCGGGGGAATGTCCCTGTACTTATTGTAAGTCGCTCTGGATAAGAGCGTCTGCTAAATGACTAAATGTAAATGTAAATAACGTTCACCAAAGTAAAATACAGACACGAAACAACATACCTCATTGCTGCATGCTGTACACAAGGGAAGAGAGGTTTCCTTAGATCGCTAACATCAGCTATAACAACCTTAAACTTTTATGGGAGCATTAAATTGTCCGTGCTTCGCATGCTGTTAGCCTGTCGACTCTCTTACTCACGAGCGTTCCAAGGCCTTCAAAATAAAGGCACTGTAGGCTACTCTTACCAAATAAAGTCACTTAATAATACTGAATGAAATTATAAAATTCTAAATTATGACATTGGTTGAAAACAAATTATAAATGATTATAATGTAATTGCGACAATTACGTACATATCGAGGTAGCTGACTTCACCACTTGCAAATTCGCCTTTCATCAACCCCAAGTTCGCGTGTTACAGATCTGTTGTTGCTGGTGAATGGTTTCTGCACAGCTTTCTGTTTGAAAGCTGAAGTGTAAGAACGTTTCGGCATGCTGCTACAGATTTCTACACAATGTAGACACAAAACCCACTATTAATTACATTATCTTAATCATACCTGCAAACTCAGAAGGGCTGAAAAAAATGACACAAGAAAATAAGTAAGGGATAATGTATAGAACGCCGGTCATTATCGGGAAATAAGCCAAGACAGGGCGAACAGCACCCCAATGCGAAGCGTAGGGGTGTAGCTTCGACCTGAAGGGGAATAATAATAACTACTTAATAACCGAGAGTGAGGTCATATCGCTCGGTCGATACGTTGAAGCCTCAGTTTGATATTTCCCGACATGACCGAACGGTCGAGGTTAGTAAGTTGTTTATTATATGGCATTTTTAGCTCTTTTCATTTAAAACATGTCATTTTGTTCAACGCGTCGAGAGGGGGCCAGTTGAGGTGTCTCGGGCATCTTATAAGTATGCCTCCTGGACGCCTCCCTGGTGAGGTGTTCTGGGCACGTCCCACTGGGAAGAGGCCCCGGGAAGACCCAGGACACGCTGGAGGGACTATGTCTCTCGGCTGGCCTGGGAACGCCTCGGGGACCCCCAGGAAGAGCTGGTGGAAGTGGCCGGGGAGAGGGAAGTCTGGGCCTCCCTGCTTAGGTTGCTGCCCCGCGACCCGACCCCCGGATAAGCGGAAGATGATGGGATGGGTTTTGTTCAACTCTCAAGTCTTCTCACAGTGTGTTTCAGGTGTTGCCTAGCAACCAATCTGAAATCTGAGCAATCAAACCTAGAAATCTGCCTAGCGCTTGTCGTTTTTCTCTGCGTGTTCACACTTTTCTGCTATTTTAGAAAGTTGTACTGTCTTTGCCATATAATAAATAATAAATAAAATAATAAATAAATACATTCTTCAGGTAAAAAAATAAATAAACATTTATTAACACCACTGAACACAAAACAACCTTAAAACTGGTCGAGTGGGGAGTAAAAAAAAAAAAGACTCATTAGCGTTAAACCAGACACCAATGGGTCTTGTTTCATAACGTGTTCGTTTTCATTTTGCTCATATCTTACGACAAGATATAGGCCTAGGTACATATAAAAACAGATAACAATAGGCTATCAGGGCCGGAGTGGGGCCACTTTTCAGCCGGGGAGTTTCAGGCCCAAGACCGGCCCACTTCTTTTTGTATAGCTACCAAACAGGGCCGGATGCAGCCTGCTTTGACTGGGGGTGCAGTGAACCTTTCTGGGGGGTATCATGATTACAGAAAGGGATCGTATTATTTTTTATATTGATACAATTTTTGAGACAGCTTAACGATCCGAGTGTTAATCAGGAGCCAGACGTTTTAAACATTCGGGACTTAGCCAGAACCTAGGACGTATGGGTTTGATGTGATGCAAGATAGGGACTTCCACGCTTAAAGGCCATATGGCAGGTTTATTTTTCCAACGAATTTGCGCTATTGCTTGTTGGTAATTAACATTTAAACTGTTATCCATTGTATTTAATGTTGTTGGGTGTCACAAAACGGAATATAATACGAAAAAGTTGCTACTTTTTGCAATGATTCTTCTTTCCCCCACAATGCATTGCATGACGTCACGTTGGGGAGACGACCGACCAAAGCCCGCTTAGAGACCATTGAAATCGATTAGAAATAAACAGTAGGCTAGTACCAGAGAATGTCTAATATGGTCTCTGCTAGTACCATCAAAACATGGGACATCTAATCGGAAATGTGTTTACAACGTCGGGGAAATATTTCATTAGGGATGATCTTGGGGGGATTTCTAGGTGGGACTGGCAAGTTAGCCCATAGCTAGCCAATAGCTAGCATGATGTCTTCTTTCTAGATCTAGATAAGTTTACCGGTAGTACTAGTACTAGTCTACCGGTAGTACCGGTAGACTAGTACTAGTTTACTTATCTGAACTACAGCTAACGACATGATTGTCCTGGACAAGTGGATTTTTTTGTAGGGCAGAGAGATGTACCTGCCCCACTGAACAAGTTTAAACAAAACAAAATGCCATGTTACTGTACTTGCACTGGCCAGCTTGCAAATACTGAGGATAGCCTACCGAAGTTGAGTTACAGGGTTTCTGCAGGTTTCAGTAAGTCAAATTGAAGACCTTTTTAAGACTTTTTAAGACCACAAAGATCGAAATTTAAGACCTACACGATGCATTACCAAAATTAAAATCAAAGAAATTCTGAAAAAATCATTTTATTAAAATTCATTCAGTCATTGAAAAAGCATTAATTTTACACATAGGTTAATCACATTAGTAACCTTCTACACCCAACAACGTGCCAAATCCCCAAAACCTTACCCCCAAAATAAAAATAGGGTAAAACAAACTTGCCCTCAAATAAAGAGAGAAAGTGTGTGAGTGAGTGTGTGTGTGTGTGACCAGCGCCTTCACAGTTCACACCCAATCGAATATTTTTTTGGCTAAGTTTGCAGCAAGGCTGTAACCAACAGCGGAAATCGCTGTGGTCTAGCCATGTCTCGTTGAAAGTACACATTTTCCACACGTAGCCGAACTTTAACAAACTGTGAGGAGACGCAGACGTATTTCGCGGGCAGGTATTGCATTTATCACAGGATTTGTTGTTTTATCACCGCACACGTACCAACACCAAGATCCCACAGAAAGAACTCCAACACACCGAACCAACGTTCTGAGGGCAGCGTTCTGCTGGTTTTTTAGCAACGACTCTAGAGCTCCGCTCTGTAGGCTACGACTCAATTTTTTTTAAGATTTTCTCAACTTTATGCAAATGAGGAGCGATTTTCGCTAGCGATGGCCAATCGAAGTGTTTTCTTGTTTCTCGTAACGTAGCAACCATGGTAAACATTTCTAGCTTTCTAGGTTTCAAGGTGGAGGAGAAACTAATCGTTTGTGTGGCTGCTTACCCAGTCCTGTACGATACATAGCTGTATTTGAACAGAGATGTTAATTATAAAAAAACGATGCATGGCGCAAGGTTGCCGAAGTTGTTGGTGCTTGTACTTTCTAATTCAGTCTAGTGACATTATGGAACTTCGTTCTGTAGTAACTAGCTAGCTAGCTAGCTAGCCCGGCTGGAACTCACTGTCGTATCGACAGATTAGCAGAGACTGAGGAATATAGTAAAACGTTTTTTACACATGTCAACATGTATGTCTATTAAGCAGTTTTGTATTTTGTATACAAGTTGTATTTTGATCGATGTTGCAACTACGTAACCCCAAGTCTGCACACTTGGCCATGAGAACTACAACAGTGATTTTAGAGAACTACATTCTACATTCATCTGTTTGAAACGCCCTTGAGCGTGGTGAACTGTGGGAAGGCGAGCGAGGGCAAGCGATTCGCGTCGCTGCAGTGGACACGCACTGTGAGTGGGCCCACAGTACACTGTTGTGATAAGTAATTACGATATTGTAGCACCTTAGCATCTTTGCTATCTGTTAAGTTGAGTATTGGAATTGAAGTTTGTATTGTTTTCTTATGCTGGTGTACAACTACCGGCAATAACTCATTTGGTTTTCAGTCACTGAAGGTTTATTTAATTTTATAACACCAATGTAACCACCCAGTAGAGGGGTAAGGAAACGTTTATTTATTTTACCTGAAGAACCACCCCAGGGTGAAATTGCCTTCAATTATTTGATGTGAATAAAGAGAAGTGTTATTTGGACTAAGTACAGGGTGTGTACATGGTAATCATTAGCCTTGAGATAAAACATACACTACGTCTATGACTAGATACACTGGTAAATAGGACTTATAGTTAATAGGACACAGGAGGGGATTTATAGGTAATTCGCCGAGAGGCACACATAGGAACTCGGGTGCCCGGCCATTGGATATACCAGGGTAGAGGGCGCTACATTTACATTTAGTAATTTTAGCAGACGCTCTTATCCAGAGCGACTTACAGTAAGTACAGGGACATTCCCCCCGAGGCAAGTAGGGTGAAGTGCCTTGCCCAAGGACACAAAGGCCGGGAATCAAACCGGTAACCTTCAGATTACAAGCCCGACTTCCTAACCACTCAGCCATCTGACTCCCGTGTTGAAGTGTTGAGCATTAGTTTAGCTGCACGGTCTGTAGAGATATTGGGACGAAACTGCAATACAGTACATAACAGAAAGTGTTTCATTCTGAAATTGTGTAAATGTTTAATGTAACAAATATTTTTTTTTATAACACCTCAATTGTCATCATTTGTATAATATTACAGCTCATCTTCGCTGGTCAAAGGCATAATCTTTACCAGGACGTGACCTTTGTGCATGGAAAAGTGAAACGTAAATGTAGGGCCTTTGTAGGGCCCAAAGGACAAGTCCAAAGGACAAGTGCCTCAAAAATGTAATGTTAGGCCCTGAATGATCACTGTCACTAGATATAAAGAAATCGTTGACTTTCACTCGGTGCTATTCACTGACAGTAAAAGAAAAATGTATATGTGCACTGCTGTTCGTAGACTAGCTCCAGAGATTGTTGCTGCATTGCTAAATGATAGCAACTCATCAGGACACTTCACCAACTCTCCACTCATTCTCCTCGGACCATCCATTTAATTGGCTGACGGCCATCAGGTCTCGGCAATTCCTCATTTGCCCTCTCATGTCTACTTGGTTTGAAATTATACGGCTGCGGGCCATCATACACATTAGTGGTTTTTGCCACCTTCTCTTCATCCCAGTCAGTCGCCATAGTTCTAGTACTAGACTGAGGCTTCTCTCCTCCACGACTCCCCAACATGACGATTTGCGCTAATATGCTAATGCTAACACCAAAAACAACAAAAACTGGTCTTTAACACTATTTGGAGACACCATTTGGAGATATTTTAAATGATATACATATCTTGAGTTCTTCATGTACCCATTAATCAACAGTAGTGTTTAACCTGCCATATGGCCTTTAAATTATTTTTATTTTGTTGTCTCATTCTGTGTTCTTCTGTCTATAACTATGTGTTTTTTATGGTGCTGCCTGTCTTGGCCAGGTCTCCCTTGAAAAATAGATGTTTAATCTCAATGGGACTCTCCTGGTAAAATAAAGGTAAAATCAATTTTAAAAAGTCTACCTGGAGCAAAGACGAAGATTAATACATTAGGTTTTAAGCATCTTGACTCCGCAACTACACTCACTCATCAATTACGGTCGCTAGTAGCAGGTATATTGTCTTAAAACGATTATTAAAAGCGTTGGCAACGAATTTCATTATCGATTCGTTGTGTCGCGCGATTATTACGCCACTCAATATGTCGCGGAGATGTTTGAGTATAAAAAAAGTTTAGTTGAGTGCGGAGCGGAGGTAGAGGAAAGGCCATCGGAGAGACGTTGTTGAGTAACGTTGTTCTGAAACACATGGCGGAGGCAGAGAAATCAGTACGACCCCAGTCATCCAAGGTGTGGGAGCATTTCACACTAAATACATCGACATAGACTTTTATAATATTTTTAGGAATATAAAACCTCAAACAGACACCAGAGTATCTTAACAATGTCTGGTATACTTCCACAGCCTTTACTTTTTCAATGAAGTTTCAAATAAAATTATAGAAAATCACTGATCTTTGAAAATAGCTTAATCCTCGCAAATCATAACTTTTTTCAAAATTGTGTCAAAAAATCATAAATATACACCACATTATTCTAATGAAGTCTGACCTACTTCCACAACCTTTCAATTTTCAATAAAGTTTTAAACAAAACTCAAATAAATTGCTCATCTTGGAAAATAGCATTAAATCCATGCTAGTATTAATAACTTTTTCAAAATTGTCTGCCTGTTTGTGCACATTCTGAAGATTTTTTGTACTGTGAATTTGCACTGTCAGTCCTGTTTTTGAATAAAGGGTTGGAAATTAATGCTTTTTTGTTTTTTTATCCGATTCATCGATTAATCCAAAAAAAGAATCGACAGATTAATCGATTATTAAAATAATCGTTAGTTGCAGCCCTATTTGAGTATAAAAAAAAAGTTTAGTTGAGCGCGGAGCAGAGCGGAGGTAGAGGAAAGACCATCAGAGAGACGTGACGGAGGCAGAGAAATCAGTTCGACATAAGTCATCCAAGGTGTGGGAGCATTTCACACTCAATACATCGAAAAAAGTGTGTTAATTGACCGAGGTGAGGTTAGTTTCATATTCGACATTCATCTCACATTCGGAAGACGCTACTTTGCAGCGTCGCATTAGGGACCGGGTGAAAACTACCCATACCATTTTGAAAAATGTAGACTTTTATAATATTTTTATGAATATAAAACCTCAAACAGATACCAGTGTATCTTCACAATGTCTGGTATACTTCCACAGCCTTTACTTTTTCAATGAAGTTTCAAATAAAATGATATAAAATCACTAATCTTTGAAAATAGCTTAATCCTCGCAAATCTTAACTTTTTTTCTAAATGGTGTTACAATCTTAAATATACACCAGATTATTCTAATAAAGTCTGGCCTACTTCCACAACCTTTCAATTTTCAATAAAGTTTTAAACAAAACTCAAATAAATTGCTCATCTCTGAAAATAGCATTAAATCCACGCTAATTTTAATAATGTTTTCGAAATTGTGTGCCTAATTGTGCACATTCTGAAGATTTCTTGCACTGTGAATTTGCACTGTCAGTTCTGTTTTTGAATAAAGAGTTGGAATTTAATGCTTTAAAAAAAAAATGTTTTTATCCGATTCATCGATTAATCGAAAACATAATCAACAGATTAATCGATTATAAAAATAATCGTTAGTTGCAGCCCTACTTAAAACCATGCCGAGTTGTGCCACTGTTAACTGCTGCCAAGTCTTGTTAGATCACGTTATATCCATTTAATCGATTCAATGAAAATAGGCATAATTATAGTTTGTTTTTTTGAATGTAGAAAACACAGGCCATATTTCTACACTGATGTTAAATTGAAGGCAGTATGAAGACATTTTGTTTGAATAGAAAGTTGACAGTAGGCTACGTAAGTCTGCATTATGGAAGATTTCTGTTACCAAAATAACTACTAAGCTTTCTTTGTCTGGCGAGAACAACGACGGAGCCAGGTATTCAAGTTAACAGTTTATTTAGTCCGATACAATGCGTTTGAAATCATACTCAAAACACGAAGAAGAAAAACGACATGTGGTGAGTTCCATCTACAAAAGCCCTATATTTCTAAAAGCCAAGTGAAAGGAATACTATACAATTCAATTTAATTTAATAAGAGGGACAGTGTATATTAATGAACATTAAAATGTAAATGCACCCAATTATAGCCAAAAGGCAAGTTTCCGTTGGCAGAGTGAAAAAGGCTGTAACCTAAAAAAAAGGCATTAAGTTAAAATATATATTTTATTTATTTTATTATTTGTTATATAACAAACATAAAATCCCGATACACAAACCCCACTTGGTCCTTAACCATGGGTAGAAAGTAAAGAACAATGGGTACAAACAAGTGGTAAATATAATTCTACTGCTAAAAAATAATTCTACTGCTTACCCACTAAAGATCCCTTTTTTGGTTTATTATAAACCATGTTTTGAGATTTATTTTAAAGCAGAATGAGGTTGATTCCCTAATGTTCTGTGGGAGATGGTTCCATTCCCAGGCTGACTTGACTGAGAAAAATTTCACAGTCTCCTCTTGCTGCCCCTCGAGTAGCACTGGTTGCTGCTGTTCTAAACGTGACTAGGCTGCATAGTGGTATACAGTGATAGCATTAATTTTCGTAAAGTTTGCATCATGTATCTGATTCTTAAAGTACTCAAAGTATGACATGTACAGCTAGTTGCAAGCGTTATATTATGTAAACCAAGTGAACTGGCTCTTTAAAGATGGCGTCCCTGTTAATTTCTATGGAAAGTGCTCAGTGGCGTAGTGAGGCAAACCAGAGCGCGAGTTCCAGTTCCGGGTCGTCCAGTCTTGCACAGAACAGTGGCTCGCCATGTTCCTAGCTCCAAGGCTCGTACACGCTCGCAACTAGCTGGAGACGTCATACTTTGCGAGTGTGTGAGCTAAGGCAGAGATTCCCACAGCACTTTTCAGTTAAGGCTGCCGCCAAAGCAACACACGCCTGCCGCCTTAACTACGTAGTCAAAAAAATTATAATAATACATTCCAAACCATGACCAAGGCCAGTCTCCCTTCTCTGCAGAATGCATTAGTGTACCCCACAAACTAGCCCCCCCCCCCGGTCAGACAGCAAACCCCACCCTACCACCTTAAGTAACACATTTTCTGCGGGAAACCCTAAGGTATTGCAGGAGAGTCAGAAAACTGTCAGAATGGAGTCCGATCAAGAAGCAGATACATCATGAGAACTTTACGAAAATCAATACTATTAGTATTGTATAGTATTCCTTTCACTTGGTTTTTAGCAAGATAGGCCTATTCTAGATGGAACTCACCACATGTTCTTTTTGCTTCGTGTTTTTAGTATGACTGCCCAAGTATTGTGTCGGATTAAAGAAACTGTAAACTTGAATATCTGGTTCCTTCGTTGTTCTAGCTCGGCAAATAAAGATAAGTTAAATAGGCCTATATATATGTTACTATTATAATGTTGATGAGTGTTGCTTTACTATTACTATCTTACTGTTATTGTTAATGTCATCATTGTGGTCGATGAGCCGGGTACCTAATCGGAAATGCAATACCACCAACATCCACCATTTAGCGTTTGGCCTGGGCCTGAGGAGGGAGCGCTGCAATTGGACCCTCTTGAGAATAGTGTTGTTTTTGGCAGCCTGTTTTAATTTGAGTTTTAGTCTAGTCTTTGTGTCAAGCTGTCATTTTAGTTTTTATTCATTTTAGTAACGTTCATACTCTTTTTAGTCTAGTCAAGTTTCAGTCAACTAAAAGTCTTATTTTAGTAAGACTTATCCATGACTATTTTCGTCTAGTTTTAGACGACGCAAACTGATGACATTTTAGTCTAGTTTAAGTCAATGAAAATTGACTGGTTTGAAAATCAAACCAGAAGTAGTCTAAGCATTACTCTTGGGAGGCGTGTTAATGCAAAAACCATTTGTTTAAATGTATTGGTCTAGAATAAGGTATGCAAAGTAATGTTGTTGATGCCAAATTCAGTTCAGTGTGATTTCTTTGTGAATGACAAAACTAGCTACAGTATCAGAATCAGAATCAGAATGGGATTTATTCGCCATGAAAGTTTGCACAGACAAGGAATTTGCTTTGGCAGGAAGGTGCATACAATAAACATATACCTAAAATTTAAATATGTGGACTATCTATACTAAGTGTACATAAACTAGCAGTACTAAGTGGGATTAGAATATAATTAAATATACAATAAAATAAAATATTAATTGCCGTAAATTACAATATAAAAATACAAAAATACAAATACGTATTTGGCCAACAATATGCTTAACACATGCAGTCAGTCAGGTAGGAACGAAGAACCCACTTTAGACTCTCTCATACAAACAAATACACACAGAGTACACACACTAATCACACTTTACACTCTCTCACAAACAAACACACACGCTAGTCACACACGTTTGTCTCAGTCGTTTTCAGCTCCAGTGGCTAACGTTTAAAGCTAACGTCTAAAGCTAACGTTAAAATGAGACACATTCAACACAGCGTCATGAGTTGGCTAATAATAATAACGCGACTAAACGAAACGAAATAAAGTTATAACATTTCGTCTCGTTTTATTTTCTAAACCACATTTTGTCTCATTTTTATTCGTCAACAATATTGCATTATACATTTAACTAGAGAGGGTACAATTTCTGGGGAAATTGTAGGGTGTGCTTGCTTGCGTCGGTTGCACAGGGGGGGTCCGTTTTTTATTAAATGTTTACAACTGATATTTCTGTATATTTTATATAAAAATGCATACTTATTATTTATAAACATTACATAGATTTAAAAGCATATTTTTTTGCTGCTCATTTACAACTCAAAATACGAGTGAAGTGTAGAATGAAATAGATGTCTTCTCATTTCCCCTGCAAGAGGCAGCCTCATAGCAGAATCAAAACGAATACATTTGGCAGACCGGTGTAAAAATTGACCTAATCTCTATGATTTAAACGTCCTTTTAAGTTTTCCCTTCTCGTGATATTTTCAGGCATTTAGCCTACTCATTGCATTCATTCATAATAAAGAACCCCCTTTGAAGATTATTCTACGACGTTACCCGGCAGTAGAAGATGGAATCGCGATTCAAACAGTACCATCTGCTAACTGAAAATATGCCCCCAAAAACGTAAATAAGCTTGACATTTATTTAGTGGGAAATCGTTCATTCATAAAAAGCTCACTGGTAGCGATCATTGTCAGTAACAACGCAAAATGCGATATAGCCCTGTGTGGAGAAGTTGCCCCGGTAAATTGTACTACTACGGTACAGTACTAGACTACTGCTGTGTTCGTCTTGGTAGCGATTGCGTTGGTTGAATTGGATTTAACGTTCCGTTGTACGGTTTAAGCTGAAATTAATTATTTTCATGAACAGATTGACAACGTTTAGGCTGTGGCAATGAAGTTCAGGTTAGTAGATAGTAAGTAAGGGGAGTGCCGAACATGTTCTGTCGCCGTTTGACTTCCTAAACAGCTGTGTAGTGTAGATGTTTTTGTAGTGTGTCTCGCGTAAGCTACAGCGTTGCAGTGAGCTACACTGGTTTGAAACCACAGGTAATGGTAATTTCAACAACAAATCGTTTACTAATGTCAGAATAAATCCTACAACGAAAATGTATATGTGAGGAATGTTTATTTTAACGATTGAAAACAGATAACGCTACATTATAGACCACTGTAGTATGTGTTGCCCGGGAAACACAGGCTAATGTCATGATGCTAATACTTCAGTGAAATAGTAGACTACTGTTTCCGAAAGTAGATGTACTTCCTTAATAATATCAGCTTATATTGTACATTACACATCACAATTGTGTGTCATATCACAAAGTAAAATGAGTAAATAGTTATCACCCTGGCCTCTTTTCTTGTGGCGTTTCTGCAGCTGCCTTGCAGTAAAGCTATAGTTAGCCTAGCTATCCCCCAAGTTAACAGATGCGAAACGAATGTTCTGCCAAAGGTAGTCACGCGTGTTTTCGTGACGTTAGTGACGCAGTGACGTTAGTAACGTCAGTGACTGTGGCTAGCAAATTAGCCACCGTTAGCTTCACTTTTCGCCACAAAAACTTAACTTAAGCCTAAACCATGCAACAGAACGTAAATTCCAATAGAAGCAACTCAATCGCTACCAAGACAAAACTTTTGACACCTACGTTGTCTATGTAGGCCAAATATTGACTGAGTTTTAGGGGGGCAAAAAGAAAATAAATAAATAATAATAATAATATATATGTGAGAGAACAAAGGTTGTGCTCTCACCGAAGGCTTGAGCACACCCAATTATAGTCATCGTCACATGAACAGCATTTACGTTGCGTCTCGTCTTTTTTCGTCACGTGATAAAGGTTCGTTGATGACGATATTTAGTCATCATTTTCGTTGACGAAGGCAACACTACTTGAGGAGGACGGAGGCTAGCTGTCCTCCGGATGTACCACAGTTCTATCACAGACAGTGCTGTTGAGTTACCGTAAACCTTCAGTTCGATATTGTTATTTAAATAGATCTTTCGGAGACATATTAAATATACTATACTATACTAAATTATATTTAGTATAGTTTTATCTAAAATGTGTAACTTTTTAAAAGTTTAAACATTTTTATTTTTATGAAATTACACTGAGGAGGATGTACCTCCTCTTCCTCCCCTGACGAGCCCCCACTGCAGCAACTGCTTAACTTTACCGTGTAACTGGATGCGAGCGTACGACTGTCGCGTAGCATCGGATGCTCTCTGTCCACACTGAATCCATCAAATTCACTTATGTTACGTCATGTACACTAACCACGTTACTATGACTTCATGTGCTACAAAGCTTTGAACGCGAGCGAAAAAAAATTAAGAACGGTGTTTGTTAGGGCACGGTGTTAGGGCACGGTGTTGCCAAATGACGTTGTATCCTTGGGCAAGGGACTTCACCCTACTTGCCTCGGGGGAATGTCCCTGTACTTACTGTAAGTCGCTCTGGATAAGAAGGTCTGCTAAATGATGTAAAAATGTAACGAGTGCAAGATTACAGTAGAATACATGTTACGCCACCGGTCACTCAACCAGTCGTTTGTAGGCTGGGCTAGCAAGCTAGCAGTGGCACAGAACAGTCACGTAATGTGACGAGACTGAATTTTAAAGTATAAAAACAAACTAGGGACACTGACAACGTTGGCAACCCTGCACCATGCATTATTAGTTTAATGTAATATTTATATTTAGGCTTGTCACATTACGTAACTTTGTTCTGAACAGGACTGGGTGTGCAGACACGTGCAATAAATTTCTCCATCTTGAAATTGTAAAACCTAGAAATGTTTACCATGATCAACAGTTGCTACTTTACAAGAAACAAGAAACCAATCCGATAGGCCAACGCACGCGTTTTCACGCTCCTCATTTAGCCTACATAGTTGATAAAATAATTGGGGTGAATAAAAGCCTCCAAAGTAATATTAAAAAAATAATGATAAAGTCTACAACTTTACAAATGTTCACCGTAGTCTACAATTATTGTATTAAAATCTTAATACCATAGTTTTTTATTCAAATATAACCATAACTAATATGGTGTTGTATCATCCTGCAGCTTCGCCCCTTCGCAGCCTGTGTGATCGGTCCAATAGGGGTTATGCGCAACATTCTTCCGGGTTCTACAAAACAGATGTAACTACTTCCGGCCGTCCGCTACTGATGTAAACACAGCGTAGTAATGGCTACCTTCGGTGTTTAAAGGAGCTAACGTTACCCTTAATTACAATTTCCGATGTACACCGTATTGACAAACGGACGTCCAGAGCCCCGAGTACTCTGTTAGACAAGGTATTTAAGTTTTACGCCTCCTCATTTATTCATAATTATGAAGGTATGTAATATGTGTCGCTTTTGCTAATGGCATCGGATATAGCGATAGTGTTAGCTAACTATCAGTAGTTAGTTTAGACTTGTATGCTATCAGTAGTTTAGTCTTCTATTTTTGCTCGCAGACGATTAAAACAGTCAAACGAAGACTGCATTTTAGCGATGGGGTTATAGTACCAACAGTATAATTACTACGATGTCCTGTGTGTTTACGCTGGTCAACCGTTATGTAATCCATCAGACTGTAGGTCTAATGTGTCGACTGTAGGTCTAATGTAGACTGCTGTTCTGGCAGGTGTTTCAGATTTCTAAAATATTGTTATAATAATGATAAAAGTACTGAATGGATGAATGCTGTATCTTCTTGTCCACCAGTTTCAAACAAAGACAGGTTGACCGGTACTATCAGTGTCAGAGCAGCTTGTCACAGGTCCATGCAGAAGAATGAAAAACCACACAGCTTGAGAGTAGGCTAATGTTTAGGGATGGGTTTGGGTATTCTGTTCAATTTTGCAGTCTGTTCCAGTTCAATGACTGCAGCATAGCATGCGTTCATCAAGCCTCTCGGAAAGAAAATATTTACATTAAAACTGCTTTCATTTGACCATGAACATGTTCTCGACTATGTACACATTCTTCTGAGACACTTGATAAATGGCTATAGTCTACCTGTTAGTGGAGAAGTAAGGTAATTGGGGAAAGGTTGATTGACAGTAAATCTTTCTATTGCAACATATTTGGTATGGCATACCTCACCTCGTATTGTAATAGACTTGTAGGAAACCCCTTGTCAACAAACTTACCCCAGCAACTTTACGAGGCCAATTCTTAATTCAGCGCTATCTGAATAGTAGCAAAATTCACTTCAAAAACAATTCAAAGGATACATCAGTATCAATGTTTGTCTAATTGTCTCTTTGTGTATTTTACACAGATAGTGCAACGTGATTCAGAACCTGTCGTCATGACCTCCAGTCAGTGTTCGTGCAACACTGCTGCACTGCTCTTTCAGACAGCTCATTACTCAGAGCTCAATATCCAGGTTGTCCCCCCTGTTCATGCCTGCACAGAAACTGAACAACAATAGCACAAGCCCAGAACTGCAGTAAGGGTTGAGGCAAATGTACTGTATATGTATGTAAGAGTTAGGCTATGTATGCAGCAATAAAAATTGTAAATTGCTAAAAGAAAGTATTGTGATCTAAGGTCAGAAGCATTTTGAGGTGCAGCGTAATATAGTGGAGATTTTCCGAGCGGTAAATGGGACTGCACCCGACTACATCAAGTCTCTCCTCCAGCCTTACACCCCCACCCGCCAACTACGGTCTTCTTCTGACAACCGTCTGGTGGTCCCACCGCTCAAGAGCGCCCGGTCCCAACACAAGCTCTTGTCCTGTCTGGCCCCCCAGAGGTGGAATCAATTCCCCACCTCCATCAGAGACACTGACTGTCTCTCCACCTTCAAGAAAAGGCTCAAAACGCACTTGTTCCGGTACTTAGGAATGATTGGCTGGACCTGGGGGGTATTCCAGGTAGCAGGTTTAGTGAAAACTTTGAGTTGTTTAACCTTGAAAAGAGGCTTACTCCGAGGTTTCCGTTCCAGAAAGAGAGGTAACGAAACCTTTTGGTAAGTTTCCATGGTAACTTACTCCGTGAAACTAACCTGCTCGCTAGAAGGTTTTCCATGCCAAACTCTGCGTTTTTATCTATCCCCTCCCTCTTTCTGAGCCTGATAGCGTTGGCAGACTAGGGATATCCTTTCCTGGTTCAGCCAACCGATCTTGAACAAAATTTAATTCGCTTAGTTATACGCCGGGAGAGGATTTTAAGACTGCGATTCGATGTGCTTTAATTCCCTGATGAATACCTAGGTTAACGTTACCGTTTCCCGTCACAATCTGTAATGTATTTTAGCAACATTGTCAGCCCTTAGGCCAACATCGCTAATGTTACTCGCCGTGGACATGCACTCAGAACTGACCAAATGCTTTTTGGCACTGAAATAAAGACAAATAATTGAAATTGTATTTGGTCTTCTTCATTGCCTACAAATAGAAATCTAACAATGAGTATGTTTATTGGCTATTGTTCCCATAATTTACATGATTCACCTGTGACCATGTACCATCCTGTAACTGGTGTTTCAGCAAATCTATTTGAACATTGTAGGGGGTCAATATTGGCCAAACAACTGAAACTAATTCCCCTATGGTTTGAAGGAAGATGGGAAACTGAACAGTTTATTAACATTAACCAAATAATGCCAATACCAATGGAATTACAGTTATTCGACTCTATGGGTTAAATCAGAGCAAGAATGGTCAAAGTAAGGTTAAATAATATAATAATTTAATCATATTGCAAATGAATGAAATCAATGAAGGTTAACTCTTACCTACTCTACCATGATTATTTTAAACTAGAGATAGAAAGCAAGAGGTGAGGAAGAAGGAGTAGGACAAGCCAGAGCTGAGGAGAAGGTCTCAGGAGATCAAGAATCCACAGATGCTTCACAATTCCCTTTATACCCAAAACAACTAATAACACCACAATCTTGACCCTTACTTATCAACATGACTAGCAATGCCACAGTAAGTTACACAATGATGTGTGAGAGCCATCAAGTTGAGACTCCATCCAGTAACTCCAGATTTTACCATATGAGAGGTGGGGGCAGGTTGATAGCCTTACAAGAACAGCCTTTATTCTTCTGCCCTAAGTACACCATCTCTTGGTCAAAATAGAAATTCAGCAAATTCAACAATTAATATTGATATAGATTATTGTTTCTACAATTAACATCACCTGTTACATGCATCCTCCTGTAACTGGTGTTCCAGTAAATCTTTTTCAAGATTATCCTTTATTCTTCTACCCTAAGTAGGCCTACACCATCTCTTGGTCAGTTTTTGGCAATTCTTCATGAGGTGCAATTTGTACAACTCATTTACTTGTAACTGGGAATACATGGGATTGCATTACATTTCACAGTTCCACATGCAGAATTCACCTGCCATTAAATGAACATATCACTGTATACTGCATCCATGCTCTGTTCAACAGGATCAGAATGTGCAAATCGTTTTTTATATTCATTATTCTCATAATGTCAGTGTAACTGACAATTCCACACAAGCCTGTAAATAAAAGTACATGGGGAGAGAACTACCAGTAGCTACCATACATAATTCTCTGCATCCATTTTCTGCGGAAGCAGTCAATGTCTCTTCGTCATCTTAATCATCATCGTCATCATCCTTTGATGAAAATACCAGAACTGCATTTTTCCATCTACGTAATATAGTCAATATAGCCAAAATACAAACATTCCTGTATTTTGTCCTGTATTTTCCTGTATCTCCTCCCAAGGTTTCCTCAATTTTTTCTCCTGCAGTGAGTTTTTCTGGGAGTTTTTCCTTGTCTTCCTTGAGGGTTTAGGTTGGTTGAGGGGCAGTTCTATGGGCGTATGTGAACCCCTCGACATGCTTGCGTGTAAAAAGGGCTATACAAATACATTTTGATTTGATTTGAAAAGCATTCTGTTGGGGGAAACTGCTATTACAAGTTGAAATAGGCACCAATTGATATTTACTTTGTATCATGTCGATATATGATTAAAACCAAGGTGACTTCGAGGCTACAATCACAAGCGTATAGCTTAAGCAAAATATGTCTTACCTGTTTGTAGTATGTTTTTATATTTAATATAACATTGAACATGCTATTTTATTAAGTCTCCCACTTTTTCTTCTGTAATATTAACGGTATGGACTGGCTATTACATCAAATGTATGCATTGACTTGGCAGTTTGTCTCCCACGCCAATTGTATACGCTGCTACAGCCGTGTTGCTTTTTCTCCGTAATATGTTCTCAGATTGAACACGAAATAAAACTTATATCTGAAGTGTGGTGAAGTAGGACAAGGTTTTTTGTTGCTGGGTGCTATGGTTGATCCCAGTATCGGAGCTCCATTGATGTTGGCTTTTAATAGTTCTCATGCGCGCGCTTAACTCATAGTTGACGTACTCCGAGTTGAGTTAACAAATTCAAATCAGCTTTTCTGGAACCGAGTTTTCAGAGTTTCCAATTTTAAAGTAACTCAACTCAGAGTTCAGGGTTAGGCTCAGAGTTTGTTAAACCCGCTACCTGGAATACCCCCCTGATGTTAGTTTCCTCCAGGATCACAATGACTCTTATTGAGAGACTTGTTGCTCTTGTTGGTTAATTGTAACTGACAAAGTTATTGTACTCGCTGTGAATAATATTATTGTTGCTTGCTTTTTCTACAGGTACACACTTGCACTTCTGAAGTTCATGTTGTTTAATTGTAACTTGTATAAACATGCTCTTATGGTACTTCCCTTTGGGACTTATTTGGTTTTTCACAATGTATGCTTCACGTTTTGGCTACCCGCAATGTTTGGGGATATCTCGTTGTTATGATCAGTGACCTATGCACTTTTGTAAAGCTCTCTCTTGGAAGTCGCTTTGGATAAAAGCGTCTGCTAAATGCATAAATGTAACTATCCCTCCAACGTAAACAGCTGCAAAGTTCCATAGTCTTTGGGTCTTTTGCCAAATGATGGAGTGGAAAGGGGGGAGTGAACGTATGGACCAAAAGACTGGGGGTGGCATGTTTTGGATGGGAGATGTATGCCAATAATGACCATCAGGTCATTAGCAGAAGGATGATTGGATGAAGATTGGGCCGATGTATTTGTCATATGAATGGTGTTTCTGCCTATTCAAATTAGAGCATATTCAATAAGTGTGGAGCTAATGTGCATATTCAAATTACTTTCAAAAGAAACTTGTAATAAAAAGTTACTTTTCATTTATACTTTTACTATGTTAACTTTTATTGTGGTGTAAAGGAAAAAATTAAGCCTATTTGGGTGTATTTTGGGCATATTCGATTAGTGTATAGCTCATTTGCATATTAACATTCATTTTTAAAGGAACTTGTAATACAAAATGTTGTACTTGTCATGGGTAGTTTCATTGTGTAAAGTTTCATTTTGATAGGAGTAAAGGAAAAACATAGCCCCATTGGGGTGTAATGTTGCCTGGCCTTATTGGCACACATCTCGGATTGATGAGAATTTAACATATTTCCTCAACTACGATTTCTTAGAACTTTTAGTATGTTGTTCTGGACACCTCATAGAAATGATCTAAGCTGCAAAAAAATATGTTTTACAATTAGTCTGTTGTAAAACGCTACTTTGCCTGGACTAATAGTAACAAAGTTACATACTAGCTAGTTATAACAGTTACACAGAAAGAGACAATATGACAACGAAGTCCAAGTGGACTCAAAGAACGCAGTGTTCGGCAATCAACTGCAACAACTACCAATGTGACAGTATTTATGCCTTTCATCGCTTTCCCAAAGACCCTGACAGGTATATTTTGTCGGTAGCGTAATCTTATGCACCTGCTAACTTTAACGTTTTTTTTGTCTACTAGTAGGCTACTGAACTTAATTCCTTCTAGGAACTGCAGGTCCTAGCCATAGAAACCAGAATAATGATTTATATGGATATGACAGTAAATTAAAATGAGCTTCTTAAATTAATTTGCTGAATTCATATATTTCATTGATAACTTATTTGTGTATACTGTAGGCTAACGTTGTAATGTGTACTGTAGAGCTAGCGTTAACGTTACCTCCTGGGAAACGGTCTAACGTTAGGCTATTATAACGTTATATAAACTCATCACTGTCACACTTAGCCTAATGTAGAGAGTAATATAATTTATAAAATGCTTGAACTTCTCTGTCAATATAAGTTCTTTGCATCACCAAGCGCTGCAGATGTGTACGGAAGTGAGAAGAGGAAACGATTACATCTGTTTTCCGGTTCGAACGCTGGGCGCTCCGCATAACCCCTATTTGATAACATGGGCGCCGAAAGAAAAAGGCGGCGCTTGCAGGCGCTTCGCAGCTAATCGCAGAACTTCGCAGCCACTGTGTCCCAGGCGTAATGCTATGTAGTTGTGGTTTGCTAGCCTAGAGCTAGCAGGGGGTTTTAGCGGTTAAAATGTGTTAGCATAGACAATAGTTGCCTAGTAACCAAGATGGCTAATCATCCATATTCCTATTTTAGCTTGTTAGCTAGCCTGCTAACCTTCTTTAAATATGGCCAATATATAACGTAGGCTTTTATGATTTTAAGAAAAATTATTCAACAGAGTAATTTAAGAAGATGCAGATTTTAGAGGGGTTCTTAAATGTTTTCTCTGGCCCTTGCTCGGCCTAACTCATTCATACCCATCCTCTAAAGATTACCAAAGTTACATATTTTGCTAGTATCCACTGACAGTTAACCAGTTTTTCGCTCACCTTTTTCTTGCTCCGCTCTTCACTGGCGCCTTCGTGCGAATGGATGAGTGTGTAGGGTTGCCAGGTCCAGCAAAAAAAATCAGCCCAACGAGTGCTCAAAACCATCCCAAAATCCAGTAGCGGTTAGAACCGAAACTGTACTGTACTGTAGCGAATGGTACGTGACAGTGGAGCGAGTGGTACGTGACAGTAGCTATATGGGGTATGGGGGTGATTAGTGTATGGGGGGTGATTAGTGCCCTCACACACTCGGACAACATAAACTGCGTACTAGCTTTGCCCACAATGTGCGTGTCGTCTCAGCCTTTTTATCATTGGTTCTCAATAGGGGTGATGGCGGCGACGTAGTACGTGAGGGAACTTTGATAGCGGCGACCTATATGGCGACATTATCTTTGTAAACGTTACATTAGTGCGTGTGACGTGTAGCCCGTCTGACAAGCATGGAGGCCGCTACGCCAAGCGTCTGCAATGATGGACGCCGCTACACCAAGCGTCTGCAATCACGGGCGCCGCTGCGCCAAGCGTCTGACATTATGTGGTAAGTTAGTAATGCTATTATGTGGTAAGTTAGCTATAAACTGGTCTCAAGTTGGCAACTGTATGCTAAGTGGCTAGCTAGCTATCAATGGGAGAAAAACATGAAAGTACATGATCAAGTGTGGCTATTTCAGCTAGCTAGTGTTGGGCTGTATTGGCACCTGAATTAGACTCCGAAATTACCATAGAAAATTGTGTTGCGTGTAAATATAGTTTGAAGCAAGTTTTCATGTCATGTTTGGTATTAATTTCGTATTTTATGCATCACGTTTGAAGGATTCTTAATCTTTAGTGTTTAGTAATGTTTTCAGTGTTGTAAAATGTATATTTGCTGGTTTTATAGCCTAGAGTTTTGTCGTGCAGAGGCCCAAAAGGTGTTTACATATTCTCTTGTCTTGCAAAGGCATATTTGGCTTACTGCCAAGTACCAGTGATGGGCCATTTGAATTTGTATGTGTCAGGCAATTGTTTCTTATAGCCGGCGTCGCTATTTAAGTATGCAGGATGGGTTTACAAAAGGAGAAGCTAAACCAATGAGTTTGATTAGCCTCCTATACTTGCTCAGGTTAGGTGCGCTATGTTTATTTGCATTTAAAATACCTTTGTTATTGTTTGCTCTGAAGGTAGCGTTTGTTTCTGTATTGATTTTGTTACATTGTCATAATGTATTGATTATCTTACTATTTTGATAATAAACTATGTTTTTGCATTTAAAGTTACTTGTCCTTGTGCCTGCTTTCAATGTTTGGACAATATTATTTGCTGGAGTCCTACTTTTATTTAAAAAAAAATGTAGGGCCTATATAAATATTGGATTTAGTGCTAGTTGGCACAGCAAGTAAACTAACAATTTAGTGTAATTGAGAAGGATGTCGATACACATTTGTTTTTACTTATTCTCCAAACTATCATATTCTTACATTTACTTACATTTATGCATTTAGCAGACGCTTTTATCCAAAGCGACTTCCAAGAGAGAGCTTTACAAAAGAGCATAGGTCACTGATCATAACAACGAGATAGCCCCAAACATTGCGAGCAGCCAAAAACATGAAGCATACATTGTGGAAAACCAAATAAGTGCCAAAGGGAAGAACCATAAGAGCATGCAGTTAAACAAGTTACAATTGAACAACATGAAACTCCCCACAAGAGTGCAAGAGTGTACCTGTAGACAAAAACAATCAACAGTAAAATATTTCACAGCGAGTACAAGAATTTGAAACCGTTACAACTAACCCACAAGAGCAACAAGTCTCTCAATATGAGTCATTGTGATCCTGGAGGAAACTAACATCAGGTCCAGCCAAGCATTCCTAAGTGCCGTTGTACTCCCGTAACAAGTGCGTCTTGAGCCTTTTCTTGAAGGTGGGGAGACAGTCAGTGTCCCTGATGGAGGTGGGGAGTTGATTCCACCATTGGGGGGCCAGAAAGGAGAAGAGCTTGTGTTGGGACCGGGCGCTCTTGAGCGGTGGGAGCACCAGACGGTTGTCAGAAGAAGACCGTAGGTGGCGGGGGGGGGGGGGGGGTACGGCTGGAGGAGAGACTTGATGTAGTCGGGTGCAGTCCCATTCACCGCTCGGAAGGTCTGTACCAGAGTCTTGAATCTGATACGGGCCGTGATGGGAAGCCAGTGGAGGGAGATGAGGATCGGGGTAACATGGGAGCGTCTGGGTAGATTGAAGACCAGACGGGCCGCCGCATTCTGAATACTCTGGAGAGGGCGGGTTGCGCATGCTGGGAGACCGGCGAGCAGCGAGTTGCAATAGTCCAACTTTGAGAGGAAAAGTGCTTGGACTAGAAGCTGGGTGGAATGCTCAGACAGTTATCTCCTGATCTTCCGGATGTTGTAGAGGGTGAATCTACATGACCGGGAGACCGCAGCAATGTGGGCTGTGAGAGAGAGCTCGTCATCCATGGTCACCCCGAGGTTCCTGGCAGAGGATGAAGGGGTCACCGTCCCAGGGTGATGCTCTGCTGTATTCTTACTCAACAACGATGATAACATTGGCAAACACCAATGACAGCTAGCCTGCCTAGCCAGCCAGTTGCACAGTTTCCTGAAGGCTTTTTAAATTGTAGGTTCAAAGTAAAATGAATGGGTTAGTTACAACTTTTAATTGACAAAATTGACAACAGATGTTAAAAAAACTCGACTTTAATCGAAGGATCGCCTCACATGGTCACTTCCGGTCTCACGAGATGATAATACTTGACATTCTCTGATAATACCGATATGGCATAATGGTGAGCTAGCTGCTTATCTTCCTAGCTATCCACATAATGTCAGACGCTTGGCGTAGTGGCGTCCATGATTGCAGACGCTTGGCGTAGCGGCGTCCGTGATTGTCAGGCGTAGCGACAATCACGTAGCGGTTGTATGTTGTTCTGGAGTGTGAGGGCACTAATCACCCCCCATAGTCTTGCAGCTTTTGTTTACTGTCGTGTAACTGCCCCGCGGCCATTTTAGAATAGGAGAACAGGCTATAAACTTTTATTTAAAAAAATAAGTTAAACTGTTCGTGCTAACAGACTCCAAACCATACTTTTGATGTCTCACTACAAGCTCACCATACAAAGTAGTTGATTTAGACATTATATTGCATATAGTGTAATGGTGTGACTGTAATGTAAAGCAGACTTGTACACACGTAATGAATTAGTAACAACTTATTTTACTCAGAGTAACTGAATTTAAGCGTGCACATGAGCCACCGTTGTAGACTCTCGTCTGTAATGCACATCGTTGTGTTGTTATCAGCGCCTCCTAGTGGCGTATATCATTAATTGTAATATACTGAAGTCAATATAGGTAGCCTACATTTGCATTTCGATACTCTGAGTAAATATAGTTGTTAATAATAGTTCATTATTTTCATATGAAGCACCTTGTCAATAAATGACACCCTATGATTGCAAATGTACTTTTGGGGTATTATACATATTGGAAACTACAAACTCTCCTGGATACAAATCTGTTTAAATCACTCAGATATCTTTATCACAACTGAAGTTACATCATTTTAAAGTCAAAAGCTGCAAGACATCCAATGCAACTGCCACAAGACACTTGCGTACCACTGTCAACAGAACAGTAACTGTCATGTACCAGTGGAGGCGCTGTCACGTACCACTAGCTACTGTCATGTACCAGCGGAGGCACTGGCATGTACCATTAGCTACTGTCACGTACCACTAGCTCCACTGGCACGTACCACTAGGTGCCAGTAGAGGCACTGGCACGTACCACTAGCCACTGTCACGTACTACTCGCTCCACTGGCATGTACCACTAGCCACTGTCACGTACCACGCACTCCACTGGCACGTACCACTAGCTACAGTACAGTACAGTTTTGGTTCTAACTGCCTCTCCCAAAATGCCTGGGGCCGGTTGCACAAAATACCTTAAGTTTTTTCCTTAACTATGACATTTAAGGGTACATTTCTCCTTAGCTAAGGGATTTACTTAAGGGGGTTGCACAGAATCCCTTAAATGGTTTCTTGCTAAGGTGAAACGTTAAGGGATTTACTACATTGAACGTGATCAAAGAACTTCTATAGCCTACTCTGACGTGATTTCACAGCAGTAAAATTTGACTGTTCCCACGGATACCGCGTTTGTTCAGTTGTATCGCTAGTGGTGCATCTGCATCACCTTAGTAGCTCTAGCTTAGATCTAGCTAGCTAGCTTAAAGACCTACGAAAAGAAGGCAAGAAAACCAAATTGGTCAGAGGAGGAAAATATTGTGCTTCTACAGGGGTACAAAAAAGAAAGCACACACTAAAACGTAATTTGATCCACAAATAACTGCTAACAAAAAACAAGGAATGTAGGACAAAATTGCATCAAAAATAAACTCAAGAAGTTTGGTGAAGCGGTCAATTCAAGAAACAAGGGAGTCTGTTGGCTGAGCGGTGAGGGAATCGGGCTAGTAATCCGAAGGTTGCCAGTTCGATTCCCGGTCATGCAAATTGACGTTGTGTCCTTGGGCAAGGCACTTCACCCTACTTGCCTCGGGGGGAATGTCCCTGTACTTACTGTAAGTCGCTCTGGATAAGAGCGTCTGCTAAATGACTAAATGTAAATGTAAATAAAAAATATTGAGCTAGCTACAGTATATGATAACTTGACTGTTATGTCCAAAAAAGAGAACCAATTTCAGGAGGGAGTCCAATAAAACTGGTGATATCAACTTTACTTGTAGGTCTTGTTGCTAACGTTTAGTGAGAGCTAGCTTACTTTTTATATCAAAATTAGATCAACAGCATTTACCAGCGTGAGTCTAGGCTAGCTACTTTATTTACGCATAAATAGACCAATTAGCCTATTTGTTTGTAAACATTCAGGATGCGCGCGCAATGTGGTTGCAGAAAACCGGGAAAGGATAGCCTTTATAATGGCTAGAGAAGTACACGGATTATACAAATAGTTCGATTTAAAAAGACCAAAAAGGTCGAGTAGGACAGCCTTTAAGAGAAAAAGCGATTCCCCATTGATCTGTCACATCAGAATCTTGATTTGGGTCCCAAAAGTCTTGAAATTTGAGTGAGAATGTCGCCCGGTAGACCGCATAGTCTAACTGTGCGTTCACACTGCAGCGACGCGAATCGCTTGCCATAGCTCGCCTTCCCACAGTTCACCACGCTCGGGGGCGTTTCAAACAGATTAATGTAGAATGTAGTTCTCTAAAGTCACTGTTGTAGTTGTCATGGCCAAGTGTGCAGACTTGGGTTTACGTATTCGCAACATCGATCAAAATACAACTTGTATACAAAATACAAAACTGTTTAACAGACATACACGTTGACATGTGTAAAAAACGTTTTATTATATTACTCGAAGTCTCTGCTAATCTGTCGATGCGATACAGTAGGGAGTTCCAGCCGGGCTAGCTAGCTAGTTACCACAGAACGAAGTTACATAATGTGACTAGACTGAATTTGAAAGTACAAGCACCAACAACTTCGGCAACCTTGCGCCATACGTCGTTTAAAAAAAATTAACATCTGTACGAATACAGCTATGTATCGTACAGGACTGGGTAAGCAGCCGCACAAACGATTAGTTTCTCCTCCACCTTGAAAGCTAGAAGTGTTTACCATGGTTGCAATGTTACGAGAAACAAGAAAACACTCCGATTGGCCATCACTGGCGAAAATCGCTCCTCATTTACATAAAGTTGAGAAAATCTCAACTCGGTCGCGTCGCTACCCACAATGCACCATGCAAGCGATTCGCTTGTTGTCGCTCGCATCGAGTCGCGTGCAGCGACAACATGTTTTCCATTCATTTTCTATGGAGCCAGGCGAATCTCTTGCGTGGTGCATTGTGGGTAGCGACGCGACTGAGTTGAGATTTTCTCAACTTTATGTAAATGAGGAGTGATTTTCGCTGAGATTGCGTCCCCGTTACACTGTTTTGACGTCGTTAGCCACAGTCAGACTGGCTCACTGGCAGTGTGCACAATGTTGTATTTCACTCCATTCTACACTATAAACGTCAGGGAAGACTGCCTGCTGCCTGCTGAAGATAGCCAGGATCTCAGATTTCTTTAACCGAGCCTGTTTCATTCGTAATTTGCCTGAGAAAGCGACCTCCGTTAGCCAGGCTAGTTTTGCCCGATCACTTGGTCAGGCTATTTAAAGGTATCAGGTCAAGTGACTTTTGTGCATGGACAAATGAAACGTAAATATACTTGTCCAAAGGACAAGTGCCTCAAAAAGTTAATGTCAAGCCCTGAAATCCTAGCCTGGCTCTGCCCTCCTACATACTTCCGCTCAATTTTGATTTTGCTTCTGTATGCGTCTGGGCATGAGGTACGTAAGTCAGATGTCTCAGGTTAACTTTCTACCGGTCCAATCAGCGAACAGAGGGAGTGGCTGAGAACGATGACGTTGATGTCGTGCGCTAGTTTGTGTTGTAGTTCCGTAATGGCGGCGGAGAAAGATGCGAGCGAAGCCATTCGGTCCGTTGTGGCAACACTTCCGAATATCCATAAGCTAAAGCCGGAGCAAGAACAAGTTTTGCAGAGTTTTGTTGGTGGCCATGATGTTGTGGCCCTCCTCCCCACGGGGTTCGGGAAAAGTTTGATTTTCCAGCTACGGCAGCTAGCTCCGTTACAGTATTGGTGAAGGCGTTGGCTAAAGCGAACGCTAGCAATTGGTAATGGCAGATTCAGAGTGGCTCTGGGCAGATCCAATAGTTTAAACTTCTACAGAGTACCCGCCTACAAGGAAGTCAACGCTTGTCAATGGAGCGATCCCAGACTCTGTACAAATGAAATGTACGAGAGTCTGGTTAGGACCAGTCTACTGAAATCCAGTGGCCAGAGATATATGATGACCTGATGAACACTCCAAGTGTATTATACCCGGGAGAAGTTTGTCTTTTCCCTCCGACATGTGCAGTTGAGCATGCTTGACAGTCGTGTGATGTAGGGTGATAATTGGTCTATAGCCTTCATGTTTAGACTGCAGCACAATAGCCTAACAGAGTGCTATAGGTGTGGGATGGGTTAATTCATCTCCATAAACTCAGCCATGTTGCGGTAAAGAATAAGTCAGAGGTACCTTAAGTTTTCTTCCTTACTTTGTTTGCTAAGGTCTTTCGTGCAACGCTTTAACGTACTTTAAGGGAATCCTTAAGTAGGCTATACGACCAAGGTAAGGAGAAAACCTTAAATATTTAAGGAAACCTTAAGGAGAAGACTTAAGGGTGCTTTGTGCAACCCCAGCCAACACAGTTACGTTGCCCTTGCGTTGCCGCAACGTCATTCGTTGCGACGTTGCGACTACGTGAGAAGTGAAAGACGTTGTGAGTTCGTAACCGCGACGTCCAGGCAACGTGTTTTTGTGACCTTGTCAGTAGTGATGGGAAGTTTGGATCCTTTTACGGACTCGGTTCTTTGAATACCGTTCATGGAAAGGAACAAATCTTTTTTTGAGTCATTCGTTCATTTCAACATGACCAGGCCAGGGAATGTCTAATATGGGGAGAACTGGTTGCAGTTCCACTCCATATGAGGGCACTAACGAGCGAGTGCAGAATGAATGGAGGTCTATGGAGCTATACCCCTCAAAATCCACTTTTGTCAGAATAACATTTTTTGTGAATTCGAAAGGGGAGGCAAAAAAAAATACACGCTGCTGGGTGTTAATTTTTTTTAAAGTCGCCTTTCTGTTCTAAAAAGCCTTTTAAAATGTCAATGACGTCATACACATTGTACGACCAGAGATACTGCTTTGCGGCAAGCTCTGGTCACTTGTTGATATGAACCTGCAACCAGTCAAAATCTATTGAGCAGTCGGTACTGTTACTGTAACAAATGGAAAGCACAATGTTCAGGGCCATACCATTTTTTCATTGTACAGTATACAGCCTACAATGCACTGTACTACAGTATACATTTATGCAATTAGCAGACGCTTTTATCCAAAGCGACTTCCAAGAAAACTGTAAACTGTATACAATACTATACAGTAAAAGGGACAAAAATCAAAGGAGTAAACATGTGATCAATGTGCTTCTTCTTGTCTTTGGGCTGAGTCAGGCCAGAGCACTTCGTCGACATCACAAGCAATATTTTCCCCCTTTCAACAACCAGTTTGCTTTCTGAACTGGCTTATATTGGTTGTGTCACGTCATTTGAAACAAGTGAAATCAATTTTGAGTGGTTGCGTTTAGTCAATGACATATTTCTCTATTTGTATTTGATTGTTGCCATTTCTGTTCACGTCATCCAGTATGGATGACGTGCATTAGAGTGCAGAATGTGTTCTGAGAATGAGAATGTGTTTTGAGTTTTGCTGAAAAGTCAAGTGAGATCTGAAAATTGTGTTTTACCATGTGAAATGGTTTAAGGTATTGACAAAAGACTGCACAATTAGCTATATGAGTTCAGGCAACTGAGAACTTTGTTCAGCCAATGGGTTTTAGTGTTTTAGCAATTGAGAAAAACTGTAAAGGGAATGTGAGATGACGCTCTGATTGGTTTATTGCACGTTACGCCCAAACCACACCCATTAGTAATGTAGCTACTTCTGACCAACCCATTTTAGATTTGCACCAGGTGCAAAGTCATTTATCCCACCGGTATAATAGCAACAGCGCTGGAGTCCCACCCACAAAGTTACTTGCGCTTTGCGTTTTGATACTTGCGTTTCAGATCGTTAAAATAGGGCCCATAGTTTCATTTATAAAACTAGGGCTCTCAAGTCTCAAGCATGGAGACTCACGCATTTCAACCATTTCTCATGCTGAGAAATAAGGGATAACTTATCCCGCTAATTATACTTGTCCCGCAATTGTATATAGCGGAAAATGGCTGAATTGCGTGAGTCTCATGGCGAATGCGTGAGACTTGAGAGCTCTGGACATACATTACAGTTTTTCACGATTGCTAAAACACATTTCTTGAAACAGTCAACCATTTTCTCAAAACTGTAAACAGAAAACTAAATATTCAAACTCAATTTCCAAAACCTCTGACTGTTCTGGCAAAATCAAACACTTGCCCCTAAACCATGTAACCTGTGCTCAAAATCAAACAATGCTGTCAGATCATAAACACAGCAAATCAATATATAAACACTATGGAGCAATTATTAGACACAACACAAAAAAATGGAGAACACAACATCCAGGCCATGTAGTTCCACGTAAAGACAAATTTGTCTTCACCCATCACCCATTTACACTTTCTTGATGTATGACTATGTTTAGCCTGTGTTCTGAACCTCTCTCTCACCAACCGTCTCTGGAGGAGGGGATCCCTCACTGAATTGCACCTTCCAAGGTTTCTTAATTCTTTTCTCCTCTAGTTAGTTTTTCTGGGAGTTTTTCCCTGTCTTCCTTGAGGGTTGAGGTTGGCTGAGGGGCAGTTCTATGGGCATATGTGAAGCCCTCTGTGACATTGCTTGTAAAAAGGGCTATACAAATACTGTGCATTTGATTTGAAAATATGACAGTAACCATAACAACTAAAGGCCGATATATGCTTCTGCGTTTTTCGAAAAACGGACACATGGGAACGCCCTCGTCTCCGTGGAACGCCCTCTCCGTCAGCCCTCGGAGAGCTCGACGTGCACCTCCTGAATTTTCTAACTATCCGTCGTAGCGACGGAGAGCTACGGAGACCCCCTTGGCTGTGATTGGTCAGTATTACAGTTTTTTTGGATTGCTTAAGCACGATTTTCAAAACAGGGCCCGTGTTTTCAAAACACTACACACAATTAGCACAACCACACACCCAATTAGCAAAACACTACAGATCCTTTGCATAATTAAACACTCTTGTAAAAACTATACACTTTTGTTTAAAAACCACACTTTGTTACCATATGAAACACACACGTTTCACATTACTATACTCTGTTTGCACAAGTTACACTCTTCTGTGATAAACCTAAAACACTTTTAGCACTTCTACTTCCCTATGATTAGAGTAGGCTACCATCAACAAAGTACAAATATAATGTAAATTCACCAAACACTACACAAGACCAATGTTGCAGACTGAAGAAACTCATTTATTTCTCAACACGCCCAAAATGTTGACATGGAGATTCATAATACTGTAACAAAATGTCACTTTACGTATTGTACTGTAAGTTTACTGTAAAAAACAAACACAACAAAACTATACATTGTCTCTTCGCCTAGCTGGATCTGACCAGAGAATTTCATAAACATCGCAGGCAATGTTGTCATTAGCAAGACACCTTGGAAAGAAACGTCTTGAATGATGAATCCATCCTTGCATTGCTGCTACCTCCATCTGGTCACAGGCCTCCTCCATGGCTTGGATGAGGGGTACCTCAGCCTGGAGACGGAGATCATATACCTCACCGCCATGCCGAGAAAAACTCTTCTATAGGGTTGAGGAATGGAGAGTATGGTGGAAGATATAGGACGGTGAAATGTGGATGTTGCTGAAACCAGTTCTGAACCAGAGCAGAGCGGTGGAAAGACACATTGTCCCGACAACAATGTATTGCATATGATCGATTTGATTTGCTGCGGTTATGTTGTGCAATTGGTCCAAGAATGTAAGTATGAGTGCTGTGATGTAAGGGCCCATATTGGCATGGCGGTGGAGGACCCCATTCTGTGTAATGGCTGCACAGAGTGTTATATTACCCCCACGTTGCCGTGGGACATTGACTATAGCCCTGTGGCCAATGATGTTTCTTCCCCTCTTTCGTGCTCTCGTCAGGTTGAACCCAGCCTCATCTACGTAAATGAACTCATGCTGGATCTCCTCTCCATCCATTCGTAAAAGTCTCTGAAGAACAGTGTCAGGCAAAATTGTGTAGTTCAGTGTAGATGTAGTATACATATTACAGTACAGTAAAAGATTATGAGACAGTATGCAAGATCACACTGCTAAAGTGAATACATACCTCTGCATAATCATGCCGCAGTCGTTTCACCCTTTCGGAATTGCGCTCGAAAGGCATTCGATTCATTTGATTCATTTGAATATGTTTTTTTTTAGGATGCGTGCCAGTGTTGATGTTGAGACCTGATGGATATCGTTGAAACTGGCGTGATCATTGACAATGTTAGTTCGGAGCTGATTGAGTGTTATAGCATTGTTGGCCAAAACCATGTTTACTATCTCCCTCTCTTGCTGTTCTGTGAACATAGGAGGCCTTCCCCCTTGTCGTTCCTGACCCTCAATCCTATGTAGAAAAAAAAAAATATGTAACAGAAGTGCTTATAGTCATAGAATACAGTACTGTAAGCAGTTACTGAAACCGTGCAGATGTGTTTGATATGATGATATTTTTACAATACCTATTTTCCAGTCGAAATGTTCTTATCACACTTGCCACTGTGTATCGGCTTAGATTTGGCTGTACTCGCAGTCCAGCCTCCCTCAGCGTCAGGCCATGGTTGACAATGTGGTCAACCAGTGTTGCGCGGATCTCATTTGTCAGATTCGGTCCTCTTTGAGCACTTTCTTGTCTTCCTCTACCTCTACCTCCAGCATGGCCTCCATCTCTTCCTCTTCCTCTGTTGATTCCTCTTCCTCCCCTTCTTCCTCCCCTTCTTCCTCCTCCTTGTCCTCCTCCTCGTTCTCCTCCCCGTCTTACTCTTTCTCTGACTTTCCATTGTGCTTGAAAACTGATGAACTCACCTGCTGCTTTTTATAGTGCTTACACACCTGATTGGTGTGTCTACAATTAAGCAAACAAGTGTTTGCACACCTGATGACTGTGTTGAACCAATTGGTTGGAAGGTGCGGTAATTTGACAGTCAGTGCTTTGGTATTGCAAGGAAGTGACTTCATGATAGATTTGTGTGTGTAATGTATGTTAAGTGTGTTTAGTGTTTTGCAAATCACTGTGTGTAGAGTTTTGCAACAAGTGTGAGGTTGACAATGTGCTTATAATTGTGCAAATATGGGCTGATGTTTTGCTTCTTGAGTGTAAGGTTTTGCTAATAGTGTACTACTTTTAATTTTAGTGTGTAAGCTATCCAAATAAACTGTAAAACCGCTTGCGGGGTTGCCGTGATAAACAGGACGAACAGAATCCTTTGACCGCCATTGTTGTAAATTTTACAATTCACATTTCAGCTAAACAGTACATGTAAATCAGCATCTGAATTAAAATGTGACGAGAAATGGGCAGTGTAGTTACTGAAAATGTGTGTATTTTATTGATGAAACGGGTAATTTGTAAATTTGCTCCGACTTCTCGATAACCTAGGTAAATAAACACTCCACGACGACTTACAAAAAAACTTTGCGCCACCTACTCTTCTGGCGGTGAATTGTTTTCAGCACCCACAGCCTACGGAGAACCATAAACGAAGTCTATCCGTCCGTTAGTACTGTCAACAAAGAACAAAGAAAAACAGGGTAAAAACCCTCTGGTGTGCTGGATCCAGTCTTGAAAACACTCCACACCTATGTCACCACAGGCCAATTCCATTGACTGTAAGAGATTTACCCTGGTATATGGGTTTCGATCATAGACCTTTCACAGCCACATAGAGAAAAACTCTTTAATTGGGTTGAGAAAAGGGCTGTATGGTGGAAGGTAAACATTTACAGTAAAATATTCTGGTTGATGTTGAACTATTCTTGTATACGGACACCACGGTGAAAGCTGACTTTGTCCCAAACCACCATTAGAAACAAGTGTGAACAATTCTGAGTCATTGTGTTTTACAGATGACAACTGTGTTGTAGTTGTGTTTATTGTTTGCGGCCCGTGTTTACCATTTTGCAACACAAGTGCATCACAGTGCAAAATGTGTTTAGTGAATGAGAATGTGTTTAGAGTTTTGCCAAAAGAGTGTCTGATTTGACAAATTGGTTTAGTTCACTGAACATTTGATTCAGAGATAGGGGTTTAGTGTTTTAGCAATTGTGAAAACTGTTTTTTTCAAATGCTTACACACATTTTTTTTTAACTTGTGCTCTTCTTTTCAAAACTTAACACACAAATCCAACAATTGCACACATAAAATGCAAAATGCCTCGCTTCTCTTGCAAAATGAAGCACTGCAATCAAAATATCAGAAACACGTCTCAAAAGCAAACTTTTGTCTCATGTTGCAAACACATTTACCAATATAGCTGCAAGCAGCAATGGGGTGGCCAACAGGTCAGATGACCCAGAAGAAACTTTCGACATCCTCATAGTGTGTTCCGAATACACACAGCAAGTTTGGCGTGAATCCATCAAAGATTTGCTCAGATACGACACAACTTTCTGTTTGGCGGCTCTGCTGCCGATTTCGATTGGCTGTACCGGACAAACGGTTTCGAAAATCTAAAATCATTTTGATAGTTTGTGTGAGGATTGCATTTACTATAGCTTGTAGCTTGACTACAGGCAGCTAGCGACTGCGGTGTACCTGGCTTCCTTTGCAGTGGCTTACAGTGTCGCTAAACAGAGAATCAGAGACATGACAAGCTCGTCGGCTTTGGCTGGATTCGAACCTCTGACGTTGCCAGGACACCAACTTATCCTAGTGAGCGATTCTCAGTGCTGCAAATCACAGTTCAGTTACTGGGTAAAAATATAAGCAGTTTTTCCTGTGGCAAGCGGTTGTCCGATTTGGCCCAAGTTTAAACAGCTGTAATTCAGTCCTATTTTGACATGTCAAGGTGATTGTGGTCTGAAGATAATCTGTCCCAAATTTGGTGAATATTTGATATATTTTGTAGGAGGAGTAGGACAAAAACGTTTTATTAATTCATTCAAAATGGCGGCATCAATTCGGCTGGTATCACAAGTTAACATGTGCCAGACATGGGCTCGCCCCCCTATAGGTTAGAGGACACATATCTACAAAGCACAATAAATCTGACTCTTCTTGAGTATAGATCCCCTGAGAATGATAATTATTACCATTATACTGTTACACAGCTACTGTGGCATACCTGGCTTCACTAAACAGATAAACCAGTATCATGACATGCTTGATGACTGTAGCTGGGTTCGAACCTATGACCTTGCACTTCAGAGGAACCCGTCTTATCCCAGTGAGCTATTCTCACTGCAGGAAAATGCTGTGTTCAGTTACTGTATAAACAAAAGTAAGCAGTTTCTCCTGTGGGAAGCGTTGTCAGATTTGACCCAAGTATAAAAAGCTGTAATTCAGTCCTATTTTGACATGTCAAGGTGATTGTGGTCTGAAAATGATTTGATTACATGTCCATGAAAATAGGAGCAACGGCGAACGAGGAGTTTGTTTTAATGAAAATTCCAAATGGCCGATGCCCAAAATGGCAGACACGGGACAGTGTGATATATTTCGAGTTAGTATGCCACTTAGAATCAGAAGAGACCAATCTTGGGATTTATGACAAATCTGTTCAGAAGTTATGATGCAAGAAATCCGATGCACTGGCTAGATGTAGCATCACTATATATCGACAAAGCACAATAAATCTGACTCTGAGTATAAATCCCCTGAGAATGAAACATTATCGTGACCATTATGATTATACTG
The DNA here is from genome assembly GCF_038355195.1 of Osmerus mordax. Classification (NCBI taxonomy): domain Eukaryota; kingdom Metazoa; phylum Chordata; class Actinopteri; order Osmeriformes; family Osmeridae; genus Osmerus; species Osmerus mordax. The sequence continues at coordinate 15,651,082 of NC_090053.1, forward strand.
CTCGACAGCTACTGTCGCATACCTGGCATCACTAAACAGATAAACCAGTATCATGACATGCTTGAGACTTTGGCTGGATTCGAACCTACGACCTTGCACTTCAAAGGAGCCCGTCTTATCCCAGTGAGCCATTTTCAGCGCTGGGAATTGCTGTGTACAGTTACTGTATACAAAAAGTAAGCCATTTCTCCTGTGGCACGCGTGGTCAGATTTGGCCCAAATTGTTGCCCCAACAGCTGTAATTCAGTCCTATTTTGACATGTCAAGGTGATTGTGGTCTGAAGATAATCTGTGCCAAATCTGGTGAATATTGGATACATTGTGTAGGAGTAGGGAAAAAACGTTTTATTCATTCATTCAAAATGGCGGCCTCATCAATTCGTCTGGTATCGGGCATTAACATGCGTCAGACACGGGATCTCCTAAGATATCACGAGACATAGGAATCACTGAAATACAACAAACAAATCAACAGTTATTGGTCAAAACACAATTTTGCCTATTGTAGCGCCCCCTAGAGCTCAAATGACCCTACCTTTTTCGGACCTCTTAATAACAGGGTCATGAATCCATACACCAAGTTTGGAGTCAATGCATCAAAGATTCACTAAGATATGACCTCACTTCCCTTTTTCCGGATCAGTTGCTGAATTTGATTGGCTGTAACTAACAAACGGTTGCGAAAATCAAAGCTCCAGGGGATAACTTTTGTGAGGCTTGGTCTGAAGATCATCTGTGGCAATTTTGAAGAAGATTCGACAAGAATTGTAGGAAGAGTAGAGAAAAAACGTTTCTCCTTAACATTCAAAATGGCGGAGAATCTATATGACTGGGTATGACGTCATAGTGTGCGTTGAACTTGTCTTGATCCAGGGAATCCAATGATACCTCATTTTGGAAAATGCAGCATATGGTTCAAAGGTAACGTGTGTGAACACACCTTCAACTTTGACCCATTGGTGGCGCTAGAGGGTTGAAATGGGAGACATGAAACTTGGTGAAAGTGATGAGGGGACAGGTCCCAAAGAGTGTGCCAAATTTCACAACTTCTGACGATTTGGTTCTAGGGGCTGCCATAGACTCCCATTGCAGATGTATAATAATAATAATAAATATAGCTGCAAGCAGCGATGCGGGTTCCTCCGCAAAATGGCAAAATATTATAAACATGTACACTGTAGAAGATCGAGAGTTGGACAACAAGGGAGAAAAACTACTTAATGTTTGGCCAACAACAGGCTGAATGGGGATTTGAACTCATGAGCATGAGGTTACAAAAGTCAGTCCCTCTATCCTCTCTGCTACACACCAACTGTTGAGATTGTATGAATAGAAAGGGCAGAGTATTAGCTTTGGTCAGCTTTGGGACAAAGGTTAAGAAATGGTTGACATTTCAAGGTGAAATTGCATGAAATTTCAGAATGATGTCATCCTGTTTAACTAAACAGATCAAAATTATGACAGGCCAAAAGATAATGGCTGGATTCCAACCAACTACCTTATACTTTACAGGTCACCATGCCAGCCCATTGAGCTATTCTCAGTGTTGAATATTGTCATGTTCAGTTACTGTATAAAAAAGTAAGGTGTTTCTCCTGTGTTAAGCGTTGTTAGATTCAGCCAACGTTGAAACAGCTTTAATTCAATCATATTTTGACATACCAAGGTGAAATTGTTTGTGGTACTTCAGAAAGATGTCATCCTGTTGAACTAAACAGATAATCAAAATTATGACAGGCCAAAAGACTATGGCTGGATTCCAACCTACAACCTGATACTTTACAGGTCACCACCCCAGCCCATTGAGCTATTCTCAGTGTTGAATATTGTCATGTTCAGCTACTGTATAAAAAAGTAAGCTGTTTCTCCTGTGGTAAGCGTTGTTAGATTCAGCCTAAGTTGAAACTGCTTGTACATTTCCTATAAAAACGGGACAACGGCGATGACTGGGTTGCTGCTGTAAAGAATAACTTTCTCATGGTTTTTTAAACAGGTTGTTTGGAGTGCCATAACTTGTCATGGAAGGGAATTTTAAATCATGCCTAGCATCAGTGGGAATGTGTCCTGGCTTAGGTTACATTTTACATTTACATTTAGCAGACGCTCTTATCCAGAGCGACTTACAGTAAGTACAGGGACATTCCCCCTGAGGCAAGTAGGGTGAAGTGCCTTGCCCAAGGACACACCGTCATTTGGCAGAGCCAGGAATCGAACCGGTAACCTTCAGATTACTAGCCCAACTCCCTAACCGCTCAGCCACCTGACTTCCGGGTTACTGAAATGAATTTGTACAACAGGCAAGGGATCCACCTGAACAATCAATTTACTTCATTAGAGATAACCATTAGTTATCTCTACCATGCATAAACTACAAGTATCTAGCTACTGTGGTGAACCTGGCTTGTTTTGCAGTGGTTTACACAGTCTCGCTAAACAGATGATCAGAGTGTTGTGATGGGCTCAAATAAACACGCATTGCTATGTTTTACAACTGGAGGATTTATCGGGAGACTAGAAACCGTTTGGTCAGAATAAAAAATTAAAAACTATGCCTCTGACTGGTATTGAACCTTGATTACCAGCACAACATCTCAGCCAATTGAGCCATTCCCAGGCATGGAATACACAAAGTTCAATAACTGGATAATCAAAAAAAGCTGTTTCTCCAATGGCGAGCATTGTCAGATTTGGTCCAAGTTCAAACAGCTGTAATTCAGTCATATTTTGACATATCAAGGTGAAACTTTGCATGGTACTTCAGAGGCATGTCACCTTAAAGCTTATTAGGTTTGAACCATCCTTCAAAAATACATTTGATTTAGTGACACAAACATATTGAGGCAATGTGGACATTTACATAAATACACCCATTTCAGCCATTTTGTACTTGATTCAATTGCCTTAAGTAATGTTTTTAAATACGTCAATGATACATATCTGTACCAAATTTCAAGTCAATTTCACCTTTGGGTCAAGAGAAGAGGAATTTTGAAGGTTTTCCCAAATTATCACAGTACAGGAAAATCTATCATGGCGGACCTTATGGGTCATTGAGGCTTTTTTGTTCCTCATGAAAAATGAGGCATGCACACCAAGTTTCAGAAGAATTGGAGAAATGGGGTGGAAATGCCATCACTTTGAAAATCGGACTTTTGGGCGTGGCCTGTGGCGCCCCCTATGGTCCGATGTGGCCCATATTTGGTGTGGGGGTACCCACATGGATGTAGTATCAATGTGCCAAATTAGAAAATTTATGACCAGGGACTTTTTGAGATATTGGGGCGCAAGGAGAAGAAAAATAATAATAAGAATACCAACAATAATAATAGGTTCCCTCCTACCGGAGGAACCTAATAAGAATACCAACAATAACAATAGGTTCCCTCCTACCGGAGGAACCTAATAATAAGAATACCAACAATAACAATAGGTTCCCTCCTACCGGAGGAACCTAATAATAAGAATACCAACAATAACAATAGGTTCCCTCCTACCGGAGGAACCTAAATATAGCTGCAAGCAGCAATGGCGGATTCCTCCTAACATTGCGAACCATTGAAAAATGTATATTCTTCACAAATTGTCACTGTATAGAAACATCCATGCTGTAGACTTACCAATGGTAAGTCTACAGCATGACAATCCAAGGGTTCTAGGGGCTGCCATTGACTCCCATGGAACTAGAATAGTAATAATAATAATAAAACTAACAATAACAATAGGTTTCCTCCTTACGGAGGAATCCTAAATATAACTGCAAGCAGCAATGGCGGATTCCTCCAAACATTGCAAACCACTGAAAAATGTATATTCTTTACAAATTGTCACTGTAAAATTCCATGCTGCAGACTTACCAATGGGATACCAAATCTGAAATGCAATACCATCAAGATCCACAAGGGCTTTTATTTCAAGCCAAGGAGTGAAGGGAGGGGGCTTGGTGAGCCTACCCATTCCAGAAAGCCTTGTATCTTTGTGTATCAGGGCGTGGCCTGTAGCGTCACTTATGGGTGATATTGGGCCATTTGTGGTGTGGTAGTTACTCTTGGCCTATACTATCAATGTTTCAGGATTTTGAGAACTTTTTACCATTGCATACAAAATCGGAAATGCAATACCATCAAGATCCACATGGACCTTAGCTAAAGACCAAGCAATGAGTGGGGGCTTGGTCAGCCCACAATTGCCTGAAATGTTGTGTATGCGTCTCGCCAAGCTTGCGCGTGTGTCAAGGGAAAGGCTGAGTGTGTGAGAATGTGGAGCGCGCGCGCTGAGGAGCAGGGGAGACATTTCATTGGAAATTTCCTTAACAATTAGCCAAGCATGCATTTTTCAAATATTCACCAAAATTCAACTTTTCATCTTAAAGTCAACTTTTTCTGAGATTTGTGTACTAAACATTCTCAAGAGTCTTCATGAACTTGTGATTGAATCAGAGTTTTTTGACTAGCGGATGTGTAAAGCATTATTTTAGCGTTAGAAATCAATTAAATTTCCTTTATTTCAATCATTTTTTAACATATGAATTTGCCTTCTCACATGGGAACATGATGTAGTGTCTTCCACGTGACACACCAAGTTTGGTGTTGATATTTCAAAGATTTGCTGAGATTTGATCAAACTTCCTGTTTGGTTGCTTTGTTGACGATTTTGATTGGCTCTACCGGACAAACAGTTTTGAAATTCAAAAATCTGTTGAAGAATTCATTGAGGGTTGCTCTGACGATGATACTTGCCAATTCTGGGGAAGATTGGACAAAAAGTGTAGGACAAGTAGCGAAAAAACGTGTTTCCTAAATCTTTATTGTACAAAAAAAATCCAATATGGCGGCTGTTATAGGTTCTTGAGGCTTTTTTGTTCCTCATGAGAAATAAGGTATATCTAATGAATTTCAGAATTTTGGGACAAATGGGATGCAAATGGCATCACTTTGTAAATGGACAATTGGGGCCTGGCCGTAGCACCACCTATGGATAATGGTGCGTCATTTGTGGTGTGGTAGTTACTCCTGGCCTATACTATCAATGTTTCAGGATTTTGAGAACTTTTTCTAAAATGCATTACCATCAAGATCCACAAGGGCCTTCACCTCAAGCCAAGGAATGAGTGGGGGCTTGGTCAGCCCACAATTGCCTGAAATGTTGTGTATGCGTCTCGCCAAGCCCGCGCGTGTGTCAAGGGAAAGGCTGAGTGTGTGAGAATGTGGAGCACGCGCGCGCTGAAGAGCAGGGGAGACATTTCATTGGAAATTTCGTTAGCAATTAGCCAAGCATGCATGTTTCAAATATTCACATAAAATCGACTTTTCATGTTACAGTCAACTTTTCCTCAGATTTGTGTACTAAACATTCTCAAGAGTCTTCATATGAACTTGTGATTGAATCAAAGTATCAGTTTTTTACCGGTGGATGTGTAAAGCATTATTTTAGCGTTAGCGATAAATTCAATTTGCTTTATATCAACCATTTTTGGAGATATGAAATAGCCTTTGTACTAGTAACATGTTGTAGTGTCTTCCTTGTGACATACCAAGTTACGTGTTGATATCTCAAAGATTGGCTGAGATTTGACCCAACTTCCTGTTTGGTTGCTTTTTTGCTGATTTTGATTGGCTGTGCCGGACAAACGGTTTAGAAAATCAAAACGCCATGGGATAACTTTTGTGAAGCTTGGTCTGAAGATCATCTCTGGTCATTTTGAAGAAGATATGACAAAAACTGTAGGAGGAGTAGGCTTTCAAAGGTTTTTGATACAACCGGAAATAGCGGAAAATCTATATAACCGGAAATTGACGTCATAGGGTGCGTTGAACTCGTCTTGATCCAGGGAATCCAATGGTACCTCATCTTTGAAAATCAGTCACACGGTTCAAAAGTTGCGTGTGTAAACACAAGTCCAACTTTGACCCGTTGGTGGCGCTAGAGTGGTCTAATGGGATACATGAAGAAGGAACTGTCCTTAATGTGTGTGCCAAATTTCACAAAAACTTACCCACCAATTACATTACATTTTTGGATATATCATATACACACAGTTATTCAAAACCTAAAGCTCTTCTTTCATGAGCTCGTATGTACATTTCTGTACAAGATTGAAAGTAAATGGCAGAGATGCTGAAAATGTCATGGTAAACACGAAAACAAGATTGAAACCAAACATGTTTTTTTTACTATAAGCATTTGTGGTTGTGAATACTGTTCTATCGTGGTAATCGTAATAAGACCAGGTAGAGTCAGAGTTGGATTCATTGTCTCTTTACTTCACTCGCTTGCATACAACACAGTATACATACATTTCCCCTGATGCAATGCGGGGGTTGTACTACGGATGTCAGCGAGGAACATAATACATAACAAATACAGTATTACACAGTACAAAAGAAACAGTGTACTGTATTTTCCGCACTATAGGGCGCACTGGATTATAAGGCGCACTTGTCAATGAATGGTCTATTTTTGATCTTTTTTCATATATAAAGTGCATCGGACTATAAGGCGCATTACAGTTTTTCACAATTGTTAAAACACAAAAAGCTAAACTTTGGCACAATTTTCACAACCTTAACTTCATGTACCAATTGCTCGACCCAATTTGGCACTACTTCACACTCCCTTATCTGCATTAGACTCAAACTTTCCTTGTTTACACACTGATGTCAATTACACATCACCTTGTTGTCAAAACACTACACACAATGTTCAGTTGTTGCACACACTTCTCAAGTAACGTTTCAAAGCATCAACCTACAACACACAAATATTCAAATCTCTAAGCACTCAGGTCTGGTGAGCAATTTTCGATCAGGACTGCAGAATAAAAAGGAAGAGGACAAGGAAGAGGACGAGGAAGAGGACGAGGAGGAGGATGAGGATAAGGAGGAGGAAAAGGAGGACGACAAGAAGAAGGAGGAGGAGGAGGAAGAGGAGAAGAAGAAGGAGGAGGAGGAGAAAGAAGAAAGAGAACGGTGATCTCTAATGAGATTCGGGCCACCATGGTTGACCATGTGCTCATCCATGGTTTGAGCATGAGGGAGGCTGGCCAGAGGGTCCAACCAAATCTCAGCCGATTCACAGTTGCTGCCATCATTAGAACCTTTAGAATGGAGAACAGGTATGAATTATATTTGCCTTGTGTACTGAAATACTGCATATCAATAGAATACAGTGTGCTCACTGTTTTTGTATTTTGCAGGACTGAAAGAGAACCACACCGTGGAGGAAGAACATGCACTTTCACAGCCGAACAGGAGACTGACATTGTGAAAATGGTTCATGAAAACAACACTATCACACTCCGACAGATACAAACCAGGATCCTGGCTGACCCCCATTCAGAAACATGGGGGAAAAGAATGCCCCAGGAATGCCATGCGGATGAAACAAGTGTACAGGGTCCTATTCGACTGAAACACAGACCACATCAAGGAGTTACGGCAAGAGTTTGTGCTTGTAAGTCCCATACATTCAGCACTGACACATGCATGTATTGTACCTGTAATCCAATATTGTTCCTTTTCTACAGTGTCTCACTGTAGCCCACTGTGTTGACCCATCTGTGTCCATACTATAACTTGCATTACCATGCTGTCTGTTCCAGCGGATCCAGGAACATGACAAAGCTAATGAGCTATATGAATACATACTCATTGATGAGGTTGGATTCAACCTGGTGAAGAGGAGGTGCCGGGGCAGAAATGTCATTGGCCAGCACGCCATTGTTGAGGTTCCCTGCCAGCGTGATGGGAACATCACTTTGTGTGCTGCAATGGGTTGAGCAGGCCCGTTGACAGTACTGTACTGTTCAGAAATAAAACTTTTTTTGCCGCATGTGTGCTGTTTTATGTTTGAAAAAATTAGGCCTACACTGAGACATTTTACAAAAGTTGAAATGGCTCATTTCCCAGAGTGATTCGTATGGTGTGTTCCATTTCTAGAATTGTGTTTTCAATTTTACACTACTGTGTGCTGTAAATGCTTGGTAGTGTGCAGCAAATGCTTATTGTGTGTATTGTTATGAATGGTATGTGTGTGTCATTTGAAAATATGGCTGTGTGTACCAAATGAGAACACGAGTTGCATTTTGTGAACAGGTAAGAGATTTGATGGCAAAGAGTTATCTTGCAAAGGGAGTGTCAGGTTTAGCATTTTGTGTGTGAGGTTTTCAGTTTTGTGTGTGCAGTTTTGAGAAAGCCGTTATTGTTTTCAGAAACGTGTTAACAATTGTGAAAAACTGTAACATTAATATGAGTTCCCCTAGCCTGCCTTTGGTCCCCCAGAGGCTAGAATTTTCGATAGGTGTAAACCAAGCCCTGGGTGTTCTTCTCCGCCTTTGAGAAAATGAAGGCTCAATTGCTCTGTTTGAAAATCTCCTCTTTGTGACATCACAAGGAGGAAGGTTACCTCCCCTCTCTGCTTTTCCCGCCCAGAGAATCTGCCCCGCCCATAAGAAACTGAGCTATGACCGTGCAAGTGTTTTTATCCTCGAGAGACATCATGGCTTGCAAACTAACAAAGCATTACATTTGCTCAGTTTGGATGTACAAAGGAAAACAAAAATCTTTTTACAGTTCCTTCATCCGAGTCTTATTATCTCTGGAAATGCGCCTACACAACTTCTGTTGTAGGCGCATTTGTTTTGTATGTCTGCACCAAACACTTCAGCCACGACGGTTTCTTCAATTTGAGCTAATACAAAACTGGCCTTGCTGAAATTAAATTCTGGATCAGTACTAACTCTACTTCGTCCAGCTACTAACCTCGGACAAATAAGTTAACTAAAGCTATATCATTTTGTAGCTTTACTGTATATGGTTACCTAGCTTGCTACCCTTAGAATGTGGCTGTAACATTAGCTCTGCAGCTAACAGCTGAGTTACTGTCGCTAATGGAAAGGTAGATAGCATCAAGTATGTGTGTGAATACACATGCTGTAATGTGAGTGTTGTACACTTCTTTGTTATTTGGATAACCGTTCTGCTGTTGGTGTTATGGCGCGCGCGATATCCGCCTTTCCCCTCATTGAAATGACTGAGTGTGTACCTCTGCAAACCAGGGTTATCAGATGAGAATGGGCAAATTCGAGGCATCTTACAGCAAGGGGGGCTACAGCCATTGCGATACATCCATTGTAAACATTAGCGCATGGTGCCGCCCCTCCGCTCCTCATTAGCATTTAAAGCTACAGACACCAAAACAGCGCGTTCTGAGGAAAGCTCCTTGTGGGACTGCTAGTAGTGGCTGTAATTCTGCACCAAGGCTGAATTTCGGGAAAGAGACTTCTGATACAGTATTAGGGGACCACTAAGGCCTATATAAAAGCATCCAAAAACAGCATGTCATGTCACCTTTAAAATTTGCTGATAAGTTTGCCGTCTGTTCGAAATACAAATGTGACTTCATGAATTTCGTTTTTTAAATGTGTCTGCTTAGAATGAAGTGTTTTGTTGAGTGGTAATTGTCATTGTTGTGCTGGTTTGCAATTGTAGCCATGAGTTAAATGACTGTTACGTTTAATAAGAAGAGCTGGATTATTACACCATTAGTGTTTACGCAGTAATTAGCTTCTTTCAACTAAGAATCTGCCATGTCACTTTGCGAGGACCTGCCAAGTGACGCAAGCTCAGTGGCGTTTGAGGGGTCCCTGAATATTTAAAAAGATATAACTACATCATAGTAAATTGACGTTTATTAAGTTTATTCTTGAAGTACTTTCAATAATTCAAAGTGCACTTGAAAGTATTGCGAAGTATACTTCTGAGGAACTAAAGGAAGTATAGTTCATGAACTGAAAGTACACTACACAGGTTACTTTAGAGTATTCCAAGGTATACTTTTAAGTACTTTAGGAAGTATACTTTATGAACTGAAAGTGCACTACACAGGCTACTTTACAGTATTCCAAAGTAAACCTCAAATACACTATAAGTGTACTTGTAAGTGTACTAAATGACCTAAAAAGTGGGCCAATTCAGTTTACTTAGTACAAAACTAGTATATAAATAAGTACACTGCTAGTATACTTTAGGTTACATGATCAGAATCAGAATGGGATTTATTCGCCATGAAAGTTTGCACAGACAAGGAATTTGCTTTGGCAGGAAGGTGCATACAATAAACATATAGGGACCTAAAATTTAAATATGTGGACTATCTATACTAAGGGTACATTTACATTTATTCATTTAGCAGACGCTTTTATCCAAAGCGACTTCCAAGAGAGAGCTTTACAAAGTGCATAGGTCACTGATCATAACAACAAGATAGCCAAAAAACATCGCGAGTAGCCAAAACATGAAGCACACATTGTGAACAACCAAAGTAAGTGCCAAAGGGAAGAACCATAAGAGCATGTAGTTAAACAAGTTACAATTAAACAACATGAACCGCTATAAGTGCAAGTGTACCTGTGGAAAAAAGCAAGCAATAGTAATAAAAACAATATATCACAGCGAGAACAAAAATTTAACTAAGTAACTAACTGAGTAACTAACCACAAGAGCAACAAGTCTCTAAGCAAGAGTCATTGTGATCCTTGAGGAAACTAACATCGGGTCAAGCGAACCATTCCTAAGTACCGTTGTACTCCCGGAACAAGTGCGTCTTGAGCCTTTTCTTGAAGGTGGAGAGACAGTCAGTATCTCTGATGGGGTGGGGAGTTGATTCCACCACTGGGGGGCCAGACAGGAGAAGAGCTTGTGTTGGGACCGGGCGCTCTTGAGCGGTGGGACCACCAGGCGGTTGTCTGAAGAAGACCGTAGGTGACGGGTGGGGGTGTAAGGCTGCAGGAGAGACTTGATGTAGACGGGTGCAGTCCCGTTCACTGCTCGGAAGGTCAATACCAGGGTCTTGAATCTGATACGGGCCATGATAGGTAGCCAGTGGAGAGAGACGAGGAGCGGGGTAACATGGGAGCGTCTGGGTAGATTGTAGACCAGGCGGGCCGCTGCATTCTGAATCCTCTGAAGAGGGCGGATTGCACATGCTGGGAGACCAGCGAGCAGCGAGTTGCAATAGTCCAACTTGGAGAGGACAAGTGCTTGGACTAGCAGCTGGGTGGAGTGCTCAGACAGGTATCTCCTGATCTTCCGGATGTTGTAGAGGGTGAATCTACACGACCGGGAGACCGCAGCAATGTGGGCCGTGAGGGAGAGCTCGTCGTCCATGGTAACCCCAAGGTTCCTGGCAGAGGATGAAGGGGTCACCGTCGCAGATCCCAGGGTGATTGAGAGATCGTGGGAGATGGAGGGTTTAGCCGGGATGATGAGAAGTTCTGTTTTGGCGAGGATCAGCTGGAGGTGGTGCTCGGTCATCCAGGCGGAGATGTCTGTGAGGCAGGCCTCAATCCTAGCTGAGATCTCCGGATCGGTCGGGGGGAACGACAGGTACAGCTGCGTGTCGTCAGCGTAGCAGTGGTAGGAGAAGCCATGGGAGGTGATGATTGGTCCAAGTGAGGTGGTGTACAGAGAGAAGAGGAGGGGTCCAAGGACGGAGCCCTGTGGGACGCCAGTGGAGAGCTGGCGAGGTCCTGACAGTTTGCCTCCCCAGGAAACCTGGTAGGATCTTCCCGACAGGTAGGATGAGATCCACTGGAGTGCAGTGCCAGTGATGCCCATCTCAGAAAGTCTGGCGAGCAGGATCTGGTGGTTAACCGTATCAAACGCTGCAGAAAGGTCCAGCAGAATGATGACGGGTGACCTGGAAGCCGCTCTGGCAGACTGGAGGGCAGTGGTGACTGAAAGGAGGGCAGTCTCTGTGGAGTGGCCAGTCTTGAAGCCCGATTGGTTGGGGTCAAGCAGGTTGTTCTGGGAGAGAAAGTTAGACAGTTGGTTAGAAACAGCACGTTCAATTGTTTTTGAAAGGAAGGGTAACAGTGATACCGGTCTGTAGTTCTGGAGGACGGCAGGGTTAAGGGAGGGTTTTTTGAGTAGAGGGGTAACTCTAGCCTGTTTGAAGGCAGAGGGGAAAGTGCCAGAGGTAAGAGAGGAGTTTAGGACATGGAGAAGAAAAGTTATGATGGAGGGGGAGATGGTTTGAAAGAGAGGTGAGGGGATAGGATCAAGGGGACAGGAGGTGGGGCATAAACTAGCAGTACTAAGTGGGATTAGAATTGAATTAAATATAAAATAAAATTAAATATAAGTTGCCATAAATTACAATATAAAAATACAAAAATACAAATATTACAAAAAATACAAATGTACAAGATACAATTTTGTAAAGTAGTGCAAAAAGCAGTGTGTTTTAAGCAGGAAGTCATTAGAGTCAGTGTGGTCCCTTGGCCTTGTTGAAGAGGCCAACAGCGGAAGGGAAGAAACTGTTTTTGTGGCGTGAGGTATTGGTCATGATGGACCGCAGCCCTCTGCCGGAGGGGAGTGACTGAAACAGGGAGTGTCTAGGGTGGGAGGAGTCAGCCACAATCTTCCTCGCTCGCCTCAGGGTCCTCGAGGTGTGCAGGTCCTCGAGGGTAGGCAGATTGCAGCCAATCACCTTCTCAGCAGTGCGGATGATACGCTGCAGCCTGCTCTTGTCCTTGGCAGTGGCAGCAGCGTACCAGACGGTGATGGAGGAGGTGAGGATGGACTCAATGAGGGCTGAGTAGAAGTGCACCATCATTGTCTTTGGCAGGTTGAACTTCTTCAGCTGCCGAAGGAAGTACATCCTCTGTTGTGCTTTCTTGATGAGGGAGCTGATGTTCAGTTCCCACTTGAGGTCCTGGGAGAGGATAGTGCCCAGGAAGCGGAAGGACTCCACAGTGTTGACTGGGGAGTCACACAGGGTGATGGGGGTGAGCACAGGGTGATGGGGGTGAACACAGGGTGATGGGGGTGAACACAGGGTGATGGGGGTGACACAGGGTGATGGGGGTGAGGACACAGAAGGACACAGAAGGACACAGTGTTGACTGGGGAGTCACACAGGGTGATGGGGGTGAGTGGGGCTGTGTTCTTCCTGAAGTCCACAACCATCTCCATTGTCTTAAGAGCATTGAGCTGACTACGGTAGCCGTAAGCGGTGAGGCTTTGTAGTTTACCAAAGTCGTACTAAAACATTTTGACAGAGCGCCGTGTACCACACAAAATCGCTTCGAGGTCAGTAAACACAACCAGAATTAATCCATATATAACGCGCTCCGCATTATAAGGCGCACTGTTGTTTTTTGAGAACATTAAAGGCTTTTAAGTGCACCTTATAGTCCGGAAAATACGTTAGTAGGACAGACACCAAACTTAGGTAATTTTGAAAAAGGTGATTACGGAATGGTGTGTCTGTGTGTGCCATGAACTGTAGCATACAGTAATACATACTATTTTCTACAATATTGTCAGAATGTCTTCTTACAGTCATTGTACTGTTGCACGGTATGATACAGCAATACACCAGACTGTGACCAATCATGCAGTGCCCTGCAGTCAATGGATGCATGGGTGCTAAATTATATGTTTGTGTATAGTATACCGTGTGTTGTGCTGATAGATATTATGTGTACATTAGAACATGTGTATATTACAGTAGATTGTTACATACCTGTTATCTTTTCTACAGTCAAGGTTCAAATTATACCCACCACTGTAAATTGACTCAAATTAGGCTATTTATAGGCCTATTCTAAAGCTATGATTGGTTGGTGTTGAGTAAAGCAATGAGTGTTTGCACATGTGAGGAGTTAGTGTAAGGCACTGATGAATTAGTGTGTCATTTTGATTGGTTGTGTTTTAAAAAGGAAATCAAGAATTTTGTGTGTTACGTGGAGAATTGTGTGTTGTGTTTTGCAAAAAGTGTTTTATGAAATTGAAAACTGAGTCAAAGGCCCAAAATGTGCGTATGGTCTTGCAGATTTGAGGTGTGGTTCTGGTGTTTGAGTGTCAGGTTTCAGAAATTGTGTGAAAAGTAAGGAATTTGTGTGTAAGCATTTGAAAAAAACTGTAAACCATTTCACATGGTAAAACACAATTTGCAGATCTCACTTAGACTTTTCAGCAAAACTCTAAACACATTCTCATTCTCATAACACATTCTGCACTCTAATGCACATGTCATCCATACTGGTTAACACAAATGGCAACAATCAAATACAAGAAAGAAATATGTCATTGACTAAACACAACCACTCAAAATTGATTTCACTTGTTTCAAATGATGTGACACAACCAATATAAGCCAGTTCAGAAAGCAAACAGGTTGTTGAAGGTGGAAAAATATTGCTTGTGATGACGACGAAGTGCTCTGGCCTGACTCAGCCCAAAGACAAGAAGAAGCACACTGATCACATGTTTACTCCTTTGATTTTTTTTTTTCTTGTCCATTTAGTATTGTATACTGTAGTACAGTGCATTGTACATTTACATTTAATCATTTAGCAAACGCTCTTATCCAGAGCGACCTACAGTAAGTACAGGGACATTTCCCCCGAGGCAAGTAGGGTGAAGTGCCTTGCCCAAGGACACAACGTCATTTGACATGGCCAGGAATCGAACTGGCAACCTTCAGATTACTAGCCCGATTCCCTAACCGCTCAGCCACCTGACTTGTAGGCTGTATACTGTACAATGAACACATTGTATGGCCCTGAACATTATGCTTTCCATTTGTTACAGTAACAGTACTGACTGCTCAATAGATTTTGACTGGTTGCAGGTTCATATCAACAAAGAACATGAGTGAGTTGTGAGTAATGAGATGCAGGGTACAGTACTGTATAGGGAGGAGAAAGAACAATTTTTTTGGCAAAGATCAAAGCAGAGTAGTAATTTCTGATCAACTTTGAGCTACTATGATAGAGCATGTTTTCGTTCATCAAAAGACAATGACGGATAAATATGACATTTGTTTTGAGATTAAAAATGTACTTCTCCCTGAGAACTATGTTTTGAACAATGTGTTTTCTATTTGTTGGTGTATTGTTTACTGACTGCTTGATAGTGTATATCATTTTGATCACTTTGTTTATTATTTGAGAGTAGAGTTTGATTTTGAGCACAAGTAAAACTGGTTTGAGGCTAAAGTTTCATTTTGCAAGACGATTCAGAGGTTTTGTAAATAATGCTTGAAGATGAGGTTTTGTGTTTACAGTTTTGAGAAAATGGGTGATTGTTTCAAGAAATGTGTTTTAGCAATCGTGAAAAACTGTAATCAGAAGGTTGCCGGTTCGATTCATGGCTGTGCTAAATGGGTTCTTGGTCAGGCACTTCATCCTACTTGTCTCGGGGAAATATCCCTGATATTACTGTAAGTCGCTCTGGATAAGAGCGTCTGCTAAATGACTAAATGTAAATGTGAAGCATTCATAGAAAACAGCCTCAGAGAAGTCAAGGAACTGTGAGTAAGCATACTGAGAATGCATTTGGCACCAACACTGTGGACATGATATATACCCAAAGAGAGTACTGACAAATAAACAACAACAAATTAAACCATGATAAACAACTCAATGTTGCCCAATGTTGGCTTAGATGAGAACATTCTGCTAATGCATCCTGGAATGAAGAAGGATATTCTCAGCACCACATCAGTCTGGTGTTTTATGGAGAAAAGTCTAATGTCTCCACACAGGGTCTACACAAGGAGCCAATCCTTCAGTTTCTGAATATGGCTGCAGGCCAGGAGAAAAAGGGAAAGACAGAGAGGGAGATGCAGAGAGAGACAGAAGAGGCTGACACTGATCCTGAATATGACAGCAGTTATAGCAATGCCAGAAGCCCATTTGCTGGTCATTCTGAAGTGATTTCTGTCATGTCCCTGGGTTGGACCTGCCCTTTTCGTTCTGTCTGTTCTTTGGCTTCGGTCCCTTTATTTTCAATTACAGGCTCCTGCATTCCTGTCCACACGCTCCGTGTTAACGACGCACATCTGCGGATCATTTGCTCATCACCATCTGTATATCAACTCCGGTTTCCCATCCAAGCTTCGCCAGTTCAACGTCGTCATTATCGTCCACACCCGGTTCATACCCCTGCTTGCTCCAACCTTGTCCCGTTGTTCCAGCATTCCCCCCGGATTCTCCGCTACCGCAGCCCTGCCTTTTGTTTTCTCCGACCTTATTTTTTCCGTTTCCGTTTGGCCTCACCAATGCTCCGTCGGTCTTCCAAGCCCTGGTGAATGACGTCCTCCGAGACATGCTAAACCGCTTCATCTTCGTCTACCTTGACGACATCCTCATCTTTTCTCACTCCCTTCCGGAACACATCCAACATGTTCGGTTGGTCCTGGAACGTCTGCTTCGGAACCGGTTGTTCGTCAAGTTGGAGAAATGCCACTTCCACGCCTCTACTGTCTCGTTCCTGGGTCACGTTATTTCCGAGGGGAGAGTGGAGATGGATCCAGCCAAAGTGGCCGCGGTGAAGGAGTGGCCAGTTCCAGGGACCCTAAAACAACTCCAACGGTTCCTGGGTTTTGCTAACTTTTATAGAAGGTTTATTCGTGGCTACAGTCAGGTCGCTCACCTCCGCTCACCACGCTCACCTCCACCACCTCTCCATTCAAATGGACGTCGGAAGCGGACACCGCCTTCAACACTCTCAAGACCCGGTTCATCTCAGCCCCGTTACTCACTCAGCCTGACCCATCCCTACAGTTTGTGGTGGAGGTAGATGCGTCCAACACCGGAGTGGGAGCTGTCCTCTCTCAGAGGTCTCCCCAGGACCAGAAGCTCCATCCCTGCGCCTACTTTTCCCTCCACCCAGCACACAACTCCCTAATCAGCACCTCCTCCGGGTTGTCACCGTTTCACTGCTCCCTGGGCTACCAGCCACCTCTGTTTCCGCACCAAGAGGAGGAGATATCTGTTCCCTCGGTCCAGGTCCACGTCCGCCGCTGCCAGCGAGTGTGGAGGAAAGCCCGTTCCGCCCTGCTGCGCACCTCAGCCACCACCAAACGCCGAGCAGACCGACGACGGGTCCCCGCCCCGGCTTACACCCCCGGACAACGGGTTTGGCTCCTGGCTAAGGACCTGCCCCTCAAGGTGGCCTCGCGTAAACTGGCTCCCCGCTACATGGGTCCCTTCGAGGTCGTATCGATGATCAACCCAGTGGCTGTCCGCCTGAAGCTGCCGGCCTCACTAAAAGTCCACCCAGTGTTCCACACCTCCCTCTTAAAGCCTGTGTCATCCAGTCCGCTGTGCCCTCCCGATCCAGCTCCACCGCCTCCCAGGCTGATTGACGGTCACCCAGTGTACACAGTGAACCGCCTGCTGGAGGTGCGCCGCCGTGGACGCGGGTTCCAATACCTTGTGGACTGGGAGGGTTATGGTCCAGAGGAGCGGTGCTGGGTGCCCCGTTCCCGTATATTGATCCGGGACTTCCATCGCACCCACCCGGGCTGCTCCGGTCGGGCGCCTGGAGGCGCCCGTTAGGGGGGGGATACTGTCATGTCCCTGGGTTGGACCTGCCCTTTTCGTTCTGTCTGTTCTTTGGCTTCGGTCCCTTTATTTTCAATTACAGGCTCCTGCATTCCTGTCCACACGCTCCGTGTTAACGACACACATCTGCGGATCATTTGCCATCACCATCTGTATATCAACTCCGGTTTCCCATCCAAGCTTCGCCAGTTCAACGTCGTCATTATCGTCCACACCCGGTTCATACCTCTGCTTGCTCCAACCTTGTCCCGTCATTCCAGCATTTTGCCGGATTCTCCGCTACCGCAGCCCTGCCTTTTGTTTTCTCCGACCTTATTTTTTCAAGTCAAATAAATCTTTAATTTACCTCCTGGGTCTGAGTCCTGCATTTGGGTCTACCTGCCAGCCAGCACCCGTGACAATTTCAACACCATGTCTAGTGAGACTGCAAGTGAGAAGGCCTTCACACCATGTCCAGAAAACGATCTCATCTGGTTCCTCTTATCCTGTCTCAACACCTGTGGATGTAGATATGCTTTTGGTAAGGTCAGTGGGCTCCAGCACTGTGTTCCCAACATCACGGAAGGAGGAACAGGAAGTAAAATGAAGACTCAGCATACATGAGTCTGCTGTAAATTCTTTCTTCATTTATTGGTATTTGGTGTACCTGTGTGAAGCCAGCATCCGTGCTGTGTGTAAAGCTTATATGTCATACTGTATTTACATTGGATCCTTTTTTCCCTTTACCTTTCCACTTCTCCCCCTTTCCACCCCTCCCTCTTTCTCTTTCCTTCTCTTCTCTTTCACTCATCAGCAGTCCCCTCATCTGTCCCCCTCTCCTTCCCCAAGCCTCTGCATTTGAAATGGGATTTTCTTTTTTCTCATCCCGGCCTCCTCCCCCTCTTCCAAGCAATTTCAACCCCACTCCGCCCGTCTTACCAAAAGTGAGATTATGGTTGGCTTTAGCTAAATCAGTTTTATCTTTGTGTGTTCAACGCTACTTCCATTTCAATCACCATGTGTGCTCAAGCATTGGAAAATGTCTGCCTGGATATGGCTATGCGCATCAAATGCAGTGGAGAGTGGGGGGTGGTGGGCAGGGGTTGAGCAAGGTGTGTGGCAGAGTGAAGATGGGCCTTGTGCTCAGTAATCCTCCCTGGTGAGTATTTGGTTTGTAACAAGTGTTCCATATGTGAGGAGCCATGGAGGCCTGTCCGGCCCACTCCACACTCCACTGCTCCTTATTTGCAGTAATGCAGAGAGACCCATGAGATAAATGCCTATGGAAATGACCAAGGCTGGGGGGTTGGGGGATAGAAACTTACAAGCAGAGAATACAAATAGACAAAGAGAAAATGTCGAAGTTGCAAGGCTTAGGGTACATGCCTTCTGTGTTTTAAGGAAGGATACATAGATAGCTTGAGGCAGGTTTCATGGATTCCTTTGCATTTATGTATTGAAATATGCAAAAAATATGTCATAGAAACAATACATGCATATGTTTTGTGCTTTGATTACCAGTAGGGTAAAAAGATGTTCAGGCCTGAATAGGCTAAAAAAGTCACAGACTACATTTCATTTTTATATTGTTCACCTGTGGTGTTGAAAATATGAGTTTCCTTGGGCGTCAACTTCTAAGAGAGAGAGAGGGAGAGAGAGAGAGAATACCCCTCCATCAGATTGAACACCGGCAAGAAAAGAACCGGCCACAGCGGGTCAAGGTCGCTACCAGTTTGTTCACGGTCTCTGGACCAAAGAAGCTGACTCAATTTAGTTTAATTGAAGTCAGCCATTCAGCCAGGGGAGAGAGAAACAGTCTGTCAGGGAGAGATGAGTGGTAGAAAAACTGTCTGTCTAGCGAGAGAGGAGTGCTAGAGAAACAGTCAATCAAGGAGAGGAGTGCTAGACAAACATTCCTGTTGAGAAGTTGACTTTTAATTAAGAGACGAGAGGTTCCAGTGTTTTCCATTATCCCAGACAGAGGCCACCCGTATCTGATTAACCAGCCTGTCAGTCTGTCTATCTGTTTGTCTGTCTGCCTTACTCTGCCTTCTTGCCTGTCTGTCAGTATACTTTATCTGTCTGTATGTCTGTCTGTCTGTGTGTCTGTCTGTCTAACTGCTTCTCTGCCAACTTGCCTACCTACCTGCATGCCTGCCTATCTGTCTGCAGCACAGACTTTGTTGTTTCAGGGAATAACTCTAACTCTATTTTGATGTCTGTGTGTCTATCTGACACCAGCTCAGGACTCATAGCGGTCACATGCTATCTCCTATACACGGTCTGTGGGAGGACACTAATGCTGGGCCTTGCAAGAGACTTATTTGTATTTCAGAGAGACCAATCTGTATAAATAATGGGGGATAAATTATTACTGACAGTCTTTTATCTATAGACGGAAATCTTTTGACAAGCCCTGTGAAGATACACTCTGGTGCTTGGTTATTTATACTCTGAAGGCATTGCACTGAGTAATAGTTCCTGTTTTTGTGATGGCAAGTATAGGGACTGACATCACGCATGGTTTGATAGAGGTTGACAGCATAGCCATGTTACTTGCACCCCAGAGCTTATATAACTGGACTTTGTGTGCCAGCCTTCTCATGACAAACAAACAAAACAAAAACAAAGGACTGTTTGCATAAAAAGAAGAAAAATCGGAAGAATTAAGTAAATGTAAATCTAAGTGTTTGCCGGGTAAGTCTCAAAGGAATTTCAACAAGAAGTTAGTGGGTAACAGGAAAGTCATCATGCTACAGGAGCTAATCGAGGAGTGAGAGAGCCAGGTGGACCGGGGATTCAGCCCTAGGGTGATTGCAGCGAGACCACACTTTTCCTGAATAGGTCAGAGGAGCAGATAGAGCTAAACTAGGAGAGCCTGGTGAATAATTCATCTGTATTTTGCTCATTTACTCCACTCCAGAAGATGATGAGTCACAGCAGAAACAACTCTGATGAGATGGGTATAACAGGTAGCTAGAGACAGCAGGGCTATTCCTGATCATGTTTTGGTTCTATTTAATGGTGTGTGTAATTCTGAAACTATTTCTCATATTCATGTTCGGTTAGGAGTGAGTTTGATGCACAGCCTGCTAATTCGGTGCCTAAGATGAGAGTTTTCTTGACTTTCATTAAATGTTGAGGTAACCCTGTCATATGACTACTGAAGAGAGGGAGTTATTGGATTCTGGGGAGATGGGAAACCTAAATACAAAATTTGTGCAATAATTTTTGAATTAACTTTGCTGAATATCTACAGTGAGATAATGGAGAAAGGGAAAGAGAGAGACAGGGAGAGAGAGAAACATGAAGAAATAGAGAGTGACATGGAGAGAGACAGAGAGAGAAAAATACATTGACAGACAGGTAGGCAGAAAGAGAGACAAACAGAGGAAAAGACAGTGGGAGAGAGAGATGGCAAGACAGAAGGAGAGTTAGAGTGAGAAGATTGGTTGTAAGGATATTATATTGACATTTGCACTTTGTGGAGTACTTTGATCAAACATCTCAGAGGAATTAAAATGGAGGATCCTTCCCTGTTACTAATTAACCTTCCAGATCCAACAGGCGTCTCTGCCCTCTCATAAATTGCGGAGGGAAATATTATTCCTGGCTGAACGTGACTAGTGGTGGTAATACGATGTCTTTAATAGCCACTAGAATTGATGTATCACTTCACAGTGAGTGCAGATGCCTTTCCAGTTCACTGCTGTTGTAGAGCGTCTAATTGAAAGCAGGTTGTTAAGAATGTTAAGTCATTCTTACAGCTATAATAATGGTCCTCTTTTGAAAATGATCTTAAATCTTCAAGGCACTGTGATCCATTTGTCTTTCTTTTTAATTGGCACATGCACAAAGCCACATTACTGAAACTGGTCAACTCTGTGTGTGTGTGTGTATTTGTGTGTGTGTGCATGTGTCTGCATGTGTACATGTGTGTGTTCAGGCAGAATGGAATTAAAGTAAGACAGGTGTCAGCAGATTGTGAAAGCTAATGAAAGCTCCTGGTGACTGGCTGATATCACAGTCGTTTCACTAGTTTACAGTCGTATTACAGACTGACTGGTTGGTCAGTCTGGTTGGTCAGTTGATCAGTCCGTTTGTCAGTTAGTTAGTAAGATAATTAGATTGAGTTAGTTAGGTTGATTGTAAGTTAGTTTGGTAACAAGTTAACCCTTGTGTTATCTTCGGATCATTCTGACCCATCAGTCATTGTGACCCACCGTCGTATTGCGAGAAATTTACCGCATACAAAAACAAAGTGAAGCATTTTCTTTTAACCGTTGGGCTGTCTCAGACCCTCCACATTGCAAAGTTTAAAAGAAAATTATTTGTATTTGTTTTTGTATTGGGTAAAATTGGGTAAACACAACGATGGTTTGTTATGAACCTTTGGGTCATGTGACCCGAAGGCAGCACAAGGGTTAAATAACTGCTTATGTTTGTCAGCCAACTGTTCTCTGCTGTTTATTGTCAATATCTTATGGGCTATAATGAAATCTCCCACTGTACAACAGAAGTATTGTATGGTAAGTAACAGTGTGGACTGGGACAACGCTAATTATCCTCATTATCTTTCCCTGTGGTAGAATGTGATATTCGCCATATGTCGATTCACTTTTCACTCTGGCAGCCACTGATACACCCTCTTACACACCAGCATCTTAAGTAGAGTGCTGTGAACAGGTTCTTAATTAAAACTTCCCTGACATAATTAATTATGCAAAACAGACATTCCCCTTCAGAGATCCAAGGAGGCCTCAGCTATGAGCCTCTATGTAAGCACAATCAGTTATTCATTCATCCTCTTGTGTGAATTAATTAATTTAGTCTTTCATCCTTTCATTTGCTCAATCTTTCTACCTTTTTTTTGTTAATTAATTAATTCCTTATATCCCTTGATTCAACCAGGGCAGTCCAGCCACTGTTTCGCCTCACTGGTACTCATGCATCCACAGAATACCTCAGGATCCATTTCAGTCTGGCCAGCCTCCCAGAGACTGCCTTATCAGGCTTCTGACAGCCCTGGGTCCTCACACTGCAGGGCTGCCGTCCCGTCCTTACCCTCTGCAGCTAATGGACTCTTTAAGATGTACTGTCACACCTGGGCGGGGAGGCTGAGATAGGCGAGGAACGGCAAGGCAGGGGAGAGAACGAGGAGACGGGAGGAGGAGCAGGGAGGGAGACATGGAAAGACGTCTCAGGTATTCTGAGGCAGAACTCCTTAGAGGAGGCCTCCGTGTGTCTCTCAAAGGTAGGTGTTTGATGACACAGTGTCTAGGAAGCAGACCTGGAGAAGCTACTCAGAAGAACGCCTCTTAAGAGGAGCCTGTGTTGTTCCTCCCCAAACTACTTAAGAAACTGATTTATTTAGCTTTTTCATTCTCACGACAGTTCAATGGCCGGTCAATGAAGGATCACGGAGAAGACACCACTGGCTACTGTGAAGGCAATTATGAAGCCAAAATAACAAAGAATAAGCTACACATTTTTTTCATTTGTTTTAATCTCATTAAATTGATATCAGTAAACAACTTGAGCTCAACATTTCATTATTGTTTTTTGTTACTGTAGACATTTACATTTATTCATTTATCAGACGCTTTTATCCAAAGCGACTTCCAAGAGAGAGCTTTACAAAAGTGTATAGGTCATTGATCATAACAACGAGATAGCCCCAAACATTGCGGGCAGCCAAAACATGAAGCATTGTGATAAACCAAATAAGTGCCAAAGGGAAGAACCATAAGAGGATGTAGTTAAACAAGTTACAATTACATTTAGTCATTTAGCAGACGCTCTTATCCAGAGCGTCTGGATTAAACAACATGAACCTCAAAAAGTGCAAGAGTGTACCTGTAGAAAAGCAATCAACAGTAAAATATTTCACAGCGAGTACAAGAATTTAACGTTTATCAAGTCATCTGGCTGGCAGCTTCATAAACATTCTCTAGGGTACGCTTAGCTTCAGTTGGGTAAATTTGTTCTGGTGGTAAGACCTGCAGACCTTTTCTCACCACAATCAGATTGGTTCTGTGCTGTCCTGAGCTCAGCCTCATATTTTCTCTAGATATTATATGGTGTCACAGCCTGGTCCTCTCACTAATGATCAAATCATAGTTCTGGCCCAACACTGTATTGGATTTCCATTTGTACGGAGGAGACTGTTAGCAGGCAAGGAGTGGCAGGGGAGGTGGGGGGAAGTGGAGGGAGGGAGGGGTGCATGAAATGACTTTGTTCCAGAGCTTGGGTCCCTGGGTCTTTCCTCCTAATGATCTCCTCTGATGTGCAATTTCTCTTCAGCCTCCCTTCCCACTGGAGAGGAGAAGCTCTTAGATGATCTGCCACAGCTATGCCCACGATTATCTGCCTCTCCTCTCCCTTTTCCTCTCCTCCACCCCTCCTCTCCTTTACTCCACCTTTCTTCTCCTCCCTCTTCTCACCACTCCTCTCTCCTCCCTTCCTCGAATGAAAAAAAGGAAAATAGATCATATACCACACACATTACAGATACAGGCTACTGTTTATGATTTGTTTAGGCATGCTGATTGAGGCTGGAGCGTCTCACCCTGTGCCCTTACACATGTGTCTGGAATACATTTCAGGGTTTTTTGACAGTCCACTGGTGTGTGTTATCACTGTGACCTCAGTGCACCTTCTCAGACCTTATCTCTGACTTACTGCACTAACCCTCTCCTTTTTTTGCTCTGCTCTGCTCTCCTCCCCTCTGCTCTGCTCTCCTCCCCTCGTTCTCCTATCCTCTAACCTCCCCTCTTTTCATCTGCTCTGTTCTGCTCATCTCTGCTCTCCTCTCCACTGCTCTGCTCTCCTCTCCTCTTAGATGTAAAGACTGACTCCTGAAACAAATGGCCTCTGTGCTCTAGTGACTCTGCTCTTTATCAGAATGCACATTCTCCTCTCATCAATAATGCACTTGAATAAACTGAAATTAGGTCTTTTACTGGCCTACTTCCCCTCCTCTCCTTCACGTTCCTTGTTAGTTTGTTAATTCTCTCTTCTTTCGTCCTCCTTCTAGGCTGTCAGAGAGAGAAATAGAGGGAGAATGAGAGATAGAGAGAGAGAGCGCAAGAGAGAAAGAGAGGGAGAGAAAGAGATAGAAAATGAGAATGAGAGAGAGCGAGCTTGAGGTAGAGTGATGAATAATTCAAGCCTGTAGATTTATGAGTTCTAATCTGTCTTCTATAGAGCAGATTACAGCAACAACACAAAGGCCCTGGTGGAATTAGAGGGAAGGCAATGCTGGGTGACGCTTCCAGACTGCGTGCTCGAGGTTTAACTGTCGTGAAGAACCACAGGCGTGACATGTGATGGAGAACATCCAATAAGACGGCTGTAAAAATTACACCGGAATGGGTGATAATGGTGAGGAATGGGTGATATGGGTGAGGGAATGGCCTTCAGTGATAAAGTGTGTGTGTATGTGTTTCATTCAACTGTCAATGATCTGCGTTTGTTTTGAGGATGATGAGTCACAAACAGATGAGTAGAGCCCCATCCTGTCGCCGAGCAGAGCTCAGACACGGAAACACTTCTGAATAGTGGAGAAAAGAGAAGTGAGGCACCAGAGACTGCAAAGAGACGAGCTGTATGCAAGTAGACTGCAGAACAACGATTACTGCTGAAGAGATCACAGTCAATGTCAAATAAAATAAAATAAATAAAAATTAATTGCTGCTGAAAGATTCTTTCTTTCACACTCTGAAAATTGTGTTTCTCTTTGACTCAACTGTAGCCTTATACACATCAGCACGCATCCTTCTACCCTGTTCCATTTTACATAAAAAAATTAGATGCAATTAGCAAATGCTTTTATCCAAAGAGACATACAAATAGTCAATTTCGAAAGTACAGCAGGGAATCAAAGGTAAGAAGTTCAATTATGATTTTAGTGGTCAGAGTCAAAGAATGGATGGTGTTTTACCAGGCAGGCACAGTGTAAAATAACCACATTTTGAAACACCCAGACAGGGTCCATTCCCTGACATCAGCTTGGGCGGGCTCCTACATCAAAGAGGTGTCCAGCAGACGGAGGGAGTGCTCTGGGAGCGTCCAGAGGTCTGACCCAGCCAGCAGCTGGAGGCCTGGCTGATCCTCTAAGCCTACCTGAGCTGTGCCCTGTCTGCTGTTAATGATGATGAATGGAGCTGAGCAGAGGAGAACTAATGAAGCCAGGACTACAGAGAGAGGAGGCGGGAGGGCTTGTCTTGCAGGCAGAGGGGGGGCTCCCCCATTTACCTGTCCTTGAGAAACACCAGTGTTACAGTTTTTTTCAAATGCTTACAGACATTTTTTTTACTTGTCCTCTTTTTTTCAAAACTTAACACACAAATCTAACAACTGCACACACAAAATGCAAAATGCCTCGCTTCTCTTGCAAAATGAAGCACTGCATTCAAAATATCACAAACTCTTCTCAAAAGCACACATTTGTCTCATGTTGCAAGAGACAATTATATTACATTTTTGGATATATCATATACACACAGTTATTCAAAACCTAAAGCTCTTTCATGAGCTCCTTTGTACATTTCTGTACAAGATTGAAAGTAAATGGCAGAGATGATGAATGAAATTCATGGTACGTAAACACGAAAACAAGATTGAAACCAAACTTATTTTTTTACTATAAGCATTTGTGGTTGTGAATACGGTATAACACAGTACAAAAGAAAGAGTGTAGTAGGACAGAAACCAAACATAATTTTGAAAAAGGTGATTTTCTGAATGGTGTGTCTGTGTGTGCCATGAACTGTAGCATACAGTAATATGTACTATTTTCTACAATATTGCCAGAATGTCTTCTTACAGTCACTTTACTGTTGCACGGTATGATACAGTAATCCACCAGACTGTGACCAATCATGCAGTGCACTGCAGTCAATGGATGCATGGGTGCTAAAATTTGTGTTTGTGTATAGTATACCGTGTGCTGAAACAGCTATTATGTGTACATTAGAACATGTGTATATTACAGTATATTGTTACATACCTGTTATCTTTTCTACAGTAAAGGTTCAAATTACAAACACCACTGTAAATCAACTCAAATTAGGCTATTTATAGGCCTATTCTAAAGCCATGATTGGTTGGTGTTGAGTAAAGCAATGAGTGTTTGCACATGTGGGGAGTTAGTGTAAGGCACTGATGAATTAGAGTGGCATTTTGATTGGTTGTGTTTGAAAAAGGAAATCAAGATGCTTCTTATTAGAATTGTGTGTGTTACGTGGAGAATTGTGTGTTGTGTTTTGCAAAAAGTGTTTTATGAAATTGAAAACTGAGTCAAAGGCCAAAAATGTGCGTATGGTTTTGCAGATTTGAGGTGTGGTTCTGGTGTTTGAGTGTCAGGTTTCAGAAATTGTGTGAAAAGTAAGGAATTTACATTTAGTCATTTAGCAGATGCTCTTATCCAGAGCGACTTACAGTAAGTACAGGGACATTCCCCCCGAGGCAAGTAGGGTGAAGTGCCTTGCCCAAGGACACAACGTCATTTGGCACGGCTGGGAATCGAACTGGCAACCTTCAGATTACTAGCCCGATTCCCTCACCACTCAGCCATCTGACTCCCAAGTATTTGTGTGTAAACATTTGGAGAAAAAAAACTGTAAATATGTGCTTATTCTGAGTGAAAAAGAGAGAGGCAGTTCGGAAAAGGTTCAAAGATCTTTTGACTTTACCTTAATCTTCGGAATTGATGTATTTCCAGTGAGAGCAATTGGATTCAACAATACTAAGGGTGTTCATTTTGCCTGATAGATAGTAAGTGTGTCTTTCTGTAATCACAACTACATCCAAACAGAGACATGGAATTAGCAGTTGTTGGATAGTAAGTTACAGTAAAGTCTGTGGAAGTACAGTGATGGGAGCAGAAGAACAGAACCAAGCAGACGAGGCTGCAGATGCCGGATATGACCGTGTGCAGAGCGTTGTAATTTCCCCTTACTCAACATTTTAACAGGCTGCATTAATCACCTACCACAATATTTCACTCTCCACCCCTCCCTTTCTCCTTTCCTCCTTTCCTCCTCTCTCCTTCCCTCCCTCCAGCCCTGTCCTGCCCTAAACGACGGTACCAGCTGCAATGAGACAGACAGAATGGTGAAGCAGAGATAGCAAATTGGCGCTGGAATTTTCTTTACCAAATGACCGTATAAATGATTACAAATGCAAATGATGGGATAGTAATTTGCCAGAGGAGAGGAGTAGAGGAGAAGAGGAGGAGCACGTGCATCTGCCTGATGAAACACAAGAGAGGAGTAAGCTGGGAGGAAAAACATCTGATCAACAAAAGTGCCGGAAAAATAGCACTGCATCTTCTTCTTGTGCAGTTGTGTCCAGTGCAACAACAAAAAATTGCCAATGATGAATGTGTGAATCTAGCTAAGGCGTATTGATTTTGAAGCCTTTCAAAATGTAGAGCTTTTTTCACCGGAGGTCAGTCACTTCAGGCTATGTGGGATGCAAGGGCGTAACCACGCACTCTTTGGAGGGGTCGTGTGTGTGTCCCCCCCCCCCCCCCCCCCAGTATTGAGAAAATACCAATCTTTCCCCCCCAATATGCAGCAGAAAATATGTAAAATACATGTTCTCCTTTTATGAACCCTGTCAATGGATCGGTCTCTTGTTATGTCTTATTTATTTTCCATTTATTTCTGTTTGCTAAGAAAAACACAATTGTGTGAATCCCCCCTCCTACTTGTAGCCTACACTTGTGTGATTTCGTTTGAATCCACCTTACGTCTTTTCATATATAAATATAGAATTGTAGGGAATGCACTTAACAAACAAAAAAATTCTTTTGGACCCCCCCAATGTCTAAACCATGGTTACGCCCTTGGTGGAATGATGTGATGTGTCTTGTTGCAGAAGGGGGGAACTATCAGGGGGGATGACGTGTCTTGTTGCAGAGGGAGGGAAAGGATAGGAAGATGTTGTGGTGGAGACAGAAGGTGGAAGATAGACAACCATCCTTCTCTCCATGCGTGGAGATTCTATAAAGCACCGTCTGGTGCTTGTTGAACAGAGAGAGGAGGAGACGTGTTCTCATCCGGGTGCACATATAAAGGAATCTCTTTGAGCTGGCTGGCAGCTCATCAAATGCTCTTCCGTCACTTTTGATGAGGCCTGTGGATGGTACTGTAGCTCAGCATCAAAGCCTGGCCTTCAGTCTGTCGTGTCTGACGTCCTACAGCCCACACCTGTCACTGATGTTAATTTGGAAAACACTTGAGTTAGAAATAATTTACTTGAGACATAGCAATTCCTTCATGTCCACTGTAGTTCATGTATGTCCACAATGGTTTTGGGTTATGAAGACGTATTAGAAAGTACCCAATTGCTGTGAAAGTAACAAGTCAATTACGTGAATCGCCAAGCACAAGTTCAAGACAAAATGATAGATCTATAAGGTACGGTTGTCTCATACACAAGTTGAGCATCTCAGAGGACTGGACAAAGAATACAGGAATCAGGGCAGTACAACGGTACTTAAGAATGATTTGCTGGACCTGATGCTAGTTTCCTCCAGGATCACAATGACTCTTATTGAGGGACTTGTTTCTCTTGTTGGTTAGTTTTAACTGATTTAAAATTATTGTACTCGTTGTGAAATATTTTACTGTTGATTGCTTTTCTACAGGTACACTCTTGCACTTTTTGAGGTTCATGTTATTTAATTGTAACTTGTTTAACTACATGGTCTTATGGTTCTTCCCTTTGGCACTTTTTTTTTTTTTTTTTCGCTGTATGCTTCATGTTTTGGCTACCTGCTATGTTTGGGGCTATCTCGTTGTTATGATGTGACCTATGCACTTTTGTAAAGTTCTCTCTTGGAAGTCGCTTTGGATAAAAGCGTCTGCTAAATGAATAAATGTAAATGTATATAGTATCACAATGTTTTTTTTTACTCTCACAAGAAACGTCAGGGGGATGACAATCAACATAGCCTTTGCAAGCACAGAAAGAGGACGCCTCATGCTAGATAGCTTTTGTTTAGGCTTTAGGTAGGGCTCCAAGAAATGGCCCTGACGTTTCATGTTCTCATGAGCTAATATAGCAGGGTATAGTTCAAACATTGTTTATTTTATTCAGAGCATTCCAAACAGTATAAAAGTAATAAAGTAATCATTAGTTATAATCTTTATAATTATTTTTAACTGATCAGTGGTTAAGGACAGACCTCTTCAGTTAATAACTTTGCAACCACATTACCCTTTTTGTTTATTTATTTTGTCCAATTGAGATGACATCCTTGGCTTTCTTATGAAATCACAATCATAAATGTGAACGACCTGAGGAATCTCTGTGTCATTCAACTTAGTTGATGAAATTACAGATGCATAACAATAACAAGAAACAAGAAAAACCATGTTGTGATATATTTTCCTTCCAATATGTTTATTTATAAAGCTTTCGTTGTGTAAAATGTAAAAAGAGTGTGTGAGAGAGAAAGAGAGAGAGAGTGTGGAGATTGCTGAAGAACTCTGTGAGACTGAGTAACTTAGAAGTGGCTTAAACAGTGTGGTCTCTTCCAGGAGTCCTGCTCATCAATGCAGAGCCACGCCCGCCGGCTGCTATCACCACATGTTGGTATCTCTCTAACGAGAGGATTCCTTCTCCATCCATCACCAGCAGCGTGCCGAGGCCAGGCTGCTCCGCCCAGGTTGCTGTAAGCAGCACGGTGCCCGGTGCTGATACAAACTGACAGAAGGATTAATGGAGATTGTGTCTGAGTCTCTCTCGTGTGGCTGAACACCAGAGCTCACTGCTCTCCTGTTCAATCAGGAGCCGGACTGGGAGCCCAGAGACCTGCAATGCCACACCGGAGGCCAGAGACATTTCAGGGCTGCACAGAGTTAGATCTGGCCACCGCAGAGCTCAGGTCACTTACTGTTTGCAACGACTGTGAAACACTTAGGTGCTCTTGATTTGCCTTACCTACTGCAATAAAACCATTCATTCGGTTCCCAGAAATGCCAACTCTGAACAAACGCGCCTCAATTACTTCCACATGCTTTTGTGTAATATAGCTCTGTAGTTGATTTAGTTGATCTAGGATCAGGTGTGTCTCCGAATTATTTTATACAAAACTCTCTAGGATTTTTATCTCAATGACTGTTTCAGACTTGTGGCCTCTTTCACACTCAGAGAAAAACATTCTATTACTTGCCTAATTTTCACAACTCAGAGATGATACACTGGGCCACCAGACCAGAACCCAGGTCTGGTTCTCCTCTGAGTTAGTGCTCCCACTTACTCCTTCCTGTTCCTATAAACAGCTGTTCAGCAGAAACCCCTCCCGTTACAATAGATACGCTGTCTCACGGCTGACAACAACGCTTGCAAAGACTGCTAAGTACTTCTGCAGGGATTTCTTCAGCCAGTGAGAATTAATTGTCTATAAAACTGTTGGATGCAAAACAGACTGAGAAAGAGAGAAATTGAGAGAGACAGGGAAGATAGCACAATTGATTTTCAGTGATTGCTAAGGGTCTCTGATCCTAGCGAAAATGCTGTGTAATCATGTTATGGTGGTCATAACTGAGCCGAGGGCTCTACTGTAGAGGCACAATGCCTTTTAATATGGCTCTTAAAAAAAACAACCCTGAAGACATACCAGGATTCTCACGTCAATAAGTGAATAAGATAAAACTAGAGTCTATTAATTTCCCAGTGTGATATCTTGGAGATCTGAGCAGTCTTGATTTGTGTGTCTGGTCCTCTCTGCAATGTTGGTAGACTGCTGTAAGGGTAGATGTTTCTTATCTGAACAAGAATTGGACTTCGCTAGTTTTATATTCCAAGCTGTTTTGCTCTGCGTCTAAACATGTTGAACACATAAAATAAGTTGAGCAATGGATGTTCTTAATGTAGGTGTCTCTGTCTTTCTCTCGCTTTCCTCTCTTTCTGTCTTTCTTTTTAAAAGACTGAGGGCCTCATTTACTAACAGGATTGCGCCCATTTCAGGCGTACAATAGCGGGTAAAGACATAAAACAATTCACTTGAGTAAAAACACAGATTACCGCTGCTGGGAGGGTATAAGGGAAAGTGGGCGTGTGCCGCAAAGAGATGGGAGGAGAGGTGTATTTCTTCCTTGTAACATGTTTATGTTAGCTGTAACTTCGTGAACAAATATTTTTATCTCCAGTTCGCTGAACCTTCTTTTTCTTTTCCTCGAATCACCCATGGTGGCAGTAACATGCAGGCGATTTCTCCTGTCTTTTTACGGCGCGCTAATTAACATTAAAGGGCGGAGTAAGGCGTTGATTGCCCGACGAGGATCTGGTTTGAGAAATACCACGCAAAATGCGGAAATACACTGTGCGCTATTTGCGGTTGGGCAAAGGCGCAGATTAAGCTGCGGTCGCGATGTTAGTAAATGAGGCCCTGAGTATCTATCTTTCTCTCGCAGAGGTCCTGTCAGACATGGCTGTCTGCCTTCTGCCCGAGCTGAAGGAGGTTGGTGGAGAGGGGGGATGGATAAAGGAGGAGAGTATAGAAGGGGGAGGAGGGGGTGGCACTGTTCAACACTGACCTGTCAGAGTACATCACGCTAGTACATCACACATTCACATACTCTTTGTCTCTCTTTCTCTCTCTCTCTCTCTCGCTCTCTCTCTGTCTCTCTCTCTCTCTCACACGCAAGCTGTTTCATAGACTGTAAAAGAGACAGCGGAACAGTACAGACATAAAAGTATTTTACGTAAAGTAATTCAGAAGCTTTCAAATTGCCTCAGAGTTGGCCCTGTTGGGACTGTTGCATTGATTTCAGTGCAGTGGCTGAGTAACTGACTCAGGTCTTCCGTACAGACTGGGTGTTACAACCACAAAGCCACAGGCCCATTCAAACACTAGACGTCCTGTCTCTGTGGTTTGCTGTGGTGTGTGGATCAGACCAGGGCTTGTCTACTTTGACACCACAGAGCATTAACCCCTCTTTTTTGTCTTCCCTCGCACCCCCCTTCCCGTGTCCTCCTCTCCTTTTACCCCCACTCCTCTCTGTGTCACCTTCTCCCCTGCTCCACCATGTCTCCCCATTCCTCCCTGACTGTGTTGACCCCCCCTCCCTGACCACAGGGAGCTGTCCTCTCTGATCTGGTCATGCCAGGGGAGGTTAGAAAATACTGCTCTTCTGGCTTAAACTATCTCTGTCCGTGTCCTTGTCTCTGTCCCTGTCTCCCTCTTTGTCACTGTCCCTGTCCTTGTCCCTTACTTTTTCTCTTAATTTTTCCCCTTTAGTTCTTTTTTTCTCTCGCTCTATTTCTCTCTGTCCTCTGTCTCTTTCTTTTCCTCTCTCTGTCTCTCGCTCTCTCTTTTTCTCTCGGTACTCTTTTTCCCTTTTTTTCTCACATTCTCACTCTGAATCAGTACATTTCTCTATATCTGTTTCTCTCTCTTTCCCACTTCAATTTCCTCATATTTCTCTCTCTCCTCTTCTTCCTCCTCCTCTGTAGCCTTTTCTCCCTGTCTTTCACTGTCTTGTTATCTAGGTCATCTTCACTGCGGAGTCTCCTGCATTAGGCAGGCTGAGATGCTCGTTACTCAAGATGAAGAGAGAGAAAGAGAAACAGAGAAAGAGTGAGAGAATGAGGGAGAGAGGCAGAGGCAAATAGAGAGAGAGATAAAGATAGATAGAGAAGAAAGAGAGAGAGAGAGAAATATCCACACAAACACTTACAGTAAATGCACAGCTCTGACTAGATGATGGATCAAAACTCCAGGACCACACTGACCTGCAGTATCACACAGATTAGTTTATCTGCTTCTCATTCTCGCTCAATACTGCTTTCATTACAGGCCTCCAGAAAGACAGAAATAATGTTGGAATATTTACTGTGCACTTTTGGTCTTTGATTGTCTGTTGTATATTTGAGATTCACTATTTGCATGTTACTTTGGATGAAAGTGTCTGCTAAATGAATAGTATCTCAAATGTCCTATGTAAGATTGAATATATAATGATGAAATATGTAATGATGAAATATGTAATATGGAATTATGTCAAATGTAATATGTAATGTGTCAAATGTTGTGTAGTCCAGTAATGTGGTATGAGGGTGTCTCCAGAGCCTGCTCTAACCATCCCTGTGTGAGGACTACAAGGGTGTCAGGTTCTGAGGACAAGACTGATAGAAATGTTAATGTGAGGTCTGGTTCAGTTAGCATCCCTGGTGTGCCAGGGTGAGTGTTTCTCCTGGCCAGCTCTTCCCCTCACTCCCCGGGGCTCAGAAAGGGCACTGCAACCCTCCTGTAAGAGAGGAGAGAGAGGCGATGGGGGTGACAGAGGTAACGGATGAGCAGCCAATTGCCAGCTTCATGGAGCTGCTCTATGAGTACACGCGCACACACGCACACACATATATACAGTACACACACACATAAATAAACAGTGCATGCACATTCACACAAACACGCACAGGTAAACACACAGAGAAGCACTGTATGTAAATACAGACACTAACTCACAAATATAAACACACTCATGTCTGCACTTACCACACACACAGACATACACACCCATACAAACACACAGACACAAACACAGGGAGTCTCTGTGGTGTGTAGGTATTATGAGAATGAGAGCCTAGTAGTGGAGTGTCAGCTTCGTAGAGCTGCTGTTATGTGATGGACGACACTGGAAGGGCAGAGGGGGAGGGTGTGCCTTGCTATTGGTCACATCTGTCTATTAATCTTTTACTACATAACTCCATCCTGGTATTTGATTATCTAAGTAGGTTTGGTGGAGCAGACCACGTGTCAGAGAGATTGGACAGAAATCTGCATTTTTATGACATCCATGGAGCTCCTTGACAGATAGGCAAACAGACAGGCTCAGGCAAACATGCAGACAGACTGGCAGACAGACAGGAAGGCAGGCTGGCTAGATGGGAGGCAGGCAGACAAACAGACAGACAGATAGGTAAACAGGCAGACAGGTAGGTTGGCAGGCAGACAGAGTTAATCAGGCAGGCAAACAGACAGATAGGCAGTGAGGCATTATCTTTCCTATATCTCACAGAATCATGGTAAAACAGCTACAGTATATTAACTATCTCCTCAATGCATATGATATATTTTCGGTGGAAGCCAGCTGGGCTCAGGATTATCTGTATTGTTTTCAGTTTAATCACAGTCTGGAGGTGTTACTCTATTGAGCAGAGCAAGCCCAAATATGAGAGGAGTGAAGAGCAACAAAGTAGGTATTTTCAACTCCTGTTTCCATTCTATATTATGTCCCAAGGATAATGTTCGTTTCCATCTTATCTTACAACCATATAGACCCACATAGTGTCTCTTTCACAGTGCTTCTTCATCTGGTTGAGATTTGGCAGTTGCTGACAGGCCTATTAAAGACAGTCCAGCAGTCCCAGTCAATGTTGTCACTGTTGTTCAGCCATGCACATTCTCAGGATGTTCCTGGAACATAAAATATTATATAGGATGTGAGTTTGCCTTTCAGTCCACCTCTCATCACTGGACATCTCCCTCCTCCCTCCCACAAACCAATCACATATGGAATGTAAAGGCAACAGCAAATAAACACTGATAAAAGACACACCAATCAATAAGCAGCCCTGAGGAGGTTTCCCTCACGGTGCTAACAGTAATAAAGTCGACTGAAATAAAAGTTACTGCCCAGGAGATTGCAGGATACTGCAGCGTCTATCTCTTTTTCATTGTCTTTGATGGCCAATTTCTGACTCTATTAGGAAATAATGATTGCAAAGCATTCAGGGGAGACAAGCAACATACCAGCACATCATCCAAGGGTCCAGATAGGAGCCGCTTCATCCCTCACAGGGCTCTGATGCGTTGGATGATTGAATGGTTAAGGCAGTCCCCCATTATGAGCCACTGATATTACCAAGAGATGCAATCTCATCTGTAGCCACAATCCTGTCACAGCCTGTTGGATGTTAAACATATGCAAACAGCTCCTTGAATTAGCCCACTGGCCCTCCCGCTACACACCAAGATTGATCTCCTGGTCGTGCATGATGTACTTTCAAGTGCTGGGATATTGAGGCAGGCAATTGAGGGGGACAGCGACAAGACCTGAGGTATGGTAATAGAGGAGTCTAAGTGGGATCCTTGGAGGATCCCACTCCAAGGATCCAGTTTGTCATTGGGGGTGTAGGTTGAAGCAAGGCTAAGGTCAGGAGTTGAGGTCCTTCACAAAGCATTATAGGACAACTTATACTTACCATATTGAATCACTATTGTATGAACTACATTCACGCAGTACATAACCCTGACTCATCCTGGCTGAGAGCAGCGGGAGGCTTTAATCTGTGAAATCTGTTCGCATGAAGCCCATCAGACAGCGTGAGAGATCTGGAACTATCACACAGATACAGGCTTTCATATGTTTTTATATTTCTTGCTCAAAATCTAGAGAGATCAGTGTGTCAGGTCAGACAGTCTCTCTCTATATCCCTCTCTCTCTTTCTCCCCCTCTCTTTATCCCTCTCTCTCACTCAATCTCTCTTTCTATCTCTCTCTCTTTCTCCCTCTCTCTCTCATCTTCTTTCTCAGTCTTTTCTCTCTACCTCTCTTTTTCCATCTCTCCCTTCCCCAGCTCTTTCCCTTTCTCTGTCATATTTCAGGTTGCATTCGGCCGGGGGTGAATAATTTATCTTTTTATAGTGTCTGAACCTCTGTCAGTTTCACACTGCTCTGTAACCACAGTAATCAATAGGGTTTCCTCGGAAATAAGCAGCTATTGATCATAGCAGGGAGATGGCCCTAGGAGTGGAGTGGATGACCGAAAGCTGGCCTATCATTCCTGGGTGCAGATTGAGCCCCTCCAAACACACAACGCACACACACAGACACGCATGCACTGATGCCTGCACACACACACACACGCTTGGAGGTATGCACACGTACACGCACACACACACAAATGCACGTTTACACATACACACATAT
Organism: Osmerus mordax; assembly: GCF_038355195.1. Taxonomy (NCBI): domain Eukaryota; kingdom Metazoa; phylum Chordata; class Actinopteri; order Osmeriformes; family Osmeridae; genus Osmerus; species Osmerus mordax. The sequence continues at coordinate 15,687,363 of NC_090053.1, forward strand.
ACACACTAACTCAGGCACACACACGCACATAAACATAAATGAACACACACAGCCACCCAGTCGGAGGCACTGATGGATCACAGGCCCAGGCCAACTTATTTCCCCATGACGCCCAATCCGATTTAAGAGAATAAAGCTCAGAAAGATTGATGTGTTGGGGAGAAGGCCAGCCTCAACAGTAGCTGCCTGTGGGCCTGCTGAGGTCACCAGAACACCGTCTCGCTCTGTGTTCATTTATAAATGCATGAGAAGTCAAAGAGGATGGTTAAGCCGTGACGATCCATCCCAGAATACTGGTAGAACTGTGACATTCTAGAATCTTCTGGTAGAATCTGTAACCCCTGGCATTCTGGAGCTGTGGAGATGCAAGGCTTGGTAATGGGATGTCTACAGATCGCAGGCCTTCAGCTCCCCCCAAAAAGTTTTGCAGACAAAGATTTAATAATGTGCAAATTACTGATCTGTATCAAGCTTGATTTTCTAATTACTTCTGTAAAAAGTAAGAGTATTAAATGTTATGTCACTAGAGGGCAGGAGGATTGCAAGCCCGCTACACTCCCAGACCTGCCTATAAACCTCTCTGCTTCCTGCAGCGGCTCACCATTTGCATTTAAATGGTGAATAAATGAATAGAATACATTGAGAGAACTCACCTCACAGTGTCTGATAACTCCTGTAAGTAAATCTGAAACGGTTAATTGTTCCTATTTTAAATGAAATATGACAATTTCAGCATTATATCACATGCAAGCACTTGGTGAAAACATCTTCATTCTAAAACACATGTGCAACTACTCCAAATGTAGAAAGCAGTCGCTGTTACAGCAGTGAACTGCATTTTCTCTCATGAATGTCAGTGAATCAGCACGTCCTAACAACATAAATGCATACAATATCCTTTTGCCACAACAGAATATTCACAAAATACCCTGCATTTCAAAAGAAAAACATGTAAAATTATTTTATTGCCCATTTTTCTCCCTTATATACTTCTTTGACACTCTCTCAACAGTTCGCAGCCCCACAGGGTCATGGTAAATGGAGTTTCTGGACTGCAGCTTGAGCTCTCCTGGGAATCTGCTGTGTGTTGTTGTGATTCCAGCATCTTCCTTGGAGGCAGTGAAATTAGATTGCTTCAAGTCTCTGTGCTGGCGGGTGAGAATACAGATACAGAGTGTCTTTATTCTGAAGAACACCACTGGGATAACATGATTTATCTGAAACCAGCAAAACCAGCAGAGGCAAAATATCATAAACCGTTCTCGCACACATTGATGGGTATATTTCAACAGCTTCAAGAGAGTACAACCTACCTTTTCTATATTGTACAGAAGCGGAACAGGCTGTCATTCATTTAGAAGGATACAAGAAGGCATCTTTTGAGATATACTGAGAAGCTTTTAGTCTCATGGTTTGATATAAAGTTTGTACAAGTTGCTGCTGACATTGTGTTCCTACACATCTCACAGGGGAGTTTGAGAAAGGAAGAATACTCCCACACAAAGAATATCATCTTTTACAGAAACAATATCCTTGTCTGTAAACAATATCCTCATCATTCAACATCATCATGTATGTAAAAACTATTTATACCTTTTACATACAATATCCTCTTCCACATTATCGTTAAATACAGTGTATACACACTACATCCTGATGTATATACACAATATCCTTACCAACAGCATCCTTATTTATCTTCAAAGAATGTAAATGGGCTCTTCTACACGCAAACAATGTATTCATTTCCATTCAATATGCATTTCACTCCGGTCAAGCCTGCAGCTCCTGCACTCATTTTCCTGAGCTTTCTTCTGTAAAAACCATCACATCATGATCCAACACAACTCATCCAAACTATGTGTCATGATGACAGAAGTCGTCCCTTTATATTTAACCATGAACACAAAGAAGCGCAGTGTGGATGAAATATTGTTCCGCAATCCTATAGCTGTTTTTGTGTGTGTTTTTTTCTTCTCTTCTCATAATTCCTGGTGGTGTCAGGGTCCAGGCCTGCCAGGATAACCTGTAAGCAGATGAACACTGTTGGCAGCTGCAGGAGAATCAAAGCCTGTATTGCCTTGGCTGATTGTTCTGCTATTGAAGAGAGACAAATATACCAAACGTTTATACATCCATCCGGCTGATTTCTACCAACTTCACTGCTGCCTTCTACAGAAGACCAATCAGGAGAGGAAGCCCTCTGTAGCCTCTGATTTGGTAAGATGCCCAGAAAGTGTTGGATTAATTGCTTTTGTCATAACAGCACGCGCGTCAGGCTATTATCATGATAGTGGGCATTCATCATGACGGCAGCTCCTGGGTCCTGAGGTGGTGTGAGCTCACTACCAACACTAATCATTCCTCTTGTGTGTTTGCTTCCTATTTTATTTGGTCTGTTAACCTCCTTCATCATGCCACAACACTGTCTCCGATGATGTCAGGATGGGAGTTAATTCTACATGCAAACAAAGTAACAGTAGGGGAGACTTTGTACGCATTCCACAAGTCTAGACCAAGAGAACATCCTCTCAGTACACCAAGAAGACATCCTCTCATACTCCACAGAGGTTCCCAATTACCCGTCTTTACATACAGAATGGTATGTGAATAAATATTACATATAAGAAATATGAAAGGAGCTATATGAACCAACTGGTTAAATTGTCAGGATGCTGGATACAAATGAGTGCAAAGATGGATGAAGGTAACAAAACTGCCATGTTTGTGCTAATAGTTCAGTACAAGGCTTCTCTCATCACAGAGGTGGAAGTGTGTCCCCTAAGCAGCTCATCTACATAAAATAGGGAAGAAGGCCCCCTTGATGCAGGCTCATAACCTCGTCCCCAGTCTGCAGGACACTCTGACGGCCAGGAGGTAATTGGCTCTCGGACAAGCCCAGCGCGGCAACAACAACACAGGAGTAATGACCAGGACCCTCAGTGCCCTGCTGTGGCTCTGGAACAAACATCCCTCACTGTTGCTTCTCACGTCTGCCTCCAGCCTGCTCACAACAACACCTTGTAGCTGAGGGCTTGGGCTACCTTCTGAGGTTTGTGTCCGTTGGCGTTGGCTGATAAGCAAGACACAGTTGTGTGTGAGACAGGAGGGACACTTTCATGATGACCTGAGCTGACACACTGTTCCTTCCCATTGATGCAGGTTGTTGTGGAACATACCTAAGATAGAACGATGTCAACAGGCATAGTAGAAAAGTTGGTGTGTCAATTTAAGATGGTGGAACCGATTCTTGTTTGAGAGATAAACTCCCCCCATCCCACCTTTCTCCACCACCATCACCAGCTTTCTCGCTACAGCAAAATTCATATTCGCTCATGGGGCAAAATGTAGTTGGCAGTGGGGCGTTAAATACAATAAGGAATCTGAAACCTTTTTCTCCTGAGAGGCTAGACGATGTTAGCTCCCTGCACGCCAGCACTTCCACTCACCCCGGGCTAATTGGGTGTGCTCAAGCCTTCGGCGAGAGCTCAACCTTTGTTCTCTCACATATATATTTATTATTGTTTATTTTCGCCCCCCTAAAACTCAGTCAATATTTGGCCTACATAGACAACCTATGTGTCAAAAGTTTCGTCTTGGTAGCCATTGAGTTGCTTCTATTGGGATTTACGTTCCGTTGCATGGTTTAGGCTCAAGTTACATTTTTGTGGCGATAAGTGAAGCTAACGGTGGCTAATTTGCTAGCCACAGTCACTACGTCACTAACGTCACGAAAACACGCGTGACTACCTTTGGCAGAACATTCGTTTCGCATCTGTTAACTTGGGGGATAGCTAGGCTAACTATAGCTTTACTGCAAGGCAGCTGCAGAAACGCCACAAGCAAAGAGGCCAGGGTGATAACTATTTACTCATTTTACTTTGTGATATGACACACAATTGTGATGTGTAATGTACAATATAAGCTGATATTATTAAGGAAGTACATCTACTTTCGGAAACAGTAGTCTACTATTTCACTGAAGTATTAGCATCATGACATTAGCCTGTGTTGCCCGGGCAACACATACTACAGTGGTCTATGATGTAGCGTTATCTGTTTTTAATCGTTAAAATAAACATTTACATTTACATTTAGTCATTTAGCAGACGCTCTTATCCAGAGCGACTTACAGTAAGTACAGGGACATTCTCCCCGAGGCAAGTAGGGTGAAGTGCCTTGCCCAAGGACACAACGTCATTTGTCACAGCCGGGAATCGAACTGGCAACCTTCTGATTACTAGCCCGTTTCCCTAACCGCTCAGCCACCTGACTCCCTAAACATTCCTCATATATACATTTTCGTTGTAGGATTTATTCTGACATTAGTAAACGATTTGTTGGTGAAATTACCATTACCTGTGGTTTCAAACCAGTGTACTGTAGTTCACTGCAACGCTGTAGCCTACGCGAGACACTACACAAACATCTACACAGCTGTTTAGGAAGTCAAACGGCGACAGAACATGTTTGGCACTCCCCTTACTTAAATCAAAAGTGTATCTAACTACTAACCTGAACTTCATTGCCACAGCCTAAACGTTGTCAATCTGTTCATGAAAATAATTAATTTCAGCCTAAACCGTACAACGGAACGTTAAATCCAATTCAACCAACGCAATCGCTACCAAGACGAACACAGCAGTAGTCTAGTACTGTACCGTAGTAGTACAATTTATCGGGGCAGCTTTTCCACACAGGGCTATATTGCATTTTGCGTTGTTACTGACAATGATCGCTACCAGTGAGCTTTTTATGAATGAGCGATTTTCCACTAAATAAATGTCAAGCTTTTTTACGTTTTGGGGGGCATATTTTCAGTTAGCAGATGGTACTGTTTGAATCTGTTTGTTCTACTGCCGGTAACGTCGAAGAAAAATCTTCAAAGGGGGTTCTTTATTAATGAATGAATGCAATGAATAGGCTAAATGCCTGAAAATATCACGAGAAGGGAAAAACTTAAAATGACGTTTAAGTCATAGAGATTAGGTCAATTTTTTACACCGGTCTGCCAAATTTATTCGTTTTGATTCAACGATGAGGCAGCCTCTTCCAGGGGAAATGAGAAGACATCTATTTCATTCTACACTTCACTCATATTTTCAGTTGTAAATGAGCAGAAAAAAAAAATGCTTTTAAATCTATATAATAGTAATAAATAATAAGTATGCATTTTTATATAAAATATACAGAAATATCAGTTGTAAAAATGTCATTCAAAAACGGACCCCTGTGCAACCGACGCAAGCAAGCACAGCACACCCTACAATTTCCCCAGAAATTGTACCCTCACTAGTTCAAATTCATTTCCTCTCTCCCAGCAAACGAGGCCAGGCCAGGAGCCAGTCTACTGGCTGTAGCGCAGGGGAGACCGGAGCTGTAAGATACTTCATTAGCTAACCCTCCAAGCGCTAATGGAAACAGAGATAAGGCTGGTCTCACGCTGCACTGATTTAATGTGGTTCGTCATTCGTTGTTGCAATCAGTTCTATAGGTAATGATTCGTCTGAATGGATGTCCTTCCTTCTACCCCTGGGTAGTTAGTTCCCACTGCTGTGTGTTTCAGCTGATTTGTCTTTTGGAAGACCGAGCCCTCACCTTCTTCAGTTTCTTCAGAAATGTTAATAATTTTTCAGATCACGTACACTGCAGTGTTTTGCTAATTAACCATAAAAAAATAAGAAAAAAAGGAAATAACTGCTTTTGGAAAGTTTGCTGTAAACCAAGATATATATATCTTGTAAAACATATATCTTGTAAAACTTTCCAAGGCACCCGAAGGGAATGTCCCTCGACACATCTCAATGAAAAAGTATGGAGAAAGGTTTTTCAGAAGTGAAACACCCAGAGGGTTTGATATCAGGGACACAGGCCTCTGATAAGGCTTGCCTGTTAAAGGCCAGGTCCTCACTGACTCTCCAGAATGTCTGCCGAGCCCCACCTCTCTCTGCCCGTCCTCCTTTACTCCTTTCTAAATGAGATGCCAACCTGTAACACCCCCACTTCCACTCCACACCCAGCTCCAGCCCAGTCCCCTGTCATACGCTTTCTGCATACAAATCTGCTTTCCCTCCTCTCCTCCCTCTTAACCTCCACTATCTTTTTTTCTCTCCTCTTCACCTCGATTTTATTGCATTCTCCTGTCCTCATGTTACACAAGCACATAAAACCAGTAGTCTAGGGCCGACAACAATAAAGCATGTTTAACGGAAATGTTGCTCACCTATTAGGTCCCTTGAAATCCACTAACCGGGACAAAACAAGGAAGACCATTTATGTCTACTCATCAATTACAGTACTAATCAATTCCAATCATCTCTCCATTTCTTGAAGATGTGGTGTTACCAGTGAACGTCAGTGATCATACTGTTAAATCCTTGCCTTTGCATTCTAACTCTCCAGTACGACCATTTCTGATCGCCTCAGCAATGCAAACCTCTCCTCTCTCGCTGTCTTTACATTTACATTTATGCATTTAGCAGACACGTTTATCCAAAGCGACTTCCAATAGAGAGTTTTTAAAAAGTGCATAGGTCACTGATCATAACAACGAGATAGCCCCAAACATTGCAGGTAGCCAAACATGAAGCATACATTGTAAAAACCAAATAAGTCCCAAAGGGAAGAACAATAAGAGCATGTAGTTAGACAAATTACAATTAAACAGCAAGAACCTCAAAAGTGCAAGAGTGTACCTGTGGAAAAAAGCAAGCAACAATAATATATTTCACGGCGAGTACAATAATTTTAAGACAGTTACAACAAACCAACAAAAGCAACAAGTCTCTCAATAAGAGACATTGTGATCCTGGAGAACAACTAACATCAGGTGCAGCCAATCATTCCTAAGTGCCGTTGTACTCTCGGAACAAGTGCGTCTTGAGCCTTTTCTTGAAGGGGGGGAGACAGTCAGTGTCCCTGATGGAGGTGGGGAGTTGATTCCACCATTGGGGGGCCAGACAGGAGAAGAGCTTGTGTTGGGACCGGGCAGTGGGACCACCAGACGGTTGTCAGAAGAAGACCGTAGGTGGCGGGTGGGGGTGTAAGGCTGAAGTAGAGACTTGATGTAGTCTGGTGCAGTCCCGTTCACTGCTCAGAAGGTCAGTACCAGAGTCTTGAATCTGATACGGGCCGGATGGGAAGCCAGTGGAGGGAGATGAGGAGCAGGGTAACATTGGAGCGTCTGGGTAGATTGAAGACCAGGCGGGCTGCTGTGTTCTGAATCCTCCGGAGAGGGCGGGTTGCGCATGCTGGGAGACCGGCGAGCAGCGAGTTGCAGTAGTCCAACTTTGAGATGACAAGTGCTTGGACTAGCAGCTATCTCCTGATCTTCCGGATGGTGTAGAGGGTGAATCTACACGCCCGGGAGACCGCATATGGGCTGTGAGGGAGAGCTCGTCATCCATGGTCACCCCGAGGTTCCTGGCAGAGGATGAAGGGGTCGCCGATCCCAGGGTGATTGAGAGATCGTGGGAGATGGAGGGTTTGGCCGGGATGATGTGGAGTTCTGTTTTGGCGAGGTTCAGCTGGAGGTGGTTCTTGGTCATCCAGGCGGAGATGTCTGTGAGGCAGGCCTCGATCCTAGCTGAAATCCCCGGATCAGTCGGAGGGAACGACAGGTACAGCTGTGTGTCGTCAGCATAGCAGTGGTAGGAGAAGCCATGGGAGGTGATGATTGGTCCAAGCGAGGTGGTGTACAGGGAGAAGAGGAGGGGGGCCAAGGACGGAGCCCTGTGGGACACCAGTGGAGAGCTGGCGGGGGCCTGATACTTTGCCTCCCCAGGAGACCTGGTAGGATCTTCCCAACAGGTAGGATGAGATCCACTGAAGTGCAGTGCCAGTGATGCCCATCTCAGAAAGTCTGGCCAGCAGGATTTGATGGTTAACCGTATCAAACGCTGCAGAAAGGTCCAGCAGAATGATGACGGATGACCTCGAAGCCTCTCTGGCAGACTGGAGGGCAGTGGTGACTGACAGGAGGGCAGTTTCTGTGGAGTGGCCAGTCTTGAAGCCCGATTGGTTGGGGTCAAGCAGGTTGTTCTGAGAGAGAAAGTTTGACAGTTGGTTAGATACAGCGCGTTCAATTGTTTTAGAAAAGAAGGGTAGCAGTGATACTGGTCTGTAGTTCTGGTGGACGGTTGGGTTAAGGGAGGGTTTTTTGAGTAGAGGGCTAACTCTGGCCTGTTTGAAGGCAGAGGGGAAAGTGCCGGAAGTAAGAGAAGAGTTAAGGACATGGAGAAGAAAAGTTGGTAACACTTTATAATAAGTCAACGCTTTTTGGCATTTACAAAGTGTTAACTAATAGTTAGTTAATCCTTTATAAAACATTTTTAAACATTAACAATACATTATTAAATAGTTAATAAGCTTATTATTAAACACTATGTTGATCATTAATAAACACTGTTAAAAATTATGCATTTTATTCATAATACAATTCATAAGGTGTTTGATAACTGCATTATCATACTTTATACACAGCTTGTTAATATAGTTGCAAACCAGTACTTTAAAAGGTGTTAATGGTACATGAGCTGGTATAGAAAACATTAGCAAATGGTGAACAAACCATTTACATTACCTTTATAAAGCATGAGTAAATAACTAACAACATATTTACTTATTTCTTTAATTAATGTATGCCAAGTCGAATACAGGATGTACACTATGCTTTGCAGATATCTTAACAACTATTTTATAAAGACTTACTAATGATGCAACTTCTGATTAGTAATGCAAGTTATAAAGCATTTACTAACTGTTAGTTAAGGTTTTTGCGTGACCTAATCTAAAGTGTGAACTATTTATGCATTAAGAAGCAATACAGTAGAATTGGTATAAAAGTTGATTACCCGAAGCTGTATTTTATTTTCCAAAAATGGCTGTAATAAACTGCAAATGTTTAGCTACTCCTCGACAGGTCTGCAAACGCCTTTGAAAGCAGAGATTTGTTAAAACGTTTGTTAACCGAGACCGTAGGTCGGGGTTTACAAACAAATCGTTTTAACAAATTGAGGCGACAAAGCGTTTGCTGACCTGTCGAAGAGTAAACATTTGGTTTCTTATATACTACAACAATATGTGGGAAGATCCCAAATCAAACATTGCGAATCTGGAGCAGACGCTCCAGATTCGAGATCTTGTCAGAGCAATCAGCTGCACTTGTACTGGTGATGTCACTACATCTCCAAGGCAACATATCAACAACTCTTTTGAGAACGTCTTCTGAACCAATAAGAACAGCATATTGGTTCAATTGCAACAACAGTACGAGCGTTCTGATTGGCTAATGGGTAGTCATGCCAGCCGCGTATTAAGTCTTTATATATATCTATGCGCGTATTGACCTCATCTGCGGTCTGATACGAATTCTTATTGCCCTCCGCTGATGTCATCTTCAAAATGAGCGAGATCGAGGAGTTTTACTATCCAGATGACAATGAAGACATCAACAGTGACGAGGAAATTCTTAACTTTCTAAAAGAGCAGAAAAGTGTGAGTTGCTCAGATTTCTGATTGGTTGCTAGGTGCTAACACCTGAAACACACCGTGTGAAGACTTGGGTAGAGCTGAACAAAACTACATGTTTTAAATGAAAAGAGCTAAAAATGCCATATAATAAACAACTTACTAACCTCGACCGTTCAGTCATGCCGGGAAATATCAAACTGAGGTTTTAACGTATCGACCGCTGTCACTCTCGGCTAGTAGAGCTAAGTAGTTAGTAAGACACATGCATGTCATTACTTCAATAAAATAGTAATTTTGTGTATCACATTGTGTTGTATCTGTTTCCTTTTGAGAAACGTATGTTCAGCCTTTGTGAATGTGAGGTTCGAGAATGGACAAGAATAACTTAATAATTAGTCATTAGTAAGTGTTTATAAAATAGTTGTTACGATACCTTTGTGAATGTGAGGTTTGAGAATGGACAAGAATACCTTAATAAATAACACAAAAGCCTTAACTAACAGTTAGTAAATGCTTTATAACTTGCATTACTAATCACAAGTTGCATCATTAGTAAGTGTTTATAAAATAGTTGTTAAAACATCTGCTAAGTATTAGTGTACATCAAGTATTCGACTTGGCGTACATTAATTAAAGACATAAGTTAATATGTTGTTAGTTATTTACTCATGCTTTGTAAAGGTAATGTAAATGGTTTGTTTATCATTTGCTGATGCTTTCTATACCAGCTCATGTACCATTAACAGATTATAAACTACTGGTTTGCAACTATATTAACAAGCTGTCTATAAAGTATGGTAATGAAGTTATCAAACACCTTATGAATTGTATTATGAATCAAATCCATAATGTTTAACAGTGTTTATTAATGATTAACATAGCATTTAATAATAGGTTATTAACTATTTAATAATGTATTGTTAATGTTTCATGTTTCATGTTTTATGAAGGGTTAACTACCTATTAGTTAACACTTTGTAAATGCCAAAAAGCGTTGACTTATTATAAAGTGTTACCGAAAAGTTATGATGGAGGGAGAGATGGTTTGAAAGCGAGGGTAGGTGACTGGATCAAGGGGACAGGAGGTGGGGTGATGAGAGAGAATGAGGTCATAGATCTCTGCCTCGGACAGGGGAGAGAAAGAGTTTAGAAATTTAGTTGGGTCAGTCATAGAGGGTGAGTGGGTAGGAAAGGTGGGTTCAGGGAACAGACTGCTAATGTCAGCAACTTTTTTCTCAGTAGTCGTCTGCCGTCAGGGTGGAGGGGGGGGGGGAGATGGGGGTTAAGAATGGTGGAGAAGGTGGAGAAAAGTTTGTGAGGGTTTGAGGCAGAGTTAATTTTGTTCAGGAAGTAGTGGGTTTTAGCATCAGTTATGCGGGCAGAGAAGGACTTGAGGAGGGAGTGATACTTATCAAGGTCCAGACCTTCTTTGGACTTGCGCCATCTCCTCTCAGCTGCCCGAAGGATGGACCGTTCTTCACGGATAACATCCGTGAGCCACGGGCAGGAGGGAGAAGATCGTGCAGGCCTGGTTGACAGGTCTTTAATTGTTGACAACGTTAACTACTCTTCCATCTGGCATGTCGTTGGTATTAATTTGCTTTACAATCATTTGCCTAATTATCATCCAGCATCGGTCCACATACAGGGTGATGATAGCGGGCCTTGTTTCCTTGTTAATATTTCCTATTCACGAATAGTGATTTCTTTTTCTTTTTTTCAAACTTTCTGATTGTAGTGGTGGTTCCAAAACGTCAAAATTCCATCTAATGACCAGATTTTTTCCTCTATTTCTACTCCACTCAGAGGCATGAAGAATGACTCGTTCAAACAGTCAGTGGCTGTCTGCTGAGTTGGAATTCCATGCATTTTCCTATAAGTTTAACTAAGATCTTTGTTATTAGTCTTGCTTGCAGTATGTGTCAGGCACCGCTATAGGCGGTCATAGGAGGAAGGGCCTTTTCTAGTTACTATGGGAAATTATTAGAAATGTCTTGCCTGGGAGGTAAGCTGGGCCAAAGCCCTTCATTCCACTTCATTGCAGCAAGGAGCCAATGGGATGCTGACTTTACTGGTGACAGAATTAACAGCTTCATGGACAGCTCCACATGCTGGCGCTGAAACCCATCAAATCACTTTCAATCTGAGGTTGCATGGCTTGATTTTCAAACAGGCAAGGGGCCTCCAAGCACAGCATGGGCTAGTATACAAGAGATGGTAAAGTCAGTGGAAGTTGTAGTTCATGTGAAAGACATTATCAAGTTACAACATGACTGATGGCAGAGCATACAATACATACTAAATGCCATTACAGGAAGTCTCTGTCTGGCAGAATTTCCTAAAGCATTACATGTAAATTGAGGCCTTCATTCATTTATTCATGCATTCACTCATTCATAAAATACTGTATTTAGAACCTCCTACCCCCATTCCATGTAATTTTAATTTACTTTTAATATCAGCTGTAGCTTCAATATTGAAAGATCCAATTCTAAGGATGCTGACTGTTTTTACATAAGATCACAGTTTAATGACAGGTAATAATTATCCACTTTCTTCAAAGCAACTTCATTGAAAACCTTTCACATTGTGAAACTGCATCGTTGTCAGAACACAATTCCTGGCTAACAATATTGAGAATGCTGTGTCCTATATAATATTATGTTGGCTGGATTTGCATATAAATATGCATTCCCTCATAATAGGCTCCTTTCAGGAGCAGACCTTTCAGGGGCCCATTATGGATCCATTGAAACACCTGTACCAGCTCTGTTATTAGCTTGATTAGCACCCAGCCTCAGTGGTGACAGAGGGTTGATAACATGTTGAATGGCAGGCTGTCTGATTGCTCTCTCTCCAGGCTTTATTTGCTGTGAGACGTGGGCCTAAGCAGCAGCATAATACAAAGAATTCTTTCTTTCACAAAAGTCTAGGCCTACTTACACTCTTTTTTTGTTTGTTTTGCTTCCTCTCTGCCTCTTTATCTCTCTGTGTGTCTCTGTCACTTATGTCTCCTTGTGTTTCATTGTACACTCAGTCCACTCTCTCTTTCTCTCACTTTCTCTTTCTGTCTCTGTCTCATCCATTCAAATAATGTTTCTAAACACTGCACTTGTTAAACTTAGGTCTGGAGTTGGCTCTTGTGATGATTGCACAAGAGCTCAAATAATACGGGCCACCGCACCTCAGACAAATGCTCTGCATTAGCATCTGAATATGTATTCAACTCTAATACCCTTCTTCTCTCTGGAAATGTTCAATTTGAATTTAAACCAATTTCCCCATTCTGCTACCTCAGATCAGTCATATTTTAAAATTTCACAGAGTTAGATTTAATAGCAAGTGTCAGGCATTCATTTCCACTCCAGGTAGTTACAGTTATGTTTAAACGTTTGGGCTCAAATGCTAATGCCTTAATTCTGTTGTAAATGTTGGGAATGTTGTGATGGCATTGTGAGGATTGTCTGCTTTTTGGTGGCCAAGCCGCGAAGTGGCGAAGCCACCTTAAGTGTTTCTACCTTTTATTATTATTAGGTTCCTCCGGTAGGAGGGAACCTATTGTTATTGTTGATATTCTTATTATTAGGTTCCTCCGGTAGGAGGGAACCTATTGTTATTGTTGATATTCTTATTATTAGGTTCCTCCGGTAGGAGGGAACCTATTGTTATTGTTGGTATTCTTATTATTAGGTTCCTCCGGTAGGAGGGAACCTATTGTTATTGTTGGTATTCTTATTATTATTTTTCTTCTCCTTGCGCCCCAATATCTCAAAAAGTCCCTGGTCATAAATTTTCTAATTTGGCACATTGCTACTACATCCAAGTGGGTACCCCCACACCAAATATGAGGGAGTCAGTTGGCTGAGCGGTGAGGGAGTCGGGCTAGTAATCTGAAGGTTGCCAGTTCGATTCCCGGTCATGCCAACTGACGTTGTGTCCTTGGGCAAGGCACTTCACCCTACTTGCCTCGGGGGAATGTCCCTGTACTTACTGTAAGTCGCTCTGGATAAGAGCGTCTGCTAAATGACTAAATGTAAATGTAAATATGGGCCACATCGGACCATAGGGGTCGCCACAGGCCACGCCCAAAAGTCCGATTTTCAAAGTGATGGCATTTCCACCCCATTGCTCCAATTTTTCTGAAACTTGGTGTGCATGCCTCATTTTTCACGAGGAACAAAAAAGCCTCAAGGACCCATAAGGTCCGCCATGATGGATTTTCCTGTACTGTGATAATTTGGGAAAACCTTCAAAATTCCTCTTCTCTTGAACCAAAGGTGAAATTGACTTGAAATTTGGTACAGATATGTATCATTGACGTATTTAAAAACGTTACTTAAGGCAATTGAATCAAGTACAAAATGGCTGAAATGGGTGTATTTATGTAAATGTCCACATTGCCTCCATATGTTTGTGTCACTAAATCAAATGTATTTTTGAAGGATGGTTCAAACCTAATAAGCTTTAAGGTGACATGCCTCTGAAGTACCATGCAAAGTTTCATCTTGATATGTCAAAATATGACTGAATTACAGCTGTTTGAACTTGGACCAAATCTGACAATGCTCGCCATTGGAGAAACAGCTTTTTTTAATTATCCAGTTATTGAACTTTGTGTATTCCATGCCTGGGAATGGCTCAATTGGCTGAGATGTTGTGCTGGTAATCAAGGTTCAATACCAGTCAGAGGCATAGTTTTTAATTTTTTATTCTGACCAAACGGTTTCTAGTCTCTCGATAAATCCTCCGGTTGTAAAACATAGCAATGCGTGTTTATTTGAGCCCATCACAACACATCTGTTTAGCGAGACTGTGTAAACCACTGCAACACAAGCCAGGTTCATCACAGTAGCTAGCTACACATGGTAGTGTTAGATTCACAACTGAGTTAGCTCTAATGAAGTATATTGATTATTGAGGTGGACCCCTTGCCTGTTGCGCAAATTATTTCAGTGACCTAAGCTAGGACACACGGCCACTGATGCTAGGCATGATTTGAAATTCTCTTCCATGACTTATGTTGAGTTATGGCACCCCAAACAACCTAATCTAAGCACTATGAGTAATATATTCTTTACAGCAGCAACCAGGTCTAGCCTGACGTTGTCATACTCATAATTCTAGTCAGAATATGAGTCTGAAAACTCTCCGTTGGGCTGTGACTACGGGGCCTGTTTCAACCGAACTCGTAAAACAAATGCCTCTTCGCTCAATTGGATAGACCTACAACCAATCAGAGCAACGTAATATGTTGTTTGTTGAAAACGAATTCAACCCAAGGGCTCTTTCGTGACGTTGTTGATTACGTTACTGTTGATCATCTGTCCATCATCGTATAAAGCCCGCCCTGGCAATTTCATTGGTCCGTCCAGATCCTGGTTTTATGTAGTTGTTCCCAATACGAGACCCTCCAGACCCAACTTCCCGACCAAATTCTTTTGTGGGCGGGGAGAAGTTGGGCTGGCAGCCAGGCTAAACCAGGTCATCCCCATGTCTTGTTTTTATAGGAAATTTACATATCTTGATTGTGGACAACTTTTTGTTCCCCAATCTCAATGAACAGCCAAATACAGCAACAGCATTGACATTGTTTAACAATTACCACAGTCATTTTCTCACTTGTACTTCTAAACTCGCAGAATGAAATCAAAACAACCACTAGTGCGGTGGTTTCATTCCACCTTAGATTTAATGAATGGTCACATTTATAATCTTTGAAATAATTTGATCAGTCTTCAAAATATTATAATTATATATGCATATGGAAAACGTTTCAACAACAATGATATGGTATGCAATGCCATAGATTAATTATACATTACATGTTTATAATATTTTGCCATTTTGCGGAGGAACCCGCATCGCTGCTTGCAGCTATATTTATTGGGTGTGCTCAAGCCTTCGGCGAGAGCACAACCTTTGTTCTCTCACATATATATTTATTTATTATTTATTTTCGCCCCCCTAAGGATCAGTCAATATTTGGACTACATACACAACGGCGGTGTCAAAAGGTTCGTCTTGGTAGCGATTGCGTTGGTTGTATTTTTATTTACGTCCTGTTGCATGGTTTAAGTAGAAATTGCGTTTTTGTGGTGAAAAGTGAAGCTAACGGTGGCTAATTTGCTAGCCACAGTCACTGACGTTACTAACGTCACTACGTCACTAACGTCACGAAAACACGCGTGACTACCTTTGGCAGAACATTCGTTTCGCATCTGTTAACTTGGGGGATAGCTAGGCTAACTATAGCTTTACTGCAAGGCAGCTGCAGAAACTCCACAAAGAAAAGAGGCCAGGGTGATAACTATTTACTCATTTTACTTTGTGATATGACACACAATTGTGATGTGTAATGTACAGTATAAGCTGATATTATTAAGGAAGTACATCTACTTTCGGAAACAGTAGTCTACTATTTCACTGAAGTATTAGCATCATGACATTAGCCTGTGTTGCCCGGGCAACACATACTACAGTGGTCTATGATGTAGCGTTATCTGTTTTCAATCGTTAAAATAAACATTCCTCACATATACATTTTCGTTGTAGGATTTATTCTGACATTAGTAAACGATTTGTTGGTGAAATTACCATTACCTGTGGTTTCAAACTAGTGTAGCTCACTGCAACGCTGTAGCTTACGCGAGACACACTACAAAAACATCTAGCTATAGTACACAGCTGTTTAGGAAGTCAAACGGCGACAGAAAATGTTCGGCACTCCCCTTACTTAAATCAAAAGTCTATGTAACTACTAACCTGAACTTCATTGCCACAGCCTAAACGTTGTCAATCTGTTCATGAAAATAATTGATTTTAGCCTAAGCCGTACAACGGAACGTTAAATCCAATTCAACCAGCGCAATCGCTACCAAGACGAACACAGCAGTAGTCTACTACTGTACCGTAGTAGTACAATTTACCGGGGCAGCTTCTCCACACAGGGCTATATCGCATTTTGCATTGTTACTGACAATGATCGCTACCAGTGAGCTTTTTATGAATGAGCAATTTTCCACTAAATAAATGTCAAGCTTATTTACGTTTTGGGGGGCATATTTTCAGTTAGCAGATGGTACTGTTTGAATCGCGATTCCATATTCTACTGCCGGGTAACGTCGTAGAATAATCTTCAAAGGGGTTGTTTATTCATGAATGAATGCAATATGAGTAGGCTAAATGCCTGAAAATATCATGAGAAGGGAAAAACTTAAAATGACGTTTAAGTCATAGAGATTAGGTCAATTTTTACACCGGTCTGCCAAATGTATTCGTTTTGATTCAACGATGAGGCTGCCTCTTGCAGGGGAAATGAGAAGACATCTATTTCATGCTACACTTCACTCGTATTTTCAGTTGTAAATGAGCAGCAAAAAAATCTATGTAATCTTTATAAATAATAAGTATGTATTTTTATATAAAATATACAGAAATATCAGTTGTAAAAATGTCATTCAAAAACGGACCCCTGTGCAACCGACGCAAGCAAGCACACCCTACAATTTCCCCAGAAATTGTACCCTCTCTAGTTGGGTGTGCTCAAGCCTTCGGCGAGAGCACAACCTTAGTTCTCTCACATATATATTTATTATTATTATTTATTTTCGCCCCCCTAAGGATCAGTCAATATTTGGACTACATACACAACGGCGGTGTCAAAAGGTTCGTCTTGGTAGCGATTGCGTTGGTTGTATTTTTATTTACGTTCCGTTGCATGGTTTAAGTAGAAATTGCGTTTTTGTGGTGAAAAGTGAAGCTAACGGTGGCTAATTTGCTAGCCACAGTCACTGACGTTACTAACGTCACTACGTCACTAACGTCACGAAAACACGCGTGACTACCTGTAGCAGAACATTCGTTTCACATCTGTTAACTTGGGGGATAGCTAGGCTAACTATAGCTTTACTGCAAGGCAGCTGCAGGAACGCCACAAGCAAAGAGGCCAGGGTGATAACTATTTACTCATTTTACTTTGTGATGTGAAACACAATTATGAAATGTAATGTACAATATTAGCTGATATTATTAAGGAAGTAGGCCCACATCTACTTTTGGAAACGGTAGTCTACTATTTCACTGAAGCATTAGCATCATGACATTAGCCTCTGTTGCCCGGGCAACACATACTACAGTGGTCTATGATGCATCTGTTTTCAATCTTTAAAATAAACATTCCTCACAAATACATTTTCATTGTAGGATTTATTATGACATTACATTACAAGTAAACGATTTGTGGGTGAAATTATCATTACCTGTGGTTTCAAACCAGTGTTGCTCACTGCAATGCTGTAGCCTACGTGAGACACTACAAAAACATCTACACAGCTGTAGGAAGTCAAACGGCGACAGAACATGTTCGGCAGTCCCCTTACTTAAATCAAAAGTCTATCTAACTACTAACATGAACTTCATTGCCACAGCCTAAACGTTGTCAATCTGTTCATGAAAATAATTAATTTCAGCCTAAACCGTACAACGGAACGTTAAATCCAATTCAACCAACGCAATCGCTACCAAGACGAACACAGCAGTAGTCTACTAGTACTGTACCGTAGTAGTACAATTTACCGGGGCAGCTTCTCCACACAGGGCTATATCGCATTTTGCGTTGTTACTGACAATGATTGCTACCAGTGAGCTTTTTATGAATGAGCGATTTTCCACTAAATAAATGTCAAGCTTATTTACGTTTTGGGGGGCATATTTTCAGTTAGCAGATGGTACTGTTTGAATCGCGATTCCATCTTCTACTACCGGGTAACGTCGTAGAATAATCTTCAAAGGGGGTTCTTTATTAATGAATGAATGCAATGAGTAGGCTAAATGCCTGAAAATATCATGAGAAGGGAAAAACTTAAAATGACGTTTAAGTCATAGAGATTAGGTCAATTTTTACACCGGTCTGCCAAATGTATTCGTTTTGATTCAACGTTGAGGCTGCCTCTTGCAGGGGAAATGAGAAGACATCTATTTCATTCTATACTTCACTCGTATTTTCAGTTGTAAATGAGCAGCAAAAAAAAATGCTTTTAAATCTATGTAATCTTTATGAATAATAAGTATGCATTTTCATATAAAATATACAGAAATATCAGTTGTAAAAATGTCATTCAAAAACGGACCCCTGTGCAACCGACGCAAGCAAGCACACCCTACAATTTCCCCAGAAATTGTACCCTCTCTAGTTATTATTCTAGTTCCATTGGAGTCAATGGCAGCCCCTAGAACCCTTGGATAACTTTTTGTGAAATTTGGCACACTCATTAAGGACAGTTCCTTCTATACCTACACCAAGTTTCATGTATCCCATTAGACCACTCTAGCGCCACCAATGGGTCAAAGTTGGACTTGTGTTTACACACCCAACTTTTGAACCGTATGACTGATTTTCAAAAATGAGGTACTATTGGATTCCCTGGATCAAGACGAGTTCAATGTCAATTTCCGGTTATATAGATTTTCCGCCATTTCCGGTTTTATCAAAAATCTTTGAAAGCCTACTCCTCCTACATTTTTTGTCAGATCTTCTTTAAAATTACCAATGATGATCTTCAGACCAAGCCTCACAAAAGTTATCGAAAAGAATTTTGATTCTCACAACCGTTTGTTCGGTACAGCCAATCAAATTCAGCAGAAAAGCCGCTAAACAAGAAGTGAAGTCATATTTCAGCAAATCTTTGAGATATCAACGCCAAACTTGGTATGATGACTTGGAACCCTCTTCTGAGGATGTCTACACAATTTGGTGTCATGTGATCACTGGGCGTGGCCGCAGGAAGCAAAAATGTGTTTTGGCCAATAACTATTTATTTGTTTGCCTTTATTAAGTGATTCCTTTGTCTCATGATATCTTGGGACATCCCGTGTGTGACACATGATAACTTGTGATAAAAGCCGAATTGATGCGGCCGCCATTTTGAATTAATTGAAAACGTTTTTTCTCTACTCCTCCTACAATTTTTGTCATATCTTCTTCAAAATTACCAGAGATGATCTTCAGACCAAGCCTCACAAAAGTTATACCATGGCGTTTTGACTTTCTAAACCGGTTGGCCGGTACAGCCCAACAGGAAGTTGGGTCAAATCTCAGCAAATCGTTGAGATATCAACACCAAACTTGGTATGTCACAAGGAATACACTACATGATGTTACCATGTGCAAAGGCAACTTCAGATCTCAAAAAATGATTGATATAAAGCAAATCGAATTTATCGCTAACGCTAAAATAATACTTTACAAATCCGCCAGTCAAAAACTGATACTCTGGTTCAATCACAAGTTCATATGAAGACTCTTGAGAATGTTTAGTACACAAATCTGAGAAAAAGTTGACTGTGAGATGAAAAGTCGATTTGTGGTGAATATTTGAAACATGCATGCTTGGCTAATTGCTAATGAAATTTCCAATGTAATGTCTCCCTCTGCTCCTCAGCGCGCGCGCTCCACATTCTCACACACTCAGCCTTTCCCTTGACACACGCGGAAGCTTGGCGAGACGCATACACAACATTTCAGGCAATTGTGGGCTGACTAAGCCCCCACTCATTCCTTGGCTTGAAGTGAAGGCCCTTGTGGATCTTGATGGTATTGCATTTCCGATTTTGTGTGCAATGGTAAAACGTTCTCAAAATCCTGAAACATTGATAGTATAGGCCAAGAGTAACTACCACACCACAAATGGCCCAATATCACCCATAGGTGACGCTACAGGCCACGCCCTGATACACAAAGATACAAGGCTTTCTGGAATGGGTAGGCTCACCAAGCCCCCTCCTTTCACTCCTTGGCTTGAGATAAAAGCCCTTGTGGATCTTGATGGTATTGCATTTCAGATTTGGTATCCCATTGGTAAGTCTACAGCATGGATTTTTCTATACAGTGACAATTTGTGAAGAATATACATTTTTCAATGGTTCACAATGTTAGGAGGAATCCGCCATTGCTGCTTGCAGCTAATTATTATTATTTTTTACCCATGGGAGTCAATGGCAGCCCCTAGACCAGTACCGTAAAAAGTTGTGAAATTTGGCATGTTGAAACTGCAGACCATTAGTAACTACCATACCAAAAATGGGCCATGTGAGACAATAGGTGGCGCTACAGGCCACGCCCCAATATGTCAATTTTCAAATTGATGCCATTTGCAGGCCATAAGTCCCAAAATTCTGAAATTCATTACATATGCCTTATTTCTCATGAGGAACAAAAAAGCCTCTCGAAGCTATAACGGCCGCCATATTGGATTTTTCTGTACAATAAAGATTAAGGAAACACGTTCTTTCGCCACTCCTCCTACATTTTTGTTGACTTTTCTTCAAAATTGCCATAGATGATCTCCGGACTGAGCCTCACAAAAGTTAACGTAGGGATTTCTGATTTTCAAAACCGTTTGTCCGGTAGAGCCAATCAACACACATGCTTTCTTGAAATTGTGTGCTGACCAAGCCCCCACCCTAGTTTTTTAGCCCCTGTTTCATTTCGCTTCCAATCGCAGCTCGCCGTTACGAATATAAATTATTTATCGGCGGCCATTGTTGTTTTCAACTGGAATCGCGTGATAGCCGTGTTGGAAGCAGCCACTTTCGGTAAGTCCTATTTTTACACATTTTAAGCTAGAATTAATGATTGGGTTTGTGAAAGTACACTACTCATGAATTATGGTGAATGTTTTAGCACTTTTAGAGATTGTGAGTCTGAAGTGTCGGAAAACCGAACTCGAAAAGTAGCCAGAGTACGTTTCAGTAAGTCAGGCTATTTAAAGGTTTCTGACAGTCAGAATCACTGTTTACAGGCAAAGGTCGAGCTGGTCTTTTGTCAGATTTGTATATATTGACCAGTTTAGAGCTAAATACTCTTGCCAGAGCCTGGAATCGAACCCGTGTTTTGAGTGACTTTGCATGGGTCATAGCCATAGACTCCCATGGCAGATGTAAAATAATAATAAGAAAAGGTAGAAACACTTAAGGTGGCTTCGCGGCTTCGCGGCTTGGCCACCAATAAAACGAGCCACACAGTTGTGAAGGATGTCTGGAGGCTACAGAGCCATATTGAGTCATGAGTTTGGTGAAGGAAGGAACAGGTCACCCGGGGACAGAGTTTGGCGTTCAGTCTGTTGTACCACCTCACACCTGACAGGAAATCCATGCGAGGAAGGAGAGCTCAGGGCACTAGGCACTAGGCCAGTGGAGGTCAGGGCACCAGGCCATTGGAGACGTAACAACTGGAAGAAGACCAGTCATTCTTTGTGCCCTTGCAATGGGAGTGACTTATTACTGTGGTTTTGAACTGTTGTTTAGTTAGTACGCCACTGGCAGTCGTACAACTTATTGACACAGTATCCTTTGTCAAAAATCAAGGTGCATTACTCTTCTGTTTTTTCCCTCCTCTCCTTTGCTCTTGTCACGTCTGCCCTTGTCTCGTCTCCTCTCCCTACTTCTACTCCTCGTCTCTTGTCTCCTTCCCTCCCTCATCTCCCCTTCTCTTCTCTTCCCATTTACTCTCCCTCCTCACTTCTCCCACTCCTCCAATTCTCTACAGTTCTCTCTCCTCTCCTCTCCTCTGGCCAGGGAAATTAAGAGGGTTGTCATGAGTGGTGACCCGTTTAGAAAACACTCTCTAGTCTAATCAATCTTACTGTACATTCTGAGACAAGGCTATTAAACAGATTTTACCGCACTAGAACTTGACTCTTTTCCACTTCATTTCACATCCCACTGCAATCTCAAGAACTCTGCTAGCCCTTTACCAGAACCCCTCGACGGCTACTTCTTCCTTCAACCAGCGAAGTATAACCTTAGCATTTACATTTTGTGAAATTTTGTCTTTTATTGGTGTTTCTCCATTTGAGATTTGGCCAAAGCAATCGTTGTTTAGCTTCAGCTATGGAATGGCCCAAATGGAGTGTTGGGCCATTCAGTGATGTGACTGGGGACCATCAGTCTGGGACACACCCTGCATGTGAATTGATTCATTTAACCTGCTCTCCTCAGTACTGTCTCCCCCTGAAGGAGCCTAGATGAGAAGCAGATACACTGTCAGGACTCGTTAGGGTAGCCTTGAGTGAAACGGAGGGTAATCGTCTCTGAACTCAGAGCAACTAGCCTCTGTGGGTTCAGGTTGCACATCATTACCAGCTAGGTTTCACTAGAGACTTGTCCTGTGTCTCACATCTTGTTTGTTGGTTCAACACCTACCGAAGCCTGAACATTTACCATCAGACCAAGAAGAGCTCCCTGGGGACTCAGGAATGGCAGAACCCCGTCTGTCACAAGCATGTGGTTTCAAACCCGCACTGCTATCTTGATCACTGCCAAAATGACAGTTTTAAGATACTTGAAAGCCCTCACACACCCCATGTTCACCCAGTCACTGTAGGTGTTTCCAACCACGTAATCAAAACCAGACAACCAAGAATTCTGTTGTCAAAACCATTCAACTGGACTCATCCTTTCTCTCCAACCAGGTCTCTATGGTCTACCTCGGTACCCAGAGGTGATTGGCCTTTAAAAAGCCCTCCTCCATCAGTCCTCTCTAATTTGTGTGTGGAAAGCATAGTCGTTTGTTCACAGCAGGGGGAGGCCTGGCAGTTACACAGCCCTGAGAGAGAAACCTGCTCAGAGGAATGTTAATAATAGTAATCCGCTTCAGACTACCAAAGGCAGAAGAAGATTTCTTTTTTAAGCAATTTGAAAGTGTGTGCTTGTACAATACAACAAAACTGATCAAGCCCTCAATGGAAAATGGCAGGGCAGTGTATTGTAGCTTGTATTGTACAGTAACACCTGGGTGCGTAAGTGATTTAAGACTGAGTCACACATACAGAACAGATGAAAATATACAGTACATATAGTTCGTGGCCATATCAATGTATCAGGGTGTGCTGCCGTGACAGTATCTTGTTAAAATGTGTCCAAACCAGTACTTTCTTCCCATGTGCATTACCAACAACTGTTAATTTACTCTACTGAAAAAGCTACTTGTACTCAGTGTGGAAGTTTCCATGAATGAACATTTCTGATGCTCTTACAGTATCTGGTTAAAGTAATATGAGCTCTCAGTAGAAACCAACACCGTACAAAGGGATTGTCTAACTATCCCCAAATGTTTAAAACAACTATTAATTCACTGTACCATCGATGTTGGTTTTGTACTCAGAGTTCTGTAGTGGAATAGAGACGTTGCGAGATCTGGGAGCAGCAGTGAGACGAGCCGGCCCCCTGACTCACTCTCTGTGGAGTCTTTCTTCCAAGAGGTCTGACACCTAGGTCATTAGAACAGCTAATTCACCCACTGGGCCTCATCTGATTGCATGTAACACCAAATAACTAATTCTCTCTCTACAGAAAAGAAACACGCATGCTTCTCTTTCTTTCTTTCACTCTCTCTTTCTCGCTCCTTCTCACTGTTTTGCTCTTTTATATATATGTTTTCCTCTATCTCACTCTCTTCATTCTCTTCTCATTCTCTCAATCACTACCTTCTTTGTTTTTCTCTCTACTCTCACTTTACCTCTCTTCTTCTCTCTGTCTCTCTTTCAATCTCTATCTTTCCTTTTTTCTCCATCTCTCTGTCCTCTCTCGCTTTCTCTTTCTCTGTGCACACCATCAGAGGAACTATCATATGCATTTACACCTGGGGAGTGGGTCATACTAGACACAGTATATGTTGCTATTCCCAGCACACTGCCCTAAGGTTTCCAATAAAGAGAAATCAAGAAGGCTGGAGCATGACTGGCCAAATTCCCATGAGTTTCTCCACAGTGGGGTTGTGATTAAAACCAAACAAAAACATAGCTTGTGCTTGGGAAACTCTACCCACTTTCAAGCAAACTATATTACAGTGTGTCATCGGATATAACGATTAAGTACAATACAGCCCAGTGTTTTGTTAGGGGATGGTTATTTACAGAAAAGAAGAAATACCCCTTCTTTGTGGAAACTATCTCTGTCACTAGAGAGCAGGCCTGACTGAATGGCTTTTTTGTTTCTCTCTTAATCTGAATTTAACTTGATTAACTGAAACAGATACCTGCTTACAATGCATGGTATGAACAAGCTTGGTTCAAGGAAAATGCTAACTAAAGATAATGGTAGTTCAACTTGCTCAGTGTAAATGTTAGTTTGCTATTAACACTTCCTGTTAGTGTTACAGTTCGATAAGCTTTACAGTGCAGCACTCTCAGAGGTGATTGCCTTGATTAAAAGATACCGTAGCAGTGAAAAGAGCTGCTTCCCATTACAGAAACACAATGCTGCAGTGTGTGTGTGTGTGTGTGTGTGTGTGTGTGTGTGTGTGTGTGTGTGTGTGTGTGTAGGTATGCTCTCTTGTTATCCTTCAAAGAGCAGGCCTTCTACCATTCAACAAAACAGAAAATGTTAGCAGTCCATTCACAGGAAATGCCAGGTTTGTTCAGGAGCGTAAATGACCTCTGCTCCCAGTGGCAGACCCAGTGGCTAAGCATGTCTGTGGTAATTAAAGAGATGGAGAGAAATACGAGACCCTCTGGCTCTGTCAGACCTCCCCTGGGTCCTGCAAACTGAACTATGCTTCCTGCCACAGCAGATGGAAATGGGACCTCTATCTTTCTTTTTCTATGGTTCCAGCCTTTTTTTCCTTTTCATAGTTTATTTTCGTCTCATCTCCTTCACCAGGGCCATCCCTGTTGAGATTGGAACCTCTGACCAGACAGACGTGGCAGGTACTGGAGAGGGCCGTCGTCGCAGTAACACCTTGTCACAATGTTGATCTGGAAGGATCAGGTGCCAGGAACACTGATGTTGAACAGAACTGTCCTTCTGTGCTCAGGCCTTACTCTTTCACTGTCCTCTGGCCTGTCTTGGTGTTCTCCGGCCTGTCTCACTTCCCTGGGGCTGTCTCTTTGTCCTCAGAACTGTCCTACTTTCCTTTGCATCTGGGTTTGACAGGATACTGTCTTCAGTCATCAAACCTTAACTAACCTTAACACAAGTGACAGTGGCTTAGATTCTGTACAGCGAGTCTGTACACAGTCAGCCTGGATATATCCACTGGACTAGAAGCAAGGTATCCTGTCTATACTGATCCACAGTACATAGCCATGCAGATCTGGGCTGAGCTGGCTTTGGTGTTCTGTGCTGGCCTGGTTAAGCTACTGCAGTGCGTAGAATGACAGAAACTGTGCTGTGCAAAAACTTGTGTTAAAGGCAACTCAGATTCACAACAGCACAGAAGTTTAGAAGAATCTGCGTACACTCTGAAAGACAAGAGACCAGGTGCAGAGAGCAAGGGGGGAGAAACTGCAGAGGCCTTGTGTTTTCACCAAGCCAAGAGAGATAAACTCTGCACACAGAGGAATTGAGAGGAGGAGAGCGATACCTCTGCCCTGCCTCTCCAGATGGTCTGGCTGTCCAGCAAGCCTTGAATAAAACACCATTAATCACCAGACCATTATCTGTGATCCATATCTTTGCTTATCCGTGGTTTGGCGCAGACGCGGCACAGGCTAGACGTCTCTGGAGCCTGCCTGGGATCGGACCATCTGGAGGAGAGACTACGGAACCTCACAGACACACCTGATGCCTTTGTCTGCTTCTGTTTACTTCCTGTGCACCAGATACACTTAGAGTGATACAATAAAACAGTGCATTCTGGTAGTAAGCAGTCATACTTATTCTGACCTCAGAAAGTATGGGATGACTTGAGGCAAGATTTACTTTACTGACACTTTAAAGACTGAGATCTTTATTTTTACATGCTATTTTACATTTACATTTAGTCATTTAGCAGATGCTCTTATCCAGAGCGACTTACAGTAAGTACAGGGACATTCCCCCGAGGCAAGTAGGGTGAAGTGCCTTGCCCAAGGACACAACGTCATTTGACACGGCCGGGAATCGAACTGGCAACCTTCAGATTACTAGCCCGATTCCCTAACCGCTCAGCCACCTGACTCCCCTCTTACCTGTAATGTGTGAATTACAAGGTCAGTGTTATCTTTCTGCTCTTCGCAGCCCTCGCAGAATCAAACAGATATGTGTCCTGCTAATCAGCAGCTTTATAGTTTTTTTCAAATGCTTACACACAAATTCCTTACTTTTCACACAATTTCTGAAACCTGACACTCAAACACCAGAACCACACCTCAAATCTGCAAAACCATATGCACATTTTGGTCCTTTGACTCAGTTTTCAATTTCCTAAAACATCAAAATGCTACACTAATTCATCAGTGCCTTACACTAACTCCTCACATGTGCAAACACTCATTGCTTTACTCAACACCAACCAATCATGGCTTTAGAATAGGCCTATAAATAGCCTAATTTGAGTTGATTTACAGTGGTGGGTATAATTTGAACCTTTACTGTAGAAGAAATAACAGGTATGTAATAATATACTGTAATATACACATGTTCTAATGTACACATACAGTAATAGCTGTTTCAGCACAACACACAGTATACTATACACAAACATATATTTTAGCACCCATGCATCCATTGACTGCAGTGCACTGAATGATTGGTCACAGTCTGGTGGATTACTGTATCATACCGTGCAACAGTACAGTGACTGTAAGAAGACATTTTGACAATATTGTATAAAATAGTATATATTACTGTATGCTACAGTTCATGGCACACACAGACACACCATTCCGTAATCCCCTTTTTCACAATAAGGTTTGGTTTCTGTCCTACTACACTCTTTCTTTTGTACTGTGTAATACTGTATTCACAACCACAAATTCTTATAGTAAAAAAATAAGTTTGGTTTCAATCTTGTTTTCGTGTTTACCATGAATTTTTCATAATCTCTGCCATTTACTTTCAATCTTGTACAGAAATGTACAAAGGAGCTCATGAAAGAAGAGCTTTAGGTTTTGAATAACTGTGTGTATATGATATATCCAAAAATGTAACATAATGGCAAAAGTGTTTGCAACATGAGACAAATGTGTGCTTTTGAGACGTGTTTGTGATATTTTGAATGCAGTGCTTCATTTTGCAAGAGAAGCGAGGCATTTTGCATTTTGTGTGTGCAGTTGTTGGATTTGTGTGTTAAGTTTTGAAAAAAAGAGGACAAGCAAAAAAAATGTGTGTAAGCATTTGAAAAAAACTGTAATGCGATATGTATTCTGTATATCAACCCCTCCTACAAACACACACACGCTTCAGTAGCCTATAGAAGGTTGGAGTTCTGGGGGGTTTCTAAGCCCTGTGATGGCCCAGTTGTCCTTTAGTGCTGCATGTTCAATGTCTCACACAGGGATCATAACTTGATCAAGCAACCGTGGTGTTCATTAACTTTCTGTAATTTACAAGGAATTACATGCTTTCACATCACAATCATTCAACAAAACATTTAAAAAGAATCAAATTAACTTCAGTGAAGTTAGCTTAGTCCAGCCGTATTCCTAGATATGAATCTCTGGTAGTTTATCTGGCATATTTTTAATTATGAGGTCCAGACTGAAATGTATTAAACTCCAACAATGGCTGCTGACTGTGATGGAGGCGGTGAGATGGGGCAAATGTGCGGTGAGATAATCTGATAATATCTCAGAAGTCAAAACGTCAGCAGCCACGGCAGCTGTGAAATTTCTAATCTTCAGTTGAATCACATGGCGTTCTATTACTGTGATTAAAAAATAGGGTTCATGTAAGACTGTTATCTCCTATATTTATAAATGACAAGCACTGTATTGTATTCAACCTTGAAATGGCTTTTAAAGGAAGAAGGTGGGTGGACTGTGGCTATTGATACAGTATAATCAATGGTAAATGTCTCCCGGCAGAGTTGGCAGTGGGGAAGGTTGTGAGCAAGTCAGAAGTACAACAATTCATGTGAATAGATAAATGAACATGGTGGGAAGCTAGATACAGGGTAAGGGCTCACCATTCGTTTCCTTTCAGGCTAATTCAAAGTTTGAGAAAATGAACTTCCCTCGCATATATTGACAGTGCATTACTGTACATTTAGTCATTTAGTCATTTAGCAGACGCTCTTATCCAGAGCGACTTACACTAAGTACAGGGACATTCCCCTGAGGCAAGTAGGGTGAAGTGCCTTGCCCAAGGACACAATGTCAGTTGGCATGACCGGGAATCGAACTGGCAACCTTTGGATTACTAGCCCGATTCCCTCACCGCTCAGCCAACTGACTCCCACAATCCAATCCTGTACAATCCAAGTAAGCATAAGTCACTGAGTTCCTAACAGTTCTGCTTGTCAACTCAATCCTCTCTGCTCTACCATGAATGTTGCTTGAAACAAACTCTTTTGCACAGCTTGATAGCATGACCTGAAATATTGTAGATTTGATTAGCTTTATTTGACAGTGGATATGTGATAAATGTAACATGAATCCTATACTGTGTGCAACCAAATAAGAGATTATATTATTCAGAGCTCTGATAATACCCATATTTGGGATTAAAATAATCACACCAAGAAGGCTAGAGTATACATTATTGTATTATTGTCCCTTATTGTGGACAGCTTGCTACCGAACCAACATCACCTATTTTAGAATGTCTTAGTCACCCAGTTGCCTGATTTTGATGACAGACATACCTCGCCATCTAGTGGTCTAAAACAGCTTAATTCAAATCTGAAATAGAGTTGTTATCAAATACTCAATTATGGAGGATTATAGGGGCCAAAACTAAATAAATAAATTGAATGGTGAAATACTTATAAAATACAAAGCTTAAATAAATGACTAATTATATAATTTATTGCCTAATTGACATACAAAATGTATAAATTACAAATTAAATGAGCCACTAAATATATAAATACATGTATTTGTGCGTATATATATAGATTTACGTTTTAATGTGTTCACATGTATTTATACTTCGATCCTGAGGGATCCTCTATAGTCTCACTCTGCAGCCTCATCTGCTGTACCATCTCCCCGAGGATCGAGAACACATGTCGATTGATGTCTGTGTCAGTCAGGGCCGATATCATTGCCATCATTTCAGCGAATCCTTCAATATGATGTAAAATAAATGGTGAATTGGCAGTTGCCTCCATCTCTTCAGCTACAGCCAACATTTCGGCCACTGTAGCATGTTTCATTCATTGAATCCCCACTGAGTGCTGCCATCTTGAATTAGTCAAAAGCAGTTGATTCAAGTTGAACCACCAATCAGAGGCTTTAACCCGCCCCCTGACTTTTCACAGGTGACGACAGATTTATTTTACACCGTGGATAAATGAAAGTATAAATAAATAAATGTGAACACATGAAAATCTAAAAAATATATATACACACTAGTACATGTAACATTTTGAGTCTCATTTAATTAGTAATTTATACATTTTGTATGTCAATTAGGCATTCCATTATATAATTAGTCATTTATTTACACCCTGTATCTAACCAACTGTCAAACATTCTCTCTCAGAACAACCTGCTTGACCCCAACCTATCGGGCTTCAAGACTGGCCACTCGACAGAAACTGCCCTCCTGTCAGTCACCACTGCCCTCCAGTCTGCCAGAGCGGCTTCGAGGTCATCCGTCATCATTCTGCTTGACCTTTCTGCAGCGTTTGATACGGTTAACCATAAAATCCTGCTCACCAGACTTTCCGAAATGGGCATCACTGGCACTGCACTTCAGTGGATCTCAACCTACCTGTCGGGAAGATCCTACCAGGTCTCCTGGGGAGGCAAACTGTCAGGCCCCCGCCAACTCTCCACTGGTGTCCCACAGGGCTCCGTCCTTGGACCCCTCCTCTTCTACCTGTACACCACCTCGCTTGGACCAATCATCACCTCCCATGGCTTCTCCTACCACTGCTACGATGACGACACACAGCTGTACCTGTCGTTCCCCCCGACTGATCCGGGGATCTCAGCTAGGATCGAGGCCTGCCTCACAGACAACTCCGCCTGGATGACCGCGCACCACCTCCAGCTGAACCTCGCCAAAACAGAACTCTTCATCATCTCGGCCAAACCCTCTATCTCCCACAATCTCTCAATCACCCTGGGATCTGCGACGGTGACCCCTTCATCCTCTGCCAGGAACCTCGGGGTGACCATGGATGACGAGCTCTCCCTCACAGCCCACATTGCTGCGGTCTCCCGGTCGTGTAGATTCCCCCTCTACAACATCTGGAAGATCAGGAGATAACTGTCTGAGCATTCCACCCAGCTGCTAGTCCAAGCACTTGTCCTCTCAAAGTTGGACTACTGCAACTCGCTGCTCGCCGGTCTCCCAGCATGCGCAACCCGCCCTCTCCAGAGGATTCATAACGCGGCAGCCCGTCTGATTCTCAATCTACCCAGATGCTCCCATGTTACCCTGCTCCTCATCCCCCTTCACTGGCTTCCCATCATGGCCCGTATCAGATTCAAGACCCTGGTACTGACCTTCCGAGCGGTGAACGGGACTGCACCCGACTACATCAAGTCTCTTTCAGCCTTACACCCCCACCCGCTAGAATCAGAATGGGATTTATTCGCCATGAAGGTTTGCACAGACAAGGAATTTGCTTTGACAGGAAGGTGCATACAATAAACATATAGGGACCTAAAATTTTAATATGTGGACTATCTATACTAAGGGTACATAAACTAGCAGTACTAAGTGGAATTAGAATTAAATAAAATATACAATAAAATAAAATATAAGTTGCTGTAATTTACAATATAAAAATACAAATATTACAAAAAATACAAATGTACAAGATACAATTTTGTAATGCAGTGCAAAAAGCAGTGTGTTAAAGCAGGAAGTCATTAGAGTCAGTGTGGTCCCTTGGCCTTGTTGAAGAGGCCAACAGCGGAAGGGAAGAAACTGTTTTTGTGGCGTGAGGTATTGGTCCTGATGGACCGCAGCCTTCTGCCAGAGGGGAGTGACTGAAACAGGGAGTGTCCAGGGTGGGAGGAGTCGGCAACAATCTTCCTCGCTCGCCTCAGGGTCCTCGAGGTGTGCAGGTCCTCGAGGGTAGGCAGATTGCAGCCAATTACCTTCTCAGCAGTGCGGATGATACGCTGCAGCCTGCTCTTGTCCTTGGCAGTGGCAGCAGCGTACCAGACGGTGATGGAGGAGGTGAGGATGGACTCAATGATGGCTGAGTAGAAGTGCACCATCATTGTCTTTGGCAGGTTGAACTTCTTCAGCTGCCGAAGGAAGTACATCCTCTGTTGTGCTTTCTTGATGAGGGAGCTGATGTTCAGTTCCCACTTGAGGTCCTGGGAGAGGATAGTGCCCAGGAAGCGGAAGGACTCCACAGTGTTGACTGAGGAGTCACACAGGGTGATGGGGGTGAGTGGGGCTGTGTTCTTCCTGAAGTCCACAACCATCTCCACTGTCTTAAGAGCATTGAGCTCTAAGTTGTTCTGGCTGCACCAGGTCACCAGGTTGGCCGCTTCCCACCTATAATCAGACTCGTCTCCACCAGAGATGAGCCCAATAAGGGTGGTGTCGTCCGCAAACTTCAGGAGTTTGACGGACGGATGACTGGAGGTGCAGCTGTTGGTGTACAGGGAGAAGAGCAGAGGAGAAAGCACGCAGCCCTGAGGTGCTCCGGTGCTGATGGACCGGGAGTCAGCGACTTGTGTTCCCAGCTTAACGCACTGCTTCCTGTCAGACAGGAAGTCGGGCACGTTCACATCTACACACCAGCCACTGTTGATGTAGAAACAAATACCACCACCTTTGGTTTTGCCGGAGAGTGCAATGTCCCGGTCAGCTCTCACGAGTTGAAAGCCTGCCAGATGTAATGCAGTGTCCGGGATCAAATCGCACAGCCATGTCTCCGTGAAGCACAAAACCGAAGATGAAAGAAAGTCTCTGTTTTGTTTTTTTTCACTGGGTGCGACTCCCCAGGAGGGCCATGTTAACGGCGTCATCCACAGATCTGTTGGCTCTGTAGGCAAACTGCAGTTGGTCCAGGAAAGGGTCTGTGATGGCTTTGAGGTGTGCCAGCACAAGGCGCTCAAAAGACTTCATTACCACAGAGGTCAGGGCGACGGGTCTGTAGTCATTGAGTCCTGTTGGCCTTGGCTTTTTGGGCACAGGGATGATGGTGGAGGACTTGAGACAGGCTGGCACATGGCATGTCTCCAGGGAGGTGTTAGCAAGGGATTTATCTCTCAAAGGCAGGGTGTTACTTACCAAGGCCGAAGGGTTATCTCGGATTACATACGCAGCTCTCTCCTTACACGTTGACAATAAAACTAGTAAAGACATCGATCGCATGCTTTTTAACTTTATTTGGAAAAATCGCACACACTATATCAGGAAGAGTGTTGTGAATACTATGAATACTTACGAATTTGGTGGGCAGAACTTTTTGGACTTCACTACGCTAAATAATACTTTTAAAATTAAATGGGCTAGGAATTTTTTGAAAAACCCTGTCTCGATCTGGAATTAAATTCCCCATTATATTTTTTCTCGTTTTGGTAGTTTGACTTTTATTTTGAATTGTAATTACAATGTGGACAAACTTCCTGTTAAGTTATCGGTGTTCCATAAGCATGGTCTCTGATATACAAGCACAATTTCTCACCACACAGGTACCTTATCTGGAACAATAGAGATATTGTATACAAAAACAAATCACTTTTTTTTGAGAGATGGGGAGAAAGTCAGATTCTGCTGGTGAACCAGCTGTTTGATGAAGAGGGGCACTTGTTCTCTTATGGAAGGTTTTTATCAACATACAATATTCCAGTTACGCCAAGAGAATTTGCTATAGTATTTGATGCCATTCCATCAGGCGTAATAATGCTTTTTAGAAATGCAGTCAGACCTCTACATACTTTTGCCTCCCTTCCCGATCCAGCCGATTCGCCAGTTGGAAAAGTGTGTTTCTCTCAACATCCTCACAGTAGTAAGGACATACGTGCTTTGTTTCAGAAAGACATTGTGTCAGTTCCACATGTCATCTCATATTGGAACCAATTGGTTGATAATGTTGATTGGAGAAAAGTCTGGATGGTTCCTCACAAGTACCTTATTCTGAACAAGGTGAAGGAGGTTTCATTTAGAATTTTACACAGATTCTACCCTGCTAATCATTATATGGTTAAGTATAAAAGAGACATAAATGTCAAATGTTGCTTCTGCGAAGATCACTCTGAAACTGTCCTGCACCTCTTCTGGCACTGCTTACACACCCAAGCATTCTGGCAAAACTTCAGCAGATTTATAGTTGATCATATCTGTAATTATTTTGTTTTGATGTGGGAAAATGTGATATTTTGTTTCCACAAAAATCAGAGAGAAAAAAATGAATACTTTGTAATAAATGTATTGATCTTAATGGCAAACTTTCACATTCACAAATGTAAATTCAGCAATAAGAAACCGTATTTTATACTTTTCCTTTGTGAGTTTGCAAATGACATGTCTTTACTTTCTAAATCCCACAACAAAAAGGCCTTAAGAACGTTTAATATATGGACCTCATTTAATATGTTTTTGTAATTCCCCTGGCAATATTTTTTATTTTTCTTATTTCAGTTGTTTATACACTTGTATACTGACCTGTGTACCATTATCTGTATACTTTGTACTTTTCGAGCAATAAAAAAAAAAAAGTTAAGCTAAACTAAAATGTGTTGCAAATAATTTCAAACAGGCTGAAACAGAATCTCTCTGTTCTTTGACAACCCTGTGGTGGATGAAGGTGCTCAGATTATACAAAGAGCGTTTATCCCACCAGCCCCAAGGATCTTTAGAGACAGAAGTAATGCTTCCCTGACCAGTATCTGTGGAAGAAGTATAGGTTCAGCAGGCCAGCATAGTTTATCTAGATAGATTTAATTGTCATTCTTAAAAAAAATAATACATAAATATATATATATATGAAATGACACTTTAGAAACTCTTAAGGAAGGCAATGAACACATAAGAGCAGCCTACCATCCTTTGTAGAAAGTAATAGAAAGGAGAATAGTAGACTATAATAGTAGAAAGGAGGGTAGTAGACTGCAGTCTATGTAGGTAGCCATAGACTATGTAGTCTGCTGGAATCACACACAAGGAAGCAA
The DNA here is from genome assembly GCF_038355195.1 of Osmerus mordax. Taxonomy (NCBI): domain Eukaryota; kingdom Metazoa; phylum Chordata; class Actinopteri; order Osmeriformes; family Osmeridae; genus Osmerus; species Osmerus mordax. The sequence goes on from NC_090053.1 coordinate 15,721,841, forward strand.
ACTCACTGTTGCCAAGCCTTGACACTGTTCAGTTTGTCTGCTTCTCTGTGTGTCTTTGCATGTGGGATATTCTTGAACGGGCAACTATGCCAGGAAATATGAAGGGTAAACCTTGCTCCAAAGCAGTACCTGATTATTAGTAGATTAGTATTATCATCAGTTTTTCAGGTCATCTTGAAACACAAAGAATCAAGGAGACTTTTTATTCAATTGTATAAAGTATTGTCATTGTTTAAAGTAGCCTATAAGATGACAAGCCTCTATATTACCTCTCCTTTTGGCTTCCCCAATATTATAGGTGCAATATACTGTCCCCATGGGTGTATCCAGGCCCACTGGAAGACTCAGGGGGTGACTGCCTGGTGCCCCCATGGTTGAAAAAGTGTTTCTAAAATGCCCTCTAGAGTGGCAAAAATAAGTGCCCTACTGTCTGCCATTCACATTGTGAAATATGCTTGAGTGCACAGGATGCCCCATGCAATAAATGACAGTGTGCCCTCTATAAATGTAAAAACATGTCTTCATGAGTTCCTTTATAGTAGAGAAAATGTGATGCAGTATAAGAAAATGTGATGCCTATAAGGTGCCCTGACAATGGTCTAAATTGGACTGTTCCCATGCCCCTTACTTCCAATGGAAAAGTGTGTTGTTATGAAGTGCCCTTTATGCTGCCCCTACATGACAGTGTCCCGAATGTTGCCCTTTCCAAAGAAGACGATTAGATGCTGTGCCCAACAGTCTCCCCTAATGTTCCCACTAGGGCATGCTTTCCCAAAGTGAGGCTGTGACAACCCTTGACACAGCCACAGTCTGTCACTGTCCAAGCCACCTCTGGATCTGTGGAGGCTGACTATGTTAATTGGAAATATGGAAATATGGGGCAGCTGTCCATACACTGTCAGCCAGAATAGTAATAATTGGATTTGGATTAAATATGCACGCGTAATATAATAATGATATATTCTTAGTCATGCTGAGCAATTTTAAATGACTGTTCTGCCAAGCAAAGTGTGCTACAGTTTTGGTCACCTTCTGATCTGAAGTCGGTGCTGGATCTGTGCAATACTAGTTATTTCAGTGAATCCCCATTTTAGTCATGGTTATCTTTCCCTTTTATCTTAAAGCTCAGCATTTAGCCTATCAGTTAATAAATGTGTGTGGCAAAGTTATTTTGAAGTAATTTATTAATTTTGTTCAAGACAAAAACATTATTAGCCCACATCAAGTGCCACGTTCTTTTTTGGGCTATTATTCTCAATCTCCTGTTGAGAATATCGGCCATAGGCTATAGCCTACTGTCAGAACAGTTTCAGACAGCTCATCAAATTACGCTAATTATCAGTAGGCCTAAATACATATATATGTTAACCCTTGTGTTATCTTCGGGTCATTCTAACCCATCAGTCATTGTGACCCACCTTGGTGTTGTGACAAATTTACCTCATACAAAAACAAAGTGAAGCATTTTCTTTTAACTGTCGGGCTGTCTCAGACCCCCCACATTGGAATGGTTAAAAGAAAATTATTTGTATTTGTTTTTGTATTGGGTAAAATTGGGTAAACACAACGATGGTTCGTTATGAACCTTTGGGTCATGTGACCCGAAGGCAGCAGGAGGGTTAAGTAGATTTGGTAGGTCTACAATTTACGCATTTTAACAGTCGTAATGGTTTGACAAGTTGTCTCCCTTCCATGTTATTTGCGGCAACATTGCCCTTTTTGGGGACAACATCAAAACAACTAAAAAAATCTATTTACGCTGCTGAAACAACACCACTCTGCTGGCAGAGCCTGTTTAAGGAGAGCCTTGCCACTCCCTATTAAGCCCCATTGTACCGAATTTGGCTGCAGTTCCACCAGAGTTCCACTGGGGGTGATCGGGAGAGAGTGCATGTTGAATGGGAGTCTATGGAGCTAAACGGCTAAATTTGTCTCTTTCGCCTGATTGTCGTTGAGAAATCTCCGATTTGATTGTAGTTTGTGTATGTTCAACATGGATTAAAGTTGAATGAACGAGAACTTATGTCCTTTTGATTTCTTACAGGGTGAGTCGTTGTTGCCCATAACACACTAGCATTGACTGACACGACCAGAGCTCCCGCTTGATGGCATCCGAAGCGGAATCATACTGTGAGAGCATTAGCAACATTAGCAACAACATTAGCAAGCCAAAACTCTTTCTAGCATGTGTATTGACAGGGAGAGCCTAACTTGTAAGCTGTGTTGTCGATGCCTTGAGAGAAAAAAGGAAGTGACCAAAGCTTGCCGTAAAGCAGTAGCTCTGGTCGTACGATGTGTATGACGTCAATTACATTTTCAAAGGCTTTTTAGAACAGAAAGGCGACTTTAAAAAAATCTCAGCCAGCAGTGTGTATTTTATCCAGTTCAGAACCCGGAAGTTTCCCGAGAGTGGCAGTTCTCTACGGTGGCCCTGAAGTCCAAATCACACCCACTAACATGAGTGCATCCCCCAAATGAAAACACTCCCCCCAAATACGAGTCAACTTCCCCCAAATAGGATAACTTGCTCACCTCCCCCAAATAGGAAACGACATTACATTAACTCAAAAACACATTACATTAACTCAAAACGGAAAGGGTTGGTACTACACTTCGTTTCTGAATGGATGCAGTAACTAACAAGAAATTGATCGACAGAAGTATTGATCGAAATCAGTTCTTTGTGAGTAACAATTTTTTAAATTTTAGTTTGAACAGGTAATGCCAAACTCAAAAATACCTCTCCAGTTAATGTTCTGTACTACCAATTTCTTTCATCTACAGATTCCCTTCTTCAAGCGGTCAAAGAAATGTTACTTGATGGTCAGCCGCAGCCCCTGAGTGTGAGAAACACACAGAGGCACAAGATTCGGGAATTCGAAATGCCTGTTCTGCAGAGAGGTGGAAAGTGTCCCGCCCGCATCTCATCAACAGCATGCTGTCAGATGAGGCAGTATTGCCCACCACCTGCCAGTGGTGTAGGCAAGGAGTGGCTGTGATGAGGTGTAGTGAGTGCTTACCTCACCAGTATCTGTGCATGGCCTGTGACAAAGAGCAACACACCAGACATGTTCTGCACAACCGGAGATCCCTGATCTCAGGCTACCTCCACCCTGTGCCTCCCACCTCATTTGTCAGCCAGGATGCTGACGGGCAATATTCCCTTACCCACCAAGGTAAGGTGTTTGGTCATGAAACCTCCTCTAAATGTCTAATGTAATCTAACATCAATATTGTAAAATGTTGGATATGGCTTGAGGCACTTATGCAATGACTATTAGGACATTAGACGCAAGATTACTGATACACAATCCCCATGCTGTGTCTTTTAAATATTATGTAGCTCAACTTCTACCTTTAGAGGTATCACCCTGCCAAACCTGCCAGCTCCCCATGACTGTTAGTGTGGGGAGGTCCATTGTTTTAGTGACCATGAATGGTGAGTTTTACACATTTCCATTTAAGAAGCACAATCATTTTATTAATCTCACATGTGAACATGCATACTCTTGCAGGTAGCAGTGAATATCAACAAACACATATTGCTGTTAAATTATGTCCTGTGACATTATTACCACTTTAGGTCGCTATGATCTTGTCCTCCCTGAAGCACATTGTGAATGTTGTGCCTCTCATTGGACACCTGCGCTGGAAGACGTTGTGCAAAGTGGGTACTGGCCAGGGACAGTCAACTTCAATAGCCTGTTTCATGTTGACGTTTTCCAGTCATACCTGGAGTTAAAAATGTCAGCACCTGGACTGTCCCATCTGGCATTTACCACAATGCTAGACAAAAAAAAAAGCCGCTTTGGAAGAGTGAGTACCGTGTGTGGCACTAATAGTGGATATTAACATTAACATTTAGTCATTTAGCAGACGCTCTTATCCAGAGCGACTTACAGTAGGTACAGGGACATTCCCCCCGAGGCAAGTAGGGTGAAGTGCCTTGCCCAAGGACACAACGTCATTTGCACGACATTTGCACGTTGCAAACTGGCAACCTTCAGATTACTAGCTCGATTCCCTAACCGCTCAGCCACCTGACTCCCATATATATATATATGGGATATATTCATCACTGCCTCGTAAACTATACACATTGTATATGTTTGGACAAATAAGATAAGAAATAACCTACATAGTATCAGACTATTCACTGATATATATTTTTTTTTGAAACAGAGTGGTAAAATATCTGGAGACACTTTCCACCAAAGTTTCATGGAATGGGCCATCTGCAGATATGAGGTTGACAAGATGTGCCAGGAGCAGCCGTTTGTCTGCCCTCCATGCACTCCCGAAATTCTTGCTGTAGCAGTGGATGGCAATCGCAAGCATTATCGTTTCAAGAAGGCAGGGAGGTATGTAATGCAAACTATTTACTGGTAACTCCTAAAGTATCTGGACAGTAATCTTCCACTTCCATGTTAATAGAAATAATACAATGTAATAAACATTGTGTAGTAGAGTACCATCTGTTAACAGATTTAACTCCTTTGTGTAGTCAGGACAGTCATGGCCACTTGGAAGGTGTTTTCCTTTGCGAGGACAGCAAGGTGTCAGAGTTTGTAGACCATGTCCACAAGGCCGCCAAGCATGTAAGTAATTTCTGATTATGACGTAGTTATTATTTGATTACAAGTTTGAATTTTAAATATTGTGTAGACCTTCATTGAACATTTTCTGGGATTTTGTGTGTGTTTATCCGAAGGTTCCCGGAAAGGGTGTCTGTGGTGGGGCTGAATTTGCTGCTGCTAAGGAGATCTCGAGAAAATCTAGCAGCAAGCTTAATGAAGAGGGCATTGAGCTTGCTGTCTGCAGGCATGGCACAATCCTTAGAGGCCTTAATATGTTTAGGGGGGAAATATATGCAAATGCCCTCTACTTGCAGAAGGAATTGGGCAACACTGCAACTTTCTTCTGCACTGATCTTATGTGCAAGTACTGGGCCTACTTGCAGAAGGTCTGCAGAGTATGCCCAGAACTACAACATCTTCTAGGCATGAAGCCCTTTCTTTCCGTCCTCCATGCAAAGGCCCATGGAATTAAGTGTGAGGTAGCCTGAAGGTACCCTGGAATGTTCTCAATGCAATAAAGCATATATATATATATAATGTAGATCAACCATCTCATTCAGCCTTTGTTTTAGTCGTACGTCGTAAAGTGCATAAGCATTTGTGTTTTTCTTTCCTTATTTAGACCAAGCAAAGTCTGCAACAACAAAAAGACAGCCTGGAGGCCTTAACGACAGAGCTGTCAGTCGACAACTCCACAATCCTGCAGTGGGTGACCTGCAGGGGTGGGCTGAGAGTGGTATGTCCATACACAAAATGAACATTATATAATTTTACTACTGCTGATAGACTACAAATGTCATATGAATGACTGTCGATCTGGGTTTAGCAAGAATGCATGAAAGTATTTGTTTGTCCTCAACTCATGTTTGTACTTGGGTGTTCTCTTTTCTTAACCAGCACCAGTGGAGGACAGTGATGCACCTGTGGAGTTGCAGAATAAGATGGAGGAAATGTCTGCCAGCATCAGGCAGAGAACACATCCCTATCTTGTTGTTATTATCAGTGACCTCCGCATTTTGTAAAGCTCTCTCTTGGAAGTCGCTTTGGATAAAAGCGTCTGCTAAATGAATACATGTAAATGTAGCACATATTCAGAGGTCTAGTGGAGTCGAAGGGTCAGGGCTGTTCTGACAAGGAGGAGAAAAAGGGGGTCCTACACAATATTAGACAGGTGGTCATAATGTTATGGCTTTAGGGACTCTCTACAATTTATCTTATCCTGAACCTGATAAAGTTATGAGGGGAAATTACAATTATTACATTGCCAACCCGAAGTATGCCTAACACATCTGTCTACAATATGTCTGCACACATATATCAACACTGGGTCTGTCACCTACTTGTCAAAGCACTGTCAAAAATGTCCTTTATGGTTTTGATGGCTGTCCCATTCATATCCATAAATTCCTGAGGACACACCACCTCAGACCAGCCGCAGGACATTTTGGACTTGCGTCCCAGGAAAAGTAAGGGGACGAACCCAAGCTTATCTAATTTGTGTACCTGAAACAATGAAAGGACAAAATGTATTAGTCACTCATGCTGTTCTTGGTGAAGAGACAGGGACTGAAGATTTTTGTTATCCTACCATTAAATTGGCAGAGTTAAGGACTTTGGGGATGTTATTTCCCTTAAGAGTCGTTGCTGCCCACTGGGTATCATAGCGTTTCTTCTGTGACTCCAATTTACTTTTCATGGGCTGGACTGCTCCACACAAGGGACACTTTTTGCATGCCACCCTGATGTGGCCTTTGCAGGAGGTGCAGCTCTTTTTGGTAGAACCTGCCATCTGAAAAGAAAGTTCATTTTACTTTTGTTGTGCAGATGTGGTTTGATTTTCATTTCCATCAGTTTATCTTTCTGGCAACCATACTATGTTAAAGGTATTTTGACAAGGCGGACATAGGCTTTAGATTTTATTATTATTGGATTATGACAATACTTAATTAAACATGACTATTGTTTCAATGTTAAACTTACTTGACAGCAGAACTTTGTTTCTTAAAAGAACCGTTGGGGCGGGCCAGAAATGGCGGGCACAGAGAAGGACAAAGCAGACAGACAATAAATATACAGTACAGGAAGACAGACAGACAGACAGATGGACAACAGGCAATGAGACGAGAGGCAGACAAGCAGACAAATAGACTATGGAGGTCAATGTTAAATAGAGATAACAGATGAATCTGAGGGGGGGGGGGGGGGGGGGGGGGGGCAAAGACAGGGGAGGATATTGGGAAGGAGCAAAACGTACAATTATAGAAGGGGAAGGTGCACACAGGGGAAGGACAGGGGAGACATAAATATGTATTATTAGTATTTTCATTTACATTTATGTAGCAAGTGGGCACGGGTGCTGCGTGAAATCGACAGGTATGTCTGAGCAAAGGTTCCTAAGTTTTTCCGTCACTGTTGACTAGCTTGCTAAGTTGCTACTTGTTACCTATTGTATAGGAAAGCGGAGCCGCTGTATGTCGATGTGCGTGTGGGGGAGTGACGCCGTGTTGTTGTGTGTAACAAGGTACGTTATTAAACGTAGCCACGGTCTTTTACTATTCTGGTTGTAGTATATGGGCAAATCATGATGTAATGTTTATGTATCTTTTACCAGTGTATTATATGCTTGCAGTGTCAGACCCTCGCAGCTACACAGGAGTGCTAGTTGCTGTTCTCTTTCTTTTTTTTTGTAAATGTGTGTTTGATGCATTGGTGCCGCTCATAGATTCTTTACTTTATTGTGTCGGTTTAAGTTCCTCTAGCCTATCGGCCTGTGTCGTATATGTACGCTCTTATCGCTCTGGATAAGAGCGTCTGCTAAATGACTAAATGTAAATGTATAGGTGTAAATGTGTGCCGCCGGCTAGAGTGGACTTATTATTATTGTTTTTACTTTATTTCCAGTCTGTCTCCCTTTCCCCCTTCATAGCTAATAACCTCAGTGCTGGTAAGGCCACTAGCGACTTATCCATAGCCGGTCTCTGTAGTTTTTCTCACCCTAGTAGCCTACAGAGAGTGCGGTGTGTTTGTAGGGGAACTCTTAATTGCTTGGTCACGTATCACGTGTGGCGTGAATATTGTAGTGCATTTTCCCTGAATTTAAACACGTTATTGAGTGTGCACAAGACCACGTGTTATAGAGACCTAGAGACCTGGCCTGACATCAGTTCTTCTAGTGGCCCATTGCCGAGGTTCCCCAGCCCCCATACTGTCCATGTATGTTATTATTATTTTCTTTATCTGGTGACCAACCAACTCCACTGTTGTGCAATATTTATTAATAAAGATTATTTTCATACTTTCTCCAAAATAAACTGTGCAATAGCATTATTGAGTTCCCCTTGCTCAGATATAAATTAGCCCACTTCAAGGGGTGGCGTAGTCAACTGGCCTAAGAGGGCGCTACATTTACATAACTGAATGCCTCTATGAATGCTCTGACCACGCTAGCTTACTAACGTTGCTAATGGCTAACATGCATTCATTACCATGCACTTTCACAAAATTGAGCTACAACTCCACTTTGGAGCATCCCCATGTTTACCTAGAGTTTAATTGCTTAACTATTTAAAAAATCTTAACATCTTTAGGTAGATACTTACGGATACTTACCGCCAACTTCTGAAACAATGGACGTCACTTGTCAGCGCCGTAACCAAGGATGTCACATTTTGATTGACAGGCGATTGATGAAGGTCAAGGCGTAATTCCATACTGAAGATCCGTCCCGTTAAAATGCCACAAACGGGTGCTCGCAAAGCACCTCAGAATTTATCTTTAAAGCAGCGAACAATATGTAAATATTGTACAGTAATATGTATCTTATATTTGTATAATTGTTATTGTGGATATGAATGCAGTATTTGAATATTAATATATATTATATTAGAAACCAATCCGATTGGCCAACGCTAGCGTTTTCACGCTCCTCATTTACATAAAGTTGAGAAAATCCAGCTTGCAACGCTCCGCTCGCCTTCCCACAATGCCCTACGCGAGCGTCAACGCCTGGTTTCATTGAAAATGAATTGGAAGCCGACGCCCCGCGCCGCCCGCTCCGCTGCAGTGTGAACGCAGCGTAAGCTTATTGAGGTCTAGCTTGAATTAGCGTTGCCTGTTAGTGGAACGGCTTGAGGCTTAAGTCTAAGTTGACGTTTACCCAAGTGAGACTTATTTGTGTTAGCGCGACTTACATTAGCGACGTTGATGGAACACCCCCCCAGATTCCAAATCCGTTTGTTATGAGCGAGGTCGTACGGAGTAGTGATGTGTCGTTCGTGAACGATTCATTCATTTTGAACGAATCCTTACAAGGACTCGGGAGTAACGAGTCCTCTCAGTGATTCGTTCATTTTCTCGTGGCCGCGCATCGGGACTGTTTCATAGGCTCGTCCACGTAAACAGAAATGATTCGTTCATTTCCCAACTCGGTCTTCGGGTACGAGTCTTTGGATCATTTTTCACGTGACCTGAGAAAGAATTTTCGATATAATATAAGACCATTTTACTTGAATTGCACATTTCTGTGCCAGATCATATTTTTTTTAAGAAAACCTCCTCTATTAAATACAGTACAACATGACAGTTTGTATGGTTTTAAATTGTTGTTTAAAATGTATTATCACACTAGCATTTAATTATCACGGCAAACAATTACACTGCACTAAACTGCAAGTGTAAATGTAAAGTGAAAATAACAAAACCAGTCAGAATGATGACTTGATCGAATATCATTCACGTCTTACTAAAACAGCGGCCACGCGAAAGGGAATGAGGAAACTGTTTCCTCAACTAAAAAATACAATGCGAGTCACGTGAAAAAAAGATCCAAAGACTCTTAGAAAGACCAAGTTGGGAAAAGAACGAATCGTTTGTTTCCTCTAGCTACCAGTACAGAGCCTATGCAGGTCACGTGAAAAAGGACTCTGTTGGCAGAAGAACGAAACATTGATCCGAAGACACGATAGGGAGGTGAACGATTTGTTCATCTGCCGGGTACGAGTCTTTGGATCCTTTTTCACGTGACCTGCATAGGCTCAGTACTGGTAACTAGCGAAAACAGAAATGATTCGTTCATTTTGACTGGGTCTTCGGATACGGATCTCTGGATCATTTTTCAAGTGACCTGCATAGGCTCAGAAGAGGAAACAGAAAGGATTTGTTTACCTCGTTCACTTCCGCATGACTAGGTTTATTAAGACATGAATGATGGTTGTTCACAAGTAGCCTAATAATTACAGGTTTTGTTATTTTAACTTATTTGGTACTTTACTTATAGTTCAGTTCAGCGTAATTGTTTGCTGTGATAATTAAATGATAGTGTGATAATAAATGACCAAATCATACCAACTGTCATGATACATTATTTTAATGCAGGAATTTTTTTTAAATAGTATCTGCTGGTGCACATGCACTAACCTACATGAGAATATGATACGTGTTTGCAGTGGACGTATAGCCCCCCCCCCCCCCCCCCCCCCCCGTTGATATGAACGAATGACTCAAAAAAAAGATTTGTTCATTTCACTGAACGAGAATTCAAAGAACCGAATCAGTAAAATTATCCGAACTTCCCATCACTAATACGGAGCCTCCACATACAGAAAACGTGACAGGGCTTGGTCTACGTGTGGCAAACAATCAATAAATGCTGAGCTAACGGTCCATCTAATTGTAATACATGGTGCATGTGTCACTCTCTGACCAATAGGAGAAAGTATAAGGGGAAGTGGTTACGTAGCAGGGCAAACCATAGAGTTAATATAACTATAGGAAGCAACTTTTGTCTTCCAAGATGGCGTCCCCATTCATTTCTATGAAAAGTGCTCAGTGGCGCAGTGAGGCAAGCGAGAGCGCAAAACTGGACCGTGCCATCTTTCCACTTCCGACTCTTCCGGTCTAGCTTTAAACAGTGGCTCTTTATTTACAATGCGTTGGAGTATGATTTCCAACGCATTGTATCGGATTAAATAAACTTAACATGAACACCTAGCTCTGTCATTGTTCTCGCCAGGCAAAGAAAGCTCAATAGTTATTTTGGTAACAGAAATCTTCCATAATGCAGACTTACCATAGCTTACTGTCAACTGTATATTCAAACGAAATGCCACAAAATTCACACTGCCTTCAATTTACATATCAGTGTAGAAATGTGGCCTGTTTTATATGTTCTACAAAACCAAACGCCTATTAATGGATATAACGTGATCTAACAGGACTTGGAAATAATGTAATAAATAAAAGCTTGAGAAGTGTGTCTAAAATATACTTTATTGAACATGTGCCTTTGAAAGGGGCATATTAACAGAACTATATACAAGACGTTTCCATCAGATATAAGTGGGGGGGAAACAGTCACTGAGGACCTTCATTGTCCCACAAAAGCAGTCTGGCTTGATGACACGATTAAAAAAAGAATAATGGGTGTGTTTAACAAAAGCTTCTGAAGGCAAGATTAATCATATTTATATCATTTCTTATTGTTGTTATCAGTTAAAGTATTAATCTTCGTCTTTGCTCCAGATAGACATGTCAACAATCTATGCTCACGCTTAACATAATGTAATATTTGCCATCATGACATGAACGTAAAAACGTTCTTGACAGAAATCAAATCTGTTTTAAAATAACAGGAATAAACTATATTAACAACATTTCATGTATGTGTGACAACCATTTGCTAAACTTGCTACAACAGGGCAGGCAACTCAAGCCATTTCTCCCTGTGCTCATTCAATATGGCTCATTCAGCTCCAGGTAAATCGGCTATCGGCCAATGTGAACTTTTGTGCTCGTGCCCTGTTAGTATCCGCGAGCACATTTGCAGGCAACTTTTATTGACGTAGGCAAATAAATGGGGTGCTAGTTTACCCATTTTGGATTGGTTTCAAATTTTGCAAAAATCAGGAAAAATTATTTTATGAAAAAGCTAGTAGTATGAGCCAGGTTGGAGAATCGAACAAAAATTATTGGGGGAGATAGTTTTGTAAATGTTGACTGGAGTTAATAGAATAAAAACGACCAGAAGAGCCGGAAGTCTAACAAGAAATGCAATACCACCTACATCCATCGGGGCCGTTGCTTCATGCCGAGGGGCGAGGGGTGGGGGCTTGGGGCAAACGGACACCAATAGGTGCATTCGACTTCATGCAGCGCCGGCGTCGCATGCAGCCGCCTGCAGCCCAGCTGACTTGAAGCAGCCAATAGCAGCCGGCTGCCGGCGCCGCCGGTGCTGCATGAAGTCGAACACACCTATTAACTCCACCTACGTTTTTCTCTGTCAACAGCCTGGAGAAGTTGGGAGATTAGAAAGGTGTCTGAAAACAGCAGAAATCTAAGCCTTTGTGGATATACGTAGCATTTTTCTCTTGCATTCTGGAATAAAATGGACAAAATCAAAAATCATGGTTGTTAATTCAGTTCATTGGTTTCGTAAAGGGCTACGACTTCATGATAATCCGGCTTTACAGGAAGCTTTGAATGGTGCGGATACTGTGCGCTGTGTTTATATTTTGGACCCATGGTTTGCGGGGTCTGCTAACGTCAGAGTAAACCGATGGAGGTTAGTACGTCTATAGCCTACACTCAACTAATAAAAATAAAATAAAAAATATGTATGAAATAGCAAGTAGCGAGTTACGAGGCCTCCTTTCAGTCCACGTCCGTGGAATAGTTAGCTAGCAAGCTAACATTGCAATGGTAGCTGTATTGGCCAATAATATTAACATATTGCCTAGTTATGGTGCTCACAATTTTAATGTACAATTCATGGTATTAACAACTCATTCGTAGCCTACCATGGCATTGTTATCTGGTTGTCGCCAGCAATTTGTTTCACAGCAAGCTATAGCGAAGTGTACAGTATTGTGAATAAAGCGAAGGGGTGGGTTGCGTCCGTTAATGTGTGGTCATCATGGCATAACTTTAACGACTCCATTACGATTAGGCTACGTGTTTTATGATAAAAAGTTGTAGCTCTAATCATGTAGTTAATGCTATGACATCGTCAATGTGTTGATGTTTAGAAATCACTCTGGGCAGCAAGTCTGGAAATACCGGCACAAGCCTAAGAAAGTGTATTTTCATAATTTTGTTCACAAAGTAGAACTGTTTCTAAATAGGTGACTCGGGTTTAGCGTCTGCCCATTGGTGAAGATGATGGGGAACACATCTAAAGGCTTTCCTGTTCAAACTAGCTGTAGGCTAATACAAATTCACAATGGCCTCTCTTCCTAATTCTATGTCCTATGGTGAAAACGTAATTTGTCTAACCTGTAACCACACAGGACTGTGTCGTGGAATTTAACAGGTTTATGTCGTGATAAAAGGTTCCATTAATTAATGATGGAGTCATCTCACCTCACCAGGTTTCTGCTAGAGTCCCTGAAGGACCTGGACTCCAGTCTTAGGAAGCTGAACTCCAGGCTGTTTGTGGTGCGTGGTCAACCCACAGATGTGTTTCCGCGCCTCTTCAAGGTCAGTTTGAGTGAGGAGGCTGTAGGGGGTTTCTTCCAGGGGTCTGTCATACAGGGTGAACATACAGTGGTTCTATCAGGGTCATCAACAGCATGTTTAAGGCTGCATTCAATAAGAACATGAATGATGATGTTATGGGGTGAGACCAAATATTGTCAAACTTTCAACTCTTTAACAAGACTTACTCAAAAACTGCTGGGTTATTTTTTCTACCCAAACGCTGGGTTGAGCCTGTTGGGTCATTTTCTTGGGTTATTTCCATGGTGCTGGTTAGTTTTAGGGCAGCCCAGCCGCTGGGTTAGTGGCTGGGTCATTCTCGGCAACAGTTGAAACAATGCAGATTGTCCTCTCTTTCTCCACTACGTCACCTGGTACCTTACCCAGCGGATGCCTCACTTTAACCCAGCTGCTGGTTTATCTGCAGCATAAACTTAACTTTGTCAACGGTCTTTTCAACGGCTCTTAAGTTTTGTACAGTCAGCAGGGTCCACGCACAACGGCAGGGACATATTTTCTTCATTCACTAAAGCGTTATATATGTTGTAGCCTACCTACCAAGACTAGTAGGGACAGCAAAAATACTAGTGCGGCGGTGTAGCCACATTTCTTGCATCAACTGAATGGTGAGATTGTCCGAGTCCTAGAGCTAGCTAGGTCACCTAGTAGGTATTGTTGAGGATAGCTTGTTGTTGGGTGTGCATTGCTTCCGGCAAGGACACAACCTTATACATATATACCCACATATATATTATTATTATTCTTTCTTTTTCCACCCCTAATCCAGCTAACACATGACGTTGTGGCAACGTTGCCAGTAAGTGCTCAGTTACCTTATGGCAACGTCGTGGCAACGTCATAGCAACGTTATAAAGGGAATGTTGCCATTTGGTCCCATGGACAACGTTGCCGCGACGTTGTACCTTGGTCGGCTGGTTACGTTATTTTTAGACCCGTGGGCAACGTTGCCGCGACGTTGTACCTTGATCGGCTGGTTACGTTATTTTTTGGTCCGTGGGCAACGTTGCCGCGACGTTGTACCTTGGTCGGATGGTTACGTTATTTCTTGGTCCCGTGGACAATGTTGCCGTGACGTTGTACCTTGGTCGGCTGGATACATTAATTTTGGTACCATGGATTAAGTTGCCGTTAAGTCGCTCTTTGGTCGCAGGACAACGGATCTCGAGTGCAATATAGTGGTTTATCCAGAGATGGAGAGATAACACTGGACTGCTCTCAGTTCTGACACTTTTGCAATGTAGCCATAGTCTACATGAATTTCAATCGCACACGATATTAAATGTTGCACCCAGCACGTATAAATGTAGACAATGCATGTAATTCATGTGCAGCTCAGCCACAGCATGTCATTGGTCATCAATTTTCTCATATGCAGAAACATAGCTTTAATAAATAAAAGACTGAATTTGGAATATAATTTAGTCTTTCATTCTTTACTATGAACATGTACAAAAGCAATCAATGTGTGATGTGTAACATGATTAAGCAAATATTCTTTGTATAGCACACCAAAGCTGTATGACACACAATGCAAATTTGTGCTCCAATAATTTTGTAATACAAAATTGTCAAATGTGACCAAAAGGAAAGCGACTCTTAAGAGTTTCATTTCCAAAGACAAGTCATCACAGAATATTACAATTATTCCTTAGCAAACCTGCCCCTCATATCAGTCTGCCCCTGAGCAACAACTTTGCGCATGCCCATTTCAACGCATCGCTGAAACTTTGGTTTCAGAAGAGATTTTGCAGGGGTTCAACCGTCTTGTACGCATTGGATTTCAACTGGAAATTAGCTACTTCAAAGGTGAGTTTCTTTACAGAAATAGTTTGAAATATATAAACATATTTTCAGAAATTGGATGGGGCATGGTGTTACGTATATGTTTGAAATTGAGGCTATTTAGCCTGTTTGTGCTATCAGATTCACATTGTTTACGTTAGGATTTCGCTAGCTAGAGGTTAAACCCTCCAGAAAGTTATGTTGAAATACTGAAAACGCATAGGCCTACATGTTATCAAAGTTTAGCGTCTCACAAATCACCCACAAAACAGTGAAAATAACCGTTCAGAACTGTTAGAAAACCTTGTCCCAAAATAGTTTATTTAGCCCGGAATTTTCAAAGACTGGAGCTAGCGCGTGGCTGATCACGTTTTGATCACAGTCGGTCATGGCATACACAGCAATGGCGTCTATAAAAGTATCATGTCACTAATTCTTCCAATTTGTACATGACATCTGTTTTTGGGTAAGTGTATTCGTTTTAACCTTTAGACGCGTGAGTTCTAAATATTTCCGACGCTTCCACGAGTTATTTTTCCAAATACGGAAGCTAGGTAGCTTTAATTAGCTTCTGTTACCTAGCAACCTAGCATAATACTCGTACCAATGCTACTACTTGCTAGTGTTACTTGTTAGCCTACTAATTGTACATTTTGAAGCCATACTATAGCGTTTGTCATATAGTTTTTGTATATCGGAAAATAGTCGGTTGGAATGTTCAGAATCACATGTGCGACGCTACGCTGTGGGGTCCTGCTTTCGAACGATCACATATGTGTGGTGCTACTCCTTTAATATCAATATGCTAATACTATGTACATAAACTACATTCCACTTTCATTTCTGTACAGATGATCCTACCACCATCACTAGCACTGTGTCCCTTGGAAATTATGGTAAAGTAATGAATGACCGTTTATAACAGTGACAATAATTGGATGAGCCATGGCAACCCTAAAGGCTATGTTTTGAAGCAAAAGCATGACTTAAAGCTTTTGCATCACCAGATGCCATACCCCTAGGTGTCAACTGTGCTCTGGTGGAGGAGAACCCATAGGGGGCCCAGGAAAACAGCTGGCAGCCAGGCAAGTGCAAATATAAGACACTCAAAAAAATACTCAAACCATTGCCAACTCATTGTAAGGCATACCTAAGTTGTTCTGATCGTGGGGGGAAACATATTTGTCAAAACAACAATGTTACGCTCAATGCAGACGCTCTTATCCAGAGCGTCTGCGTAAGCAGTAGAATTGAGAAATATAGGTTACTTAATTAACTTTGCAGTTACGGACTGGCAACGTCACAAAATTACGTTGCTAGGAGGTCGTGGTTACGGACTGGCAACGTCGGAAAATAACGTTGCCACGACGTCGCGGTTACGGACTGGCAACGTCACAAGATTACATTGCGGTTACCTTCTGGTGTCCCACAGATGCACGGTCCCGCAACGTCGCCAAAGACGTTGCGGCAATGTATGTTTGGTCATCGAGTGACGTTGCGGCAACGTAAGGGCAACGTAACTGTGTTAGCTGGGAAGCCTCAGTCAATATTTGGACTACATAGACAACGTAGGTGTCAAAAGTTTCGTCTTGGTAGCGATTGAGTTGCTTGTATTTTTATTTAAGTTCTGTTGCATGGTTTAAGTTTAAATTACGTTTTTGTGACAAAAGTTCCTTATGTCAACGAAGGGAACTCAGTGCTAGCCTACGTTACAACGTCGGTACACGTTAGCAATGACGCATTAGATACAACGTACATTGTTGCACAGCAAGTATCGTATCATGCCGTGGTGTACTAGCAGCATTATACATTTAAGCAATTCAAGACTTGCATGTACAGTAAGTAATGTCACATTAAAGAATGTATTTAAACTCAAGCTTGTGTGGTGCGTCGCTGTCTTCAATGCCACAGCCTAAACTTTATGTCAAAAGAAAGTTTTTAATTTCCATCGCATTCAAACAATCCCCTCAGTGTAGTTTGGCTAGCAACAGCAGCTAGGCTATAGTAGCTTGCTCGCAGCTTCTCCAGGCAGGGCTCTAGACTGAGACCAAAAAGTCGCTTTTGGCTTTTTTACTGACAATGATCGCTTCTAGCAAACTTTTTTTGAATGACCCATTCCCCCTAAATAAATATCAAGCTTACTTACGTGTTTGGGGGCATATTTTCAGTCAGCAGATACTGTTTGAATCGCGATTCCATCTGAAAAATATTGCCGGTGACAACGTGGTTAGAATAGCTTGTTTCAAAGGGGGTTCAGCTTGTTTATTAAATGGACCCATCTGCAACCGACGCAAGCAAGCACACCCTACAATTTCTCCAGAAATTGTATCATCTAGTTTTAGCTGTTACCTTACCTCAGTTTGCAACCGTCTAACTTAGTCTACATTTACTAGTCTAGCCAGCGAAGTAAATTTTAACTATACAGAAGAACCCCACCGAAATAAGCATACTGTACTACTGTAAACGATTTGTTTTAAGGAGTTTTTATTTGAACCTGCTGCTTTTTGATTGTTTACCGTAGCTCTAGCTCTAGTCTAGCTAACGACTGGCTGTTCGTTCGTGAAGGCGCCAAAGTGGATGGTGATACAAATAGAAAAAGTAGTGTACACTGTTAAATTTTCCTGAAAACTCCTAAACAGCATACCCAAAGTAAATTGAAAGCTGTTCTTGAACCATTTGGAGTACATGCATGTAAATGGTCTCTTTTGAAAGCTGACACTGAAGTTATTTCCCCTGTTGTCAGGACCCGTCAGTCCTACTAGTGTTGAGTAATAGAAGCTTGAACACAAGGAAAGTGAAAGTTTCTCTTTCCGTCTAGATTTTGTTTTGAAAACAGAGGCCTAGAGGTGGTAGGTATTAGCTGGAAGACTAAATTGGACCACAGGTTGAAGCCTTACCCAATTCAAATCAAAAGTCAAACATAATACCACAATACATTCATATTTGTGGTACATCCAGAGTACATCCAGGCGTGGATGGGGGGGGGGGGGGGGGGGGGCCTTTGTATTGTCCAATACAAAGGTCCAATCAGGAGCTTTAATAACTGTAATCACCATGACAACTCACTCACTGAAAGTTGGTTGCAACCTCTGTGGGTCAGGTTGTGTGTGTCATTCGCAACAACGCAGGCTAATCGATTTGCTAACAGTACCTGTTTCTTCCTTAGCGAAAAACATGGCGTGCTCTAAACCCGGCGAAAATCCAAATCCCAAAATACCTAATTTCAGACAAGTATGCATTTGTGCTGCCGGTGGGGCGCACAAAACCGATGTGTTTAATGAGACGGTTGCCCTTGTCTTGGTAGCTAATGTGAAACGTCACTATCATGGCCGTGGGAACTAGGAGTGCTGTAGCACCCCCTGACAGCACGAGAATTTCCAAAGATATGACTTTAAAATTCACCACCGCGGCACAGCCCAGCCCCGCAGTAGCGGACTGGCCATCGGGAGCACCGGGAGAAGAATAACAATGGAAAACCAGGCTAAGAAACGTAAGGGTGGGGCTGAAACATTGAGACAAAGACATCACCTTCATTAGACAAGGTTTTACCAATTGAAAAACGGCTATGTTCATTTTACATAAAGCTCAAAAAACTACTTTGTGCTCAAATAAAGGCAAAAAAAATTGTCTTGCGTGCTACGCGCGCTCGACCATTTTTACTCCCAGTCCATCCCTACCGCCCCGCAACATTAAGAACCCCCCCCCCCCCAGCACTCCCCCCCCTGATAAAATAGCCTATGTTCCCGCAGCTATGGTCACTATGACACAAAGCATGGACACTTTGAACAAAATTACCCCAAGAACTCTGAGGTAAGGACCAGAAAAATAAACCATAATTGTTCCGGACCCTGGACTGAATGGAAATTTGGTTAGTGGACCTTTTGGGTTTCTAATTGAGTACCCCTGTCCTATTGGGTCAAACAAGGTGTCAATCGAAAGGGGAGGGTTCAACGGACATTTTGATGCCTTCATATCGTAAATACTCCGTTGCTAACCGGAGAAAAGAACACTTATGTGAACAAGTTGTTTCTTCCGTCGGCTAACTTACATAATGAAACAAAGGATAATGGATATTCATGAATGTAAAACATTGTAATTGGACGAATTACTTTACATGGTTAGATACTTTGAACCCTTGGAAATGTATGCAGATCAAGTTTTGATGTGGTGTTTGCATACCTGGACGACACTGAACCTTGGAGGTAGAGACGTTTGGCTTTGGTGTTGTTTACAAAGTGGTGACTGAACAAAGACGTTGACTAAACTTGTTGTTGTGACTCAATCTTTAAAAATGGTTTACATATCTACAAGCACAAGAATCGTAGCTTTCCAATTATGTATAACATGTGTAGTAGTCATTTTTATTTATTTATTAACATTTAGTGCGTAGTAACTGGGGGAGGAGGGGGCAGTGTTTCGGGTCCGCGGACGGGCCTGCACGAAAAACAGGTTAAAAAGAAAATAAAACCGTTTCTAAGAACGTTGTTTTCTCCGTGTTTGAATAATTCCATTTACATAGTTGTATGTGCTTACTTGTTTTTGCTATACAGCTTTTTCAGGTAATGCTAGCTAGGCATAGCCTGGCTGCCAGCCCAATTTAGCCCCGCCACATTTCTTTTTTGGTTGGGACTGGGATCGCTCGGTTGGGGAAAAACTATGTCCGAACAAGAGCTGTTCGGACCAATCAAATTGTCAGGGCGGGCTTTATACGACGAAGGACAGATGATCAACAGTAACGTAATCAACCACATCACCAAAGAGCGCTAGGGTTGAATTTGTTTTCCACAAAAAACATACTACGTTGCTCTGATTGGTTGTAGGTCTATCAAATTGAGCAAAGAGGCATTTTTTTTTCGAGTTCGGTTGAAACACGCCCCATACTCACAGCCCAACGGAGCGGTATCAGACTCATATTCTGACTAGAATTATGAGTATGACAACGTCAGGCTAAGCTAGGCATTGGCGTTGAATGATCAACCCAACATTCTGGGTTAAATTGTCAACCCATCTTGCTGGGTTAGTTTAACCCAATCTGTGTTCAGTCCTATATTTAACCAGCCGCTGGGTTGGAAACAACCCAAACTGGGTACTTTTCAACCCAGCATTTAACCCATTTATGAGGTCAAATTAACCCAGCCTTCTTGTCAATATGAACCATATTTGGGTTGATTGGTCAACCCAAGTGCTGGGTTAAATGGTCAACCCATCTTGTTGGGTTAGTTTAATCCAACGTGTGTTCTGTCCTATATTTAACCAGCCGCTGGGTTGGAAACTACCCAAACTGGGTTGTTTTCAACCCATAATTTTTTTTGAGTAAACTCTTTCAGAGTGTTGCAGGATATTAAAATAGGATCAAGTGACATGGATTTTGTAAGTATTTCAGGCTTGCTAAATCCTGTTTCTGCAGAACTGAGAGGCCTGATAGGGTTTTGTCTCACCCTAGAGGTGTTGAAATTAATCAAATAATCGATGCCTGATAGGTTGTAAACCTACAGGAGGGCAGCTCTTCAGGAACAATTGGTTGCCATGTGATGTCACCATGGCTGAGGGTGGGGAGTGTGGTTTGTGGCCACCCCATATTGAATCAGGAAGCAGTGCACTGAACATTTAGCCTGGTCCTAACCAGTCCCTAGTACATTTAATTTGTACAGAGGGTCTGGGATCGATCCATTGACAAGCGTTAACTTCCTTGAAGGCGGGTACTCTGTTGAAGTTTAAAACTATTGGATCTGCCCAGAGCCACTCTGATCTGCCATAACCAATCACTAGCGTTCTTCTAGCCAACTCCTTCACCACTACTGTAATGGAGCTAGCTGCTGTAGCTGGAAAATCAAACTTTTCCCGAAACCCGTTGGGGAGGAGGGCCACAACATCATGGCCACCAACAAAACTTAGCAAAGATTGTTCTTGCTCCGGCTTTAACTTTTGGATATTCGGCAGCGTTGCCACAACGGACCGAATGAATTGCTCGCATATTTCTCCGCTGCCATTACTGAACTACAACTCAAACTAGCACACAACATCAAGGTCATCGTTCTCAGCCACTCCCTCTGTTCGTTGATTGGCCCTACAAAAAATAGATTTGAGAAAACCGACTTGTGCCGAATTCTCAGACCTAGTACAGAAGCAAAATCAAAATTGAGCGGAAGTACGTAGGAGGGCAGAGCCAGGATACTGAACATCCTCCATGTGCTAAGATCTTTCGTTAAAGGTGACATGACATGAAAACTTCACTTTAGGAGGTTATTTAACATCCATGAGTTCCCATGTTTGAAAATCTCCTCTTTGTGACGTCACAAGGAGGAGGTTTTCAAACAGAGCAAAAGGTTACCTCCCCTCTCTCTGCTTTGCCCGCACAGAGAATCTGGCCCGCCCATAACATTTACATTTAGTCATTTAGCAGACGCTCTTATCCAGAGCGACTTACAGTAAGTACAGGGACATTCCCCTGAGGCAAGTAGGGTGAAGTGCCTTGCCCAAGGACACAACGTCAGTTGGCATGACCGGGAATCGAACTGGCAACCTTCGGATTACTAGCCCGACTCCCTCACCGCTCAGCCAACTGACTCAGCCAACTGACTCCCTGACTCCATAAGAAACTGAGCTACAACCGTGCAAGTGTTTTTATCCTCGAGAGACATCATGGCTTGCAAACGAACAAAGCATTACATTTGCTCAGTTTGGATGTACAAAGGAAAACAAAAATCTTTTTACAGTTCCTTCATCCAAGCCTCTGAAGACCCAGTGTCTTAATTTTATTTTCTCTGGAAATGCACCTACATAACTTCTGTTATAGGCGCATTTGTTTTGTATGTCTGCACCAAACACTTCAGCCACGACTGTTTCCTCAACTTGAGCTAATACAAAACTGGCCTTGCTGAAATTAAATTCTGGATCAGTACTAACTCTCCTTCGTCCAGCTACTAACCTCGGACAAGTAAGTTAACTAACGCTATATCATTTTGTAGCTTTACTGTATATGGTTACCTAGCTTGCTACCCTTAGAATGTGGCTGTAACATTAGCTCTGCAGCTAACAGCTGAGTTACTGTCGCTAATGTAAAGGTAGATAGCATCAAGTATGTGTGTGAATACACATGCTGTAATGTGAGTGTTGTACACTTCTTTGTGATTTGGATAACCGTTCTGCTGTTGGTGTTATGGCGCGCGCGATATCCGCCTTTCCCCTCATTGAAATGACTGAGTGTGTACCTCTGCAAACCAGGGTTTCAGATGAGAATGGGCAAATTTGAGGCATCTTACAGCAACGGGGACAGCCATTGCAATACATCCATTGCAAACATTAGCGCATGGTGCCGCCCCGCCGCTCCTCATTAGCATTTAAAGCTACAGACACCAAAACAGCGCGTTCTGAGGAAAGCTCCTTGTGGAACTGCTAGTAGTGGCTGTAATTCTGCACCAAGGCTGAATTTCGGGCAAGAGACTTCTGATACAGTATTAGGGGACCACTAAGGCCTATATAAAAGCATCCAAAAACAGCATGTCATGTCACCTTTAATGTTCTCTTACAGCACCATGCATTTTACAGTGCAACGAGAGTTAGTCTTTCATGAATCTTTTATCGACAGCAGCAGCCTTATTTGTAGTTCCTTATTGAATTTAAGTAGACTAGTCCTAGGTGTTTTGGTTAGAAAATATTAACCAGAAGGTGCGAATTATGCTATTTTTTTTAAGAAGTACAATATCATAGCCTGTAAACCTGCCACAGATCTAATTATATTGGAGATAATTCCCTAGAGTACTGGAGAAGCAATGCAGTCCAATTCCCTCCATTGGCTTCCTCAGCTCGGAAATGTATTAGCGCATCTAGATAAGCCATGTTTGTTGTCAGTTAGCTAGCCTGGTTGAAGCTGGCTACTGGCTTTGTAGAGAGCGAGAAATACTTAAACATTTCTACGTTGCGAATAATCAACATTATTATTGTAACATATAACGCACCACTGCCCAAAATAAGTAGCTAACTAACTTTCTTCTTCAGAAAATGTTATTGGTGCACCTCTACTGCGAAGGAAACCTTTTCACCAGCAAGTTGTCATTGAACCATCAAAGATTTATATTGCTGTCTCATTCAAAGCCTAAATTACCTTATAGTTTGAAACTTGAAAACTGAATTTTCTTTCAGAGATATCCATGCATGCCCTCCAGCCAGTCGACTGTTAGAGTTCTTCAAGCCCTGGCTGAGGGACAGTGATGTCAGCACTAGCAGTTTCCTGCTTGTAGGAGGTCTGGGTGAGGCCTGCCTCACCAGGTTAGAGAAACTGAGAGTCATCGAAGCCTTAAGAGGGAGGAGCACTTCCTCAGCAGCACTCGTCATAATTATGGCTCTCTGATGGACAGACAACTATGAACCCCCTCACCTTCCCTTATGTGTTGTATACTCACTCAGTTAGTTAGTACTTAGTTCCAGTTCACTTCCCAAACAGTTTACAGAGATTCAGAAAATGGCAAAGACACTGAATGTATAGTAGGGAATGATAAACACACAGTTGTTTTTAATTATTCAAACCCCCCCCCCCTTCTCTCTGGCTTTCTCTTTCTCTCTGTCTCTCTCCCTGTTCTTCTCTCACACACGCCCACTCTTGTCCTGTTCTCTCTAGGAGTGGAACGTGACCCGCCTGACCTTCGAGTATGACTCTGAGCCATATGGGAAGGAGCGAGATGGGGCCATCATCAAGATGGCACACGAGTTTGGAGTGGAGACCATGGTCAGGAACTCTCATACCCTCTACAACCTGGATAGGTCAGTCCGGTGGACCCAGAGAACACCCATGTCCATTCAGGATTGTAAAGATGCTGTGTGGGAAACATTTGAAGCTTGCTTACCAGTATGTGTGCTAGTTCATTGTTTAAAAAAAGAATAAAAGCTTTTTATTTTAGACAATGTTTACATTGACGACGAGAGTGGAAATATGGCCTATAGGAGTCATATACAACTTCTTTGTGTACAGAACTTTCTGGTAGTCTTTAGGCTTTCAGAATGTGTTTCCAGTCACATTCATATGAAAAGCAGAGCCAGCAGAGATGCAAATGGTCGTTTGGTAGCTGTCATGATGGCGTGTACAAGGAGAGATTCATATTCACGAGGAGTCATCCTGCCCGGGCTGTTTTATTTATTATCATAATGACCGTTAGATCACTCATTCACCATATTCCCAATCTGGTGCACAAATGTATTAATGTTTGAATTCCCTCCCAAGGCGACCAACCAAACCCCCAGCCTAGAAAAGGCTGGGCATTCTGGTTCAGGTAGAAATGTGTTCAGTCATTCTCACAACAGTCACTGTGTTTGGAATCTTGACGTTTCGGTCTGGTGAATAACGTCAGTGTTCAAGACTGTTAGTGAAATGAAAGTGTTACATGTTGATAATTGTAATTATCAACATGTAATTGATGTTTGTTTGAAGCCCCCATGCTTTGAGAAGAGCTGTGCTCTGAACAGCTGACGTGGAACTGCCGCTTCATTTGATTTCACATGCATGAGTCCTCCTATAACTGGCAGCCAGCACCTCTCAGCCCAGTCCCTCCCCTCCATACCCAGTCCCATAGTCGCTGCTGCCCCCTAGAGATGGCTGAGCGCTACTGCTGGTCACACCACAGGCCATGTGCAGATGGGGGTGGAGAGTGGGAGTGTGTGGATGAGAGCCAAGCAACATGTGTGCTGGGAAGTGCTTCAGCGCCAAGCTGGTTCAAGCACATGGAGCCTCCTGACCCATGCCACGCCTTCACAGGAAATGATCCAATAGGAAGGGTTTGGTTGCTACAGATACAGATGGCTGTTGTGTAAGATGATGGGCTATGAGAGACGGGTGTAGGCTATAACCCTACAGTGGGGAGTTAGAGGGAGAGGATATAGATTTTATATACAGGTTGACAAAGTTGTTATTGAATGGATTCTGAAACTGACTTTTCAGGAGGGAAGTTATGAAATGTTGTCATGTAATTAGATCAGTGAACATAATGCCCAACATTTGTATTAGATATGACATTAAATGGTGGTGGTCTGGGCAGATTTGATCAGTTTCATGTTTGTTTTCTCACATATGTCATTGAGCCGTCTTAAATTCACTACACCTGTGGTTATCTGCTGTAGATAGTTTGCAGTAATTAGATGTATAATTACTGAACGACATGGTTTGCTCTGTGTAATAACTGAACTTGACGGCTTGCTGTATGTGAGTGAAACAACTGAACTATATGGTTTTCTGTCAGGGTGTGAGGTAGGGTAGGACCCAAATGCAAGGGAGTATGCAGTCATTTTGAAAACAAAGGGTTTAATCATGAAAAGCCAGGGAAACAGGGTACTCACACGGACATGGGTAGTAAGGACAAGACAAAGACTGGACACAAAACCGAAACCTAAATACACAGAACCAAATGACACACAGGTGGACACAATGAAGCTAACGAGACAGGTGAAGACAATGACAGGGAAACACTAGGCCAGGGCAAAAAAACTGAAACCGGGGGCACGGCTGTGGCCGTGACAGTTTTCTGTATGTGTGTTCATCACCAGGATCATTGAGATGAACAACAACAACCCCCCCCTGACCTTCAAGAGGTTCCAGGCCATAGTGAACCGCCTGGAGCTGCCCAAGAGGCCGCTGTCCTCCATCACTCCAGAGCAGATGGACAGCTGCAGGACCAGAATCGCTGAGAACCATGACGAGCACTACAGTGTTCCCTCCCTGGAGGAACTGGGTAGGAGAGACCAGCATTGTCTGAGATGGAGTTACTTTCTCTTTCTTTCTCTTTTTCTATCTCTCTCTATGTATATCTCTCTTACTCTCATGCTTTGTGTCCTGTTAACCTTACTGCTGTGTCTCGCAGGGTTCAAGACTGAGGGCCTGAGCCCAGCTGTGTGGAGAGGTGGGGAGTCGGAGGCCCTGGACAGACTCAACAAACACTTAGACAGAAAGGTCCGACCCCTCACGGTCCTCACATGTCTGTCTTACACTCTGTGGTTTGACGTGTTCTTGGCATCTCCTGACGGCCATACTTCACGGAAGACAAAGCATTTGAGCATTTCAGCCAACATTTTATAACTTCCTCCACCAGTCCCAGAACTGGTGATCAAGCATTATATGAGAAAATGACCATGTTGTGCTTCCTGTTACAGGCCTGGGTGGCGAATTTCGAGCGTCCTCGGATAAGTGGGTGTGCGCTGTTTGCCAGTCCCACGGGCCTCAGCCCCTACTTGCGCTTTGGCTGCCTCTCTTGCAGAGTCTTCTACTACAACCTGAGGGAGCTGTACCTGAAGGTGAGCTGCAGCTAAAACAGGAGCTGTGCCTGCAGGTGATGATGGGTCATATTAGGGTGGACTAATTATCATATCCCATTTCTGTCTTCTTCCCCTCCACCCTACAGCTCAGGAAACAGTGCAGTCCTCCTCTCTCCCTGTATGGTCAGCTGCTGTGGAGAGAGTTCTTCTACACGGCAGCTACCAATAACCCAAACTTTGACCGCATGGAGGGTAACCCCATCTGCGTGCAGATCCCCTGGGACCACAACCCAGAGGCGCTGGCCAAGTGGGCTGAGGGCCGGACGGGGTTCCCCTGGATTGATGCCATCATGACCCAGCTGAGGCAGGAAGGCTGGATCCACCACCTAGCCCGGCACGCCGTGGCCTGCTTCCTGACCCGGGGAGACCTCTGGATCAGCTGGGAGAGTGGCATGAGGGTGAGGAGGAAGAGAGATGAAGAGGGGTGGTATCTGGGTGAGGAGGGGGGAATACCTGTGGATAAGTTGGGGGAGTGATATAAGAATGGGGGGGTGTTTTTGACTGTGCAGTGTTGTTCACTATGGTGTGGTTGTTCATTGTGTGTTTGTGTGCAGGTGTTTGAGGAGCTGCTGCTGGATGCAGACTGGAGTGTGAACGCAGGCAGCTGGATGTGGCTCTCCTGTAGCTCTTTCTTCCAGCAGTTCTTCCACTGCTACTGCCCCGTCGGCTTCGGCCGGCGCACTGACCCCAGTGGAGACTTCATCCGGTGCGTATGAGACACCACGTATTTACCAGGCACAGTGCCAAAGTAAACACATCTCTGCCACCAGACATGGTGAACAATAATAATCTCAACTACAATCCCAGCACAGAGGGGCAAGGTGCTAAAGCGGACCCTATAGAAGCAGGTAGAAGCAGTATAGGTAGAGGTCAGGAAGAATTATCCATGGGGAGAGAGGAACTGGGGCCAATGCCTTAGTGAGGCTGAGTACTCAAGTGCTAACTGAGTGAATCACAAAGGCTGTTCTAAAGCTTTCATATGAGAGCAGGGGCCCGTTCTCCGTACGTCGCTTATTACATCGGAGATCAAATGACACATCCAAGATGACATCATCGTGCTAATCATGATCTGGCTAATTTGGTTCTTCCAACACCCTTGTTGTTTATGATTAGTATAGCTGGATTGAGTTATGCGTTGGTCTAAAAGGGGGTATGTATCGATAGTAGAAACCTTGATCAGCAACGCTGCTATTGGCTGCTCACATAAGTCTATGGCTGCTCACCATGGCCAAAAAGAGCGCCTTGTGTTTTTTGCAACTGAGCCAAACAGAGCAAGAGCTTGCTCTGTAAGATTTGATCAATACGTCAGGGAGCACCTCAGTCTGCAAAATCCAGGAGAGGGCTGGCAAAAGGTAGCAAAGAAATTACCCCACACCACACACCCTACAAAGACAAAACACCCGTCTGTCAACCACCCACCTGACTGTGACCTCTAAGTGTGTGTTGTCCCTGGTCCAGGCGCTACATCCCCAAACTGAAGGACTATCCCAACCGCTACATCTACGAGCCCTGGAACGCCCCTGAGTCTGTGCAGAAGGCAGCGGGGTGCGTGGTGGGGGTGGACTACCCCAGGCCTATGGTGAACCACGCCGAGGGCAGCCGGCTCAACATAGAGAGGATGAAGCAGGTCTACCAGCAGCTGTCCCACTACAGAGGACTCAGTAAGACCCCCACACACACACACACACCAGAAACTTCGACTAAAAAGGACTCTACCTAACACACACACGTCTCAGTCAGGTGGAGCCTCTACAGTGGGCTGGTCTTTGTATTTGTCGAACACAAATTGTATGGTAATTTCCTCAAACACAAAATGTTTGGGATGTTAGATTACTGGGGCCAGTTCTCCGTACGTCGCTAACTCAGTTAGCTGGATTTGATTGTTGACGATTTGTCATTATCTTGGATTGTTAGGTTCTTCGAAGCTCATCCTGGACTTGCTGTCATAGCAACAGGTCCGTAAGCTTAAACCTGCTCGGGAGCAAGTTTATTTTATGTAAACACGATTAGATTGAGGCTTTACAAGCAGAGGTGATACAGGAAGTCTGTCACAGACATGTCTTGTCCATTTTTACTACAGGAACCTGTTGCAGAAGATGCAAGAATAATTAGCAGAATTTAACATGAAACCGAATTAATTGCTCATTGCGTGATAGATAGGTAGGCTATGCGCGATACAGTATGCTAGCCTATACTTTTTGAGAGGATAGCCTATCTTTTTTTGTGAGGGTGTCATTTACATAATACATTTGTTGAAACCACATCATATGACATTAAAGATGATAAATGAAAATATGAAAGTATGAAAAAAAAACAAAAAGAACATAGGCCTAGCTTACTGTAATAAGCGATAAAACGCGTGGTCACTCCTCTACATTTAATTTGGTCTGCTACTTTTTACCAGCCCTCTTTCTTGGATTTTGCAGACTTTGAGGTGTTCCCTGGCGTTCTGATAAAATCTTCATATTCGGAGTAACCTTCGAGCAAGCTGTTGCTCTGTTGGCTCTGTTGCGGAAAAAACTGGGCGCTCATTTTGGCCACAGTGAGCAGCCATAGACTTATGTGAGCAGCCAATAGCAGCGTTGCTGATCAAGGTTTCTACTATCGATACATACCCCCTTTTAGACCAACGTATAACTCAATCCAGCTATACTAATCATAAACAACAAGTGTGTTCGAAGAACCGAATTAGCCAGATCATGATAAGCAAGATGATGTCATCTTGGATGTGTCATTTGATCTCGGATGTAATAAGCGACGTACGGAGAACGGGCCCCTGGTGGTGGTTGGCCTGTTACCAAGATTTTCAGGATGTTAGATTGACTGGCTTTGGTGTGTTATCAAGGTTGACAGAATCCTTCCACCCTCCCATAAACTGTTTGAGAGGGGTCGACCTGTACTCTTCTGGGCTACAGTGCATGCTCTGAATTAGGGCTGGGCGGTATGGCCTAAAATGTATAATTTTGAAGCAAAGACACACTGGCTGCGAAGCTCCGCCTTTTTTCTTTCGGTGCCCATGTTATCAAGAAGACGCCACCTCCCTGAAATGGGTCTCTGCAGGTTGGGATGTCTGATCACGTGAAACGAAACAATATCCAATCAGAAAGCAAGCTGAGAGAAGATGGAAGCATAACAAACACAGTCATGGCGCAGCACAAGGTTAAATGGATTTGGACAGCAGAGATGGAGGATCAGCTTGTCGTTTTGTGGCAACAGTAAACCCTTCTTTTTTTCCCGTGAATTTTCTGTGAAAATCATTCCAAACACTATCATCGCAATTTCTTCCTGCATATCGTTCGCCATGCTTATTCTGAAGTCTCGAGAGATTTGGCAGATTTCCTGTGTTCACAGCCGGGACACTGGTTGAAAATATGTTTGTGTGTGGTGTGCTGTCTTTGTCACATCATGGCACAACATAGGAGCAAAACTGTTAAATCTAGGATTTTTGTTCTCATGTTTGTGGTCTCTCACCAGTGGCGCCTTAATGCACGGGCTTACCTGGGCTTAAGCCCGGGGCCTCGACCAATCAGGGGCCTCTTAATAATAATACAAAATAATAATGATGATAAACGTCCGTATTCGCGGTGTCATTATGCTCTACAGTGGCATCTGGTGGTGGATGTGGAGGGAGCCCCCCCCTTTATCTAAACAAAATGTAACACAATGTAACAAAAACTAGAGAGGGTACAATTTCTGGGGAAATTGTAGGGTGTGCTTTAGGGCTGCAACTAACGATTATTTTAATAATCGATTAATCTTAATTCTTTTTTCGATTTAATAGATGAATCTGATAAAAAAACAAAAGCATTAACTTCCAACCCTTTATTCAAAAACAGAACTGACAGTGCAAATTCACAGTGCAAAACATCTTCAGAATGTGCACAAACAAGCACACAATTTTGAAAAAGTTATTAATATTGGTGTGGATGTAATGCTATTTTCCAAGATGAGCAATTTATTTGAGTTTTGTTTAAAACTTTATTGAAAATTGAAAGGTTGTGGAAGTCGGCCAGACTATTAGAATAATCTGGTGTATATTTAAGATTTGTTGACACAATTTTGAAAAAAGTTCAGATTTGCAAGGATTAAGCTATTTTCAAAGATTAGTGATTTTCTATCATTTTATTTGAAACTTAATTAAGTGTCTGTTTGAGGTTTTATATTTTTCAAAATGGTATGGGTTGTTTTCACCCGGTCCCTAACGTGATGCTGCAAAGTAGCGTCTTCCGAATGTGAGACGAATGTCGAATATGAAACACACTTCACCTCGGTCAATTAACACACTGTTTTGATGTATTTAGTGTGAAATGCTCCCACACCTTGGGTCGTACTGATTTCTCTGCCTCCGCCATGTGTTTCAGAACAACGTTACTCAACAACGTCTCTCCGATGGCCTTTCCTCTACCTCCGCTCCGCGCTCAACTAAACTTTTTTTTTTTTTATACTCAAACATCTCCGCGACATATTGAGTGGCGTAATAATCGCCCTAGGCTGTTTATCAATCCGAAGAACGCTGAGAACGCAAGTACATTCTTTTTGAAGAAGGTTCTTGCAAGCGTCCTTGCGAGAATGGTCTTGCAAGTCCGCAAGGACTTATGGGAAATCAGAAGCGTTCTCGCTGGTCAAGTCACCATCCAATGCATCCTTGATAAAAGGGGCGGATCAGGAACATTTCCGGGTATTTTTGGCGTTCTTGGTGACTTGTGTTCTTTGGATTGGAACTGTACTTGGGCAATGAAAGATGACGTCAAACGAGTTCGCAAGAACACAAGAACGGGAAAAAAACGTGTATTGATAAACAGCCCTAGACTGTGCTTGCTTGCGTCGGTTGCAGATGGGTCCATTTAATATGAAACAAGCTGAACCCCCTTTGAGACAAGCTATTCTAACAACGTTGTCACCGGCAGTATTTTTCAGATGGAATCGCGATTCAAACAGTACATCTGCTAACTGAAAATATGCCCCCAAACGCGACTTTTTGGTCTCAGTCTAGAGCCCTGCGTGGAGAAGCTGAATTGTGCTATGAGCAAGCTAGCTGTTGCTAGCCAAACTACACTGAGGGGATTGTTTGAATGCGCTGGAAATTTAAAATGTGGCATTGAAGACAGCGACGCACCACACAAGCTTGAGTTTAAATACATTATTTAATGTGACATTACTTACTGTACATGCAAGTCTTGAATTGCTTAAATGTATAATGCTGCTAGTACACCATGGCACGATACGATACTTGCTGTGCAACAGCAATGCACGTTGTAGTCAGGGGAGTCAGTCACGGGGAGTCAGATGGCTGAGTGGTGAGAGAGTCGGGCTAGTAATCTGAAGGTTGCCAGTTTGATTCCCGGCCATGTCAATTGACAGTGTCCTTGGGCAAGGCACTTCACCCTACTTGCTTTGGGGGGAATGTCCCTGTACTTACTGTAAGTTGCTCTGGATAAGAGCGTCTGCTAAATGTAAATGTATCCATGCATTGCTAACGTGTGCTGACGTTGTGACGTAGGCTAGCACTGAGTTCCCTTCGTCGACACAAGGCACTTTTTGCCACAAACTGAATTTCGTCAACCCTAACCCGTGCAACGGAACGTCAATAAAAATACAAGTAACTCAATCGCTACAAGACGAAACTTTTGACACCGACGTTGTCTATGTACTTACTGTAAGTCGCTCTGGATAAGAGCGTCTGCTAAATGACTAAATGTAATGCAAGGAAAGAAGGGCAAAAAAAGGCACTCATGCCAGTGTTCCCAGATCTTAGAGGTGTACTTGACAGAGCTACGGCCAGGGTCTGTCATCAAATCAATTATAAAATTTGCAGAGCAGTCCAGCCGACTTAAAAGTAAGATTCCTCAACAAGGCCATGAAGGTGGTTAGACCCACATTGCAGAACAGATCACTGGCTGAAGTACTCCTGGGTTTCTTCAGGAGTATCCTAAGACAGTCATTATAGGCTACTTTCAATTTACGCAAGCTCTCCTTGTAATTCACCCAGAGTGGGGCTGTATAGAGGGAGGTGCAGTAGGCTCTAAACAAATTCATTTTAACGTCAAGTGTACAGTGGTGGAATTTTCTAACCAACATGTTAGCTTGGACAGAGCAATCCCCTCTATCTGAATATGTTGGCATCATCCTCCAACATCTGTAATGTGCCCTAAGTATTTGGTACTATTGGACACCCCCAGAGTTTGCCCAGAAAGTTGAAAGGCAGGGAAATTAATATCCATGTCATCCTTAGTTCTACAGAACATTACCACGCTTTTCTTGGCATTATATTGAACATCAAAATCGACCCCATAATTAGAGCAGATGTTAAACAGCTGTTGAAACCCATTGATACTAGGGGATAGTAAAGCTAGGTCATCAGCATACATAAAGTGGTTGACCATTTAACATTTAGTCATTTAGCAGACACTCTTATCCAGAGCGACTTACAGTAAGTACAGGGACATTCTCCCTGAGGCAAGTAGGGTGAAGTGCCTTGCCCAAGGACACAACGTCATTTGGCACAGCCGGGGAATCGAACTGGCAACCTTCAGATTACTAGCCCGACTTCCTAACCGCTCAGCCACCTGACTTCCCAGGGACCTTTGACCAGGTAATCACCTATCATAAAACCTGTTCTGCATCCGTTGAGTGTGTCCCCAGCATAACTGGATGCGAGCGTACGACTGTCGCGTAGCATCAGACGGAAATATTTAACCTGTAAACAGAGCCCATTACCACCAGTGTCTGTGATAGCAATCGAAGGAAGACTGTCAACCCATAAACTGATACAGTAACGTTCACGTTAGACTAGCTACTGTAACACTTACCAATTAAAATCACAGCAATAGACAGGGCCAGGGAGTTTTCAGGCGATCTTTAGCCTATGAGGATGGATCAATACTTTTTTTTCAAAGTCTGTCAACATTCAATCGACCATATTTGGCATCAAACTGTTGTGGAACATCAGTTTGTCGCTCCGACATAAGAACAGAAGGCTAGCGGAATTCTGCAGATTTCAGTCTGAATAACCGCAGTAAATGTGAAAGAAATCTGCAAATTTTGTTTGGGTTTGCTAATACCTGATGACAGGCCGCCAAACATGACATTGCCTCCACCTCTGTTGTTAGAACCTCGATCTCACAGTCTGTGAAATATTTCTTTTTTGCGTGTTTAGCCATTTTAATTCAGACAAAGAAATGACTTAGGGGGCACTTATGGTCCATCTGCATATTCATTTATGGGAGCAGGCAAGGCGGAGTCAGTGGCTCGTTCACGTGCGGTAAATTTCACGTTGATTGTGATTTATAAAGGAAAGGTTTATCGATTTATCAAACATTCGTACGTGCGGCGTACACACACTTCTAGGAGATTGTCCTTGATAAAACTCACCTGTTCTTAGTCTATAAGCTTGTGCACAAACACAAGTATTTGCATACGAAACGCCCCATATTATCTAAATTAGTTGAATCACCACCAATACAAAGGGAATTATAAAGTTAAACTAGAAATTGGTAATGAAAATGGAGCAAGAAAAGAAAGGAAAGAGAATTTATTTTTCCCAAAAGGAAATGGAAGTTTTGGTGTCGGAGGTTGAGTGCAACCACAACAATTTTTTCGGAACACTTAGCGGTGCTTTGACGGTTTGACCACCAAAAAAAAGAATATTGTTTGGGAAAAGGTAGCGATTGCTGTTAACGCAGCATCTTCTCAGTCGCTCGTTGGCAGAAATAGAAAACAAGTGGTTTGATTTAAAATCATGTGCGAAAAAGGCCGTATCTGTACACAGCTGTATGGGAAATTGATAGGCTGCTGACGGGATTAACTAATAATTGCATGTACAACAGCAGGCATCGTTTGACTGATGGAGGGTTGTAAGATGCCAGACCGATCAGCAAGCTCACGCTGAAAAGTGCCCGTTGCCAAGATACCCAAGGTGGACAGCACGGTAGCACCTGAATGTGCACTGGAATGGCATTTGTTCTCCTTTGTATTTGTAAAGTTGGTTGATCCTCGCATAATTCCACTGAAATGGGTTTAGGGAAACGATATCTGCTAATGAGCCAATCACTTCTTTGTGCAAAAAAGTCATACCTGTCTTTAAAAATGCGCTCTTGACGAAATGCAGCATGTGCTAAATCTTCTAAACACAGCTAGATCTGCCATCTTTATATTAGATATTCCGTGTTAATTGACTGTCTTTTATAGTGGTCCACGAGCATATACAACAACAATTATTGTTGTATCATACATTACACTACATTACGTCAATTCGCCAATATTAACAACTCCCTTTATGGTGTTCAATTATATCATTACAATATTTCATTAATTCAATATTTCAGGCATGCGATTATTCTTTACGGTGAATCATGGCGACCGGTGGGGGAAAAAAAAAGTGCAACTTCTCAGACACTGTTAGCCTATTGGTGGAGGCCCAAAAACCACATTATTTGGTGGCCGGTGGATCACCAATAAAAAAAAGTGTGAGTGGCGTCAACTGTGCCAGACGATACCACAAGTTGAGATACAATTTGAAAACAAAAGAGTTTTGTTATGAACAGTAGTCTATTAAAGTCTGGACTGATAACGAGGACACAGAGTGTAGCGATTGCGCGGGAGGTTAACGACTGTATTTCCGGTTTTTGACATATGAGGATATTTGCACAGTATTAAAGAAATCTATTTAGTTATACAATGTGTTCTGCAGTTATCTAAAGGTAGGACATTTGATGTTATCCTGTAATCCATGCAGTCGGGGCATCTCCCCCTCCTGCACTCCCGTAGTGGACAATCTGATGGTGAGACAGCGATGAATTTAGAGTTGGATTGTAAAAGGTGTTTATGGAACAATTATCACTCAGTAGGCCCACAAGCGCAAATAACACTGCTGGATTTAATCTTCATGCTAATGATGAAATGGAGTGAAAAAAAACGTGTGAAGGAAAACAAAATATATAAATATTACCAGTAATCGTTCTTCCCACGTTTTACTTTCTGCAGTCTGACTACAGTACGGTCATCTGCGTCGCCTATTCCCACTGTCTCCAAAATGTGCGTAGATATACGGATGGGTCAGAGTTTGCGTGGAGGACCACACATTCTACCGTCAAGTTTGTTTTTTATAAATCACTACCAAGTGGTGTACGCACATACGTAATGTTTATAAATGAGACCCCTGGGGCCTCATGTATAAAGGATTGCGCAGCTTTCATACCAGAAGATGGCGTACGGCCAAAACTCGAAAAGTACCTACGCACAGAAATATTCACATGTATAAAACCGGTCATACGCCAGGTCCTGCGCACCTTCCCCATATAAATCACAATCAACGTAAGATTGACCTTAAGTGAACGAGCCACTGACCCCGCCTTGCCTCCTCTCATAAATGAATATGCAGATGGTCTATAAATGCACTCCTGTGGTCATTTCTTTGTCTTTCTTCGAATAAACGCCGCCCTCGAATAAATGCTGCACCAAAAATGAACGTTATTTAATACACGCCGCATCGTTTATTTGAAGAAATACGGTGACTGAGATCGAGGTTCTGACGAGGTGGAGGCGAGAAAATGTGTCCTGTTTGTCGGCCTGTCATCAGGTATTAGCGACAAAATAAAGTCGGCTGAGA